>NC_079336.1:12647461-13286887 GCF_029582105.1 Oenanthe melanoleuca
ATCATTTGCCTGCACGCTGTACAAATACATACTGGAAGTATATTAAATATGTTGAAGTAATTGGAACACAATTAAAATGTTCTGAAGCAAAAGAGAGAAAAGTTACTCATTACCAGTCTCTTCCTTTTCACAGAGATAACCTATTAGCAGAAATTTGCACTATTTTCCTTCTGAAGTAGTCAAGGCTATAAAATTCTGTCTAGAAATAGAACTGTATGAATAATTTGGGGTGAGGGTTATATTCAAAGAAAAACTAGCATTTTTTGTCCTCTTGACAGAGTTTTTTCTTCTTTTCTTGAGCAACTGTTCCTAGGATAAGAAAAATGTAAGTTCTTCTGAAACTAGTAGGAATAAATGTATTTTGAAACTTTCTCTCTAAAAGCAAAGTTGTGCAAAAGCACAATACTCAAACAAGTGTTTGAAAAAAGCAGACTGCGAAGGGTATTGTTACACAAGAGGGAAAGAAACCATAAGCTGCAGGTTGGGATGCTGTCTATAAAATTCTTTGCTTTGCTAGAATTTAAATGAGGGCCTTAGAAAAAAATATCTCTGGCTTAAATCTGGAAAAAATCTGAGGTTCCTGTGTCCTAGAGAATTTATAACCTGGGGTTCAATAACTTGAATGGGGCGAGTAATGGCAATATCAAGGAGAGAGCTGCATTTGAACACTCCGTTTCCTTCAGACCAAAGCCATGAGAAGCAATACTAATAAAAGTATTTCTACCTGAAAAGGAAAAAATCCTGTCAAAAATTGATATTTTTAAAACAATTAGTTCTCAGAATCACAGTACATGCCAAGCTGGAAAGAACCCACAAGGATGACTGAGTCCAACTCCTGGTGCTTCTCAGGACCATCCCCAAAAGTCACACAAGCCATGTTCCTTGGCAAAGTGAAATCTGGGATCAGCCAAACCCCGTGAGAGCATGATGGGTGAAGGGAAGATGAGAGTGGGACACAGTGCTCCCCATGCTCCAATCCTGAGTCACAGACAGGTCAGTCTACAGAGAGGAACTTCTTGTTGTCACCCAACACTAAAGCTAAGCTAAAAGAAGTGCAGGGTATGGTCAGCTGATTGCCAGGCAATGGTTATCACAGCAAACACAAGCTAAAATCAGCTCAGGCCCAGACAAGCCCAGGCACGTTTTTAATCCCTGCACTGTCAGGTCAACAGAAAGCCCCTGACCTTTTACTTGTAGTGACAAGAAATCACATATACTGAGCTACAAAATAAGGGCAAGGAAACAGAGAGGAAGAGAAGGATGGTCTTTCCCCATCAGAAAAAACAGATCTATGCAGAATTGCCTTAAATGTGTGTGGTGTGATTAAAATGAGGCACTCTGTATCCTGAGGATGGGCACCAAAACTTTCCTTTAAAGATAATTGTTGTTAAAATAGAAAAATTACTCTGTTCTGTCAGAAAACAGACAGGATAGATGAAGCAACTCTTTTCCAAACTATAACCTGGGGATCAGAGCCTTTCATCAAGGAGCAAACCTTCCAGTGTCTCCAAAGTTTCAGGTGTGTGTGAATTGCCCTTTTTCCTTTTTCTTTTTTTTTTTTTTTTTTTTTTTTTTCTGTGCAGACAAAAATGCCAGATTCATGGGGACAGAAAGAAAAAGGAAGGAGCAGCAAAGGGACAGACTGAGAGTCTGAAGTCACACCTGGCAGGGCAAAATCTGAGTTTTCATTTAAATGTAGGCAAAACAATAAAACGAGTACAGGCTCACTTCCCAGTAGCTGACATTTGGTCAGAACTTTGCAAAGAGGTTGGGATCCTGCTCTCCTGCTCATTGACTTCTCCTAAAAATCCCTACTGGCTCTGTGCACATTTTTGCCCCCCTTGTCACCCGGACCCCTAACATCCCAAAAAAGCCTCTCTCTCTCCTGCACAGACACCTTCCCTGTGGAAGGGGGACATCTCTCCCTGCAGCCTCTTTGGGGATTTCTGCTCTAACACTGTAGGAGCTCCCTGGGCCCTTGGTGGCATCCCAGTGTCACCCAGCACAGGGGAACTCCATCCAGTCAGAGCAATCTTCTCTGGCTCCTACTCCCAGCCAGTGAGAGGTGGCCCTCAGTCAACTAAGTGGCAAGTAAGGCTGGGCTTAAAAGATACAGAGTCTCACATAAGAATTTATGAGAACTATTCTGTGTTTTCCATTTGTCTGTCTTTTCATCTCCTAGGCAAGGGCCCACCTCATATCCCAGTGTAGCTGATGATAGGACTTTAAATTTTGGAACATTTCCAGGATCTTATTCTGTTGATGTGCAGAAACAAATCTAATGTAAACCAGAAGTTTGTTGGTTTGTTTGTTTTTTTAACCTCCTAATATCACAGGCAGAGCCATGCATTTATAGCTCAGTAAAGTGCCTAGAACAGTACTGAGACAGATAAAAATGCAATATTTTACAGGAGACAGAAAATCTTTCTGAATATCTCAGAGTCAAAATGTGACTTGTGTACTATCTGAGCAGATGAAATATAGGAGAATTAATGTCTTAATCTTATAGAATATCCTGAAATGGCTTATGTAACCAGCTAAAGTCACTATATTAAATTGATTAAATGGATTAAATTCAAAAAATCAGTCTGAAAATGCTGGTTTTGAACAGACAGAGAGTGGTAAAAATAAGTGGTTATCCACTTGCCCAGTGTTTTTTAGTGGTTTTAAAGATTTCAAAAGACAAATAAGGTATATGTTGCTGCAAAAATCATTGTGATTACTACAAAACAGGTCTATAGGAGATCAAAGAGCAGCACAATAATAACAAAATTGCACCAATAATAAGGAAAGGAAAATGGTGTTTGCAAACTCTGTGGATTTCAAGCAAAACAACAATATTGATTTGTAGCCCAGAAGTCAGAGTAATAAATATCATGGGAAAAATGTATTCATTTTCCCTGATTCGGGGCAAATGGTCCAGTCCCAAAGGAGGCTTTTAATTTTTATTAAAAGGAAAGAAATATGTGAGGAAGAGGGGACACTTAACTTTAATTTTTATTTTTTTTTCATCTTGGACAGTTGCATATAAATTGTTTTTGGGTACAGAAAAATACATAAAGGCATTGCAGCAGAAAAGAGGAGCAAAAATTTCCAGTGTTGAATTGTTCACAACTAGATATGGAATCTGAGGGGTGGGCAATGAACAGCCTTCACTTTTCGGGGGTAAGACAGACAGTAATCACCACACTGACTAACTGAGATTCACAATATTCTGAGTTGGAAGGGACCCACAAGGATCATCAAGTCCCACTCTTAAGTAAATAGCCCATCCAGGGATTGACCCCACAGCCTTGGTGTCACTAGCACCATGCTCCACACAACTGAGCTCACCTCATTCTGTTGTGAGAATAATTTCACATGAGGGCATTTGAGTTGACCCACATGTATGTGAAAGGGCTAAAGAGACTTCTCTTGTTTGTTAAGGTTCTCGAGAAAAGTAAAAATTGTTAATTTTTTTATTTCTTCAACCCCAGATTTAATCCCTTATACACTGTAGATGAGGCACAAAATAGTTTTTCAAAGAAAGAGATTAAAAATGTAGCTGGTTGTTTTTCACACAGATGAACAAAGACCTCTCTGTTCTGTTATCAGTGCTCATATCTGTTCTGGTACAGGATGTGTCATTGCTCCCTGTACCAAAGTGTGACTGCAGATTGAAATGTTCATTGAGAAAAATAATTAAAGGAAAGCTCAGGATGTGGTTAAACCCTACCCATGTCAGTGTGGGTAAGTCATGTCCAGTGTTATGGAAAGTACTCAAGAGACCAAATTAATATTCTGTTACATCCCTGGAAACTTCTGAAGATTTTGGCAATTCTTGCTGATTTTATTCAAGTGTGGTCTTAATATTCAAATTCATGAAGCACATGAAGATGCCTTGGATTTATTAAAACTTATTTGTATTCCACATTTTGAAAGTCAGGTCACCACATGACTGTATATAAAGAAGCTCAGTAGTAGGCTGGCCTGATTTTTGGAAGTGCCAAGTTGCCACAGTTTTTGCTAAAGTCGGTGAAAAATGTAAGTTCTTAGGAACTGGAAATCCAGTAGGCTTTTGCTCAATTTTTAAGCTGTACATGAAAGACTCTGGCTACCTAAAGATGAAAAACTGAGGCTTGATCTTGTAACTTCGTAATGAAACAGAAAATTGGGTCATTATATTAAAAGAAGAAAACAGCAATTGGGTCATTGAGATTGAGGCAGGAAAGCAAGTTCATCCTCAGTTTGCTGAATTTATCTAGTGTTTTTAACATTAAAAATCTGTCAATTTGCAGGATTTTTCCTGAGGTTTCATTTGAAATGTAATTAAAAAGATGCATACTCTCCCATGGGTATTTCAGACATTGGTGAGACCTGGTGTCATATTGAAATACTTTTAAGAACAGAAAGGTTGGAGGGGCAATGAGGATACAGGGTGCAAATTTCACTTGGGAAGCACTCTAATTTCCCATGAAGTCAATGACAGAATTCCTACTGGATTTTAAAGACAGCAAAGGCAAGTCAGCACAAAAAAAGTCCATAAATAGAAGCATCCCAAGCCTGCTGAGACTTCATTACATAATTTTTTAAAGTTTGAAGGATGAATCAAGGCATCTAATGGTGTGTACATGTGTTATGCACCATTAATAAGTGATGAGAAATAAATAAATTAAACCGAACATGCCCAGTGCACTGCTAGTCTTCCCAGAGATGAGAGCTGGAGAACCTAAAAATAGAAAAGATGATTTTATGTGCAAGTGCCATGAAGGAGTAGTTGTTCAGCAGGGGAAGATGTAAACAGAGAACCATCACAGTCCCAGTGGGGGTGTACAAATGTGAGGAAGGGCACAGCTTCTGTCTCTGCACATAACATGAGGTTCAGGTAAGGCACAAACTGCACAGATTGAAAATATAGGAGTAAAAGCCCTCCTACAGTGGCTGAATTTTTCTTAAATTTTTATTTTTCTCTTCTCCCTGAAAAGTTGCTTTTGGCTACTGGCCTTTATAAGTGTCTTTTATATGTCCATTGATCCCTATTTTTTGTGTCTTGCATATCTGCTGAATAATTTATGCCATGAAAAACAAGTTAAGCAAGCAAGCTCCTTCTGTGCTTCAATCAGGAAGCAGTGATGTTAGTGGTCACTGACTAGGGAAGGAAAAACAGTCCAAGCAATGATTTGAGCCAAGCACTTTGAAGATCAAGACCAGATCCTTAACTTAATTACATGATAATAAAGGCCAGTTGTTAACTTCCTCCATTTGAGAATGATATGTTCATTCTGTTTCTAATTGGCAGCTGCTGTAGGGACCCAGGGCTCTGCAGTGATGTCAGTACAACAGCTCCAAGCAAGAGCAAACAAAGCACCAACAAATGTATGTGCACAGAGCACAACTGTTTCCTCTTAGCTGATGATTTGCCCACAAAAATAAATCCCACTTGTTTCAAGACCCTGACACAACAATGAAGCACAAGTGATACCAAGCACCTTCATCATTTCTGGAGTAACCATGGGAGCTTTCCAGCAGCCCCCTGTGACTGGCTGGTGGGTGCCAAAAATAGACATGGGGATGAGATGTGGTAGCTGGGGTTATTTGCTGTGTGCTGTGTGTGTCGATTCTGTTCTTGACAGGGAAAAAATGCCATAAAAAGTAAATCAGATTATCCTGAAGAGCATTATCTGTTGTGATTATGACCACAATTTCTTTTGGATCTCCATGTCTCAGGGTATGGAGGGTCCCATATCCAAACCCAACAAAGACCCCCAACTGCTGGAAGCTGCTCAAGGGAGAATGTGCAATCCAGATCCTTCTCTTTACAGTAGAATCCAAAATAGTTAAGAAATAAGTGTAGAAGTTAAAAAATAAACATGAAACTTATTGCTTAGTAATGATGCTTAACAACACCAATTTCCTTGCAGGTCATACATGTAGCTGGATTTTTCCTGTGGAGGAACATCTTCTCAAGTTAAATCAATTGTGTGCCCTCAGCAGACCTCCCCATTCACTCAGTTTTCAAGATGTTGTGGAATAAATGCAGATCTCGTGCCAGTATTTAATTTGAGAAGTAAAAATTTGGAAAAAATGTTTGAATGTCTATTTCAAAGGCCAGTGTGAGGATCAAAACCAAAGCCTGAGCACAGTCAAGGGCTATGGGAATGAGGTAAACCTCAATTCCAAAGAAAGATATAATAAAGGGCAAACCTGCATTTAGAAAGAAAAGGTTAAAGAACACATGATGGGCAGCTGATTTGAAACGAGTTCTGGAGAAAAGCTGAAAAACCAGAGGGTTTTCTTCTCAAGATGCTGAAACTAACTGTGAAAGCTAAATATAAAATATGACTAGAACTAGAGTCACCAGATAAGGGAAAGATGGTGCTGTGAAAACATGGCCCCTACTTGTTCCAGGGTACATCTTCAAAGCTAGGATGGTGATTGTGGTTATCCCTTCCATCTCTATGGAAATCATGAATGACACGGAAAATCCTAAAGGGTCTCACTTACGAGGGCCACAGTGTTCAAAGAATTCAAAATCCCCAGACTGGGATCTTGGATTAAAATTCATTGTTTAAAATGAAAAGCAAAATTTTAGCTTTACACTTAGGAAATATAAAGCAGAACTCTAGCCATAAGTCAAGAACACAGTGCACACCTGCCCTAGTGCCTACTGAGAGATCCAAAGCCTAAAAAATGCACCAGAAAATGTTGGGAACTGTTCTACCAAAACACATGACTGAGAACATAGCATTGAAGCATGACAGCAGCATTTGCAATATCCTGCAGCTGAATAAAGCTTATTGATTTATCTGGCTTTGCAGAGACCAAGGTAATCCTGATTATGAAGCTCAGAATATCATTCCATGGATGGAGTGTACTATGTCATGTGGATTTACTGCCACAGTCTTACCCTTTTTTAGTGATTTCTGCACCACACTTCATTTTGCAGCATTGATGGGCAGAGATCTGTTTTGAGTTGAGGCAGATATGCAGATCTGTACCACCTGAAAATCTGGACTATGCTATTCCCACATTCCTTGCCTGCATTGCAATATAATTCTGCTAGGCTGCAAACAGCTGTTGGAGATGACACATGCAGCTAAGCGCAAAAAATTTTCTTCTAATGAAACCAAATGGGCAGTTACTTGAGATTTTGCCCTGTCTCCTCTGGAAAAACAGGGAACTTTATTATGAGGAATCTGGGCTGCATCATAAAAATTGGTTTTAAACCAGTAATTCTCTGCTGGTAATTGATGCATTTTCATATCAAACAAAGAGCCAGTACCTGCAAAACACACTTGTTTCTATAATCAGAAAAACCCACTCATGAAGTGTGCATTGATGGAAATGCAATAGAAGCCATCATGTTCTCCAATGCAACACAAATGTTGCAGCCAAACTTCCTTTCTACACAAAATTATTAGGTAATAAGAACTCATATATGTGAGGAGATCTTGCATTAAAGTTCACTTTCAGTTCAGAATATTCCTAAAGTCTGGAGTAGGTAAAATAGCTGAACTTCTGCTCATCACTGTTGCTGTAATTCTTTTGTTTGACAATCTGTTTTTGAAGTGGTAAAAGCCTTTCAGCCTGTGCAGTTGAGATGCTCAAGCTTTTCAGAAGCAGACCACCCAATTTCATGTAAAAGATTTCTTTGTTCAGGCTAGAAAGCAGGAAAGTCTGCATAAATAATCTGAGTGAAATAATTGCAATCTTGATACTTCTTCATGACTCCCACATTGAAAACCTCTCCTTCATGGAAAGGTTGGGTGCAGTAGGCATGTATCTAATCTTAACTTGCCATGATCCAACTTTTCTGGATTTCTATATTGACCTAATCCAAAGCCATACAGTTGACACAAAATTTAAGGTGGAAAATATAGTCTAACAACAAATGACAACAAATCATTTGCAGGAGGAAAACAGCTTTTCTGCCTGAATAGCTACAGAGATCAGGACATGGAAAACTTACCTAGCTAGCTGAGACTTCCACCTTCAACACAGCACCAGAGTGAAATCTTGCAAACAATTTAGGAGTGTATTAGAAATTTCCACAACAAGCAATGATTCTTAAATGCCATCACTGAAGGATTCAGCTGGCAGACTGAGAAGGAAGGTAAAGGTGTAAATCAACAGCAACAGTTGGCATTTACAGGTTTTAGAGCCTTTCAAAGTATACAGGATCCTTCAGAGAAGGGGACTATAATCATACTCCTCTGAGTGGTAAGTGATGCTAACAAGTTGCAAAGTGGAAGCTAAAGGTCAACAAGGCCAGACAGTCACAGTTGTTAATAAAGCTTCACATAATGTCAGAGATTTTCTTGGCAGTCCTCAAAAACACTTCTTAACAGCCCTCTTCTTTGGGTGTCTCAGCACAAGGCAGGGGAGCCATTTGATAGATCAGGCTTAGGAAGGTATTCTGGTGAAGACAGTCTGGCAGTAAAGGCAGCAGATCAGAATCTCAGGTGGGCTCTACCAGCAGAGCATGATGCACAGTGTCTGTTCACTCATTACTGTGATGATCTCAAAGTATTTCATTTGAACACCAGAAATGTGAAAGTAGTCCTGGAGGCACCTAAATTCTCAAGAAGCAGGGCAGATTACAGGCCTTAAGAAGCCTTGCTTTAAAATCTCTACTAAATCACGAGGTAAGCATCCAAAGAGAAGCAGTGTCTCTGCAATCACAAGATACCTTGCAGTCAGCACAAGAAGTTTCCCTTGAATTCATTACAGCATTTTAGCAGAACTACAGTTGCAACAGATGTCTGCAAGAGATGATTTTACATACTGTCTTTCCAAACACAGGAATAATCCTAGCATGTGGAGTAAGATTTAGTTAGGAAAACAAGCTGAAGAATTAGTTTGGGTTATGAAAACTCTGGGAAAGAAGCAACAATATTTTTTTTTCATTATTTTAATCTCTAATAAGAGTTATCAAGAGTTGTTGTCAAAGAACCACTCTGCAAAAATTGGCCATTTTTGATGGAGATATATGTATACACACCAATATATATATTTCCTCTGTTTGACAACTTGTTTCAGAATCAGATTTAGTGAGAGCGTCTAAAATAATCTCAGTTAAAAAACAGAATGTCAGAAGCTTTCTCTGTCATCCTTACAGCATTCCTTTTTATAAAGGTTTCAGGACCTATGTTGCATATTTGAGACATTGCTCTCTGACCTGGTTTAAGATGGATTATACATCAGCATATGAACCAGTGAAAGAATTTCAATTTTATAACACTGATCTGTAGAGTAAAGCTCTGAGTACTTGCATACTGAAGTATTTATGGAACACACACACACACACACACAAAAAAAAAAAAAAAAAAAGCAAGATTTTTTTTTTTTACACGTGGAAAAATGGCTGCCTGGAAAGTTGAATTAATTGAATTTAACTGAGGTGGGATAAAATTTCCAAGAGCAACAGTAACTAATTTAGGTTTGCAAGTTAAAGCATCTGAGCACTAGAAGTACAACAGGTCCAGTGTCAAATACCTTCTCTGACCTTGTTCCAGATTATTTTTTCTTGCAATGGTTCTAATTTCTGGATCTGCTTCACTGTGTATAAATAGTTGACCCATTAGTTATCTTTTCCTGACCCAATACAGTGTCCAATTATTTTCTTTTTTTTTCTTGACCCAGAAGAAATCTTTTCCAGGGCTGCATGCTGCTTATTCAGGGAGGGGAGATGCATATATCAAGTCTTGCCAAAGTGCTTAGATTTCACAAAGTTGACATGGGTACTAAAAAGTAAAATAAATTAACATAGAATGCAAAGAGGAAAAGTTAAGCCACAGCTCAATATGAGAGTGTGAGACTGTTTTCAGAGAGTTTTGTTCGGGCAGACAAATAATGGCCTTAAAACATATCAACATCTACTGAGTATTTGCTTTAAAAGACCAGATTTCCTGAAGCTGAACTTAAAACTTATGCTATTTTAGTACACAAGAGTCAATTCCACTTGACCATTTCTACTGAGCATGAATGGCTGGGAAGCAAAGGACATTACGTACAAGGGATGGTATGCTACTCAGGCAGGGAGTTTAGGAAACAACCCCTAATCAAGTCTTTAAAAGCAAATTAAAGAAGGGTTGAAAGAAGAACAGCTCAGTTTGCAATAACCTTTGCAGAATATTTAGGACAAAATCCATTTTATTATAATGCTTTATTAGTCATTATAACTTCCCATAAATTTATCCAGGGATTGGAAGGTGAGATAAGAGCAAAATATAGTACACTGAGTATCCCACCAAGTCTTTGCTCCATTCACTCCAATTCTAATTCTGCTGCTGTTACCACAGTGTCTCAGTGCCTTCTGGTAATGCACTAAACAACATGTCCAACATCTGTCAAATGTTTGTGCTCTCTGTTTCTCTCCTCAGGGGAAGATGTGTGCTCAGCAGAGTGTTTTCTTTTTGAATTTATTTTTAATAAAACCTAAATGTCTGTGCTATTTGTTTGTTAGAGAGGTGAAGGAAATATGACTTGCACTCAGGACAGTAGGTGCACAGGATGCTGTAGCCCAGAGCAGCCTCTGGGAGAAGGAGAAGTGCAATTTATGCCCAGGAGTGGGAAGAAGCAGTGGGTGGGTCCCGAGGGTGAAAAGGTGGGGAGTGCTTGAAAGGAGCTGTGACAAGGGGTTACTCATGCAAACTGTGAATTCAGGAAGGAGAGGGTGAGACTTTATTTTTGCATCTTTTACTGCTTGCATTAAAATTCTGTGTTGCAAATGCAAATGCAGAAAAAAAGCTTCAGCCTTTCCCCATGCTGTCATCAGAGCCATTCATTACCCACTTTGTGCTGCTGCTCCTGAGCACCCCAGATTTGGAACAAGAGGGTTGTGACAGTAATGCCTGGGGAAGACTTGGGAGGGTGTGTTTGCACATTTACTGCCTGCACTCTGAGTGTCCAGCTCAGAACAACCTGAAGAAATGCAAATGCATCTCACACATGTATTTTAAAGGAGAGTAAGAGAAAGGGGGAAGAAATTGCCAGGAGAACAGGGGTGCAAAGTTCTGTGTATTGAGAATTAAACACTGTGCAATTAGAAGGTAAACTTAGATGGTTTTCAACTCAGTGATGTGCTCCTTTTCAGTCATTGAGAGGGATTCTGAGAGACTCTTATGAGAAGCCAGGAGGGGCCAGCTCCATCCTCCTCCTCCCAGCAGTTAAGTACATGTGTTAAAGGTAAATAAATAATTGCAGTAATTTATTCAGTTCTTCTATTCTTCTGAAATTATGATTTCAGTGTGACTGTTTCTCACTTAAGCTTTAAGAATAAACTCCCTATACCAGCTTTCACATAAATATTGTATCTAGTAAATTGTCCTTCCACTATTGTAAAAAGATTTTATCTACAGCCCTGTAGCTAAACCAACCCAATTCTCAAGGAATATGCTTAAAATAAACACTGCAGATAAAACATTAAGTTGTCTTCAGGTGATATTTTACTATCCTTTCTATCACAATCATCACTTTTATTCATTCCATTGTTAGCTTTTTAACAGCTAAAACCAGCATGATTTAGAAAGTGAGACATCTCTTGAGCTGGAAAGAAGCAGAGTTACCAAACAAAGCTTTAAAAATATCATTGTTCTCTGGCTGCAGAGACACATGTGCATTTCCCTTGTTACAGACAAATGTTGTCTATAAAGGAGGATTTATTTTTCACTGTTCCAAAACATAAATTTAGTCCCAGTGCTCTAGTCCCCAAAACTCCCACACATTTCATTGGAAAATACACCTGAACAAAGACAGCAAGTTCTGTCCTTGGGGAGGCCAAGAGTAGATTTTTGTCTTAGATTTATACCAGCAGCATGTGGAGACAGAAAATATGCAATAAGTCAAAGAGATTTTACTTATCAGAGATTTAGACAACCATTTGTCAGTACTTAACTGTATTGCTGGATGACTCATTCCCATTTCTAATACCTAGGAATACAGGGCATGTGTGGGAACACAATGTCTGCATTGATTTTAATCTGGTCTCTTTCTGTACTGTCTACAAATAGCTCAAAGGGACCCAATCAGATAAGCAGAGCAGAAAATGATTGCAAAAACACATATAGTAAGCTGCTCACAGAGGCCTCAGAGAGGCCAAGGAACACACAAAACAGAAAACATCAAGGTAGCAAAGAACAACTCATGCAAGGATAGAGTTTCTCTATGCCATGGATGAATAATTTAGGCAGGGAAAGTGATCAGGCAGGGAAGAGAAAGATTTTCTTTTTCAGTGCAGGACCAGCAGTTGCCCTACTCAAACCCTAGTGCTAGCACCACATCCTTTTTAAGCTCTTCAGTTTTGGATTCCAAGCTTCATGTCAAAGTAGGAATCCATTATTTACACTAGACAGGTTGGAGAGGGCAGGCTATAGTAACAGTATTTAAAACATTCTGTGTGCTCTGGTCCTCCCTGAACTCCCTTTCACAGATGCCTGCTGCAATCCTTGGCTCCAGAAAGGGGGTGTGGTGGACTTTTGGGAAAGAATCTTTCTGTCATGGGGGAATTTTTTCGTTTTTGAAGTTATATCTGATACAAAAATTAAACAAAAAAATTGAAATTTTGTTATTGTTTTGCAAGTTGTTTCTCTGAAAATTACTTGAATCAGGGCAATTCAAAATTTTTTTCAATAACCAGCTCTTTGTTTCTAGTCTTCACATTTGCTTTTTTGCTCCACCTTTTAGTGAGAAACAGCATTTCAAGATTAAGCAATAAATATTAATCAAATAAAAGTATCAATCAAACCAATCATTCTGTTTTAAAATTTTCCAAATAGGTTCTGTCAATAAATTCAAAAGCTTTTGATATTGGAATATTCATCATAGGTACATGCCTCCAGAGTATTGTCATAGTCTTGACAAGTCAAGGCCATGACAAAACAAAAATTCCTTTCTGGTCTAGCTCCTTAACACATTTCTCCTGCCATCCTAAGGGATGGGACCCAGGGTAGAAGGGGAGAAACAAACGTGGGTTGTTGAATAACAGGCTTGCCCCTACTCCAGAAGGGATGGTAGGAGGAAGAAGCAGTTTTAGAAGTTTATAAAAGGCAGAGGTGACAATCTAGCTGATGTTAAAATAGCCAAAGAGTCAGAGTATCATCTTTGACTACTCATATACAATATAAATTCCTTTTTCTGCATCAGAAGAAACTATAATCTCCCTAAGGATACTGCAACTATACTGATTTTACATCATCATAAATCAGAGAACTGTCAAAATTGCTATAACAACAAGGATCAGAATTTCATCTTGCCTTCTCCATGTGGCCATGGGTCTGCCCTTCATCCTTTCTGATAAGCATCTTTCCTTTGTGAATCATGTTTCTGAACACAATTATGTGGGAAAACGGGGAGGCTCACAGAAGTTCTGGGGCAGTGCCACTGAAGGAGGCACACATTCCATAGCTCAGAGTCCTCAGCTACAGCAGAGAGCCAGAGCTGCTGCATCTCCCTCTCCTGATCCCAGGGCCACTTCTGATTGCAGCAGCCCAGGCCCTCCCTGCCACGTCCCAGGGCAGGCACATGCCTGCAGTTTGCCATCCTGGGACAGTCTCATTAACCCCATGTAGTTCACAGCAGGAGGAGAGCAGTCTGCAGAGAGCAGCCACGTAATTCATGTTTGCAGCTGTCCCCTGCACACATTTCCTGAGATCATCCCAGCAGAGAGCTATGAGTTTCCTCCAATTTGCCAGACCAGAAATGCAATATGCTCAGAACTGGGAAGAACAGTTTTGTAATGTTACATCACAAAGACCTTCCCGAAGAGAATACAGGAACAATAAGAAATATTAAGTCTCCAAAAGCAAGTGGGAGAGCAATTACATATTTGGAACTGTGGCAAGCCCAAGTAAAACTTGACTGCATTTTCCATCTGGGATGGAGTCAGGTTTTTTAAAAAGCTGTTCTGAGAGCGTAGGGTTTCACAGCCTGGAGGCTCCATGTCACCCTGTGTCCTGTGATGATGACTACCTCCCTGTTTACTTGGAACTGAATGGAAAGTTGCTTATGTACCTCCTACACCTTTGCTAGCATCTTGATCCTTGTCTTCCAGCAGCCTCAGGGAGGATTAGGAGACATAAAGAATCCCCAGAAAGAGAGAAAGAAGGTTTCCTAAACCTATTCCTTGGAACAACCCTGTCCTACAAGGGCAGTTTATTTCCTTGATGACAGAAAAGTGTTGTGGAATGTCTGTGAGGAAATGGTTTCAAAACTCTTGTCTAAATTCACTGCAGATATCCCAAGGCTTTGTGTAACACCAGGGAAACTCAGGGATTTCCCAGAGCCTACTGGGTTTACTGGCAGTCTTGCATCTTCCTCTGCCAAGTGTGGATCTGTTGGAGCCACAATGATGGAGGAACACCTCAGTCTCTGTGCAGGACAGTCACTGAACAGAAACACTCATCCCACCTTGACCACTATCATTAATTTATCATAATCATTAATTTAACCAGTTTAGACAGGTCACAGCAAGTTTTTCCTTCCTGCAAAGCCCAGGGAAAGACACTGAAAGCCATCAGGATCTCATCTCAGACATGAAGTCTTGAGGGCCAGCAGGATGTCAGGGGAAGAAATGCAATAAGAATCCACTTAAATATCAATAATTCAAGAGGATTATCACCTTAAAAATCAACTAAATGGAGCATATTGCTTGCCAAATAAAGGAAAAAATGGTTATTTATTGTTTTAGCAAGGATTTTTTATAAAAGCAAACAAAAAGTTTATTGCATTCAAGTAATAAAGATAAGCAACAAGGAAACATCTGAGATTAAATAATCATCTTCTCTAAGAACCAAATTGTTGTTTTGCTGAGTCTTTAATTTTTAAAATCAAAGTTTAGTTTTAATTAAACATTTGAATATTGAACCTCACATTTTTTGGAACAGGCTGCTAGAAGAGGGGTTTTTTTGCCTTTAGCTGTCAGCTGGAAAAAATATCCTAAGAATACCAAAGATATAAATTCCCCTGACTTCAATCTGTACAATTTAAAATCAGGTTAGATAACTGCAAATGTGCAGCTTATATTCCTCAACTCTGCAAACACACACAAGTTTACAAAAAAATAAAAATTTCCTCTGATTTACATCTGATTTGTTTTGTTTTTTTGCTTTTTTCAGTTGAGCTAAGGGCTGATTCTCCACCCACACATGTAACATCAGCTCACTCCCAATTAATTTTAAAAGAACTTTAGTTAAAAAGTATGCTGGAGAGGGAGTGAAGTTACTGGAAATTAAGCATCTGGAATTCTCTAAAGTATAAGGGTTTTTCCATCATGCTGGAAGGTAATTTCACTTCAGGAAAAAATATACAATACTTGACTGGTTGATAGATTCTGGTGATTCACTTTGCATGCAGAAACATGCCCACTCTCGCCATTTAAACCAAACACTGGTTTGTTTTGTTTCTTAAACAGTGTGAAATGGCAGAATTTATACATCTATAATAGTTGCCAAAACTAGACTAAGACCAACCTAGCACAGATGTAATATGAATTTCCATGGATGTAAGGTCTCCAAATGAGAGGAGACTTTCCTTTTTAGTGCTCAAAAACAAGAAACTGAAAAATCTGGAAACAGGGTTGGGAATAGTTCTGTTATACAGCAATATATGAAATCATGGGGAGATTAACAAGCAGACTGGCCCCCACTAAAGCCCCATGTCAGAAATTGGTCAGGGCATGCTGCTGGTGTCCCACCTGGCTTTCACAGTGCTCACTCCAGCACATGCATCCCTTTCTGCAAGTGCAGAGTGAGCCCATCTCCTGGGGACTTTCCTCAGCTGTATGGCAATGAGAGGGACTTGAAGGGATTCTAAAAGGAAGTGGTAGTTAAACAGAGCTACCCTGAGGGAGAGATGTCATAAACTGCATCAAAATTCAAAGAAGGTTTCAAGGAGATGATCCTGAAGCATTCACACTGAGCTCAGCTTCAGCACAGAAGGAAAGCATTACCTCAGGGGTCTGTGTCACACCTAAGCAACCGAGGTGAAGCACATCCTTAGCTTTAAGCATTTAAAAGTTAAGTGTCTCCATTAATCCAGTAATGGTAAAGAGAGAGGCACAGCCCAGGCATCCCTGATCTCCCTGGAACCAGGGTCCCAAGTGCAGGGATTGCTGCTCTGCCCTGGCCACAGCCTGGCTCCTTTCCTGGCACCTCTCACATCACAAACCCCCGTGGGGCAAAGGCAGGCACCCCCTGCTCAGCCTTATCTGCCTTGTCTTTGTATCAGAAAGAAATTAGCTTTATTCCATACAGTGATTTTCAAATGTCACTTTTAGCGTACCAGGGCTAAATGGAGAGATCAAAATGCCTTGCAGGGATGGTGTGCAGTCAGCATCCATGGCACTGCAGCAGAACAAAGGGAGGCATGCAGGGAGACAGTGCAGAGAAAAGCCTCAGAAAACCTGCAGTGCAGCAGGATGAGTAAACTAGCTAACCAAACACTTGATATCTTTGTACAGCAAGCCACAGCAAATGAGGCATGAAAGAGTAATCTGGACATGCACTTAGTGAAAGGAACAGGCTGAAAAAGAAAAAACAGCAATATAGCTTCAAGCTGTGATATTGAAAAAGAAATAATAAATTAAACAGTTCAGGGTTAAAGAAAAAATTAAGTGTATTTGGAAACTGAAAAAAAACCTGAAGTATGACTTGCTGTTTCTTTATTTCACAGAACTTAAAGACAGAAGAGACCTTTGTATCACCTATTTTGACTTCCTGAATAATACAGGCTTTTATATTTCTCTCCTCTTTTAATACTTAGGTTACCTTTTCAGGTACAGTTAAACCAATGCAATGCTTAGGTGCATGAAAACAGGTACCCCTGATTAACTGTGTCATTGAGCTACACTGTTATGCTAAAGGACAGAGGGATTATTTCTGTCCTTCAGGGAATAAACAGTTCCACTCCAAAGGCAGAGGACAGGGAAGACAATTCAGCTCATAACTGAGGCCATGCCAAGAAGATAATAATCCACATCACTGACTGAAAAACAAAACCAAAACTTATCACAGCAGCTGTTTTTCCCAGTTGCAAAATTTATATTTTCCCCAAAGCTGACTAGACTTTAAGTGCACAAAGTTCATCAGTATATGCACCTCCAGAGCAGACTTCCCAATTTTATCCTAACCTCAGCTTGCTCTTTCCATTTTCATTCTCAATAAATGGCCCTCCTCATCAGTTTTGGAGAAGTCAGGAGACAAGCTAAGTAAAAGTAAAATAAAAATGGGCAATTGTTCTTAAGGAAACAGAAGAAGGAGAAAAAAAGAAAGAAAATATTCTTCTCCAATTCTTACAGTCATAGAAGCCCTGAAGCATAAGATTTGATTAAAACCATATCTTTATTTAGAGCTGCAAGTGCTGTGGGCATTCCTGAGGCAATGCTTAACCCTCTGTTCCCTAAAGGAGGCTCAGTGATTTCCACAGGGCTGCTGGAGTGCTGCAGCAGAGCAGACTCCAGTGTGAAATATCACTGTGGAGGAAGAGCTGCAAATCCTCTAGCTACAAAGGGAGAAAACAGTGAAAAGGCTAAGTAAAGGTTTCAAAGTAAAAGAAGGAAAGAACAGGGCAATGTAAGGCACCTAAATACACTAAAGGCTATCCAGTTTAATACTTAACATAAAAGATGACAGGATTTTGCCTCAAATTGAATTCAAAGCCAGAAATGTATGTAAATCTCATTTTAACCATGTCAAACAGAGAATCCAACACTCTCTCGGATCCTTTTTTCACCCTCACCTGACACTTGGATTGAACACCAGCTCCCTGTGTTCAGTATTCCTTTGGCACACACAGGGTTCACTACAGACAAGGTCATTTTCCTCTTACTTAATGCTCTCTTGTCCACATATCCCAGCACAAGATCAGTCTTTTGTGATAAGCCTTTAACACAGTTCTGAGAGAGGTGGTTACCCATGAAGGCATTATTCCTCCTTACTGATTAGCGGGGGGAAAAAATAGAAAAAGATAAATAGAAAAAGGATGTAAAGAACATCAGTGTCTACCTGTGGATAGAGTCTAATTCTATGATCTCCAAAAACACCAGCTATGCCACCCTGGCTGTCAGCCTACCAGCTTCTAAGCTGGTACCTCACACCACTGTGTATCATGAGACTGTTCTCATGATTTACTCCAGCTTGTTATGTCTTCCTCAGACTTGCTATTAATAATTCTTGTGAGATATATTTAACAAGTTTATCTATTCTGAGGCAGATGTATCTCACAATGGACTTCTTTCCTGGTAAGTTTTCTTTAAAGTGTCCTTTCATTAAATTTGAATAGGCCAGGGTTTTCATTTGTCTTTTAAAAGGCTTATTATTAAAGCAACCAGTTTTCTGGATTTTGAGGAGTCATCACTTCTCACTTTCTTGGAAGGAAAGCTTTTTTTAGTACTGCCTACATGAAGGTGATGATTTCACTATACCAAAAATCATTTCCATTTTGAGGAAAATGGCAATTCTTAAAGCTGTACATACATTCATAAAAGTTTATACTGTATTCTGCTCACACAAATGAGCAGAGAAAATGTGAGAGAAAAATGTGATTTGTACAAAAGCAAACATCGTGATTAGGCCAGAGACAACATTTTTGTCCATAAAAATAAAGACTCATTATCTTGTATGAAGTGGTGGATCTTGCATTAAGGAAAGACTGTATATTAGTATAAAATTTACTCCTGGTCACAAGGAATATGCAGCAAATACAATCCAGGTGGGAGTTACCATGTGAAATTATTGTTTCTATATGCTTGTAGCTGCCATATGCAGGCAAAGGCCACTTTTATGTTGATTTACAGTTTTTATTATCTTACTTCACCATTATCTGCATTATTCTCCCCTGGCACAGGTTCACTGCCTCTACCTGAAACACTCCAGGTTTATATAGGGGTGAGCAGAGGAGAATCAGATTAACCAGGTCGCTGAGGAAAGAATGTGATAACAGCACTTGCTACCACATAAATAAACTGGAAAAAGAACTGGCCTGAAATATTGCAATACGTACAAGGGAAAAGAGAAGAGAAAAAGTCCATTGCAGTGACTTGCAAACTAGCACAAAGACAAGGATTAAGCAGTGGTTTCCTAGGAAAAATAAGCAAGGGGCATAAACTGCTTAACCTAATCCCATGACATAAAAAGGAAACAAAGGCCAACTGACAGAGAACAAAAAGGGGGAAAGAGAAAACAAGGCTTGCTTTCTTTTCTGTAGTGTCTGTGGTTTATCAGATACTACACACCTTGAAGAGCAGTTTAATTGGATGAAGAGCTCTCTGTTATTATCCAACCACATAATCACATTAAAGTTTTACTTATTCACTTCAACCAGAACAAGTAGGTAGCAAAGGGTCAGGGAATTATGTAAATTGGAGCATGCATTTCTCCATGAATCTTGAAAGACTAAGACAGACCTAAACTATAAGAAATGCTTTTTATCTTCTTTAAACTGATTTTCCAAAAGTAAAACTCCCAGAGAGATGTAATCAAACGTGCTGTCCTCTCTTAAACAAATCAGCAAGTGATGTATGTCACCACAAAGAATGTTAGCTATTTTCAGCAGCTTTTCATGTGTGTTATGAACTGATCTGTGACTTATTTTAACTATATGTAACAGCAGCTGTGGGGTAAAGAATTTGAGATGTCAACACCCAACAGAAAATGGTCTCCTGCGGCTTTTGTGTACGTCATGCAATGGCTGCCATGGACTGTAACTCTTCCCAGCAAACATCTAATTCCCTCCAGTGTGCAGGCACAGAAAGTGGATGAAGCCATGGTGAGAAGGGGAGATAAATACTTCCCTGCAAAGTGGCAGTGAAGAGGAAGGAGGCAGGAGGAGAAGCAAGATGTACAGCAGAACCCCTAGTTCTCTCCACCAAATCTACCTGGGCACCAAATTTTCATCTCTTCACATTCATAATTTAGTGGCTGTGCTTTTTTTTGGGGCTGAACCCACACTTTAGTCCAGATACTATTTAATATGAGTACAGTATTAACACCTCATTTCATCTTTATTTATGTGGCCACCAATTGCATTATTCCCAGCTGCTACATGCAGATCAATGATCCTGGCCATTTTAACTTATTTTATGCAGCTTAGATGATCCTAAACCATCAGAGTAGTATGAGAACTTTTTTGGTGTTTCAGTGTGCAGTAACCTAGATATGAAGTAGTGAAAAGTGGAACATAAATGCAGTAGAAAATTGTGATAATTTTCCTGTATTACTAAACCACCAGATTTCATTACTAAATTTGAAAGTTTTATTAGAGATGAAGTGGTCTTTCTGCTATTGTTTTGGTGTTCACTGCCAGAGTTATATATGAAGAGCTTAACCAGCTCAGTGAGATAAAGCTTTTTCATTTTATTCTAAACTTCCTGCAATTCACCCTTAAGATATATCCACTGTTTAATAGGAAATTATCAAAGGGTCTAGAAATTCTCTCTGTTCAGGGCAAAATGCTGAATCTTCATGCACAGTAGAGATACCAAGCAGTACTTCCACAGGAGTAGGGGAAGGACTGAAGTTGGCTCACACTAAAGAGCTCTCACTGTCTCTCTGCCCCCTTCCCTTCCCTCCTCCCTCTCTCCAGTGTGGCAGACAAGAGGTAGGCAAGCTGGAAGCTTTCAGTTCTGCCTGATAGTCTAACAAAATACCTAGTGCAGATGCAGGGAGCCAGCATAAAAGCATGGTGTGATTAGATGAGATACCAGGAGCCCAGAAAAAGATTGTGGTGCCTGCTGAGTTGAAATGGAAGTCAGGTTGAAAGGAGGTGCTCCTCTCTCAGGCAGGCAGCACAGCACTGGGGAAGAGTAGGAAGTGAAAGACGAAAAAATGTAGGGAATGCTAATGTTTTAGAGGAAAACCTGAAGCAGATAGCAATTAAAAAGAAAAAAAAAAATCAATCATACACTCTAATCTTATCACTTGGGGTATCAGTACCACTGAAAGACACTTCAGGATGTGTGGAAGTAGCAAGCTCCACTGAAGGCCAAAGAGGAATTTCAGACTCTCACTGCCATCAACAAGGCTGCACCCATGGTTTAAAATATATATGTCTATGCTTGAACCCCTTCCTGAACAAAGTTATTGCATTAACACACTCAACTTTCCTGCCATCTGTAGAACAGAACAGAACAGAACAAAAGAATAGCTCAGTTGGAAGGGACCTACAACAACCATGTAGTCTGACTACAAGGCACATCAGCTTTTTCATTAATTATAAAATATGACAAAGGTATTAATAAGTTTAAAAATTTTCCCAGCTTGCTGCAGCGTCTTCCTTCCTCCCTGACACACAAAAATACATGGGAATACTAAAACCAGAAAGTGGGTGAACAAGAAATGTAGGACTGAAAATGTCACTGGGGTCAGCAGAGAGAGGGAATCCTTTAAATAGAAAGAGGTGTACACAGTCAAGGAGAAGTTCTTAATCAGAAAAAGAACTAAGCAGACTGCTCCCACTGAACTGATTTGTCTTTGTTTCTCAATGTTATTACTCACACTGGCTGTTCCATTAATTATGATTAGCACTTGTGGGAGCCAGAAGTGGGAGATGGGCAGGAAGACACAGGAGTGCCAGTAATGCAGCAAGTGACTGATCATTTCAGGATCCTCCATGACCTCCTCTGTCCCTCTTAAGTGGAGGGTGAAAGCAAGCAATAAATGACAAGCCATTTTTTCTCTTTTTCAGTAGTATGCTTTCCACATTTCTAGACTTCCTTTAACTCCTACTAGACACTTGAAAAAAATCACAATCTTAAACACCAGGCTTTAAGAAATTTTAATTAAATTTTCTTTAAAAATAAATATTTGAAAAATAATTTTTAAATGTTTGCAATCATGCAGATGAATCTTGATCAAATCACTGTTCAATTCCTAGTCCCTGTGTAATTACTTGCGTAAAACACCTCTTGTGAATAGCAAGTAAATCATTAGTGATTAGGTTTTTTTAGATTGTTTTGAAGAGACCCAGCTGCTGTCTTTATGTCAAAGAACATCCATAAGGCACCAGTGATTAAACAGCATGGTATTTTTGCATGTCAGACATCACATGCTTGGATTAATCACGCTTAGTGCTTTTCAGATGTGAATTGTGAAGCATCTCAGTGAAAAGCAGTTATAGGCCCTCTTTACAGACTGGGAAGCCAAGGCACAGGGCAAGTGACTTGCTCATCTCATGCAGCAGATTTGAGGTCACAGCCCAGATTCCAGCAGGGTAAAACTTCCCTTTGTTTCTTGACTTTTCATCCACCATTCATTTTCCAATTCAAGTGCCGAGAGAGAAAAAATCTATATCATTAATGATAAAGAAGATTTAAAACCCAAATGACAACACAAAAAAACCCCAAAACCCTAAGAACAGGGCAAACATATTGCCAAGATTAGAACTGAATTTAAATTAGAAAAAAACTACTAACTTTGTGTAATCTTACTTTTTTTTTTCTAAAAGGAAATATAGCAAAGCTTTTTCCAGAATAAACAGCTCTTTGTTTGCCCTAAATCAAAAACTGAAAAATAGCTCTCCTGTCCAAAAATTGTCATATTGAATCATAGCTCTATCCTCATTACTGAGATATATGTGTAGAAAGAGAAAGGGAAGCATGAGGATTTCTCTGCTTAATTGTGATAGCAGCAAGAACTGTTTAGTATATCTGCAAGACATGCTTTCTGTGTAAAATATGGTGGCTTTGCAAGTGACTCTCAGAAGTAATTTTTCACTGTTTATATATAAAAATATACATATGAAACATTCATTGAAGCATATATAATGTTTCATAAGCCAAATGGAACAACAGCTGTAAATCATTACCAAAGCGAGAAATTAAAACCTTCTTTTGTGTCAGCTGTGTAGAGGGCAGAGTTATTTATAAGATACCCTAAATATATAGTTGAGTTTCCTACTGAACTCAAAAAAAGGTACAGAAGCTACTCATAAAGCTGAGTAAGTGACTGTAAAAAGATGAGTTTGTGGAGCAGTGCTGAGCTGGACCAGAGAGATCATGGTGACATTTAGTGGTTACAATACCACTGGAACAGCAACCAACTCCTCCAGAGGAAGTGGTAATGTGCTGACTCAAATTTTCTGCCCTCCCTCAGGTTCCTGAATTCACAATCTGAAAGTCTTCAGCAGGCTTAAATCCGGAGACAATAATGCTCCTCCACTTCCTAGTGCAGGAAGCTTTAAATTACAAGGATGGATTATTTTAATTGCTACTCTTTGGCTTCTCTGCTTGAGCTATTGGTAAACATCTATGGCAAAACATATGGATGTTGAAGTAATAGCTGTATCAGACCATGGTGTTTTGCAGCCACTGCATTATAAACTTTGCACCCAGTGTATGCAATTAAGAACATAAGGGGAAATATTCATAAAGAACTTGTAGTCAATGGTACCTTTACATCCCAACATTAGTAAACTGCCCACTAAATAAAATCAGCATGTGCCACCAGTAAGCAAGTCCTGAAGATATGGAGTAAGCTCTGAATTGCTGCAAAAGGAAGTCAGGGACCCTATAGTGCTAAAAACCTGTTTCAACGATTTCTATTTCCGCATCCTTCTGATAGTAAAATCTTAATGTGAGTGCTTCCATAAATTAATAAATAGGGGAAAGTTCAAGCTCAAATTCTGGATCCAAATGTGTTTGGATTATGATTTTTTCAGGCTTGTTAAATGAGAATTTGGGTCAAGAGTGCTGTTATCAAGAAACGTTTAGTAGAATTTAAAGGCACCATTCCTTACTATGGGGATCTCAAATCATATCCTCCATTGCAGAAAGAGAGCTGCATATAGGGAATAAAATGTCTTGCAATCATCTCTGAGTCTTGCAGGACCCTTTGCTAATGGCAACCCTTTTCCAGGATGCTGGCTGTCACACACAGCACAGGAAGGAACAGGACTTTTACTCCATCCTCTTCTTCACCAGCAGCTAGCACAGCTGCCTGCTGGCACTCTGCAAATATCACTCTTCAAGGTACTTGCTGCTCCCACATCAGATCCCTAAAGCTTGTTTTCCCTTTTTAATCTTAAGCTACCACAGCCTCCATGGGCAAGCCTGAGAAGAGACAAAGGACAGGAGGGAAAAGAGAAGGAGGTGAGAGCTTCTGTGGCCCAAGAGGAAGTCAGAATCAGTAAAAGCTGTCCCATTAGCTTCAGCAGAGGATACAGCTAATTCTTCTTTGCCTCCCTTTTCTGAGAGATTGCACCTCACTTCCCCAAGCCCTCAGCATCAAACTCACTTTCAGACCTGGGCTCCCTAAACCTTTCATTTGGGGATAAGGAGTTGCCATGGAATACTGCTGGGAACCAGGGAAAAAGCAGCCTTGAAGCTTTGCCTTTCTCAGGCTTTACAAGGACAAGAAGTGATAACAATGGTTATGCACCTGCAGGGTTCATGAGAGCCATGTGTCTCGTGATATTTTGCAGAAAGCATGTTTTCAGAGAGGTGTTGCCTTCTTGGACCAATGAGTGTTTTCTATTTTGTTTTGCACGTATTGCCCTATATATATGTGTAGTGTTTCTTTAAATAAAGCTCTTCCCTTTTGCTTCTCCATTGCACAAGAAGCTATGTTGCATTACCCTTTTCACCGCTCACCTATAGCCTAAAATGCAACAAGGAGTCAGCCCTACCTTGAAGTGCATGTTCCCAAGCCATAATCTGTAGCAGTAAACAGCACCAAGCTCCTCCATAAAAATTTTTACTCCCTTAGGGGTGGAAAGGATGGCAGTTTTTGCTGTTTCTATTTTATAGAGGGGAAAAATTTGGGTTCTAAAAAAGACATCCAGTGAACATGAACAAAGAGATTCTTGGGGTCTTGCTGACCACAGCTGAGGTGTCTTAGGGTCCTATTTCCCTTTCAGTTTGCCTTTACAACAAGGCATGCATGCAGCATATAGCTACACATCTGAGTGAGCAGCTATTTGTTCCACATCATGATTTCACGTCAATTAAATCTCCAACAATGTGGTGCTGCATACAGGGATGCTGATCAAGGGCTGTATAAATTGCAATGTTTTTCCACCTCCCTTAACATGCAAACTGCTGTGTGAAGGCAAGAGGATTGCAGTGCACACGTGCACAAGTCCCAGTAGACAGCTGAGTGCAAACACAGCAGATGGTGACAAGGCAGTAGCAACAGAGGTAAAACTGTCAAATTTAAAGCTAAGCCTAAAGGCATCCCTACCATGCTTTTATTATCAGTGGTGCTGAATTCCCCAAAGTTCTAATACATAGCTATAAAGAGGGTAAAGAAGGAATTATTGGCTCTTTGGGGTTCAGAGTTTGCTCTAGCTAGGCAGCAGCTGTGCCCTCTGAGCCAGCCAGGGTGACTTGGTGTGCTGGGACCACAGGCTCAGGGGAGGAAGGGTTTAGTGGTGCTTCCTCCCCCTCAGCCACTGCTCAGGCCAGGACAGACTGAGCTCTGGACAGAGCCAGCACTTTATAGGGGAGGGGAACATACTCAGGATGGGTGTAAAGCACAGCTGATACCCCCATTGTCCAGAACAGTGGCAAACACTCCTTGGTTAGTGGCTGTGAAACACCACGTGGAATATCAGGGCATTCCAAATAGCCCTGTGCTAAATAAAATGCAAACCCAGATAAAAGAAACGAGAGAATGTCTATAATTTCAGTTATCTTCATCCATTTTACAGCTAACCACTTAATCACAAAACTAAATAGTTGATTTGTATGGATTCATTGTAAGGGGAGGCAGTCACAGACAAATTGTCTTCAGCCTCATTACCAAATATTGTGGAAAAGACAGGAAGCAAAGTCCTAATCTAATTCTGCTGTTGCCTGATGCCAATAATTATGTACCAAATATGAGAGCTAAATTACAGGGATTTATCTGTCTTATCAAAAAAATATTTAATTAGCTTGTGTTTTCAGCCAAGTAACATTGCTTTTAATATTTTTAGTCTTGTTCAATCTCTTTGGTAATTTTGCAAATTATTAGAACATTTTGCTTGGATAAACTAGTTCTGGTTGCATTACTATCCCAAATGAGCAGATTTCCCTCTTGTTCTGGTCTAGCTCCTGTTTCCAGGGTAAGAGTTTGGGTTTGAACAGTTCATAACCCCAGTTACACCCGTATTGCCTGTAAGGACAGAGTTTGATCTTACACCAAAAGTTTTCCCAATCTCTGCCTGAATCAGTTACCTCACCCCAGGGCTCAGCCAGGGATGAAGGCAGCACACAGGCTGTGGAGACACAAAGGAGCTAAAATCACAGCATAGTAATATGACTGACATGGTGATATGCTTCCTTCCACATCTGAGACTCGGGACTGAGATCATGAGTCAGCCCCTTTTCCCCCTAATCTCCCCTTAAAGCAATGATTCTGCCTTAAATGGTGTAAATACATACATATGCACACACACACATATACACACAAATTTTTGAACAATAGAGTTGTTATCTTCTTAACCTCCTACCCTTTAGAACAATTAAGCTTTTCCTTTACATTTTTTAACTAAAAGGGGTCTATTCCTCTTTGGAAAAAAAACAAATCAGCATTTTTGCATAACTGCCTGAATCCAGGAAGTGGAGAAAGCCAGTAATTTGAGCAAAATGAATATGCTACAATGAAAAAACCCTCCTACATATGGGTTTATGTGCTATATTGGACTGTGTTCAGGCTGGTATGAATAGAAACCATCAGTGTCATACTTTCAAAAATAGGGAAGACACAGTGGCCCATCCTACAGAGTAGAGATATTAAAGGAATTTTTTGCACCATAAACTGGAGTTAAATTCCAACAAAGAAATCCTGCCATTTGAAGTCATGAGGAATCTGCCATCACCTGTCCAGACAGAACTTCACTTTTGCTGTTAAATATAGTCAGCTTGCTGTACACATTATAATTTAAAAACTTTTGCACTGGTAGTTCATTCATCTAAGATGAGAATAAAAGGTTTTCAGTTAAGGGAAGTAAAAGTATTAGCACTATTTGAAATCCCTATAGAAGAACAATGAAAAGCATATTAAAGCATATAGTTTAAATTAAAATTAAGAGCTCAAAGATGCTTTGCATGCTAAAATTGCCTTATTAGGAGCCAGAAAATAATGACACTATCCTTCCGACTTGTCTATAGCTATTCATTTTCATAGTACAAATCCCTTTGTAACACATTTTTCCCTCTAGTGGCCCAGCTACTTTAGAGTCTTTAGTAGTCATTATTTTCTAAAAACACTGCAGCAATTTTAATCCTCCAGACATGTAAGACTTCACATAAAAGAGTAGAAATGTCCTACAGAATGCAAACAAGTCACTTTTATATGAAAGCAGCCCTGACTAGATTAAATCTCTGGCACAAGAATCTTAGTATATAACTATTCAAGTAAACATCCATTTAGGTTATATATTAAGCCTTTTTATCACTTGCTGTATTATAAGAAACAATAAACTATTATAGCACCATTGCTGCAGTCCTGTTCTCTGGGAAGTGGTTTAAGGCCTCTTTCCTCCCCAGTGCAATTTTAAACCAAATGATACACTCATTTCCTCAAAGGCAAGCTCCTTGTATAAAACTCAACAGCCATTTTAAAATCATTCTTATGCATAAGATTCAAAGTAAATTTACAAGTAGAGCACGTGTATAGAATATGTATTAGTATTTATAACCACCAGGAACTCTACTTTGACTGTTTACTTAAAGTACAATGAAGAGTCTTCATAATCTCTGCAATTGTTTTAACTAGAATTCTCTATTTGATGCAGTCCTGAATCTTCAAGGACAGAATTCTGGAGGAAAAATATTTTTTACTTTCACATATCACGGTCTAAACACTCACACTGACTGGTGGTGCCATCCCAGCTTTGGAAAGGTTGCATTTTTGTCTAATGATCTCTCTGGAACCACTCAGTCTCTGAAGAATGCACAGAACTGTTTGTCTGAAATCTCAGACTAAGAAAAGCCCACATTTGATGTGTTGCTCAGTACTTGTAGTAATGAAGGATGTCAATGTGCATAAGCATTCACAGCAGCAAACTCCACCAGATCAAAAGTGAGAAAAGCTTGACTTTGCTGGACACAATGGACACTTGGGCTATCTTGAGGGGGGGGAAAAAGGATGTAAAAAAAGGTGCACAACAAATGGCATCTTTTGTTGATGCTTGAACTTGCACAACCCACGCTGAGAACTGGGGCAGTGTGGAGCAGCACTGTTAATTGCTATAAGATCTTTCTGAGCTAGCTGGTGCCTTCACTCACTACAGTTACTTCAGTTTAAAGTTATCAATGAGTCTCAAATTTCTGTCTGTGCATTGTCATGGCCTTCCAAGAAGAATGATTCCCAGTGCTGAAAGAAAACACAGATGGAAGTACTGTCAGAGGAAATGATGGCTCAACAGTTTCTCTGTGAAGGTAACTAATAAAATGCACAACCTGCTTTCCAAAGAACCCAACAGGCATGAAGTGAGCTCATGCCATACAACTTGCATTGCCAGAACTTGCCCATCATTTGCCCTGGACCAAAAGCCAAACCTCTTAACTTTTGTTACTGGGTGGAGAAAATTGTTTGTTTCTTTCACAGACCATTCTCTTTAAGGGATATAAAATGTACTTCCATTACAACACTATCAGCTTGTCTGTGTGACATGAACTTTTGGGTCTGAAGGACAAACTCTGAAGGAACAAAAACTTGTTCTCCCTGAAGAAGGAACTAAATGGCCCTGAGTGTCTCTAACCTTCTGCTGTAATGGCTGTTTCTAGGCCACAAATCATGTTAACAGCCAGTGGGGACTGAATTCCTGGCACAAATCAGGGATTGTGGGTAGCTGCAGGGAGAGACCATGTTCTGATGGTGTCTCTTCACCTGGATCAGTTTCAATTACTTCAGACACTTGATCAAGGCAAGGAGGTATCTTGGTTCAGTTTTCCTCTGGAGTCAACAGAGAAAAATAGGGAGCTTCCCAGGGCAAATCAAAACTTCTCAGCTCCTAAGCCCCTTCATCCCTTCTAAAAGGATATTCAGGTGTATCAAGGCATTACTGGGTAAAATAAGCTCTACAAGTATTGGATGTGGTGCACATTTGAATGCCCTTCCTTTCTGCACTAAGAAGCATCCATCTCAAAATGCTTCTTATTTGCACTTACTTTTAGACACACTGTAAATCAAAATCTTTTCAGGGAGTGCTCCTTAGAAGGCATATTTATGTGGCTGATTTTTAATGCTTAATTGTAGTTATTTTGCCCACATCCCTCTTGAGTCATATATTTTTTGTTACAGACTATCTTTGTGTTTTTTGCAAGATGACAAAAGGCAGACTGCAAGGCAATGATGAGACAGCATTGCTTATTTTGCTCTCATTGTGGTTTATTCCATAAGGTGAAGATGGAGCAGGTGATGCACCTATTTTAGGCAAAAGAGAGTCCCTTGCTGGCTCCCACCCTACTGCATTACAGATTCCCCATAAGAAAACAGCTCAGAGGAACAGAAGAGACACTGGAGAATTAATCACACTGCTGCTTCCTGATGAGAACACCAAGCTATTAGCTGACTTCAGGTAGAAACCCTGGGATTTGCTGCAGAGGAGGCTGGGAGTGAAAAGAATAGCTCGGGGATAGAAACTTCAAGTTAAAGAAAGAAAATTATACTGTTTGAAAGCCCTGGCAGGGGAAAGGGAAAAGCCCCTGCAGCAAAGACTGAGGCAGTTACTGGTATCTCAGGCAACATTTTAATAAGCTTGAATCTCAGGAAACTGCACTCTGAAAGAAGTAATTTGAGGTTCATTTCAGTACTGAGAGAACCTGAAGGAAAATTTAACAGGGAATCTCCATGGAACATCCTTTCCAAAACTATACTCTTTCCCCACAGCAGTATGACC
This sequence comes from Oenanthe melanoleuca, assembly GCF_029582105.1. Classification (NCBI taxonomy): domain Eukaryota; kingdom Metazoa; phylum Chordata; class Aves; order Passeriformes; family Muscicapidae; genus Oenanthe; species Oenanthe melanoleuca. The sequence goes on from NC_079336.1 coordinate 12,677,258, forward strand.
CCCCCACACACTCCTGCCTCAGAGACCTTTCTCAGGAAGCCTCTTTCCTGGGGAGCAGAAAGGTGCTGGCTCAGACCAGCCAGGAGGAAGGTGCATTGGTGAGTAATAGAGCAGGAGAATGGCAGATCTGAGCCATTTGGTGAGGGAAGGCAATGGGTGTCTTTCCACGAGAAGATTTTAGTCACAGTTTCACACCCTGTGACTGCAGACAGGCTGAAGTGGTTTCATCACATCACAGACCAGGGAGACCAGCTGGGCCACCACAGAGGATCAGAGACCAGCACAGAGGTCTTGGCCACTGAAGGATTGCTGGGTGGGAGGGGAGCATGAGAAGGGAGAAAACTACGGGAGCACAAGGCTGAAAAAGAGTTGACAGGTCTGGCTGGTGAGAAGCAGGGACAGCCTCCACAGGCTTTCCAGAGCCTTTGCAGCAGTGCTGTTAGAGGCAATGTCCCAGCTGCTCAAAGGAGCTGAACTCAGCCAGATCTCCCAGCTCTCAGTGATTCCTGAATGCATACCTGCATGCTGCTCTTCTCAGGGCCCTTCCAGCAGCTGGGGCACTCCAGAGGGTTCCATCACTGGGATCACATGAGCCCATCACACCAGATTTCTCTCTGTCCCAGATGAGACATTGTGTTGAAAACCTTTCTAAAACCTCTCTAACTGCCACCTGCTCCCTATAACTGCATGTATTCAGGTTTGTAAATTAGCAAGTGTACCTAAAAAGAAAAGCCAAAACAGATTTGCTAAATATTCTTGAAACTAGGTTTTGGGAGCTGTTTTATCACTCTGCCCTTATCACCTGACAGCACCTCCTCCTTAATTCTGTTCATTATTCCTTCAAAGAGGGCTCTTGCCCCTGTTATCCCTTTATGAAAGCAAATTCACCTCTCACATGAGGATGTAAACACATGGTTGTATCCATGAAAAAGCACAGACAGATGGGAAGCAGGGTATTTTAGGAAACCCAAAAGGTGATGAACATTTCATTACTTAAATTAGCTATAAATGTTACTTGTGTGTATCCCAGCAGGAAAAAACAGCTCACTCTCAAAGGGACTGACCCTTTCCTTGCTCTCATTCTGACACCATGACAAAAAAATCAGAATCATATGGATCCACTGAGAACACAAGGACATGACCTGCAGCCCTGCAGTTGCAAACAGCCATGACTCAACTTCCTGTGCTTGAAGGAGAGTCAGAACAAAACTATCTTGGAGTCATGTTTCTGAAGTTAGAGAGAAATGATTATATGTTCACTGAAGTCTCCAAGGTGAATGCAGTGCACATGGCTCCAGGTCTGATGTGAATTCTCAGGAATCTGAGAGCTCCAAGTGCCAGTGAAGAGGCAGCAAATGCTCTGAGCTCATGATGCCAGGAAGCTCTGGACACACACCCACTGTGTCCTCTTGAAATACAAAGCCACTCTGCTTGGATGTCTTAATGGCACACAAAGAAAAAGGAGAATTTTTGACCTAACATCACATTAAAATAAATGTTCAGTAATTCTGATGCAAAAATTATTTGGGAAATTTGCCACAGAACACATTCATCTCAACTTCTCTTTACTCTCCCCTCCAACCCTCTAAGCAAATGTCTCTTTTCTTTTGCCCTTTTTCTTTTTTAGCTTGCTTTGTATTGTAATTTAAAACAGGAAACAATTGGTTGACAAGGGATTTCTTGGTGCATTATGAAGAATACTATTACAAATTCTAGTCAGGAAAATGCTCCTTTCAGTAACTGCCTTATTGAAAAGAGGGCAATAGGAAAGAAAATATTTACCCCAAACATTCTTACCCAGAAGAGAAAAAATATCATGTCTAGAAACTTCCTGCAGTCCAGAAAGAAAATCATGTTATGTACTGCATGGAAAACAAAACTGAGCTTTGTAATCTCATATTCTGAGCCAGGTCAATTCTTCAGGCTGAATGAGGTGATCTTGGAGTAGTCATAGGCAATGAGCAATATCCTTTAATGAAAGAAAAAAAAGGGAGAGAAGAAAACAAAGAATTAGAGAAGAGTGAGCAGTCTGCAGATAAGGAGAAACATTTGATCCATCATCCAATTAAGTGAATTGATCTACTACACACCATGGATGAACACTAGATTATTCATGGGCTGGTCCCAAATCCCTCAGAGCTGCCCTCCTATTAACTTCAGCTGGCTTTCAGGCCCAGAGGTACACTGTGCAGCTAAGTTAGCACATATTTAACTTGCTCCATGATAATAGTTCCATTGAACTCCCAGGATTATGTGCTTTGGTCATTGACCAGAATTTCAACAGTATTGCTCCAAAAATTGAATTTGGCTCAATTTTTAATGAAATACTGCAGATATTTGAAGATGTTTGAACAAAATTTAGCACCAGTTTTACTGCAACAGTAGACAGAAAATAGCAAACAGTAATTATTTCTCTTATTTTTTTTTTTGTTGAAGAAGGTTAGGAAAAGGTCTCTACACAAAGCATTACAGTCCATCACTATAATCATGTCTGACAAAATGGGAATTTCAAAGCTGAACTTAAAAGTGGCAAGCATAGATCTAGTGCTTGCTAACTGCCTCCTGTAACTCTTACCTTCAATTTTTTCATTTAATGTAGGGGAAAATTTGCAGTGGAATTGTCTTTTCCTTCCTTTTTTCTTCTTGTTTTTAATATTTCCCAAGGAAATATTTCTTTAGGGTGACTGTTATTTTTTCATGAATAGGATTGTAAATATGTAATGGAATATAAATATTTTGTATTTAGAGTAATAAAAAATTTAGTTCTATAAAAAATTTATCCCCACTAAAAATAATTTGGCCTCAAATAGGAATCAGTGGCAGTAACATATGAAGCAAATGTTCCTTCTGTAAAAAAAACAGAGAAGCCAAGCAAATACTCCCAAACATATTTGTCAGGGATTTGTACAAATGCAAAAATGAGTTTCTGTTAGATGCACCTACACCTTAGACAACAGGGAAAAGTCCTTAAAATCCTACCTTAAGGGCAGGTAAACTCAAATGATAAGATAGTGCCCTGAAATAGTGTCCATCAGGGAGAATTAGAGCTCTCACACAAAAAAAAAAAAAAAAATTATTTGATGAGAACACAGCCACAGAAAAAAATATATTTACCCTCTGCTTGTAGCCAATAGTCTGGTCCTGTCTTCATTTTACACCAGTTAAACCCACATCTTTCAGATCATCTGTAAAGACCCCTTCTACCCCAAAGCATTCTCTGTTTTTTTTATTCCTACACACCAACAATTTTTTAGAAACCAAAATAATTCCATGTCAGCAGTCCATCAGCCCATCCCAGACAGATTTCATCCCAAGACAATCTTTTGCTGTTCCCAATTGCTTTCACTTCTGTTGTGCTTCTGCCATCTCATGTAACTACCTATGAGCAACCACCACAATTAACTAACACAGCTCAGATTTTCAGTTCAAATACCTGAAGCAAATTCTGTGTGATACTTCCTAAGCATAAGAATAAATTTTCAGGGGAGCACCAGGCAAACTAAAGTAATAAATAAATGTCTGGAAATTACAACCAACCTGCAGACTTTCCATGAACAGACAAGCACATTAGTTTTGGCAGGTCCATCTTTCATAGTGAATTATTCACCCCTCTCTTAACCTCTCTACTTTAATTATTTTAAATTTCATTATTGGGCAGAGGTGTGAAACCACAATAGTAAAATGAAAGTTGCCTGGCAAATTTCTCTATATGAGTAAAACTGGAGGAAAATGCCTTAAGGAGTAGTGACCTGAATGTTTTCAGTGTCAATGCATTCTATCTTTGCTAAACTGAAGAGGGGTGCTTCACCCACAGTGGGCACTGGCAGCAATTAAATGGCAAAAAGCCTGGACAGGAGAGTCAGGAACTAGGGAAGGTATCAGGGCTCCAGCTTTAGAGTAAACAAAATTCATTTTTCCCAAAAAACCAAAATTTAATTCTATTTTTTTTTGATAGCTAAATATTGAGGAAGCATTAGAGTGGAACTTATGGAAACTGCTAGACATTAATCAAGTCCTTACATGAACTAATTCCTATACTCCCACATTGGATTTTCACTTTGCTCAGGCTGCAAGACAGCATGACATGAAAGGTTTCTGATAAGGATGAAAAATCTTCCCACAGATTTCTTTTTCATTATATTTACAAATGGAAATGTTATTTTCCTCGGGAAGATCATAAGAATATCTATAATAGGTGCCTTTTTAACACTAGAGCTGATATACTTCTGAAAGAAAAACACAATTTTCCATTGAAGATTCCATCCATCCTGTCCAAAATCCCATAAAGTACAATCCTAAGTAATGAAAATGTCTATAGCACTGTAATTAACAAAAACAAAACTGAAGAACTTACAGATTCTTAAAGCTACTGACTTTGTTGCAGAAAATATTGCTGAAATTAGGGCTTAATTGCTGCATTTTAATGAGACATCTAAAAAATGAAGATAAAATAATTATTTCATGCTACATATTTGAAGCCTAAAGCAGAATACTAATATTCTAGTCACAAGCTACATCAATCCTGAATAACAACCCTTTAATATTCACAGATTTTACTTGGACATATCTACTTACATAAATCCAAGATTTTTTTTATATCTCCAACTCATCAGTGCCATATGCAAACTTATCAGACTGAGCACAACATCTGTCTGGCACATGCTTTTGGATCTGTAAAGAATCAGCTTGGAAGCACAAGCTGCAAAACTATTCTAGCTATGCTTTTGCATTCTGAGTCAAGGTTGTGACAGAAAGTTTAAGAGATGCTCCCTGGTTTTACTGGTTTTGTGAGCAGCTCGTGGCTCTCTGAGGTGTGATGTTCTCACCAGGATGTCATTTTGGGCAGTTGCTCTTCTCAGAGATAATTCCTGTATCCCAGGTGCTCTGGCCTGCAACTTTACAACAGAATTAATAGATTTCATTTAATGCATGGCAGTCTTGAGAGTGGGCAGCCAGGAAAGCTTCACTGTCATCCCTTGCATAAGCTCTAGTTAAAATACATGAAATATGAATGCACCTCTGAAAGCAGCATGGAACAGAGGAAGGCACCTGATTGCTCAGTGAGTATTTAAGCACTGGCTATATTTCTCTAGAACTGCATTTGCCCAAAATCATGCTTGTCCTGCTAATGGAATTTCATACTTTTGTCAGTGACTGTCAACTCCAACATTTTATATTTCCTTCAAGTCTACATGTCCCTAAAGAGGCACAAGACTAAGAAGTGGGAAAGTGGGTGGACAAAAGGTAGATTCAGCATTTCTAAATTTGTTTTCTGTAGGGTCAAACTGACTAAATTTCCAGTTGGAGCCTGAAAGAATGAGAGGAAGAAGCAGATCCCTCTCCAACTGAGTTTAGAATAAACGAGGGTTCAAGGCAGTGGGTCACTCATTACCAGCAACTTAAACTGGCATTAGTACCACAAAGGCTCAGGCCATTGCTGAACATTCCAGCTTGGTTTCCTTAAAACAGACAAGTGTCTGTCAAGAACAATGTTTTCTTGTAAACAAGGAGATGCAAAATGCATACAAAATTCTCTATGGATATAGGAAGGACCTGGGAAAGGACATTCAGGAAACAGCCCCTTTGAAAATGTGCACATTTTTAATTTTTTTTTTTTTTTTTTTTAATAATATAAGTTGTCTACTTTTCTAGAAGAATATTGCAGTTTAGTTTTTCACACTTAGAATGAGATCTGTGAAAGTCCATTTTAAGGTGTGGCTTCAGCTGTTCCTCAAAGGCAGGAGGATGTTGTAGCCCAGATCTGGCATCCATGTATGGGTCATGGATGGAATACAGTTCTTTCAGAGAGGTGTGTGACAGAAACAGTTATCTGTCTGTGCTTTGTTAGGAAGAGCAGTTTACTTTTGAGACACAGGCAAAGCTTTCCAGCTTTCTGTTACCTATTAAGGTTCAAGGTTATATTGCTACTGAAAGCAGACACTAGTTTTCTCACACCATTTTATCAGTGTATTTCTGTAGTGCAGCACAATACCCTTCCATGATTCTAGCAGTCTTTTTATTAAATGGGACTGTGCTGCAACTTAGACAAACAATATTTGTTTCATTCACAGTTTAATCCACACATGACAATATAAAGCCAGTGCAAGACTTCTATTTTGATTATTTATCTTTTAGTTTGAATTGCTTCATCATGCATGGAAAATCCAAAGAAAGAAACAGAAATAGTAAGAGATCACCTGTAAATATCTTTCCAGTGTATTCTAACCACAAAAAAAAAAAAAAAAAAAAAAAGAAAGAAAAAAAAAAATCAAAGAAAATTGTTACCTTGACCAAGAAGAAATCCCACCCGAAATAACTATGCAAATGCCCTGAAGCACCCTTAAATTTCAGTGAACACATCAAGGGATTATATGTTCATGTCTATTACCTCAGTTACACAATCTCCTTCTTTTCATAAATACTTTTTGTAACTCCGCATATGGTCCTCTGGGTCAAAACCACCCTTGGAAGCAAGCAGAGCAGATCCCAAGGGAGCTGAGCCTCTTTGGTTTGAGCATCCAGTACCCTGCTCAGATGGAATCAACTGATTGTTCCTGACCTCCCACAGCAAATGCAATCACAAGTCTCCTCTGCCAAGAATGGAAGTTGCAGAAGGTTGTTATTCCTCATTTGCAAAAAAACTTCTAACCTTCAGTATTTTTATCACATGGTTTATTAATATTCCAGTGTAGGTTTTATTTTACTTTTGGGATTGCACCACCCCATTTCTGATTACTTTGTTTTTCCTAACATTTTAGCTGCTAAGCTATGTGTTTAAGTCCTGAGGGAAATATTAGCTCCTATCCTCTGTGATAAGAAAGGGCAAAATAAGCCCCCAGTAAAAACATTGTCATCTCCAGATTGCTGCCTAGCACTGCATCATATCCCTGAAAAATGAATGTGCAATATTGGAAAGCTCCATGTGGTCTTTGCACATGACAGTAGCCTCTTAATTTATGTAAACTAATGATAATAGTTGCCTTTGAAAAACTTTCCAGTTGTAACTTATATTTACCTCAGTATCTATAATTACCATACTTAGTGTACTGTTAAATTCAGCCAACTGAGCAGACTGTTAAAGTTTACAGAGACTGATAGCAACAGAGATATTTTACAAGGGATGTACAGTTTCAAAAATGAGACTTGTCTCCCAGCTGGTGACCATCTGGCATCCATGAGTGTATGTTTGAGTATTAGTCTAAGTCATTATTGTGTCAGTCTCACACACACAGACCACCCAGCACCTTTCTGGTCCTTCTGCTCATGCCATAACAGCACCTTTGTTTCTCCCTCAGGAGTGTCATTTCTGCACTGCAGACTACCTAAGAGCTGTTTCCTGCCCATGTGTTCTTTGGCCTTCTGTAAAAACACAGTCCCTCCAGGGAGAAGAGTGAGGTTTAATATTGCTGGGGAAAAAAAAAAAACACTTTAGGAAATATATTCAGAGCTATAATTAATTACATCAATATATATTTCCAGTCCCTTTTGGAATCTAATTATATTCTTACCCTTGATTCTCTGTAGCTGTGACTTCCACAAGCTAATTACAGGTTGGCTGAAAAAGCATTTCCTCCTATCTCTATCTCGGTCATTGCTTTGCACATTTTTTTTACATTAATCTCCTGGTCTGTTTCTAAGTTTCTTGAGCACTTTCAATTTGTTTTGAATAGCTCCTCAAAATAATTTCTTCAGAAGACAATAATCTTTACTTCACATAAATGACAGATGAAGACATTTCTGATTTATAAGAGAGTACATTAGTGATCTCCACTAGGATTGTAAAAAAAAAGAAATTAGCTAACTACATTTCTGATCTTGATTTCAAGTTGAGATAAAATGTCATGGCTGAACTACCTTTCAAGTGGTCCAGTTTATTCTCTTGAGTCATATTGATTCAGCATCACTCCTAGGTGACATGGTTTTTATGCTATAGCAATTGCAGTTATCAGTAATCAGAACAAAGTTCTGCATAAATGTTAGAGATCTAGAGATTTTAATTCAGGCAGAGGCAGTCCTTGGCCATGGGTAGGACACTTGCTGGCCTCTAAGTTGATGGAATCTTCTTGAACTGATTTAGTAGGTACTAAAAGTCAAGGCCAAAATGCCTAACCTCTGTCATGTGCATGTTTGTGTAGTAGCTCTATCCCTCAAAGAGCAGACTCTCTCCATTCTGGTGTAAATTCCTTTATTACTCAAGCTGACAGATAAAACATTTATTTAAAAATGTATTCCCATATCCAGGAACATTAAAGATACAATTGCTCTCCATATTCACACTTTTTTTCATACAGACTTAGAAGACTTGGCATCACCCACATCTTTACATATTTGATTTATTTTGATAACCTATTCATTTCTCCCTAGTCCTTATCACCAAGTAATATAGGAAAGTTCAGTGAATAGGAAACAATCAGAAACTAAAAGCAGGGAAAGAGGGGCTTAGTTCTTGCCTATAAAATAAAGGAAAAGGTTCAATTAGGAGTGGACTTAAAATACATTGACAACATTAGAGCTATATATTAGAAACAGATATGTATATATAAGCTATGTTCATCTTGTACCTTATTCATATCTTCTAATTTATCATGCATGAAACTGATGACATTTGAATTTCTAGTATCAAAGATAGAATTGCTACAGGTTTGCTGAAGAAAATTACTTTTGGTTGAGACCTCCATCAAGAGGGAGGCCCACCAGTGCTGACCAACATACCAGGAAATTTCTCTGAGAGCACATGGAAGTCACTGAGGAACGGCCAAGGTGCTGACAAAATGTCCCAAATTTGTGTGATAGGATCTGTTCTGTAGGATTTGTACAAGAATCCCTTGTGATCCCCATCCAAATCTAATGGAAAAGAAGCAAACAATGGCATCTGTCTCACATGAGGTGTGGAAATGATTTGTAGCAAAATAAACCACTACTCAGTGGGAGGAATATAAAAGGATTTGAACCTGGCCACAAAGGCCTTGGGCAAGCACTGTGCAAATAGCAAAACTTACAAACAATAAACACATCTTTGTAGTCCCAGAGCCAGTTAGATATCTAATGGCATGCTGGGATCTTATTTATCCAGCAGCATGTGTGGTCATCATCTTCCTCTTTTTGGAGGAAGATCAATCAGACTCTGCCACATCTTTTCCCTGTCCCAAATAAATGATCACACCAAGTTTTCTAGAACAGAAAACCAAGCTAAAGAGCCTCAGGTCTCAGGAATACTGTCTGTCATATACAATAAAGGCAAAACCACAAGCAGATATCACTTCAGAGATTTCCTCTCTCCTGTTTTGTGTCATAAAACTGCAACCTCCCTGACTCTCCTAGTTCCTCCACAATCCCATCAAGACTGCTTCATTTGTGGGCAGCAGCAGCAGAATTACCAGCTGCAGAGCACCAAGACCTGCCTGAGCCTATGATAGTCCCCTCCATCCCAAACTCACTGCACACCCACACCCCTCACCCTACCAAAAACACCCAGCCCTCCCCTCCTGCCCTCCACCCATGCTGAAGCACACACAACAGCACAGCTCAGTCTTTTAGAGGTGAGAGCCTGGGGCCACTCAGAACCACATACTTACAAGGGTCAGCTGCTGTTTACTGAAAGAAGTATTAGAAATGGGATTGCAAAAGAGAAACAGGCTCATAACACAGGCCCTGAAGAACAGGGATCTGAGGGAAGCTTTCATAATAAACAGCAGCATTTCATCTGAGCACTTCCCTAATTTTCATGAATCTGAAAAAATCCCTTTGAAAGAGATGTAATAGAAGGTGCTCCTGGCACTGGATAAATAATCTGACTGCTCCAAAGGAGGGGCTGCCCTTTGCTCAGTGAGAGGCATGATGAATCCCTGGTCCCAGCTCAGAGGGAAGGGATTCCCCTGGACCACACCACTTTAGACAGGGCATTCTGTGACAACCTAGTCAATGTTCTACCTGCTCTGGTCCCCATTTCTAAGTAATATCTATGTTCTTAATTTCCTCAGACTTACAGGATGGCAGTTTGGGACCTTATTCCTCTTTACTGTGTGCTTTTTTTGTTTGTTTGTTTGTTTTTTCACACAGGGGCTTCCTATGCTCTCCATCCTCTGGCTTTCTTACTCCTCTGAAGTAGATAAAGGTTCATTTTTGAGCATTTTCAGCTCTTTTTTTCCTCAAAGTCCACTGCTGTGTGAAGTGACATCAGAATAGAGAAAAACTCTGATATATCTGTGCAAGAAAGCAAGAAAGAGTGCTCCAGACTGCTCACTTCTCTTTTTATACACTTCCATAATCCTCCAAAGGGTCAGAGACTCTGTCAGCACACTGAAGAATTTCTGATGACTCCCTGGTACTCTGCACGAGGTGGGGAAGGCAAGCACAATGACGGGATTTTCTCACAATATTTTTTAAATCCAAGGAAGGATGTAGCCTTTTCCTGTTGGGGTAATTTCCAAGAGCAGGACTCAAAATCTCATTTCTGGTGTGTATAATCTCTTGAGTCAGTAATATCTTACCAAAGCAGATAGAAAATTTGTTTTGTTTCTTTTCTGGCTGCATTTAAGCCCTCTAGTTTCCCTTTGTTAGCATATTCAGTGGGCATTTCCCACAGCTTCCAGGCATTTCAAAACAGGTTAATACACTTTGGGACTGGCCTGAGTGGTCCTTTAAGTCTCTCTTAATGGATCACATTTAGTAGGTCAAGTTACTCAGTATGCACAAATACTTGGGTTCAGGATGTTTAATAAGATACTCAATTTTTGCATCATGATTTTTCCAGAAGTGGATATTAGATGGCAAACAGCACAAATGAGATTCTGTGGGGAAGGGCATATTGCAGAAGCAAAACAAGGTTGCACAAAGTTACACCCTCTCAATTTTTCCCACCAGAAATGGAAAATTAGTAATTTCATCACATTAAACAAGAAAGGTGGTGGCCTGCAGGACTTAGCAAATCAGACTAATTCAGCTCAAAGATTAATTTGGTTTTAGTATTGAAATAAAAAATTAATCCTCCTTTCATATGACAATTTTGGGTTGGTTATCTAATATAAGCAAAATAGCAGCTCTCATCTCAGGTGCTATAATTACAAAGCTGAGCTAATCCACAGCCACTGAGATCTTTTCCAGCCTTCTATTCCAGGAGCAAGAGGCATAACAGCTTGAATATAGCTACAAAGAGCTATAGACTTTGTCCTGTTTTCGTGCATTTATGATTTCGTCCTAAAGTCAATGCTGTTAAAACATTGTTTACTGGATATTTAACTTGCTGAACACACAGAATTCCAGCTGGAGCTAATGTGAATTGCAGGTGCTCAAACTGCTGAAAAGTAAACTGCCCCTTTTGTATTTAAATGTATGTTAATAGAGATCCATCAGGTTGCTGTGCTTCCACAGTGATTAAAACATCAAAGAAGTCAATAAATACATTCATAAATAAATAATTATTTGGGGAAAAACCCACCTCACATTACATTGTACTTCCTGTCCTTCATCCCAGCTCCTCCCAAAGGACTTGAGCACAACTTCCTGAATCAGTTAAAACCTTTTCCTTGCATTCTCAGGCTTTGAGCCAGGCTGTGTATGCCTGAGAAGAGCCTTGAGCCTGTAAGACCTGAGCAGGGCCAGGAGTCACAGCAGCAAACAGAGATCCTGGCATGCACCAAGGGCTGAGGTACACAGCAAACCAGGACAGGGCTGCAAAAACACCCTGCCAGCTCTGCAAGGCAGAGTTCCTGGGCTGAGCACGAGGCTATGTTAACAGGATGTCAGGGGAGATTATGTATCATTTCTACCATTCATTTCCTTTCCTGGACTACAGCCTAACTCTTCAGTTCTTTTCAGGACATTTCAGAAAGCATTACATAAAGTGAAAACCTCAGGCTTGCATCTAAAATCCAAAATTAAAGTGTTATTCATATCTCCTGGTCACCTTCAGATAAAGAACAAACAATGCCACTGGCCAATATATTTGCCAGCTTTTGGGGGTCACCCTGCTATGTGACTGAGGAACTGCTCAGGCATTAGGACAACAAGCAAGGGAGGACTTAGAGAAAAAAACATCTCCCCTACCCATCACTGTTTAGTGTAGCAGTGCTATGGAGTAAATGTGTAGTTTACACAGTAATTTTACAGCCTTGTCTGTGGCAAGACATCCTTCAGACATCCCCTTTGTCTCGCTCCCCTCACCATATATCATGGAGAGAGCTACAGGACACAAGGGTAAAGGGGGGACTGCTTTGAGGCAGGTTGGGTTTTTTAAGATTTAAAGCTGTGGCAATAGGATTAGCTATTGTCCCTTCATATTTTTTAAAGCAGTTATTTCTATATCTGTGAAGGAAAGAGAAAATTAATGTAAGTTGTGGCCTTTCTTGAGAACTTTCCAACACGTTCATTTCTTGGCCTTTCTGAGCAGGAAATCTCAGCTGCTGTGCTGTGTACATCCTAGGAACAAGTGCTCACTATGCCTCTCTACCAATGCAAAATTGCAGGCTTCTGGGAGAAAATTTTATTTATTGAACAGGCAAGAATGCATTGAGTGAGTCACTGTGTTTTTCTGCTGTCTGCATTAACAGAGTGAAATTGAAATCATACTTCAGTCTTTATTTAAATGCCTTTTCTTGGCAGGAAGAAGGAAAGTTTGGCCTCTGCAATCTGATTGGCAGCTGCTGCCTGGTTGGTAGCTAACACTCAGCCTTACTGGGTCCTCCCTGTTGTCAACAGGACGGATCTTTTCCAACAAAAGCAACATCCTGTCAGCTACTCCTTCTTCCAGGAACCTGCCTTTCCCTCCCCTGCAACTGCTCTCTTGGTCCAGGTTCAGGGCAGAAAACAGTACTGCATGAAAGTGAGAGCTACAGAAGGAATAGCCATCAGACTAAATTCGTGCTTCCTATGGGCTGTATAATGTTCTTCCCCATTCATAAGGTCATAAAGAGTGAACAAAATGAAGCCTTTGTCTTTCACTGTTATGGAGAATTAGTTAAAGGGGGAAAATAGTTTTAATGTGAGGAAGTCATAAGGAAAGAAGGGGATATACTCATAGGAGTCTCTCCAAATACCTTACAAATGTGGTCTTGGGAGTGCAGCTACAGGAACCCCAGAAAGGAAAACTGAGTTATTTGGGACAAGGAGAACAACCAGGCAGGTAGAACAAAGACAATGCCTGGCTGCTGGCCAGCATCCTGCCACTGAGACAAAATCCCACGCTTAGAGGCTCTTCTTAAGGGCACAGGATGATATATTTCCAGATGTTCTAAAACAGCTGTGTAAAAGTGGAGCATTCTGGGAAGAATGAGAAAAGGAGGAGGGAACAAGGATGGCTGCAGAGGATGTGCCAGTTTCTCATTGCAGGCTGGACAGGCTTAGTCCTTTCTTTGAGGATCTCTTCTCTGGGATTCTGCACTCCTCTGCCTTCAGCCCAGATCTGGAAAGACATCAGAGAAACACGGTTCATCAAAAAGAGGGGGAAACAGAGCTGCTCATGGGATGAGAGAACTATCAGGGCAATACAAAAATCCTTCCTCTAGCTCCAAGGGAGACTCAGGAGCTCAGGCTGTAAGGGAGAGGGAGAGGACCAGGTGCTGCCAGCCAGGAAACATGCACATGTCTCTTCATAAATGAAATGTATGGGAGAGAAATTGCTTCCTTCCACAAGGGGAAAGGAAAAGGCTGAAAAGCTGACCTAGAAACAGGGGATAACACACACAATGGGGAACATGCAAGAGAGCTGATGGCAGCCTTAGGCATGACTTCAATATAGCCTAATAATTTAAAGGAATGGATTAGCTGAGAACATCCCATAAAGAGTGCACAGTGTTTTCAATTAATACTTAGGTATACTCCATAATTATAAAACACCTTTGGGCTATCCATTTTTCAATGATGTGTCTATATTAATCCTGTATGATTTTTTTTCACTAAATGATGGCTGCTACTGACTGCTAAGAATGTTCTGCTTCAGTAAACTTTGATTTCACTTGCAGTTGTGCATTTATTAGGCAAGATTATCATCATCCAAGTTTCCAGGGTTGGGAATTCATTTGAAAAATATGGTCTATTTGCATTTAATTATCACATATTTACTGAGGAAAAATATAAACACGCCTGTTTTAGGCAAGGAATGGAGCCAGTAATGTACTGCAGACTTGGGATTGTGCTTTTTAATATAATCAAACTACTGTTATAAATAATTCACAGTTTCCACTGTGGAAAAAAAACTAAATATGGGTTTCCTGATAGGTTGTTGTGAGGGTTTTTTAATGTTAAAAGAAAAAGACATTTTACAAAATACTAAAATTACTAAGATTGTTTGTACCACATGAGATATTATTAAAATTCACCTTGAAAGAGGATGTAAAAGAGAAAAGAATCCACTCTATGAGAAGTAGCTACCAGCTCCAGCTACTAGGAGAAGAAAAAAGAAGAAATATATTTTTGTAAGACACCAAAGCAACCAGACAACCAGACAAGAAGAGGAAATGTCAAATTAACTTTTGGGAAACAAATCCTCTGTTCAAAGTTCACACAGTTCCAGTCACTGCACAGACACTTCATGTTGTCATCAGTATAATTGATGCCCAAAATGAAGATGAGGGATTCTGACTTTACAACAGAAAGGCAGAATTACTGAACAGGGGGAAGGGAAGGGAAGGGAAGGGAAGGGAAGGGAAGGGAAGGGAAGGGAAGGGAAGGGAAGGGAAGGGAAGGGAAGGGAAGGGAAGGGAAGGGAAGGGAAGGGAAGGGAAGGGAAGGGAAGGGAAGGGAAGGGAAGGGAAGGGAAGGGAAGGGAAGGGAAGGGAAGGGAAGGGAAGGGAAGGGAAGGGAAGCTCATGGCATTTCAGAATTCCTGTATTCGAGTTATTTTTGCATCCATCTGCTGTGGTGCCCTCTGTATAGATTTTGGTGGACTCTAACAGAAAGAACAATCAGCTTCCTTTCAGCAGAGGATTCTCATCCTTCCCCAGTGAGCTAGAGGACTGTCACTGACACTTGCCAAGCACTCTATCTGCACTGGGCTGGAACAGATAGACCCTGCAGAGGGCTGGGGGGTGGTGGGTGCTGAGCTGAGCAGGTAACCTGGGGAGCAGGGAGCAGGCTATGGAGATGGGGTGAGGGGCTATAAACTGCTGAGAAGTAAAGCTGAAGATGTCATCAGGTTCTGTGAGTCTTGTCAGGGGCCACATGGAGGTGACTAGAACAAAATGAGCAGCTCTTTGAACTTCACACACAGCCCAGATACCAAGCTCACATGTAAAACACTGTCAGAGACCTAAGCAGGTATCTTAATAATACCTGAGATGGTGTGACAGACCTGGCACTGACCTTGGAGAACACCTGCATTGTCTCAACCAGCAGCTGAGAGCTG
This sequence comes from Oenanthe melanoleuca, assembly GCF_029582105.1. Taxonomy (NCBI): domain Eukaryota; kingdom Metazoa; phylum Chordata; class Aves; order Passeriformes; family Muscicapidae; genus Oenanthe; species Oenanthe melanoleuca. The sequence continues at coordinate 12,692,598 of NC_079336.1, forward strand.
GGCAGGCCAGCCCAAGGTGTCTCAAGCAGTGCCAGACACCTGTGCTTAAGTGAGTGAATCCCACCTTTTCCCCCCCTCCTTGTGTGTGAGGAACACAGGTGCTGCTTGGTGGCCCCAGAAAGGGACCCTGCAGCTGAGAAGAATTCATATCAGGTGAGGAGAAAGGAAAAATGCTGCACATTAAACAAGGTGGGGGAGCATCCCATGTAATGATACCTGTGGGAGTGGCAGAAGACCTTCATGATAGTAAATTCAGAAGTCTGCATGACACTCCCTCAGATACCAGTCATTCAAGCTTATGTGATCTTATTGAATGATAATAAGTGATTTTTGCCTGAAACTTCCACTTTAAGCAAGTTCAAAGTAGGTTTCTCCCTTTTTAGCTTAATTTTGAGACTCTCTGAATGTTTGCTTAAAATGTATTGCAAATTTCTATGGGTTTCATCTTTTATTATTGAACAAACTAATATTAATTCCTGCTACTGCAAGAAGCATAATGTTCCCTTTCATTATATCACTCTCTAATAACTAGTCTTTACTTTTCAGCTTCCTTCCTCCTCTTTAGATGGTGTCATTGTCAAATTTGTCACATCTGTCTTCCACAGTCTTGAACTTAAGAGTTTGGTATATCAAGGAAGACAACAATCTCTCTGTACTAGTATGTTTTTTCAGAGAAATCAGTACTCAATGAGATTCTAATAGCATGAGGCAGACCCAATTTAATATTTTTACTAAACATATCAAGAGCCTCTATCTTTGCCCTAAACACATCATTCCTTGCTTTTGAAATTATTTGCAAAACAATTTGCTTCTTCTGAATTTGATTTCTTCTATCTGCCTTTTTAAAAAATAAAAATAGTATAGGGGTGTATAGGTTGCCAAAAGCAAGTAAATGTATGCCATCAGCTGAAGAATTGTGACAGCTAGAACTAGAACTTCAGTCCTAGATTTAAAAGACATTGCCCAACCTTGGTTTTTTCCCACCTTCAATTCACCACCACTGTCAATAGGTCTACTTAGGTGTGTAAGAATCATTTGTATGAATAAGTACTTGGAGTTATGTCCCATGAAGAAAACAAAAAAGGCTTCAGGCAGCTGGCCAGCTGATTGTTGATGACTTGACATCCATGCAACTCATTCTCCAGGAACAATAACATTTATTGTATTGAGAGTTCAGGAACTGGGTATAACAGGAACCAGCAAAAGATGACTAAAATTAAAGCTAAGCAGAAAGGAAGGCCATAATGTAGAGCCATGGCTGTTTTTTCATTTCCCCTAAGAAATGACCGGAAAAAAATGACAGGACATCCATTCTTCTCTAAAAAGAAAGAAAACCTAAACAACAAAAAACACACAAGCAAACAAACAACACTAACAACAACAAAACAAATAAAAAAATTAAAAAAAAAAAAAAAAAAGAAAAGAAGAAAGAAAAATAAAATCCCACAAAAACAAAAAAAAATCCTACCACTGTTACAGACCATAGAAACTCCAGACCCAAGGTTCTGGTTTACAGAGATTCAGATTTTACCAAATGGGCATAATTAAGAGTGTGGGATGACTCCAAATGAAAGCAAAACTGAAGCTGAATACCCACCCACCCCCCAATCTACAGGCATATCCCAGGATTCAAAGGGAATTGGATGCAGCATCCAGGCAGAAAGACAGCAAGGAAATAAAAGGAAAAAAATCAGCCTTTTTTTTTCCCCCTGAAAAAATACCTAAAAGTATCTTGCTCAATAAGGAGCCAAATCCCAAGAGAGCAGATGGTCATTACTTTTGAACTTATTGTGTACATTACTGTGTACATTACTGATGTACATCTCAATGTAATCATTTTTAAAATCTTTGTATTTTCATTTAGAAATTAGAAAAATAATTCAGTGGCCCTGTAGGACATCTAATGAAAATCTGGCCTCAGTGTGGCAAATTTCTGTGCTTTGATTCTCTTTATCTGGTTCAAAATTTCTACCACAGGGCTTTTAAAAAATCCATGTAGAACCTAGGCTTAGTTTTTCTCATTATTGATTAATGTTTGAATAATTTGCTTGTGATATTCAACCAAAACAGTTCTCAGAAAATAACTGATTAGAATTGACAAGGAGTAAGAATCAGAACATATACCTCTAGCTTATGTTGGCAAATTAATTTTTCTGATTGCAATAGTATTCCATGTGAACCCCAACACCATAAGCCATGGGCAATAGTCCTAGAAATAGAGGAATCAGCCTTATTTTAACCTGGAATAGCTGGGATATCTTGGTGCTGGTTTAAGAAGGAGCTTTGTGCCAAAGTTTCTCCTTCAGCTCCTTACAGTGTTTGGTCTGCAATATAGTGAAGAGAAACAGGACTGGGAAAATCAATATACAAAAGGTTAAAGTCAGCAAACCTATTCCTCCATCTGGAAAGTATCTTGGGTATGTATGGTTTCATATTTATTCCCTGTCCTGATGGTGATTAGTAATTAGCAACATCCTATTCAGTTAACCACACTGAGAAGTTAGCACATAATTATATTGTCCAGAAAAGATAAAAAGAATCCTTCTTGTGGGATTTCTGGTTCATTCTTAGCTAGAAAAATGGTGTAAGTCCTGTTTTCAGGGGAAAAAATCCCAGAACAAACAATTAAATAGCTGTGAAAAAATAAGCTACAAAAAAACCACCCCAAGCAAATAAGCTAAAATTACCTGATGTCTTTTGATCTCATTAGATTGAGGTTGAGTAGTTTGGGTCAATTCTTCTTTTATCAGCATGGTTCACAGATTGCTACCAAATTTAATACGGAGTATTTACAAATTCTCTCTCTTTAAAACAGAAAAGCAAAGAAAAGCTGTTAGAATGAGCTTATTCTTACTGAATGCACACCAATCCCACTTCAGCAAAGAAAAGCTCTATTGTTTAACAGATTGAGACATTCTAAAGCAAAATCAAGTGACTTGCTGTCTGTTGGACAAACTATTGACTGGAACATTATAATTTATGCTGATTTCAAAAGGCCAAATCTTACAAAATCTAAATTAAATTCTGCTACAGTGCATTCAAGTATGATTGAATGTAATAAGAGTTGGGGGTAGTGGTTAAGCTACAGCTTAAAGCCTCAAGTGTCTTGTGGCAATTACAAAAAATCAAAAATTGCCCACTCTTTTCAGTTTCTGTATGACTCTCCAAACATGTGGGGAATGGAAGAGGGGATATTTCCCTTTCAGGCTGTGGATTTTGAAAGAGAGAAACTGCACAACAGAGTTTTTTCTATAACAATAATTTATTTCAGTGGACTCCTCAATTCATGGCTCAGGAGCCTCAGCACCATTCACAGGACAAGGGAAGGGAAGGGAAGGGAAGGGAAGGGAAGGGAAGGGAAGGGAAGGGAAGGGAAGGGAAGGGAAGGGAAGGGAAGGGAAGGGAAGGGAAGGGAAGGGAAGGGAAGGGAAGGGAAGGGAAGGGAAGGGAAGGGAAGGGAAGGGAAGGGAAGGGAAGGGAAGGGAAGGGAAGGGAAGGGAAGGGAAGGGAAGGGAAGGGAAGGGAAGGGAAGGGAAGGGAACGGGAAGGGAAGGGAAAGGGAAGGGGAAGGGAAGGGAAGGGAAGGGAAGGGAAGGGAAGGGAAGGGAAGGGAAGGGAAGGGAAGGGAAGGGAAGGGAAGGGAAGGGAAGGGAAGGGAAGGGAAGGGAAGGGAAGGGCAAAATTAATAGATTCAGATCAAGAAGACACTGGATGACTATGGAGATTTCAGTTCTTTCAATCAGCCTTCTGCACTCGTTCCACCTAAATTTTTCCTATTTTTTGTAGGCATTGGTACCATCAGCCACCTGAGTCATTTTGCCCTAGAGTGAAAATAAAATCTGCAACCTGCTCCTTTGTCACTAGTGGTTCTGCTTGGCCCTGTTTATATGAAAGGAGTGACAGAGCAGTCTGATGAAAAACCCTTTGTCATGCAGCATGAGAACTCGTTCCTTACCTAACAGAACAGAAGAGACCACAGAATGGCCTCTGGTTTTATCTATATATAAATACATAGATGTAAATGTGTAAGTATTTTCTAATTACACTCACATATATTTTATTACACTATATAATAATTTTAATATATATCATATGGTATTAATTATAGGCAATATTTACATAGATGTAATATATATTTAAATACCTAACTAATAAAAATAAATAATTATACAAAATATGTTTTGCATATTGAAACTCAGCTTCAGATAGTTATTTCTGAGCACAGATCTGGAACATGTAAGCTACCTCCAACATGTCACGGGCCAGAAATGGGATCAAAACAGCATTGCTCCTGGAGGTTCCTGGTGTGTAATGGCCAGCTAAGTGCTTTTCAAGTTGCTCTGATAATGTGCATTGTTTTTATTATCTTTTATTTCTGACATTTGAGATATTTTGCAGAGGAATACTGAGTTGCAGAACTATGTATATTATAAAAACCACTAAACCACAAAACTTTTAAAATTCACTGCTCTTGAAGAACTTCTGAGAAGTCTAGAAATTGCATAGAACTTTAGTTCCCTCCTCTCTCCTTCTGTGTCTTACCTGGGGTAATCAGTGGAAGTTGACTTTGAACATAGGTACACAAAAAAAACAGGTGGCATGGAACAAATTAACATTTTTTCACTGGAAAAGTACTCGGCCAGGACTGCATTCCTTTCAGTGGCCATATAAGCCCTCAGCATGAATGAAATGTGATTACAACACAGTAGTTAGAGCTGTGCTTACAACATATCTTGGCTTTTGTAGTTCAGTTCAGCTTCAGCACCAAAAATAACAAACAAGTCAGGCCTCCAAAACACACACAGGTTTTTTAAAAACTCTGAACTTTAAAAAAAAAAAAAAAAATATGAAAATATTCTTTTGCATTTCTGTCATTTTAGTTTCACTGTATAATCATAAGAGACATAAATACAGAGTTTAAATCAGGGGCAGAAGCAAACACTCCAGAAGATGAGGTCTTAAAAAAAACCCCTACAACTACAAAACTTTTGCTAAAATATGAGAGGAGAAAGCACTACAGTACAAGCTGGAAAGATGTCATGTGTGAACATATGAAATACTTGAATGAGTTGACTGGGAATTATGCATTGCAATGGCAAGTGGAACAAGTGAGAGTGGCAATAAAGAAAGGAACCATAAAGAAAGGAATGTATCAAGCTGTGAGAAGGGATGAGAGACAGTGCTCTTCATTCCTCTCTCTTTGTCTAATTTCACCCTTTTTTAAAAATAAATTAAATGAATCTTTCTCTTACCCTGTTTCACAACCTCCCCTTCATGCAGGCTGTTCATTCTGAGTAAGGAAGGAGGATTTGTTATAATTAACCTACCATAATTAATAGATCAGCAAATGTGTGTTGCAATAACCTCCACCAAACACTAAGTACACATAATTTGAAACAATATTCCTTTACAACTGCATTTCCTTTTACAAGAAACACCACACTGGGTTATAAACAAGAGGACCTCCACCTCATGAAGGTACTGAGTTGGCCCTTGCAACACTTCTTTTTGTGTGAAACCATCCAAAGGATGGGTTGGGGTGTAGCAAACCAGGCTGCAGCATCTTCTCCTGGCACTGTCCTGAACTCCACAGCCCTTCACACAGGGGTGCCCACCTGGGTCTGACAGTGCTGGCTTCAGGTAAGAGGATGCTTTGAAACCCCAGACAGACTTTGCAAACTGCCTGCAGCCTGAGGACCCTTGGAGAGAGAATTCTTGCCCTGGAGTACCTGAAATCAGGTCCAAACATGGGAGATGGATCAAGGTGGGCAGCTCACTAGACTGGCACAGGCACCTTCCCTACAGAAGTTCAAGGCTATGACTATCAACACAAAAGCCTTGCTCCTGGAAATATTTCCACTACTTGTCAGGACTGAGCATGAACAAACAAACAAACAAACAAGTAAATAAATAAATAAATTCACAAAATGAACAGCAATAAACCAAACAGGACTGTACAAAACCTCAGTGTATATCAGAGAGGATCACTGTTGACACTGTCTCGTTCAGTTTGGTTTTATAAACCAGTAAACCATGCTTACCAAGCCTGTAATTTTAAACTTTAAAGAAAATTCAATCTCTTTTTTTATCTCATAAATCTGATATGATTGCTTACTCTGAAGTATAGTTATACAGAGTGTAATGTAATGCAGTGTTTGATGTAACTAAAAATATTATTGCTTTAAAAAAATCCTTCAGAAAATATACTGTATGTTTTTTCTTGAACTGATCTTCCAAGGTATACAGGGAACATCTAAAATGACAAGCAATACCTCAGTTTATGAGATTTTTATGTGACCTTTTATCAGAGAAAGACAATAGAAGAAAAATTATTTGTTTTCATTTACCCTTAATAGATTGTTTTCTGAGTCCAGTTGCTGAAATAGATTATTATATTTTGCTTTCCTTTCAAAAGCTGGGTTAAAGCCTGCTTAGGTTCTGTGAGAAATGGGTTTTGCAATATTAGGTCAGTTGCAGCCAAAGTTCATAGATAAAATTTGTACAAAAAAATCCACAAAGAATTCAATTAGAAAAGAGCAGAGGCCTTGTCTGAAGAATAGCAGGAGGCTGCTCATCTCATAAGATAGGACATATTGTACTTGATCCTAAAACTATTCAACCATTCTACTATATTAATTTTACTTCAGTAGTCAGGAGGTCCCCCAGTTCTAGGCATATCCAGACTTTATTATGCTGCTATATACAAGTATAGAGAGAAAACCTCCCATTCTTGTCCCAAAGAATTTGCAACCCAAGTTTACATTTTAATAGGATTAGCATATTAATAGATATATTCTACTTTATTATGTTTAAATGCATAATTTTGAATGTATAAATATCTGTTTGCATACATGCTTATTTTATTTCTTATGTTTAATGCCCTTGTTCAAGGCCCATGGAAACCAATGGGAATGTAAATTATTATTTTCATTTTCTTAGCCTTTGTGTCAGGCTAAAAGTAGGATACAGCTCTTGATTTCTGGTGACTACAACTTTGCATTTTATATTTGAGCTACATGACTTGATCACTGTTTTAAAACCAAAATAGTTCTCAGGCAATGGGTGTATGGCACCACTAATCTGATCGAATATCAGTGTCTGCTTTAGGATGACATAAATCACTCTCTGGGCTCCACAGGCTGGGCAGATTTGGTCTCCATGAACCATCAGAAGCTGAGGCACCCTTCCTGCAGAAACCTAAAACTCTGTGTGCCAAAACCCATCCGAAGGTATTTAAAGAATTTAAGAACTGAGCTGTTTGCTTTCCCTGTTATTTTTCTGTATATGCACAAGGTAACACAAATTTTCAAGTACAAAACCTGTATATTTGCATGGGCAAGGGCTTCCCAAAAAGGTGAGGACCAGGATGCTACTACCTCCCATCAGCTGCCAGCGCTGCTTGTTGGAAATCTCCAGCCTGCAGAAGCACCAAACCTTTCTAGCTCTTCTTGCTGGAGAAATAAGCTATATTGCTCTGAAGCAGCTGAGGAACATGCCATAATTTCCTGTTCCAGCTTCTTACCCAGCTTGGTGCAAGAGCAGAACAGTGCATGCCCACCCCCTCTCCCATTTGGGACTGCTCATTTATGCAGGTGCACACACAGCCTCATGCCAGCACACAAAGCTGTTCCTTTCCATCCTACCCAAGATCCTGTTTGCTGAAGAAAGACAGGGATAAAGTTCCAGGCCTTTATTTATTCAGAATACAATTTTGCAAGAGTTGCATGTGTAATTCGTCATGGGTGATGGGGTTGCAACATCAGGCATGGACCAGTCAACCCACAGAGAGCCAGCTTGAAGGAATTCATGTACTGCTGCACCACTGGCCACAGAGGAACAAGCTGCAGGGATTCTGAGGCTATTTTTCTGGGAGGAGAGAGTGAAATATATAATTTCTGGGACATTAAATATACCAAGGGTGAATATTACAGATAATAGCTTTTGATATTCTGCTGGTGATGATTAGCTGTGCCAGGGTCACACAGAGATGGGCACACAACACACACTCAAACTGCTCTGATACTGAATGGACTTCTTCCACATGTCATTTTAAACCTAACATTACACTGCTTTTCATTGCTTATAAAGATGAATCTCCATAACCACCCTGGAAAAAAAAACAACTACCATCTCAAGCCCTACACACTCTTGAGAGAAGTATGTTTTGAATCAAGCTGGAAACCCAGTTCTGGTCTCAGCTGGAAGCCAGATATCATTTGTTGTGTCCACATGTTTAAATCCCAGGAAGCAAACAAATTTCAAGCTACCATCATGACACTGTTTTCATCTTTGCTTTGCATATTAAAGAAATTAGAGTTAGATGCTTAGCAAAACTGTAACACCAAATAAATATTATGTAAGGGCAGTACATAAATGGGTTATAGAAGGGCAGGATAACATCATAAAGGGAAAGTATTTGTGACTCATTTTTTCTAATTCTTTTAGGAGTTTTCCTAATGTGCAGTGCACAATTGAAATAAATGGAAACTTTAAGAAATATTCTACATAAGGCAGAGTCCAAAAATGTAGAAGGTTATGCAAGGCTAACTGTAAAAATAAGCAGACAAGTCCTCTAAAATAATATTGCAACATTTTTTGGCTTCCATTTATTGGTTGCCATAGGATTTTTAGTCAGTGAGCAACTGCTAAACACAAGGCTGCCTCATACCATAGCCTGGCTTTTAAGAGAAGAAAAACATTAACATTGTTTAATGAACACCCTTGTCCAGAGAAGTACTAGCAAATGCTAGGAACTCCTTTTCCTACTGCCTAAAACCAGAGAGATTTGCAAGTGTTGTGTTTATGATGCTGTGCCCAATTTGAATCCTCCTCTCTGACAACATGCAAATGTCTCTCCCAAATAAAAAGCAACTTGTTTTTGAGGGAAGTTGTTAGAGAAGAAAGTCGAGGAGCAAACAGGTTAAAGTGCCATGTATGCAACAGAAAGGATCACAAGGCACTTTTAATGAGCTATTTGAGTTACACCAGCTGCTTCTGGGGCCAGAGAGAACATCCACTGGTGGACACTAAAGGGAAGAAATGGAAAATGCTTTTCTAAAGCACTTAATTTCCCTACTGAACAGGTGGTTAAGTCTGCTCTATGTAGCACATCCTACATGGAGAGGTAACAAGAAAATAAAATAGTGACATGCTATAAAAACAAAATAAATGCATTTGCTCTTGGACTTTTATTCAGTCTCCCAGTATATCTTGATGTATCAACATTCATCATTACTATTTTTTATGATGCTGATCTATGGTCTCTCTGCATTCAGGTTTATTTCTGTATTTTGCCCAGTGACTGCTAGATGTATAAAGCTTAAAGCAGCCATGCATACCCATGGCTGAACATTTTCTCATGTGTTATATAAGGGTCAGGCTCCTTTGAACTGAAACCCTTCTGGGCCAGCAACATTTGCAAGCTTGTTTTCACAAGTGGCCATTTCCAAAAAGGGTAGAGGAGCATTTTCCCCACACAAATTATACATGTATTTACATGTTTTTTAAGATACCAAATGGCTGACACCTAGGGAACTCTCAAGCTATCAAGAGAATCCTTTTCTGAGACAGGTTTACAGAAGTTAAAGTCTGGACCACCCTACAGAGATGGCCATATAGCTGTGTCCACTCACTGCCATTTGAGATGCTTAGGGCACCCCAGCACATCTCCATCTCTCTCTTCACAAGAGGTCTGTCTTCCACAGCCTCTGTCTCTCATCTGCAAGTCTTGGTAGATGTCTTGGATACCTGGTGTATCTCAAAGGGAGCAAGACTTTTCTGTGCATGCAAACAAGCCAGGCTCTGGCAAGCAGGGAGGATTACCCCCTTTAACTCGAGACATCTATGCCTGAGCTAGTCATGCTGAGCTCCTTTTATAGTCAGCAGAGAGAAATATAGTTGTCAACAGCTAGCTGGACAAATCCTACCCCTAAATTCCACTTGTGTAAGCCCATTACTTCCAGCTTCAATAGCATTAGATGGTCTGAATCTTCTCTTTGTCCTCCCTGTTACATGTAAAGCTGGCAGTGGGTTTCTCTGCCCATCTGCAAGGAACTTAAGAGCTGAGGCAGAACAAAGCTTGGGCTTGACTATACTGACTTCAGAAGTGTGGTCAATCTCCCCTGCTGTGCTCTGACAGGGTAACCTTTTCTTGTGAAAACAATCTTGGAACAAGCTTCAAAACTGCCCTAAATATCAGAGGTTTTGGTCTAGTGCTGCAGCAAGAGCATGATGATTCCACTCCAGACAATAAAGCCTATAGCCTATCTACTAACTCCCAAAAGCAGGTCTTTCCCAGGTCTCTGGAGATTATATCTGTTACTGATTCAGCTGACTGGAACTCACAGAAAATTGATGGTGTCAGAAAGTTGCAAAGAGGTACAGAAAAATGCAGTTTAGATACTTCTTTCCACTCCTCTGAACAATCGACATCCAACAGCTACAATGTTGGAAACATTATTTATGGATGGGAGCAGCAACATTCAGTCTCTACTATTAGAAATAAAATGAGTAGCCTTCTACCCTTTAGAAAAGTCTGGTGTTTCTGAAAGAGATAGCCTTTGGATATAGCACAAAACACATACATTTCTCTCTAACTTTTATGGTGTGCTCACCATGGTGGCCTCCAAATGCACTCTGAGTGACCTGGCAGCACAAACCCCATGGTAGCAAGTGTCACTTACAATTGCAGTTGTCCTAAATAAAAGCAAAGTGTATTGGCAGGGTGGAAAAAGTCAGAAGAAAAAATTGTTTAAACAGAATGACCAGAGGATTTTCATTTTTGTTCTGTAATTTTCAAAAACAGATTACCAAAAGTCTAACATTGCTTGCATAAAATACCCTGTATTTGCTTTAGTTTTTGTCTTTCAGACCTGTGTATAGGCAAGACTATTTGAAACCCAAAAATTTAATTTCCCCAAAAATTACTAACTACAGAAAATTGTGATGATGCTGCTGAAAAAGTACTGTGGAAGAAGGAGCAGAACTTGTTAAATCATGGCATTTTTCAAAATAATTTGTACAATCCCAGCATGCTAGATGGAAAAAATAAGGTCCAAGCCCCCCCTGCTCAAACAGCAAATAAGTAGAACTCAAAATACCACTTGGCCCTTGACAGGTTGGTGTGAGTATTATTGTGGAACAGATCAGCAATGTTTCTACTACAAAAAGGGCAAAGGGTATTATCTTCCCTACCTTTACCTATGCAGAAAGATCACTCATAAGGGGGAAAAAAAAAAAAAAAAAGAGGAAGGGCACAATCATCCTGCACCTCCTGTGCTCTGAGGATATAAATCCAACCTTGACCTTGTCCTTGCTTTTCACACAAAGCTAAATTTATCCAAGAAAAATTTCATCCTGCAGTAAAATGTGGGTTATCCTCCTGGCCTGATCAATCAACAGGGATGAAATCAGACAACATTGACTACTCCAGTTTTCTCAGCCACAGACAATCGCAAAATGTCACTGGATTTCTCTGAATCATGCATTTCATGTTGCTGATGTTCCTTTTTTAAATTAAAGACAGCACATTGGGAAGTTTCTGACAAATCTCACTGCTGTCCTGAGGTTACATGAGATCACTGGTTATTCATGTTAGCAGCTCCTCAGACTGCTCACAGACTCAGTAATCCACACAGTACCAAGAAAATGGATTTGTCAACATTTCTCGTCAAGTTGAATAGAAAAAAAAGGAAAAAAGATATTTTTTTGTTCTCTGCCATAAATTTTCTGTAGCAATCAAGCTATTGCTCTTCCAAGATATGTTCCTTTGACTGAATTAGAGAGTTTTTTAAAAGTAACAACTGGTAAAATATGCATGTGCTTACTCATCTTGAGCATCTTGATTTGATTGGCCTTGATTTGAGCTACCAAGGAGAGTAGGCATCTTATGTAATTTTTTAAGCAATGTTTATTCTAATAAAAGTTTGTATGTAGTAAAATCCTTTTACCCTAATGCAGCTGGAGCCCTGTCAGAAACTCAGTACCCAGAAGAGCTTCAATTTTTTTCCCACAGATACACTGTTTTACAGCAGCTCTAGAGGCTGTTTGCATGGATCAGACATGTTTCTTGCTAATGTAAAAACTAAAACTAGCAATTAAAAACACTCATAAATTACCAATAATCTTCTGTTGTAGTGATCACATATAGGAGGAAATAGAAATCAACTCAATATGGAGCAATAAAACACCCACTGATGATCAGTAAGCCAGAACTCTCCTCTTCCAGCAGGATGACACTGAGCTTCTAAAATTAAACTGCAAGTGCCTGGAATTTGACACCTTTTTCAAACTATGATATTCTAATTCTGGCTAATTCTAATTTGGTCTATTTGTTTTACTTATTTCCAGGGACTGAATTAGACCAAATTTCAGCCATACCCTATTATGAGAGAAACAATGAATCCATGTGGAATTTAAAAAAAGAGTCAGGTCTCAGCATGAGTAGAAATCAGACACTTAGCCTGCTCTGCCCCATTGAAGAATCTGGCTTGATCCATAGACCACACAATTGCTAGGTGTCCTACTGGGTCTGTTCAGCCTGGAGGAGACTGAGGGGTGACCTCACTGCAGTTACAGCTCCATTGGGAGGGGAAGAGGAGGAACAGGACTGAGGAAATGGCCTGGAGCTGTGTCAGGGCAGGTTGAGGTTGGGTATTAGGAAAAGGTTTTTCCCCCAGAGGGTGTTTGGGCACTGGAACAGCTCCCTAGGGCAGTGGTCACAGCAGCAGCCTGACAGAGCTCAGAAGTGTTTGGACAGTGCTCTCAGGCACAGGGTGTGACTCTTGGGGATGGAGCTGTGCAGAGCCAGCAGCTGGGCTCAGTGATCCTTGTGGGTCCCTCCCAACTCAGCTTGTCCTGTGATTCACAGTTACAGGTGGAAGTCTCTGTTTATAAGGGCACATTTGGTCACAGATGAAGCTATTTGCTTTCTGCTGCTTTTCTCCACATCTCCAGCACATTCTGGCAGAGGGGGGAAACAGAGGCCATGTGGCTGGGTGTCCCCAGGCAGCAGCTGGTGCTGAATCCATGCTCTGCAGGACCAGCACTGCTGGGGAAGGGGCAGGGCCATAGGCAGGGCCAGCAGCAACCCTCTGCTGACCAACGACCCACACTTAATGAGCAGGCACAACAGGAGTGTTTGTGTCATAGCATCCCTTCTTATTTTGCCTCTTTGAGAAGGCCAGAAGTTCAGATCTGGACTCCCCTGCAAGGAGGGGCTGCCCAACACCCACCTGCACAAATTGTGTGCTCAACACTGACTTAGTGATTTAGATGGAAAAAAGTCCAGCCCAATGGTAGCACCACAGATTTTCAGAGAACCCTTATCAACATGTTCCAGTCTTTCCAGGACTGACTCTGATGCCAGGGCGAGTGGGAAGCATGGACAAAGAGTTTCCTTCTTTGTGCACTGCTTTCTCAGAGCACCTTTTGCCAGCCTAATCAGATGGAGATAAACACCTTGCAATAGGCTGTGCAATGATGTCAGCTTTTTGTGTGCTTGGAATGATGTCAGCACCAGCTCTGCAACGCTTTAACCTCCTGAGCAAAAATCAGCACAGCAGAAACTCACCTACCACTTTGCACAAGCTGCCAAGACTGTTTCCTTTCTGCCCTGCTGCCTACAGATGCTGGGTGAAGGAGGCAGGAGAATCAGAACAATGGGATCCACTCCTGTACTGAGCCATTTTTAAAAGAAGTCTAAAATTGAGTAACATAAAGAATAAATGACGCCTCTCATCACAGAAATCAGGCCTTTAAAAAATGGATTCCACTCATTGACATCACTGCAAATAATATCAAATTAATTTCTCAGAATTTACACTACCATCACTGAAAATGTATTTTTTTCACACATTTGCATACACCCACCAATATACATAAAAATTTACAAGTCAAATATGGCCTAGAGTTTCAAACTTGTATAGAAGCCTCCAGCGAGGCATTTCTAGAGCATCAAAATTTCTAATGGCTAATGGCCTACATTGGCTTAATTCAGATGTCAAAAAAGCCAAAATGGAGGCACAGAAACCAGTACCAAGAGCATAAGTGTCAAGAACATTGGGAAAAGCAAAAGTCAGTGGCAGAACTGGCCTGATTTAAGGGGGTTTTTTGGTTTCTTGTTTGGGCTTTCTTAAGAAACTTTCCCCAGCAGTTTCTCCTGTTCCAGGAGAATTACAGCATATTACAGGTCATTTATACCCCACTTTACTTACACTTTGATTTCAATTTGTCTCATCATGTTACCAATTTTCAACATTTGCTTCTACTGAAAGAATAGGAAAGTTACAAGCTAGTGGTTAGCTGGACTGTCACTTATTAAATTAGCAAGTTTTTCATAGAAATCTTAGCCAAAACTTAAAGAATAAAGAACTGATTATTGCTAATTCTTTTGGTATTCATTATGCAATTAGTCACAGCGCTCACTCATACATTTCCAAATTTCAACACAATCATTTCAGGATGAAGAGTATTACTTTTTTCCCTTCTTAATAATTTTTCCTTGGCGTCAAATTTCATGCCCTTCCTCTCCAATTGTGAGGAAAGCAGAGTTTGGGATTCAAGAGTCTTGGGCTGGGCTTTTTTAGTCTATTTTTTGCTTTCCAGAAACACAAGCTTACCAAGGTTATTTCATCTAGAAGAGAATGCATTTTTAATTGACTTGTTTATCTCCATAACACACACACACCTCAGCAAGACTAAGGGATCAGGTTATATGACATCATGGTGCCAAAGGAATAATTGTCTCTTGTTTGTGCAGTCCTGAAGGGAAGCCTGTAGCTTGAAATCACACACAGTGCTGCAGTGACAGGATATATAATGTAGTAAAAAGAAAAAAAGCACTTTTTTTTTTCTTTCAGTTGGGAGGGGTAGAGGAGGAGGGGCTGGAGGGTTTCCAAAGTCTGCCATGGAGTTATATTCTGTGAAACTGTTTTGTTTGTAGACATGGCTTTTCACCCTGCACAGTTGTGAGATGATCATCCTTTTCTCCAGGACTAAGAGGCAGCTAAAACTATGTGACAGTCTGCTCAGCAAAATCCCAAATCCCACTGCAGTTGCTACCCAAATTGAGGGTGGAGCAGCACTAAGAAAGCTGTCTCAAGCATTTCTGCATCAAGAAGTGCTATACCTGTGCACTCAACTAGCAGCACACATGAATCAGAAATAACAAAAGAGAGCCAGAAATCAGCATCACTAATCCCCCTCTTGGGTTTAGCTTTAGGAACAAGGAAGCTCCAAAAGCAAGACACCCCTTCAGCATTTTATAAAATTGACTTCAGCTGCCAAAGGATTCCTCTGCAGCTTTATCCTCAAATAAAAAATTCACTGCAAACGAGCAATCATTAGTCAGCTGCATTTTTTGTATAATTACTGGCAGTGAAAAAGCAAGTGTGCAGGTTGCTGGAAAATAAGGTCTAGCTACTTCCACCCAAACAGAACAGAAGCTGTTCACATAAGTTTTAGTGGGGGAAGAGGGAAATCCTCAGTGCTCCCCTTCTCCCTATGACTGATTACAATCTGTTTTTTTTCCATAAAGCACATTTATTGTGGGAGTTTGATTTGAAAGAATTTCAAGTAATTTAAACTTTGGCTGCAGGCATACAGATCATTTAAAAACTGATCTTCAAGTGTTTCTACATGTTAATAACATTTCTGGTTAGTGCTATAATCAAGTTTTAATTCTCAATCTACCAACTGAAACACATGCCAAGAATTACCTAGAAAGAAATCATGCAGTTCAAAGTTAGCCAGGCTGACAGTAAACCCTGTACTAGCAATTTTAGTGCAATAATCTTTATTTTACCATGGGGAGTTTTGAAGCTGGGGGGCTTCTTTAGGGGTGACTGTCAACCACATGTATCTTTTGAAACTACAGAGGTGCTGAAAACAGCCTGAATTATGGTTCAAATCAAAGCCCAGTTCAAACTGTCTTTCTCAACAGACCAGGATTCATATGTCCTTCACGTTCTCAAAGCATCTTATTAGCCTACATCCTCATATATATGTCACTACCTGAATCTGTTAATTATTAAGGTGAATGACAGGAACAGAATCTGGCCTTATAAAATCAAAGACATTAAATTAGGAGGTGCTAATTCAGATCCATCCTTTCTGGAATTGAGGTGCAAATGCAAGATGCACATTGCCCCGGGATTTTGCAAAATGCAAATATCAGCTCACTCCATTTTGGTATTTCTCCTTATCAGCCAAAGAGCCTCCCACCACCACAGTTCTCACCACATTTCAGTACCCTTCTTGAAAAAGGTAAATGGGCTTGGTAAGACAGAGGGACAAGCCTAAAGAAAAGAAAATAAAAGCCCGTTTTATTCATAGCAAATGGTAAAATTTTTGATGAAAAGGCTTACAGTGTTACCTTGTAAATAAATATAACTGCTAAGTTTTTTCAGTTCACTAGGGACTAAGCAAGAGTGTGTCAGCAACACATGATCCTAACAGAGCAAACTCCTGCAGCACCTCACACATCCAGTAAGAACACTGTTCACCACTGAAGTTTAGTTAAATATGCACAATTTTATTTATTGAAGAGATTAGGACAAAAACATTAAACCAAATACATGACAAAGCACCAGAGGCAGTAAAACCCCACCATGCACATCACCAATCTTTCCTCCTATAAGGTACTTATAAAATAAAAAAAAGTCCTTCTTGACACAGCACCATCTTCAGAGTGTAAAAACATTACTCCTTTATATTCTTAGTTACCAAAATAGAACCAAGGCAGGTCAGCTGCAGCTAGCTTTGTCTCTTGATAAAGAACTGTGAAACATCCTCTTGAGAGTGGGACCATAACTTTCCTGCAAGGCAGGCAAATAGCATCCATACGTCAAATGCCAAGTAGCTGTACGCACATGCCACATACTATAATTAAGCACAAATTCAAGTAACATTTACATACTACAGAGTCCACATGTACCTACCCAAAAAACATGACCACTTCACAAAACGTATACAGGCAGTAATATCAGAACAACTGAGGTACTGGAAACACAAATATTTATGCCAAGAGATTTCAATATCATACAGCAATATAAAAGCAGTAATAAAAACATTTGCCAGTCTAAATCAAATAAAGCTACCTAGGAAAAAAAAAAAAAAAAAAAGGAATAAAAAAAAAAAAAAAAAAAGAAGCTAAATAAAAAGTTATTTAGGGACAGAAATACCTGAACAGAAAAGAAGTGTGTTAACTACAGCATGTAACATGTCATCCCAAGTCAACCCGTAATTGAAGTACTGGCTTAATACATCACTACTGTGACATTTTCTTCAATAAATAGAATAAGTCTTGACAATACAAAAGGTGCATATTACTGTGTATGTTTCAAGAGGAATATCTGTAATATAAATGTTCAGCTTATTAATACCCTCTTATTTCTTAGTCTGGACATAAACAAAAATGAAAATCAAACAATTCTTTTTCCCAAGTTTAAAGGAATTCAAAGAAAAAACCCACAATACTCTTCCTCAATAATAAAGAGCCCTCTATTTACACATGGGCTAGTCAGTAAAGAGATTGGTTCTCAGATGAAGACACCATTAAGGGCTTTCTGCCCTCTCTAGTCATATACGTGCAGCATGGCAGATATGGAAGCCAGTATCTCATATCTTTAAAAAAAAAAAATTATACAGTTTTCTTCTTTTCTTTTTTTCCTCCCCTACTATAGCAGTAATGCATCTGAAAGTTCCGAGTTATAATAGCTTCCTGCAACAAACCATTTGACACAAAACAGAACAGCCTGTTAAATGACAGTTACTTCCCCTTAAGGGAACAAAGCATTAAAATGTCATTTCCTGACAAGAATATTAAGTAGTTTATTTAGAAGAAATGACTTGAAAATAGCTATCAAGAGACATGAACTGAAATTTTGCTTTTTTTTAGCACCCACTTTTCATGTCCGTCTTTGTGCACCTAATTTTTTTCTTGTATTAATCCCATTAATTATTAGACATCTGATTAAAAAAGTAAGCCAATTGTATTTTCCCTGAATAATGGCTGAAGTTTAAATATCTAACAGTGCGATGCCAAGATGTGAGCTGAGGCAAAAAAGTTTCTATTTGTTGTGAGTTACCACTGTTTTGAATGGAACAGAAACAGGAGTGATACAGCTGCACCAGAATTGGCATGTGCAGTCTCCTTGGCTCCAAAAAGGTGAGAAGCTACAATTGCTCCATGCTGCCTTTTCTCCTCCAAATCAATCTAACCTGATAGCAAGCTCCCCCCGCCCCCCCAATCTGTCCCCATGCTACATTTGTTATATTAGCTCCTTGTGGAGGTTCCTTCTCAACCCGAGGACCTCTGAGTGTCTTTTGCTACCAAGCTAGGCTGATGCAGGATGTGACTGAACGCGGTCAGGAAGGGCTCCTTCATGTGTCCATCTCCAGGTTGTGTACCTTCTGAACACCAGTCCTTGTGCTCAGTTAAAGAATGGGTCCAAGTCTTCTTCCATGTTGACATCAGGCACCAGCTGATCTGATACTTCCTTAGCACCATATCCTGAATTCGATACGTTAAAATCTGTAGAAAACCAGGGATGGTCCAGAATTTCCTGTGAAGTCAGCCTTTCTGATGGCTCCCGACGCAGTATGCTACGTATCAGGCATTTTGCCTTGGGGGATAGAGTTTCTGGAATGTTAAACTGCCCACGACGGATCTTGCTGAAGAGGGAACTAGGCTCAATGTCATGGAAAGGATAGCGTCCAACTAGCATGGTATAAAGCATGACACCTAGACTCCACACGTCCGCTGCTTTGCCAGAGTAGCTGCCATTTGTGTTCAAGATCTCTGGACTCACATAGGCTGGGCATCCATGCTTATCAGAAAGAGAGTCATCATTTCCTCTTAAAATATAAGCATCTTCTAGGCTTTCCAATTTCACTCTAGTCCTGCAGGGGGAAAAAAAAAACCAAAACACTATCAAGGTAAGGAAACATCAAACACAAATTCTGGCTGTTGCAATTACGTGGTTTTAATAGCCATACTCTACAAAATTTGACAACTGAAGAAGTGCACAGTTTAAAATCCCATTCACATCAGTTGTTACAGACAAATTGATATTATCCCTTCCATACTGGTTAGAGATATTAGGGAATATAGGGAATACTGCCACACATACAGCTAAAGACTTCAAGTACAGTCATGTCCAGTAAACTCATTAATAAATTTATCTCTTAAAAAGAGAAAAAAAAATATGCCATATTCATACTTTTGGTTAACTTTACATAGACATGATTTCCAAAAGGGATCATAAACCTCAAGACTTTTCTGAGCTGGATGCCCTCTAACCTACCCATGTAGGAATCATGCCCAAATACAAACCCAGTCCTAACTACGCAAGGTTATTTCAACACCTTCATGCTGGCAAAGCCACTCTGTACACCTGTAATTCCACAAGGTTTAACAGTAATAAAATGGTCACTCTGACCTTAAACATTCCCTCTGACCAGCCAACATGTTCCTTTACCTCAGCAATTTTAAGAGAAATTAAGAAACACCACTTTTAACAGATTTTAGTCTTTCCAAATAGATTTTCGAGCAAAGGCAGATCAGGTGAGCTGAAGGTCAAGATTAACAGCAACCTTATCTACCCAGCTGAACAGAGGAGCTCCTTGCACTGGAATGAACAGAGAAGCTGGCAAAGGACTTGCAGAAATGACAGGGATGCCTTATCTAGATTGGAAACTCCTGCTGCCTGCAAAGCACTGTGAACTTGCCATTGTGCTGCAGTAATTATCTCTGCAAGAGAATTTTCTTCCCTTATGGATATCACACAGGAGCAGAAAAAATGATGCAGAGCTGCTTGTCATAACACTGTATGAACATAACCTTTTTTTCCTTTCTCACTGTTAGGCTTTGTATCTATATTTAAAAATCTGTTCCTGTTGGAGGCATCCAAAGGATCACCAAGTACCCTTTAGACTACTTCCCAGCAAAAGATGGTTTTGAGAAAAGTCACTACAAGGCAACAGGGCTTGTCCAGTGCCTTGGGATGGCAGAGTGACATAGCAATAGTGCAGATTTTCCTTTCAACAACTTGGAGTCATAACTCAACTTTGGGTACTACTGCCCTCATCCCTCAACCCTACAGGTCTGTTACAATCACTCCCAGCCCTGTGTCATGGCCCTGCTGCCATACCACAGACATTCACAGGCAGGGACTGGGCTTCATCCCAGAAGGCAGAACTTGACCAAAGCATGTAATTTAACAGGCATTAAAATAGACAAGGAGAGCCTTGTTTCTTAAATGTTTACTGAAGACAACACTGATTGAGCTTGGGCTGCAAAAGACATCTGAGCCAGCTCTGGCTTAGACTTAGTTCCAGGGCAGCTCAGCCCTATCGTTTTTGAACCAACAGAAGAGCATTTTACTCCATGGAGTACTCCAGAGGCAACTGTGCCATAAACTTTCATGACACTTGGACCTTTTCAACAGCTAAATACGTTTACTAGCAGAGGTGAAAGCCCCTCTGGCAACATGCTCCAGATGAGGAAGTCATAAATACAGAATTCCGAATACCTGCTCCCAAGCACAGTGTGGCAGGGCAGCTCCTTCTCTCCTGAAATAGGCCAGTGTTTGCTGCTCCAGCTCGGTGCTGATGGGCTTTGCACAACACACCTGCTTCCTCACTGATCACCCCTGCCATCCTAACAGCACTTCTGCCCATGGACAGCCCCTCACTGCACCCAAACAACACCTTACAGCAGCAAGCACCGCACAGGAAACGGGCTGCGAGGAAAAACTTAACTACAATTACCAAGACCACAGAAATTTCCCTCTGTACACAAAGCAGAGGGTCCACGACAGGAGAGTGACTGAGCAGAGTCCTTTCACAGTGCTCAGCTTTGACACAGTCCCACACCTGCACAGCGTAGGAAGAGAAGCAAGGAGAAACGCCCAGAGGAAAAAAACATGCCAAAGAGGGCAGAGAACAGAGAAGAGGAAATGAAAGGGAAGGCAGGGACATGAGTTGTGGTTCCATTTGCATTGCCCACCTCAGATTTTCCACAGAAAAGCATGTGTAGCAATAAAACAGTGGGGCCAGATACTCAAACATGCATTAAGTCACTGAACTGCCAGACAGGAAAGCATCGACTCACTCCTGCTAACTAACAGAAGCAGAACACACACAGGGAGTGGGGCAGAGCAGGCTATTTATAAACAGCTTCCAGGAGGGAATTCACCCCCACACACAGGCACTTGCCTGCCATCCCAGTGTCAACAACACAGGGAAATGTTGTTTACTTTCCTATCCTATTTTACATTTCTGGGAGTTGCCAAAGACTTTAGAAAAACAGTTCAATAAGAAGCTTTTATATTACATAAAATTACTGGAATCCCCTAATCTCTCATTTCCTACAACGGACACAGTACAAAACCACAGAGAGCAGACTGCAAGGTGTGTCAAAAATTCACATTTTTTTCCAAGAGAAGAAATAATTTCTTGGTAATGAAACAGAAGCAGCACACGAAAGCCATATCCCCATCTTGCTTTCCTCACAAGGTGCTGCAGCCATCACACGAAACAGCGGGTTTTGTTTAAGCAAGCAAATGGAACAACAGCTGGCCCTTATCTGCCTGCTCCTCTGTAAGCCCTGGGCAAATGAAAACACTCAACCAGGTTTTTCATCCTGCTGAGCTCAAAGGCTTTGAGGAAACAAAAGGTCCCAAATTAAACAAAAACACAACTTCCAGTCCTGCTCCTCCCGGTCAGCCCCAAACCCCCGCAGGAGCTCCCTGTGCAAGGTGCAGGTGGTGAAATGGCTCCGCTCCCCAGGCAGGCCCGCATTTCCCTGGCGGACTGCAGGCCTGCACCCCTGAGCACACACTGCCAGCTCAACAGCCTCGCTGGGGCCTCTCCTCTCCCAGTCACACACCCGGGTGTTCCCGGGATCTTTTGTGAAGCTGGGTGCCTTTGCAGCAGGTGACAGCCCAGGGTCTGCATCCACACGGCAAGGAGGGCACAGGAGGGCTGAAGGGCTGTCTGACTGCACCCAGCTGGCAACAGAGAGAGCTCACAGCGTGCTTCTGCCAGCACCCTCCCCATCAGCAGGACTGGGGCTGGGAGACCCTCTGCAGCCCATACCCAGAGAGAGGATTTCACCCAGCCTGTGCCCAGCGACAGAGGATTTCACCCAGCCCGTGCCCAGTGACAGAGGATTTCACCCAGCCTGTGCCCAGTGACAGAGGATTCCACCCAGCCCGTTCCCAGCGACAGAGGATTCCACCCAGCCCGTTCCCAGCGACAGAGGATTTCACCCAGCCCGTTCCCAGCGACAGAGGATTTCACCCAGCCCGTTCCCAGCGACAGAGGATTCCACCCAGCCCGTTCCCAGTGACAGAGGATTTCACCCGGCCTGTGCCCAGCGACAGAGGATTTCACCCGGCCCGTTCCCAGTGACAGAGGATTCCACCCAGCCCGTTCCCAGTGACAGAGGATTTCACCCAGCCCGTTCCCAGGGACAGAGGATTTCACCCAGCCCAGCCCCACAGAGGGAAGGCAGCCTGTGCACTGGGTACTGCACAGGTGGACAGCAACGCTCACTCCCTTTTCTCAGTCATTTCACGTCTTTCCAGGCAATCAGGAGCAGCCTGGCTCAGAAGCTGCTATTTCCCAGTGCACAGGACCCCATCTCTGCAAGAAACAGCTTCCAGCTCTGCTGGTCTTCCTTCACTCTGCATTTCAAGCATTGGCTAAAAGAGCTCTGTAATCCAGTGAGGTTTTTGGGGTTTTTTTGGGAAGAGACAGCAGGCAGAGAGTGTGGAGGGGAATGGGAAAAAGGGGAGTCAAAGTCTAAATACAGAGAAATGCAGACACATGCTGAATGAGAAGCAATATCTCCCTCTCTCCCACGCATCTCTCTCAAAAAGCACTGAAATCAAATACTCGGGGAATGAAATAAAAGCCAACAACAACAAACAGACCCTGCAAACTATAGGTCGATTCTGAGAACACAGAATCTCCACAGAAAAGGGTGAGGAGCACATCCAACTGCAGATTAACTGGACAACCCAGAATTTGACATTTGTTAAGGCAAAGGGCAGAAAAAACTAAACATGAAGGTGTGAAATCACAAATCAACTTTGAAGTGTTTCCCATCACAGAGAAAAAAAAGGACAAACAAAAATAGTTCTCTAAAAACCTCTCATTCTCTAAATAATTAACTGACATCAGTCACCTGAAGGGTCCTCACAAGAGAAAAAAGTTTTCCAAAAGCACCAGCATTTGAGTTTGACAAACAGTAGAACAAAATTAATCCCTGAAGTTCAAATGTAAGCTACTGCCACAGCCGGATGAGAATCACTTTGTACACATACTGTAGGGCAACAAAGACTTTTGCCAAGGCTTACGTAATTACAATACATAATTTCAAGTTTTAATGCAGACCCCAAATAAGCACTTGGAAAAAGTGCATTATGCGTCTATCAGATCATTGATAAAACACTGCATTAGTTTAATGCATTAAAAAAAAAATCCAACCCTGAATCATGGCTATTTAAAAAGGGGAAGCTATTCTGCCTATGAATGCTTTCCCATTGCTGGTGAATGAAACCACAGAAGTGCAATCAGAGGGCAGCAGCAGCACTCGGACGGGAAATGCGTCTTTGTCCCCATAGAAACCGTCAGGGAAACCCATGAAAAACAATACCACTCTGAGTTTCTTATCAATATGCCATTCATTACTTGACTGCATTCAGACTTTGCTCTTCAGTAATGTAACAAAACATAATCAATTAAACGTCTTCCAGAAGATTCTCCAATGCAACCTTCTGAGTTAGCACTCACCTCAGCCTTTGTTGCCCATCCCACATTTATTTCCAACAGATGCACATTATTCTTCCCTGCAGAGCTTTGGGACAACCAGCAAATTGCTATCCTGCTTTCTGACACTGAAATCAGGCTGTAAGAATCCAATATTCACACTCGCTCTCCAAAAGCAAATACCTCCTATACCAAAATCAGTGGAATTATTCAGAGGGCTCTAAACTCATACAGAAGGAGAAAAAAAAACCAACAACATTTAAAGCAGAGATAACAACTGATAGAAGAAAATATCTTCACTGCAATAAGCAGTCACTAGTAAAGGAGCTGAATCAATGAAAGCAGTTGCCTCTAGTCTGTCCCCAAAGCCATCTGTATGAGAAATAATACCTGAAGAACAGCTTTTTGGGAACACTAACTGCAAACCATTCCCACAATTTTTGCACAACAACACTCCCCATATGCCAGCCAAATCAGCTGCTATGGACACTCTAGATACACCATCCAATTGTTACTTAGGCTGTGCCAAATTAGCAGATCCAGATTTACAGATTCTGTGCAGCAGACTCTGGAGATCAGGAAACAAACATCATTGCCATCTGAATTGCCAATTTTTAAATACAATTGCAGGTAAATAAAAAATGGCAGTTTCTAAAGGTGCTTCACAATATTGCTCCAACAGTAAAAACTAAAAGCACACAAGCAATGTTATCCCACATTTCAATATATCTCTGAGGCAAGGAGAGCCTTTCCCTAAGTAGAGGCACTCAAGCCAGTGACTGCCCAGTGGACCAGGGATTGCTCCTAGGTGGCCAATAATTTACAGGTCATTTAATCGAGGTCAGCTGCTCACACCCGATCATAAAAAAAAAAAGAAAAAAAAGGAAGCTCAACATTAGAAGCTGTTATCTTTTGCTAATCGATTTTTTTTTTTATTTTTTTTTTTAACTAAGGGAATCTCTCCTAAATAATGCAGAAGTAGGCTGCCATCAGGGAGCCAGTGAGACAGGGAAGGCGGTAACGAAACCCCGGGCAGATGATTTGCAGCTTCGGTGCAGAGACTCATTCTGAACTCACAACTACCCAATCTCCTTGGGGGCAGAGGCACACAAGAGCAGGGGGAAATGTTATGCCATCAATTTAAATCCTGCTCCTTTCAAAACAGATCCCTTTCCAGTCTGTGACAGCACAGAGCACGGGTGTTCACCACACAACATCCTACACAACTTCAGGGAAGAAAAAAGCAAACTCTTAAAGAAGGCTGCTAGACAGTCTCTTGCATAATGAAACAGGCTCAAGGATATGTTGCAAAAGACAACTGGGACTTGCAGGCAGCACAGGTTTACAGGATGAACCTTGCTCCTAAGGGAAGATTCCTTCACTGCTACTTCCGCACAACAAGGAAGCCTCTAAAAATTACATCTCCCCACCCTTCCTCTGCAGGGATGCTAACAGCACAGTCAGCCCTGCCTGCAACCTCCTGACATGCACTACCCAGCAACTTAGGGCTTTTGACTTGTTTTAAGCTGGTCTGGGGTTTTCTTTCCTACAGAATTGCACTTAAATATGCTCTGGCTCACCTCCAGGAAGGGCTGACACCCCAAAGAGCTCAGCTTTACAACACTCAAATAGGATTGCTAGGAACAGCCTGTCCTGCATGCCATATACTGCTTTTCTTCCATGCCCTCATTGCTTAAGGACAAAACGTGTTCCCTAGAGAGCTGGTAGTGATGCATAAGCTGGGGTGCAGGCTACGAAATCCAGTGCAGACCCTTCCACAGAGGAGCTTGGTTACAATACCCAATCCATTTTTTGGTAAGAATCTGGCTGAGGGCAGCTACTTCACCACCTCACTTTTATCTTGTTAGATCACATTGAAGATCAGAGGTTTAAAAGGCTGTGCTGTTGACCATATGCTGTGTTCCTCATTTTTTCTAGTCTTTTGATACAACGCATGATGAAGCTGCACAGGGAAAGAAGACCACAATTTTATTTTTTTAACATAATTGCATGCTGTGAAAACAGCCCTGCACTTTCTGAGCCTCTGATGGGTACTCAACATCTCTAAGGCAGAGCCATGCCATTATTGCACAACCTTACTGAAAACCTTTTCCTTAGATGTCTGCAATCCTGTCTCCAAGCAATACACATCTACCAAAAAAGCAGGTGCTCAAGACTAAATATGCCCCAGGTTGGCTCCTGTTTACAATCTCCACCTCTCCTCTCCCTCCCAAGCCTGAAGTAATCTCCAGTGTGATAGTAAGGACAATTAGAAGACAACACAGAATAATTTCCCTCTGACAATCCACTGCAGCTGTGGCTAGCTGGGCTCCTGTCTCCCTTTCTCATCCCCAGCACAGACATCCACAGATACCCTCAGTCACCATTCATAATTCGACATGGACCATTCTGCAGCAAGGATGGAGGTTTTCAAGCCTTTGAAAGGACCAGCTGTTGAACTGAATTTGAGATGTCCTAAGACACATCTGCTCCCAGGGACTACAGAGCACCTTTGGTCAGAGAGATCAATCCCATGCTGGGCATCTCAAGAGAGGCACCACCCATGACTGGCATGGCAGCCAGCTCACACCACAGCATCCTGCCTGAACAGGGAGGGAGAAGAGCACAAGGCCCTGCTATGAACCACAGACAGCCCAGGGGTAAAACCTTCAGGAGTGGGTACAGCAGCAAAGGTTCCTGACACCCCTGGTCCCACTGAAAGGATTGAGCTGACTCACTGAGCTCCCACCATCATCCCAGGGACACACAGCAGCCAAATCTTCCCTGGTTTTTGCATTAATTAAAAACCTCTGGCACAAGAATTAACCTGTATGATTATCTATGCCCTCAGGGGGAGATTTATGCACCTCACAGGGTGGGTGTGATGTTCACCACCTGCACACAGCCTCCCTCTTCCCTTCCACTGGGAAGGCACCAAACACAAAACAAATTCAGTGCTGCTCCCAGGAACATGGTGAGAGAACAGAGGCTTAGTAACCAAACCTCATACAGGCAAAGGGGGCACAAATCCTTCTGTGAGAAACAGTTGTGCAACCACTTCATCTTCTACCCTAACCCTCACTGCAGATTTGCTGTCCATTGAGAAATTCACCTTCCTCCCACATTCTAAGAATAATAATTTCTGGTTTGAAATCTGACCTGCAATTCTCCACTATTGAAGAACTTGTGCCCTTTTATCCTGTGGCCCCATTCAGGGTAGTGCAAAGTGCTTAAATGACAAAACAGATAAAGACTGTTTTTATTTCTAAATCTTTGGGCATTTTAAGAGCACTCCCACTTTGTTTCATTTTCTTCCACTTTAAGACTCTATTTCTAGGACTTACATGTTCTCTATGGAAATGTAAGGGTAACACTACATTCTAACACACTGATGAAAAAGCTGCTGACCACATCATAAACTCCCCACAAATGCTGGGGAGAAAAGCTTACTAACTATCAGAAAATGAAAGGTCTACATCAAGAAGAGGCTGGTATATGTATTTGTATTTTTTTGTGGGACCAGGTTTGTATCATGAGGATTGCAAACAACTAGGTCATGTTAAAGCATCATCCACTCAAAGCTGAGAAATTAAAGAGGAAAAAATATTCTAAGAGCACCAAGTAAATATGCTACAACAGGCTTTCTAAATTAGTGTATTGTACTGGCTGCATTCCCCTGGCATAAAGCAAAAAGTGTCAAATCCTGTTTATTTTTATTGAATCCCACCTGCCTCATATTTACTCAAAGAATAGAGGAAAATTATAATATCTAAATACCAGAATTATTTTAATTTTCCTTTCAACAAGTATGATGAATGTACAAGGTCTTTAAGCTTCAAATATTACGACAGCTAATATTTTAATATAATTAAAGGCTTAAAAATGCACTAAAGAAATTAATAATTCCCTGACAGCAGAAATGTTCTTGTATTAAGCAAACCATTGAAACAACCAACACAGAAATGCTTCATTTAATTCTGAGATTTTTCAGATGGCTCTTTCTCAAAGCATCTGCTATGTATCAGACTGATGAACTGCTTTATTAGCTATATACTGTGTATAGCACTATTTTTAGCACAACCCAAAAAAACCTGCCTGTTCTGCAACATTATGGGACACCAGCTAGGAGAAGGGCACGGTTGTTCTGCCCAAGGGCCTACTATGAGGACAGGCTGCACATGGAAAATGGTAAATATCATGCCATGAACACATAAAATACTCAAAAGCATGAAAGAGCCATCAACATCCACACTAACCTGGCTTAAAACCCAGGACAAAATATATTTAACAACATGGATGGAAGGAGAAAACATAAAAGAACATATTTTATCATAGGTCATCCACTGTTTTGGATTCACATTTCATTCTGAAGTGTAAGGACACAGTTGTTGAAGTGTTCAAGTATCTTAGAGGTACTTTAGAAAGTCTGTTGAGACTCAGCATGGCAAGACAGTTCTGTTTTCCATATTTTCAGTGTCCTGGAAGCCACTGCACTCATTTAATAGATGTGCTGCTGCTTGCTTACCCAGCCTTACAAAACATTTCCAGCCATGCTGTAATGTCTTAGAACTTCTGCATCATCAAAATCAGCTGCAGGTTTATGGAGTTTAACTCTGAAATTGCAATACTACAGGACTGGCTATTTCACCTATGGCTTACAAAGGGATCCACAGATACAGCTCCCCCTAAAAACCACAACTGCACTATCTTTTATACAAACAAAAAAAACAAACAAACAAAAAAAAATACCACCATGTAGCAACAGCACACATCATTTTTATGGAATGCAATTTACCCTATCCTCAAACTTCCTACAGTCCAGGATTTAAAGAAACTATAAATTACCTTGAAACACAAGCTGTTTCTGTTTGTTTCCACAGTGGAACTCTGAGTTCCATTTTAAGTGCTGATGTACTCAATACACACCCAATAGTGCAAGACATGATCAGAGTCTGTCATGGATTTAGCACATTAAGGGAGCACCTCTAGTACAATTAGGGCCCCTACAAAATGCTCAGTGCTACCAGCCTACAACAATACTTTATTCCACCTTCTTACCTCCCAGTTCATTAGAAACATCCCAAGGCACTGTGATTTGCAACATCCAAATAACACACATTTTTAGTGGGGACATCAAGTTGAAGCAAAGAGCACTCATGGTGCTGGTAGATCAGGAGCATAAATCTTTGCAAATTCCAGCTGTAATTCAGATAATGGGAATGGGGTAGAAAAGAGTTTCAACAGTGTATGCACCCACTTGTAAAACTTCAGCAGCTCTGTTTTTGAACTACCAGGATCTCATTAGGATCAATGAAAGAAGATGTACTAAGAAATGCTTTAAAATTGATTTTCTTTTTTAAACAAATGGAAATACTTCCATTTAACCTTCACATTCCCTCTGGCTCCTCCAGTCTGGCAGCTCTCAGCTAACAGCAGACAAGCATCTTACTGAAAAAAAAATAAATAATAAAAGCACCAAGTTTTCCATTCATGTGTTGGCTGCATGCTGGATTTCCCATCTTTTCTTCTACCAAAATAAAAGCCATGAGAGTCTTCAAGAAGAGGAAGTTCCAAAGCAGTAGCTACTTAAAATGAAGAGCAGAAAAACAGCCTTGAAGAAATAGGAAAAGAACTAAAAGAGCTCCACTGAAGAGGTGATGTACAGCAGCAGAGTTTACATACATTTCTCAAAACATCATTTTTATCCCTTCCCTCCCTCTTTGGTTCATTATGAGCACCCAAGAGCAAGGGTAGGTGCAGCACTGCTGCCAGGCACTGCTGCTGCCAGCAGCTCCTCAAGGACTGCTCAGCACACAGGCATCCTCTGCAGCAGCCCCAACACACAGCTCAGAGGGCTGCAAGCAACACACCAGCACCTCCGTGAACTCAGGAGGACCTGGAAGATTTTTCATTTCTAAATATAGCAGCAGATTGAAAGTGATGACTGATTACAGTATGATGATCAGAGGATGTGAAAAAGGCAGTCACTGCTGTTCTATTTCTATCTCACATTATTTCATCTCTGTTTATTTAGCAGAGAAAGGATTACAATACCTTCCTACTTACAAACCAACATTACATCCAAAAGAAAACCACATTATGATTATCTTAAAAATAACCAGCAAGTCCTATTTGACCTTTAAAGTGAATTATTGTATAATTAGAAGACAATGCTCGAAACTGAGTAACAGTCATTTTGTAGACAACAGCTAAGTTAAAAACATTCATAAAAGCCACCACTGCTATTACAGTACACACCACTTTTCTTGGGTGGCTGAAGGATTTGGCCCTGTGCCTCCTATGTTGCATTCAGTTCCTAGTAAGCAGCAGGGCAGGAGCTCAGCTGCATTCAGCACAGGCCTGTCTGCTCCCACTGCTCTGAGCTCATGCTGCCTTCCAAGTTCTGTTCTTCATGCAAAACCACACATGTTCACATATATCCCCAGGAAAAAAAAAACACTTTAACATCAGGACGTTATCAGTTACTACAGAGAACAATCCCTCTCTCAACTATTTTGCACAAGTTTCCTTCTTATCTGCAGAGGTTCTACAGTGGTGCTTAATTATTAAACTGGAAGTAAAGTTGTGGAAGTGCAGTTTATATCTACCTGCTCTGCATTTCTCTATGGATGGACATGAAGCTCGTTTAATTTTAGGCTTTTTTATTTGAAAAAGATGAGGCAATCAGACCTTGGGGCTGCAGTAGAAAAATGCTTTGCTTACAATTATCTGAACTGAATTAAGAAGCGAAAATATATATTGTTTTTTGGTCTGTAAATAGATTAAAGGAGAGGCCTATTTTGCAAAACTCAGCTTGCAATAAAATTTAAGTAGAGAATATTTAAACAGGATAGATGGTCACCTTTATGACATCATTTTTATTTTAAGAGCAGGAACTTTTCTTTCCTGAATTAATTGTGTATTAGTTTTTTCTAATTTTTAGATCACCAACTTCCTGAGCCTGTGGAGGACTTAGACAACTTGGCTGTTGCTTGTAATTCCCCCAAACAAAATTGATATGCACTGGTTATTTTTAACAAAGCTCTCCAGAACATCCACTTCACTCTGCAGCAGTTTGAACAAGCTTTCAGACAATTTTTAGCATTTAATTAGAAGGGGAAAACATCTCCCCATCTCTACTAAGACAGGAAGAAGCACAAAGGCAGGGTCTACTCCCATTTAGAGATCTGGGGTTTTTTTTAATGGTCATCTTCAAATTATATACTCTGTGAAAGCCTGACATTATTCTGACAGTATTTATTTCTGCACATCAGAAAGAGCCCTTCTGTATACCCAGAGCATCCAGTGGTATTTCTTTCCCTGTCTTCCCACACTCCTTCCCCAAATCATTTAGGTGTATAGGAGGGTGTATAGGGAGGAGATATTATTAAAAAAGCCCAAATAGTAGTTCCCCAAGTACTACAACAAGTGATACTACAAACAAGCACCCCTGGTGCAAGGCAGTTCTAGTCTTGGCATGATTAGTGAGCACACAATACTTTTACAAGCAGCCCCCAGACCCTCCCAGCACAGAAAACAAAATGCCCAAAGAACAGTCCTACAGAAAACACCTGCTTGTTCTTCCTCTTTACACCTCCTCACTGAAACAAGCCATTTCAGTCCCCAGTATCTTTAACATACTGGATCCTCTTTTAACACCAGCAACTTTTGTGACAGTGTAGCTCTTACAGCAGACACCCTTTCAGAGCTTTCCTGCAGCAGATATCTCCCCATCAGGAATGAGGGAACTCCTCTAGGTGGAGATGCAGAGGCCAAGCATCAATGCAAACAGAGCTCTATACCAAATTTACTCCAAAAACCTAAGCCAGAAGGTAAAATGGCACATCCATCCCAGGATCAGGTTGCAGAGGAAAATATAATGGTACAGTGGTACAGTGACAACAATGTCCTGCAACTCCAGCTGACCTCAGGCACCCCCAGGCACAAACTGAGGGAGACTCTTACCTTTCTTCATCCTTGAAAATAAACTTTCGCAGCTTGAGATCTCGCAGTACCAGTCCACCGTCGTGGCAGTGTGCAACAGCTGAAGCTATTTGATAGAAGAGTTTGGCTGCCTCCTCTTCTTTGAGCTTCTTGCAGGTACGAACAAACGAGTGCATGTCCCCATAGCTCCTTTCAAAGAACACATACGCTTTTGTCTCCCCAAGAATTATTTCAGTAATTTGGTTGATATTTTTATGCGCAGGCAGACAAAAACATGGTGCTAGTAACTCCTGGTAGCAGCCAATATCAAACACCTGCAGGAACAATGACAGTAAAGCCAGGGTTAGTGACATGAAGGACAGTGAAGTCATGGTACATCTGATTCTGCTAACAAAACCACCTCTAAGTACAATTTATGGTGCTGCTGAAAGCTGCACCAATGTAAACAGGATGCCACAAACTCACGGCACTGAGGACAAGACAAAGCAGACTGTACAACCCCACACAGAAAACACACATAACCTTGACAGGAAAGGCTAGTCTTCAAAACTGGTAGCAAGCATAGTTACACTAGCTAACACCTGAT
The DNA here is from genome assembly GCF_029582105.1 of Oenanthe melanoleuca. Lineage (NCBI taxonomy): Eukaryota > Metazoa > Chordata > Aves > Passeriformes > Muscicapidae > Oenanthe > Oenanthe melanoleuca. The sequence goes on from NC_079336.1 coordinate 12,724,903, forward strand.
AAAATCTAGAATGTAATCTAAATTAAGCTGTGAAGACCAGTGGTGTACAAGGGCAGAACTTAGAAAGAAGCGTGTTTCTTTTCTATTTTCCATCCAAATAAACTCATAAAAAATACAGCCAGTAGCTTTGCATTGAGAGAAGCTGTCACATTAAATCCACCCTGATACACATGCCTGCCTCTTTTGATTTTATTAACCCATTAAAGCCTTAAGGATTTTCAGGCTTAAAGTATCATCTATTGCTATTCCTATTTACTTCCTGCCTTTCTTTCATCTCTGAAAAACAGCAAAGTCACTTTCACTTTCCAAGTCTCAGTTCCACAATGGCTGTTTATAAGATCAGAAGGACAACCCGGGAAATAGCTCTGCCTGTTGGAGCACAGACAAACACCCTTCAAAAGGCAAAGACAAAACCACCCTGAACTCTCTGCATTTCAATCAAGTGCTCCATTAAAAGCCAAGTGTCCCTTTACTACTAAGTATGTTATCACTGATCTTATGAATGAGCTGTAAGAACTAAAAAAGCTGCTGGGAAACCCAAATATAAAAAGTTACTATAATCTAGTGATGACGAATGAATCAGTATTTGAGTCAATTGAGAAAAGACCACATTACAAGAAAATGAAAGACTTCATTGAGAACAACAGAAGTCAGTGTGCTAAGAGACACTATGAGCAAATTATTGACAGAAGTGATTTTTCTTTTTTAATTATACCTGCTGCAGAGGACTGCAAAGCAAGTGTTAGCATTTCCACCAGCATAAAAATTCGATTAATATGTAACTCACTCGTGAGTGTTTTGTTACTTTGGTAAAAAGAATTTAAGGTAGTCATGTGTCCTTTGAACGAAATACAAAAATGAAGAACTGGTCTAGTTCTCTAACCACCGTTTTAAACTGCAATTGGTCTTTTCCCTTCTGTATTTTACCATTTGTGTTCCGATAATGGGTATTTGTACCTCCTCTGAGGAGCAAATATCTCCCTGCTTTCTCTAAAGCTTTAGAAACCTTTAAAAATTGAGTGAAAAAGATACAGTTCAATCAAAATTTACTGAGGCTTCAACACCTGCATCATTTAATGCTTCAGAACACAATCCTAATAAACTCCTTCCATAGAGAAGGATCCAAATCCCAAGAAACTGGGACACCCCCTCCTCAAGGACCTCCTTCTCCCCTCACCCCATACCTGCACTGCCTTACCCCGGCAGAGGCAAAAACAACCTTAAAGGCAGGCTGCCAAACAGAGCCAGCACATTTTACGGGGGGAGGATTAGCACCGAGGCATTCTGGTGACATGGTGCACCAGGGAAGCAGAACCAGGGCAGGGAGGGGGTGCTGCTAAAATCCCTGGTGTGCAATTCATTCCAGAGGAGAATTCATTGACATTTGAATCTCAAAACTCCTAACTACTACATTATAAGTGAACGGCTCTTCTACAAAGAAACTGCTGTAAAATAAAATTTAAGCAGGAATATTCATGTAGCTCAAAAAAAAAAAAAAAATCTTTCCAGAATTCTCTCCTAAACCAGATTATCATAATGTAAATTAGTTATATTTTGTGGCTCCCAGACTATGTTAAATAAGTAGCTCTGGATATGTACCAGTACTGTGTTTGAATGAGGGTAGATAGGAAGCACTATCATACTGCTACGGTGTCAAATACCTTCTATAAAGGGCTCCTTTGTATCCCAGCTTTTAAGATCCCTGGCATCAATTCAGCAAATGTCCAATAAGCCGCAGTTTGATTTAGGTCTCGCTGGGAACTGGAAGTGAGAAGTTACCATTGTCTGGATGCCACAGAGCCTTGAAGCAAATAACGGCATCTGTAGAGTCAGTGGGTGCAGCCAGATGAATCCTGAGAATCATCAGTATGTGTCTGTTATCCAGCCCAGCGCTCCTGCAAGCAATCTCTCAGAGCATCTCCAGCGAGATACCAGAGAGCACCTCTCTGTGCCGGAAGGCTGCCTGACAAATAGTTGTCATGATACTGCAGGCATTTTAAAGCACACATTAAATTAAGCCCAGTTCAGGACAGTCGACTGCATGCTCAGAAACTAGCAAGCCAGGCTAAGATCGTATTTTTGGAGCACAGCTAGTAGTGCCTCGCACATATGGAAAAACTGATACTATTCAAATGTCAGGATCAGCTCAAAAACATACAGCTTAAATGGAAGGGAAAAAAAATAACAGCCCGGTCTTTGTGAGCTGCAGTTACACTGTTCATACTGTTATCAAAACAGTGCCTTAATCCTGCAAACCAAACAGGAAACAAAGAAGCGCATAGCCCCCGCTTTACCACTTGCTATGCAAGTTCACCTAGAATTTCATGCAGAGCAGCAGTTTTGTGAGATCTGTTTATTTCATGAAAAGATGCCAATGTCCTAGAGTGCAGCACTGTACTACTGCATCGAGCTGGGCTTTCATTCTCGAAATTCTCATGTTCTGTTTCAGATCAGTAACAAAGCACCCAGTTCAGCATGCAATATGAGTTCTTTGCAAAGCCATGGGCCTTTTTTCCCCTAAATAATCACATGAAGTCTGAGGCTGCCTTAACGCCAGGTTTTATAACTCAATCAGTAAGCATATTTAAATTGCCCTCTGAACTCCAATCTCCACAAATAGCAAGAAGGAGCAATTATTTTCACTTCTCTGCTACAGCCTAGTCCATAACTTTTTATGAATCAAGTATGAGAAAGTATGAAACAGTCAGCAACACTATTATTAATCCCTGGAATACTAGTAAGCCACAATACATCTACTTTTCCATCTAGAAATTTGCCAAATGGCATTAATTCCGTGTTTTGGGAATAATACAAACGCTGCAGCATGTGTTGCAAGGCTGCAATTTGCTACGTAGTTATAAAAACTACTACTGGGTACTGCTTCAGTTTGCTGGACATAAGCCTGTCTCACTACAGACAATGAGAATTACAATTTGGGAACAAAGGATAATATTCCCTCAGCTCAAAAAGAGAAAAACACCCCTCCACAGATGTGCAGGTATGTGGACTTCTTTTTCCCACAGCTCACCTTTTAACAGTATGAACAAATCGGGAGAAGGCAGAGAAAAGCCGGCAGGCTACAAAGAGTGGGTTAGCTATTTTGTCTGCACTTCTAAAAACCGTAGGTGTGCAGGTTTTATTCTTGCTCACTTGGGCAGTGGGGGAGGATGCTGTTTGCAAACAACCTCCACCGTGAGGGAGCTCAAGCTGATTAATTAGATGTGGTTCTTCTTTTTTTTAAAAAATCACTTTTAAGACAAAGCTGACGGCGATCTGCCCCCACCCCCCGCTTCTTCATCCTCTTCCGTACCCCAACGCACAGAATTGGGGGCAAGCAAAAATCGAGGAAGTCAGCAGGTCCCAACACCTTAAAATTAGCTGGGGATTCCCTACTCCATTTTGAAAAGTGAGCGTGGGGAAGATGAGGCTTTCTCCTGGTCTGAACTCACGTTAAAACCTACTTCAGGAACGGCGCTTTCCAGAACAATATCCCCCTGCCAACAGAAGGCAGACCTGGCTCCGGGCCACCGCTATAACGTGGCCATTGTCTGGAGAGAGGGAAAAGTTAAGAGGATTCGCCTATACTGCTGTCTGCCTGCCTTTTGTTTCCGCACTGTTCAATAAAGGAGGTCCAAGGCACGGAAAGGCAGGCGCGACAGGGGAGAGCCCGGCGGGGCGAGAACAAGGAGAGGCATTACCTTGCAAACCAGCTCCTCGCCGCTGTGCAGATGTACGGCTCGGAAAACGTGGTCTCCCTCGAGAGGCTCCAACAATAAGTATTTCCCGATGCAAGAAACGCAATGCGACAAGTTCGGGGTCTCCGGCGGGCTCGGCGAGCCTAGATTCGGGCTAAAACTCTGGCTTGGCTCGATGGACCGTATGGACGAGAGCTCTTCAAAATCCTGGGTTTTATTCCGCGGTCTCCCATATCGTGCTATCGTGATAGGGGTTGACCTTTGTATGTTCATGAGTATGGAGAAGACCAGCCGAGACGCTGCACCGGAGCCCTGGCGTGGAGCGCGGTCCCTCGCCCGTCCAGCTGCGGCTGCCTTTGTGTGGCGGGGGGGGCGGGAGCGGGAGCGCGGCGGCGGCGGGCGACCAGCCTCAGCGCCGCGTCCTGGGCACAGGAGAGAGCGCTCAGCCCGCGGCCCTTTGTTCCCGCCGCCGGCCGGGCGCGCAGCGGCGCGGAGCAGCGCGGCGGCGGCGGGGCAGCGGCGCCCGGCCCGGGCGGCCGAGGGGCGGGGGCGGCGCGGCCGGGGCTGGGCGGCCGCCGCTCCCGCGGGGCGCGCAGCAACAAAAGCTGGGTAGCGCGGTGCGCGCAGCGGGACCGTCCTTCCGCTCGCTCCCCTACGGCCCGGCAGCGCCGCGCTGCCGCGGCTCGGCTGTAGATGGCGCGGGAGCCTCGCCGCTAGCGCCCGGGGCGCTCCGAGAATGCCCCGCGAAACAGCGAGGGCGCATTTAACTTGGGCCGACAAAGGAGCGGGACCGCGGCGGGAGGCGCGGGGGAGCCGCACCGGCACCGCGGGGCAGCGCGCACCGCTCCGCGCCGGCGGAAAGGAACGCGCTGTCGTTGTCGCGACAGAACAAAAAGTGCAACCGGAGAACAGAGAGCGCTCCCACGCTCCCCCTGCACAGCGGATTGTGAGCGGGGGCTCGCTGCCTTCGCCGCGTTTAATGGAGTTCACGCACAAAGAAAAGAAAAACCGGTGCGGCGAGAAGGGGCCGAGTTCTTACTGCAGGGGCTGGGAGAGCGATAAGCTCAAGGCCGTAAGGGGCAATCAACTGGAATCGCTTTAAAAAAAATAAATGCAGAAAGCCAATTTTGTTTCATTATATTTTTTTTCCTCTCGGACACGGGGAGAAGAGGGGCAGCCGCGCCGCTCCCTGCACCGCGGCACCGTCTCCCCGGCGGATCGGTCGCTACTTACGTGGCGGGGACGCTGGCTGCCTCCGTGCTCGCTGCCGGCCGCCGCACGCCCGCACGGTGCCCAGCGCGCAGCCCGACTGCCCCGGCGCCGCCGCCCGCCCCGGCCCGGCCCGGCCCGGCCCCGCCGCGCCCCGCCCCGGCCGCCCCGCCCCGGCCCGCCCCGCCGCTCCCCCCGCGCCGCCGGCTCGGGGTAAACAAGGTGAGCCGTCCTTCCGCAGCCCTGCCGAGCCGGGGCTCGGGGGCCCGGGGCTGTGCCGGTGCGTCCAGCAGCGTGAGCAGCGCTCTGCAGCGCTGGGATGCTGACCGCGCTCCCCCGCTGGCAGAGCTCCGGCAGGTCCAGCCGCTCCGGGGATTGCCCTGGCGGCTGGGAGCGAGATGTTGGTATTAATTTTAGTATCAAATGAAATAATAGCAGTAATAAGGATAGTGGCTCAAGCGCCCCTAGGAGCAGAGTCCGGCCCGCTGCCGGGTGATGCGGTACCGCATGTGCTGGCCGGTGTTTTTCTCAATGGAGCAATCGGGCTTTCTCCGGGCAGCGCGGGCCCCGCATTCTTAGGGGGGCACAGGCGGCTGCACCCTGATGCTGTCGGGTGGGAGGAGTTCTCCCGACTTGTCTTAAATCCGTCCCAAAATTAAAACGGCGGGGGGAGGAGGGAGTGCGGGGAAAGGGAAGACAGGGGGAAAACGTAAACCTTTTCACAGAGAAAGCCATGAATGAGGTCGGTCTGTCTCCGCCCAGCGCCACTGCGGGATGTCGATTTGGTGTCGGGTTTTTTTGTTTGCTTTTTTTTTTTTTTTTTTTTTTTTTTTTAAATCTGTTTCCTTTTGTTTAAATAACAGGAGTTTAGCTATATATTGAAGTTTGATTAGCGGTTCCTTGAACTCCTAATGAGCCTGACACGTACTCCCTAGTTTTTGTGTGGCTGTTGGTGGTGAATTTTTTGAAAACAACGACTGAAAAAAGCCCAGACCTAACTAAATACTCACACCTCTTCCCCCATTCCCGCCCCCCCAAAAAAGGGGAAAAAGAGTATACGACTGACAGTAAGACGAGAACAGGTCTGTAAGGAGAGCAATGCCAAGGAACTGTCTGTGTTTTAAGTGTCCTTTCCCCACATCAGGGGAGGAGCAGAAATGGGAGAAGGGTTGTTTTGGGGTGAACATCTGCTAGTTTCGGTGAACAAGAGGTGGAAAGAAGTGAGTATGGCAATAATGGAGTAACCGATGGAGGAGATGCCTGCTTTGAGGCAAAGAGAAATAACCTCTGAACGGGGATCCAAAGAGGCTGGGAATGCTGCAGTCAGGGTCTAGTCTTGCCAGGGCAGGCTTTGGAAATGGCTCTCCACAGCATTGCACCTGCCTCATGTCTTGTCCTTCACACTAGGAGCTGTGCCCTGTTTTACAAGATAAAAACCAGGAGGAAAGGGTTGTCATGATTTTAAATTTGGCAAGAAGACGAGCTTCTGGCAACAGAGATATGACCTGGTGGATGTCACTTGGGTGGTGAGAAAGGACACAGACCCAGTGATCTGCAGCAACCCGTGGGACAACCTGCAGACTCAGTGCTTGCTGTAAAATGAAAAGGTGCTTTTCCTGCCTTCCCTCACTTATTCCCATCACCTCTGAATACTTTGTAACTTTTCAATACCATTTTTAGAAATGCGATGAGCAGTGCCGGATACTGAATCATTGCAAATAAGGACAAGCCATAAAATTATGCAATACATTCTCCAGTATCACATCCTGTGATCCAAATCAAACATTCTTTTCTTAGTAGATGGCTTTTTACACAATTTCTCCCTTCCTCTCCCCCTGCATGCTCCTTCTGACTATGACAAAGACCTAGGCTCTTGCATCAACCTTTGTTCTGTAAATAAATGTTTTCTGTTTAACTTTCTTAGTTACCCAGCATCAGCTGCAGCCACAGTCCCTAGCAACTCTGGAAAGGCTACCCAGAGCCTCCAAGCCCAACAGGAAAAAGGAGTGAAAGGAAAAAGGGATTAAAAGTCTAATTCATCCTGAGCTTCTGGTTGGAAACTCCTGATTTTTATCAGAATTGGGATCTAAATCTGAAGAAGGGATTCAGTATTTGTGCCTGGAATGAAGAGATTATAAATTTTGGGTTCTGAATTAAATCTACAGTGTAAGGCATAGAAGGATATATACAGCATGAAATGATGCAGTTACCTATCCATTGGATGAGTTTTACTTTTCAGAATATTTTAATTATTTCCTTCCTTTTGCTATGGAACCCCTCCCTAAACCTGATGCTTTGTGAACTTTGCTTTTGCTCTCATTTATGTCAATGAAGACACTGCTATTTCAGTCCAATGTTAAAGTAATAAGCTCTGAATGATCAAACCCCTTTTTTGGCCTCACAGAGACTTTAGGTGTCCATAATTCTGTGCCCATTGTTTTAGTCTGTGTCAGTCAGCTGAAGTGGTAGAGGAAGATCAAGAGATGTGAAAATGAATGATATCATAAAAGTCAGATAGAAGTCTGAAGACTGAGTCGGCATTGAAGCATTGCCTAACTGCATCCAGTCTCCCATAGCTGAGGTGCTTAACCAAATGAGAGAGACTTGAAACACATCAGCCAGAATGTCAGGGCTAAAGGGATGCCACTGGCTGGCCCAAGTTTAAATGTCATGTACATAACATTTCAAAACTCCTGTTTGAAGCAAAAATATTGTTTCATTGTATTTTCTCCTTCAATTGAATGAGAGAAATTTTCTGAGTATGTATACAAAAACAGCTAGTGAATCAAAGCTACCAAAGAAGTAGCCAGCAGATTGGCATATGACAAAACTATCATATCTCCCCATGAACTTTCTGAAGACACATCAGAATGAAGTTGGGAAGGATTCCTTTTAGGACTGCTTACTCACTGACTTTTGCTCTTTACACTTCATTGTGCTGATCTACCTTGCCTGGAAACTGTCACCAAAAGAGACAATCCAGTTAGAAGATTCTTTATCTTTTGAACAGATCCTATAATTATCTACTTCTTTGATGATGTTGTCCAGTAGTGTAGTTCTGAGTTCCTTCTCTGGAATTGCTCTTTCTGCAGGAAATGCAGCTGCAGGAGGGGAAAGGGTGGGAGGGGAAGGCAAGGGTGTGTGTGTGTGATGTTCTCCCTGGAGCACTTTTCCTATTCTTAAGTGTCCCAGAAGAGTCTATGGAGAAGGCCTTATATTTTCATGCTATGGAAATCATTCACCAAACTCTCCCCTATTCTGTATCCAAGGTTTATCTGCAGGTAGACAGTAAAAACAGGTGTAGAAATTGGAGTTTCCTGTTTCAGGGACTGAGAAAAAAATTATTAAATGAAAAGTGTGTCATAAATCTGACCTTGTGAAAAGAAAAGTATATTTTTCTGTGACTCTGGTTTTCAATCTGTTTTATCTTTTAACATCTGCTTTTGTAAATATGGACTCTGTGTGGACAGGAGCCAACCCTCCCCTCCAAGCCAATAGTAGTCTTTCTTCCATTGATGTCAATGAGCTTAGATCAGAGCACAAGTCTTGTGAGTGATCAAAGACAGTCCTACATTTAAAAGACTTCCTTTTCCAGGTCAGTCTGCTCCCCGTCCCTTTACAGAAAATATATTATCAGTGTACAAACACAAGCTAGAACAAAAAGGATAATAATTTTTGAAGTGGTAAAAGAAAGACCTTAATTTTAGTTTTTTTGTTGATTTACAAAGTGCAGAGCTGAGCCTATTGGGAACATGAAACTGCTATTAAGTGCTGAGAACTGTCATAGTGAGAAGACAGTCTTATTTCAGCAAAATTAATCCAAGCAGCTAGCTCAAAATATGCTTGAAAGTACCTCCCCATCAGTTGTCAAGGCTGGATCCCATGCCAATTTGAATATGTTTTCCTGTTTTGTGTAATTATTTTTACTTATAGTTTATACTATAGCTCTAGTATGTTAGGAAGGAAGGCTAAAGAAAGTGATAAATCATGGGACAGTAAAGAAGGCAATTCAAAGACATGGAGACAAGCATCTCTTCTTTAAAAAACTCATGATTTTGATTTTTGGTATGTGCATCCTTTTTTTTTTTTTTTTTTAATGAGCTGCTGTCAAGAGGTAACTTGATAAGAATTGTGCCCATTTGCATGAGCTGCATGTGTGGGACTTACGTGTGTGTGAAAAAAAGATACAATAAAGTATGTAAGGATAAATACCTATGTGCCATATCTGCAATCTGAATCAAGCCTTAGGCTTCATTCTTCACTCAGACAACTAAAAGAAAAGGTGTTGTTGAATTACTCAGTGCAAGATTTACAACTGACTACAGTGCAATAAAAAATAAAAAAAAAAACCACTCTAAAATATAATTTATGTACAGAAGCCAGTTAAGTGAGGTAGACAGAAGCAAGTCCAACATTTCTGTGAACTGCCTTCTTGTTATATTGTACATTAATTGCAAAGAAAAAAAAGCAATTAACCAAAGTGCTTTCAGTTTTGCCATTATATGTTTGTTGATCTGGGACCCAAAAAGTGTCTTTGTTGTCCTCAGAAAAAAATTCTCTGTATGAAATAATGTTCTGCCCAGGAAGCAAAGCAGCCCTCAGCTTAAGAGTCAGTGATCTTTCTCTCTATTCTGGATCTCAGTTAAATGTTAGGTATTTCCAAGCAATAGTATTACATACCCAGGTCCTAGCTATGCCTATGACCACAGTATGTTCACAGCCTAATCATTCTTGGTAGTTTACAAGTCTCCATCTGTATGTTGAATGTGTTGCTGATGGGTTTCAGCATTAGCAAAAGCAAATTGACCTTCTAAATCACAACACTTCCCTCCAAATCTGGCTGTCAAGGCTGTGGGCTGTTGGCTCCCACAGTTAGACCTTACATTTCTCTGTTACCACTAACTCCCATTATTCACAGATGGCACCATTCCCAGAAATTAAAAGTGGTTGTGTTATGTATATCCATATCAATGTTATCCCTTGCTAATTGAAATCAATCTTACATAGTGGAATTCTCTTCTGAGCATCCCAGTCTTTTAGCTTTATGAAACAACCTGAGGAAATGCACTCCCTCATTGCTCAGATATAAGTACAGTTTCTTTTATATTTTCCACATTTTAAGTTATACTGGTATTGCTAAGAGAAGAAAAAGGGGGGTGGATAATATTTATTTTTATTTCTTTTGTAATGGACCAGATGAATAGAGCAAAGCCATGGGTGTAAGATCAAGAAGAAAAGTTCTGTTTGCACATCCCAGGAAAACCCTTATATACAAGAGAAGATATGAAATGCTGTGACTACTTATTCCTAACCTTTTAAGATTAAGCACATTCCAACCAGTTGCCATTAAGACCTCTTTTCTTTTAGGGATGTATAATACTCATTTTTCACTAGAGGTTTCCTTGGAGAGTTGTTTTACAGACAAATGCATGACCTGAACCAAATCCCTCTGAAGCAGGTTTTGCTTCCTCACTTGCACCCATCAGCATGATGCTGGTGGAGGCGAATGTGAGATGGAAACATGACAACTGGATGTGCTTCTAGGAGCTGTTCTCCAAAACCTCATTGTAATCCTTTGTGTTGCCAGCTTTTTGGGTAGCACTGAAAAAGAAGCAGGCTCCCAAAGCAGAACTGGAAAGAAACATCACCCCCATCATTCTCAAAGCCCTTCTTGATGTGCATAAGGAGCTCCCATCAGCTGAATTTGGATCCCATTCTTCACTCAGAAACATTTTTTTTATTTACTTAAAAATGTATGTTACAGCTGCATTCACAGATGTGAAAGGTATAAACCACCTTAAGACCATTTCTGACTCTTCAGCATGAGTCATTAGCTTACCTGGAATTGATTCCAGTTGAACAAGAGCAGGACTTGAGAAGGACTAGATAGAAAAGACATCCAGCTTTAGCACAGAAAATGGTAAATGTTTGCAGTAGTTGCCTATCCTTAATGTAACAGAAATAATGTGTCTTCAACATTTGATGGGACTTCCTTGTATATTTTTATACCAGAGCAAAAACTCCCCTATTAGGCAGCGTCTGTTCCACATGAAAGCACTTACAAACCATAATCAAGTTATTCCTTAGCCTTTGCTTTGATATACTAAATCTAAATAGACTTACCCTGTGGAGTCATTCCATTTTACTGCCAATTTTTTTTAATTTATATTCTTGTGGTCCTTCTCTGAACTACCTCCAGTTTGCCAACATCCCTCCTGAGCTGCTGATATCAGGACCGACAATATTCCAATTTTATTGATGCCAGGGTCAACATGCTGCAATGTCAAATGCAGAAGTAGCAGAAGCCCTTTACTGCCCTTTGATGGATAGCATCTCTACACACAGAACTATTGCACTGTCCTTCAATGCAACACGATTTCAGAGGGCTCTGGGGCTCAGCTGGGGCTCTGTCAGGACCCTAACTCATTCTTCAGTCTCAGCTTTAGTCTCAGCTTCCCAGAGAAGAATTTTATGTGAAGTAAGGCCTGAGGTACTTCACAGTGATCTTTCTCTCTGGTTCTGGATCTATACACCTGGTATTTCTTTTGCACCTGCTCCTCAGGCAATGCCAAAAAAGCATTGCCCACTTCCGTTCACTTCCAAATTTTGGTTCCTTGAAGAGTAGTATTAGCAAAGGCTCTGCTTCCTTCTGTATTGCTGGAATCATCATTAATTAACACAGGGCTGATAAGCAGTGCCTGCAGATCCCACTTTCTGAGCCCCACTTTAGGTTAGGCTATTGGATCCCTTGCTAGCCAGCTCCAAAACAAGTTGGTTGTCCTGGAGAGTTCATCATGTTAGTTCTGGTTTCCATCAGAACCACTCATAGTATGGCACATGCATCCAAAGTCAAAGTATAAAATATTACCACAATTCCTTTTATCCACCAAATTTGTAGTCTTATAAAAATAGCACATTAATTTGATAAGATCTTTCTTCCATTAATCTGTGTTGATTGCCATTAATTAAATTGCACTGTTTTAATACTTTATTAATTGACTTTCCTATCAGCAACTCCATCACTCTGCCTGGAATAGATGTCAAACTGACAGCCTATAATTACCTGGTTGCCCTATTTTGTCTACAGAATTATTGGCAAAATATTAACTTTTTTCCAGTCCTTCCTCAGACAACTGGTTTTAGCCAGTGTGTGTATCTTTCTCAATTGTGGCTTTTTGAAGATCTAATGAAAGTTTTCTGAGTTGCTGTAAATTATTATTCACATTTTTGTTAGTTTAAATTTTCTCCTCCAGAGTAGCTGATACATCTCTTAATTTTCTTTAAGTTTTGTAGAGCAACATCTTTCAGGGCAATGATATAAATTTTACTGGTTAGGAAATTATCCTGTTTGTGTGTGAAACATAAAATGCATTTTAAAAGCACAGAAAACAAAGTCATTGCAACAAAGTCATTATGACTTCCACCTAAACAAACTCTAAATTTTGTGATTAATACTTCCCTGTCAGGATGAGGTCTAATGTAGAGAAGTTTCCCATGCCAGATACAGCTCTCATTGAGTCAGGAAGTTGTTTTGTGTATTTTTTCTTGAAAATCCAAGAATGCCTTAGTACTTGCATCATGAGACATCCCTTTGCTCCCCCTTCAGATTTATCTTGCCAAGACTGAAAGTGCCATATATAGTGAAAGGCTTTTAAAAGGCTAATGGTGAAGGTCACCCTACAGCCAGAGGTAAGGCTGGTTAGATGAGCCAGTTCTGTGCTGTTTGGAACAAAGCCTTGCTTCATGCTACACTTTCAATGCAACCATGCTGCTGGCACTGAAGACTGAGTCCATGAGAGCACTAAAATCTCAGAGTTTTTTTGTCTGCTGGCCTGGGTATCCTCAGAACTTTAGCCAGAAGGAGTTCTGGCCATGATTCTGGCAGTTCTGTGCTTCTGCTGCCCAGGTGTGTCACAGGCTTCAAACGATAAGCATCAGAACTGCTCCTATCTGGAGAGGAAAAAAATAAAAATCATGTCATTGTCCTCCTGGCTGAATGTAGCAGAGGTCTCTTTCAGGTCCTGTGGAGCATGAAGAGTAGCAGCTCTGCAGGCACCAGCCTGTGCCTCTTTGTTTGCAAAGTGCTTCCTGTTTGGATTTCCATGAGCATTTTTTTACCCTCCATTTACTAAAGTGATGACATTGACCAGACAAAAAGATATATGATCTTACTTAAAATGAGCTTTTCTTCTGTTCAAGAATGGGAGTTTTGTAGGTACCCTAAAACCATAAAATGACCTTACAAAGTCAGAACAGTGGTCCATCTTCTCTCACACACAGGGCAACAGTGGATGTGCACTGGATGTGCAGAGGACAGGAACAGTGCAAGCACATAATGGCACAGCCTCAGAGTCATCTCTCCAGCCCCTGTCCCAGTGATCTGCAGCCCATTTGCTTCCTGAACCAGTAGCAGTTCCTTTCTGTTTAACAGCCATCAATGGATTTCTCTACAGCAAATCCTTCTGATTTGCTTTTGAGCCCTCATGTGCTCTTAGCAACTGCAGCATCCTGTGGCCAGGCAGTCCATAACTTAATTGTATATATGAAGTAACTCTTTGTTTGAACTTGTGTCATTCAAACCTCCTAATTTCATTTGAAGCCCCCTTGTTACTGTGTTATAGAAGCAGCAAACAGTAATTTTGTACTTACTTTCTCTCTGTTGTTCATAATTTTATAGGCTCTGTATTATATCCCATGCTTTTCCCAACTGAAAAATCTCAGTCTTTTTAATAATTCCTTTTATAAAAGATCTCATTTTACTGTTCCTTTTCTGCTTCTGCTATACCCTTTGGGATGGGAAACTGGAAACCTACTCAATATTCAGGATACAACAACTGTATGGATTTACAGTGGCAAGCTGTTTGTTCTGTACTTCTTTATAATAGTTGTTGACACTGACTTGCATTTCTGATCACTACTAATTGCTATGCTGAATGTAATAGTCTGTGCCTATGGCTGCATTAATGGCTCCAGTGTTTCTGTATCCCCTCCATGATCAGACCCCATTGTTGGGTCATGTAGTTCAGGTGATTTTCCTTCTTGTGAGCAGTTTTGCATTTATCAATGTTGGATTTCCACTGCTGTTTTATTACCCAGTCATTCTGTAGCATAAGGCCCCTGTGTAGCTCCTCAGTCAGTTTTCCTTTTTATTACCCCACATGAGCAAACATTGCAGGCACATTATGTAGTCCCATTTCCTGATCACTTTGAATACTGCTTACAGGACAATGTGTGCATTAGGTGTTCAGTATTGGGAGCAGCTGGCACCACAGAGTAATGCCAGAGCTCACCTCCAAGGGGGTGCAGTCTATGAAAAAAGGCCAGAAAGAGTGAGCTCAGACTTCTTGCAAACTTTTCTGAGGATCAGAGGTAGCCTAGTCTTATTTTCTTCTTGAAAATGAACTATGTACTGAAGAACCTAAGTGGAAATCAGAATCGCCTTGGGCTCCACCAGTAGCCAGCAATGGCCCTCCTTAAGGATAACTTAAATACTAAGTGAGTTAAAAGGAAGTTTTCTGTCTCTGCATCAACAATAGGAGAAAATTCTGTTATTAACCACCTGTTCTGAGTACCTCCAACTAGATGGGATAATTCCAGACTTCAGTTTGTAGGCTTTTTTTGGTGAATTGTAGACTGTGCAGTTTTGCAAACAGAGGGAAAGCAGAGTTATATAGGATCACCTAGGCTGGAATACTGGCTATTTGAAGCATGTTATAGCTGATCTATAATTCACATGCTTATTTTGACAGGCTGGCTCTTGTTAGTTTTCAATGGGTGTGGGAGGAAATAGCAGTGCATAAAACTTGCACATTACTAATACCATTGCCATATAAAACAAATATTTGAATAGGAAGTTTCAGAAATGATTCAGCTCTAACTACAGAATATCCTACAGGAATTTTTTATAGTAACAGAATTAATGAAAAGCAAATCCTATTTCTCCACCATGGGCATAGGGTGGTCCCAGTGCAGCAGAGCCAATGTGATACTCCATCTCAGGGATAGAAAAAGCAGCCTCTACAGATTGCTGGCCCCCTGGGTGACTGAAGCTTGCTTTGAAAGGACTCCTTGAGCTGAGAGGTTGCTATATGCTTTTTAAATGTCTGTACCAGATCGTGTGTGGGTGCAGCAGACAGGGGCTAAAAGCCCTGAGCTGCAATACAGAAGGAATTGAAAGACACTCTGTTGTTGCTGCTCTACCAACTGCAAAGGAAAACTCTCTTCCCACCCCTGCAGACTATTCTAACCACATCCTTTGAAGGTACTGAAGTTATTTCACTCACTTAGCCCACAGTTTTCTCAACATTAAGTCATAACTTGAAAGCTATGGGATGAGGAGATAATTGTTACGTCAGTAACAACATTTCATTCACTCTCATAAGCGAAGGATTTCTAGGTGCTGAAAATGTCATATGATCACCAAACAAAGAAGCCAAAATAAAACTTTAAAAATAACCACCTTTGCACCATGGATTTGTAGTTCACTGAGAACAATTTGCACGAAGCTTAGTCTCAGATCTCTTTCTTATTGCAGTATGGCTGTTAGAAACAGCCTGCAAAGTTTGACACAGATGCTGTGTCTTCTCATGTTTTGTGCTGACTTTATCACAAAATAACTTGGAGCTTTCTCAGATTGTGTCTCTGATCTCTGCTGGAAAAGGAGGGAGAAGCACTTTGTTAACTCCTGGAGAACTGTGGTTGTTTCAGATGCAACAGTAAAAAGGGGACACATGAATTTGTGAAGCTGAAACAAGTTTGATACATCCCTGGCACCAATTTGGCAACCCTTACTATGTGCAGTGATACAACATTGTGAACTTCAACAGCTTGGTCAAGGAAAATTTCTATTTTTTTCAATTTCCAGTAACTTTTACAGTGTTGATGGGCATGTGATAGGTTTTTGACTCTGGAAAATCCACCTCAGACTGGAGAATCCCCTTTGTCTTTTTCAAAGAGAAAAAGCCTGCTAGTCATGTCTGCTTTGTTCCTAGAATCACTTTTAGATTGAAATGTATGCCACTATTTTTTACTTGTATCTATTTTAACGATCTCATATATATGATACTGCAACAGGTGGGGTTATTTATATACATGGAAAAAGATGTTAGATCTCCAAGTTGTTCAAGATCCTAAAATAACTTGTGTGCTAAAGGAATCCTTTCTGTTAACCTTAGAAAAGGGTGGAGATGTGGGGAGGAAATTAAGGTAAAGTTGTTTTATTTGACTCACAAGGTGTGAAGGAATAACAGTTGCCATCCAATATTTCTATGTGGGTCTTCAGTTGTTGCTTCCTGGGATTTCATGTTGGTTGGTTGGTTGGTTTTTTTTCCCCCAGTTTCCTCAGCTAAGATGGACAAAGGGTTATTGAACAAAGAAGTTTTACATTTTGAAAAGTGAATATATTTTCCCAATCTTAGGCATGTGGAAATTATTGAAAACAATACTAAGACTAAAGTAAAGGGCTGTCCCTTAAACTCAAAAGCTTGTAACATCCTGCAGTGGTGATGCAACAGTTCACAAGACTGAGTGAATAGCCAAGGGTAATTCTGATCCCTCTACTTTGCCAGGCTGTGACACTGGCAGACTTCCAGAATAAACCCATTTCAGAAGAGTGGAGCCTCCAAATATGATCTTCTGTCAGTCACAGGGATTCCAGCTCCAGGAGAGGAAAGATTCATCTGCCAGATTATAATCACTACTGTATGAGTTGGTGAAAGAGGTGATCTTTCCTTAAGCAGGATGCCAGCTGCTCCAGGAGCAGCCAACACCTTGAACTGTGCTGGGAAGTGGTGGTGGTGACTTAGCTCAAGCATCACTCTGTCTCATCTCACTCTTGTGATGCAAACCACTGTTTTTTCAATAGGTGCTACAACAGCAACTCCCAACCTGTGCTGAAACAATCACAATGCTTCAGAGTTTCCAGAGCCATCCCCGTTCTGGGATTTCACAGAGAGAAATCAGCAGTGAGGCTGACAGTCACACCTGATTTTTGGGCTCTTACTGCAGGACAGAGCAGTTCCTGGGGGATGCTCTGCTCTCTTCATCCCATTGCAGGGTTACAGCTACAGATTTCCATGGCTCTGCCTGGACAGTGTGTTGCAGTATGTGAGGGGTTCACCTTGCAGAGCTGTGGGCAGAGGGAAGGTTTATAATCTACATGTGCACTAGCATCTCACACTCCCCCTGGGTTTCTATCTCCATAGGATCCAGTGCCAGCTTGCAGAAGGAGGGGAGTTTGTGAAAAATTTGGTTATAAATTACCAAGGGGAGTTCCTCAACATAAGGTGTGGGACCCAGAACCAGAATGTCTGCATGTAATCAAATAACCCAGATATGCTGGCTAGCTGTGGTAATAAATAGAGCTGAATGGATTTCAAAACAACTAAAAGACTTGCTATTTAGGTAGAGTGATCTTCATAACCTTTTTCTAACCTGACTAATCAACCCCCCAAGTTTTCTTTCCTTTCTAATTCTACAAAATCATATAAATGAGTATACTGTGTCTATGAAAACCCTGAGTCATTTGGGTGGTCCTGATAATGGGATACTTCATTAGATATGAGCTTTAGTTTTGGTGCATTCTGTGGCTTCTGCCAACACCTTAAGAAGATTACCATTTCTGGTAAGGGCTCAAAACATTAAAGGAAAACTGAAAAGAGAGCAAGTTCTTTCAAGAGAATAAAGCTGATGCTGTGGGCAATTGGAATGAACTACATCCGCTTTCAAGATTAAAGAGAAAAACTGCAAGGCAGATTTACCAGTTGAAACTCTGTGTCATTAGACATCCCCTGTTTTGCCATCAAAATAAAATTAATTTTAAAGATGAAGCTGTATGTGTATTTGCTTAGAAGTAGGAACAAGCAACCATTCCTCCACCTACCGCTCAGCTGCTGCTTTATATAATGAATGACTACTCATTTTTAACACTTTTGGTATCTTACCTAAATAAAAAAAATAAAAGGCAATATTAATTCAAAGAAACAGCTGCCCATCTAGATATCTGTAATTATCTATTATAACTTAATATTAAGGGCACAAATGTAATATTCTGGCAGTCAGTAGCTCCTTATTACAATTATGAGAAAAGTTAGTTTACTTTCTGATGTTAAGGTTGACTAACCTTAGTGTTAGTCAAGGGAAACACTGTTTTTGTTGTTTATAACCTTATCAGACTCCAACAAACTGAATTGAAAATACTCCTGCCAGACATCTGTCTCGGCCTCATTTTATGTGTTTCCTTTTCAAAAAATTCAGCTTAAATGGTGCTTTGGACAAAAAAAAAAAAAAAAAAAAGACAACAGAGTCTATGTTTGGCCTCATGTGTCATTCGTGGCTCTTTAAGCCCTGTGCTTAAACAGCAAAAAAAAAAAAGCAAAAGAGAGAATTCTTATTTTTCCCACCACTGGAGAAATATTTTTGGTGGCCCTATGAAAGAAACCCACATGGCCTACCCTAGTACTACCAAAATATGAGACCTAAAGTCACTTAAGAGGCATCTGCAGTGACCATGTTCTGCCAAATTTACTGAGGCTAAGCAGGATTTTCTGCACATTACAGGAGATGTTGCAGAAGTGCCAGACAGGAACAATTTCCACTTCTCCCTTCTGGACTCTCCTGTCATTCTACATTATCAGATAAGTATAAAATGACAGTAAAGGTGCATATTTCTCTTGCTTTAATAAAGTGTTCAAGTTACTGAAGCGTTGATCTTCCTCTGCATTTTTCTCAATGCCTCTTGCATTATTATCTATGAAGAGGTAACAACAAAGAGGTCAGAATGAGTTTAGTATAAATTCTAAACAAAGAACAGATTTAAGGTAATTTGTTAATAAAACCGAAGTCCTTACTTTGAACAGAAGGGCTAAAAAACATAAACCCAAACAGCTAGCACCCTGTGCAAAATGGAATTACTAAGGGAGGAAGAAAGCTAAAACTAGTAGAATTAATATTAAACTTGATAACACTTATATATGATATAACAGTATTCTTAAAAGATTTATCTCTTGGGAATTTTAGTGAGCAGCAAAGTTATCTGTGAGTGTGACTAACCTGGCTCACTGTGGAGAGTGTTCAGCTACATGCCCTTAAAGAAGAGGTCACTGTTTCAGTGACAAAGAAACTATACCATGTACGAAAATTTCAAAATATTTATTGTGTTTACCAGTGGGTTGGAGGAAAATAGTACATATAGCAGTCAGACACAAAATGTCCCCTTCAAATTTAATGACACACCTCTCTTGAATTAAGGGGTCATATAGCAGAATACATGCCAGGAAAGGTTTGGGTAAAAGATCAAATCTGGAGTTGATTGATCAACAGTAGCAAGGAGCTTGCAGTGAAAATTGCAGTGCTTTAACAACTGAAAGGCTACTTGGGGAATAAGGTAAATATTCTGAAAGGGCTTTTTTTTCTTTTTTAAGAAGGGAATAAAGGAGATTTCAAAAGTTAAATCTCTCAGCTTTCTTATTACATCGTGTTTACATAATCATATCCAGATGCTTTAGGCAATTGTCGCTTCCTGTGCTTACAGCTTGCTGTTGTCTCCTCATTCCTTTATTAATCTTTGTGAGGATTAGCAAAACAAACAAGATAACTGTGAAGCTGAAAACAATTTCATGCTGCTTCCTATGAGAAATTGTTTCTAAGGAGCAGTGTTATCTTTTTACATAACCTGGATTTCCTCCCGAAATGTGCTGAGGATTTTTTGCTATAGGTACAACTTTCAGTCTCAGAGGTAGCAAAGCACTTCTCCTTCCTCAGTCTCAAGCACAGGTAGGATTCTGCATGCCCATGGCTCACAGCAGGAACAAGGCATTGCTTTTTAAAGTCCTCCATCCAGCCTTTGCATGCAAGACCACGCACTCCCACAGTGGCCTGTAAGGAACAGCACCTTTCACATTATTGTCTAGCTAAAAATAGGCCATACACTTACTACAACACAGCATTTACCAAGCAGCTATTTCCTCTGCCTGTCAGCAGAATAAAATATACATAAATAAAGTATCTTCTCCACACTGAAAATAGCACTCTGTAATCATCCCAGTGCACAGGATGGAGTTATTGTGCAATGACAGCACACCTTGCTGAGTGATAGTACAGAGCTTTTGCCCTTTGCCTAGCAACATACCAAAGCATGGGATCAGAGTCTACACCCTGCCTTATTGCTCAATTAGGACCTGGCAAACATCCCTCGATGTTACCCTGGCCTATATCCACATATTTTGCTAACATAGGTAACTTCACTTTGGTGTTGTTAAGGACAGACATGGTTACGTGTCCTCAGGGTCTGAGGCTGTTTGTATCTCGGGCTCTCCTGCAGGAATCAGAGCCACCAAAGGAAGAGAGGCTTTCTTGGCTAATGCAGCACAGGTAGCATTTAACAGAAAGTCTGAACTGTTGAATCAAATTAAGTTGAATTTTGCCCCGAAGAGATGCAAAGTAAAGAGGAAGTCGCAATAACCCCTGCAATCTCCTTGATAAAGTATCCTAAATATTATAAATGCCAAATTTTCAGTTTAAATTGAAAATATGTAGTCAAAGCATAATGAGAAAGACCTGCCTTTTTATTTTACTGTAAGTGTATGCAAATGAAAGGCAGTAATTTTAAAGCACTATCATCCCAAGACCATAATTTTTCAGGATTAGGTGGCCACTCAGAGTTCCAGAGAAGTAGGATCACTGCCTTTCTTCTTGTTTTGGGAGCCACCATCTCGTTTCATTTGAGACAGAGGAATGACCACCTTGAATTCAATCTCTGTGTTAAACATGCAGCTCCTGGGAATTTCCTCTGCTTTAAGACCAGTTCAACAGTAAAGCATGTCTCATTTTTGTGAAAAAGTAGTCACACAGAGTAAGGAATGGTACAATATCTAAAAACACTCTAATACATAAGAACACTAAAATGACACTTCTTCTTGGTTTGTCCTTAATTTTCTCTAATTAGTATTTCTAAAATTGAAATAATTTGTATAGTTTCCTGGCAAGATTTGACCAGTAAATAAAGTGATACTTCCTGTATCTTAAGAGTCAGAAGTACCTAATCATACACTTGGGGTTTTGAAGTGAATTGGGCAAGATCTAAAAAAACAGAACTCCCATCCAGTCCCCTCTTTTCTCCAAACTGAAAGGTTGTCTCTCCCAGTAGAAGCAGAAGCTCAACATGATGAAAATGTCTCTGCAGATATTCTCTTGTATTTCAGAGTACCTAATTTAAAGAGGTTTTTAAGTTCCTTTTTTACAGTTTCTGCTGAATGATGTTACAAGACCTGGCAATGACAGGATCACCAACACAAGTCCCAGAGTGCCAGTGCAGCCATACCTTTGCCTTGGGTGGAGCTCAAAGCTGGAGTGGAGTCTGTGTTTCCCTAGGACTGGGTGACAATCTACCTGAGCACAGAAAAGAGCTGAGGTTTTCCTAACACACACTGATGCTCACTGAGTTCCTTAAACAAGATCTGTGACATTCATGGGACAGAAATGTACAAAAATCAAATGGACCAAAAATTAGCATCTTTAAGAAATTATAGGATATTTTCTAACAATAAACAGGAAATAGAGGAAGACTTTTCAAATGAGTTTCACTAAAATTTCTGCCCTTGCTACAGCTTAGTGAAACTCTAGCATCAACTAAGGCACAATCTCATAGTGAAATTTTTGCAATGATTATGACACTTCTGTTTTGTTTTGTGGATGCTGTGTTGTGTAATCAGGAGGGAGTTCATATTTCATCCTTACTCCTACTGGGGACAGCTAACACCATAGCTTTGTCCTATGCAGTTCCATATTTTCAAAACACTTATAGCAATGTGATAACTATGAAATTTCTGTTTCTCTGAAATTTTTCAAGAGATCCAAAATGTCTCTGTGAAGTCAGGCAGATAGAATGATAGTAAGACTGATGGACAGGTAAGTGTATCATGGTCTCATTAGCCCTTATTCCTTAGAAAACTAGATTGAACAGTACAAAGAAATTATGAAATAATAAATAAGATTTTTCAGAAGCTTCACAGCTTTAATGAAGAGCACTATTATGCCTTCTTTTTAAAAGGAAATGCTTAGCAATACCTAAAAGCTGCTCCTAGAAGAAACCTAGATTTTAAAAAATTTGAATAGGGTTCTGTTGAAGAGCCTATTCCTACAATCCTGTATGAACACTCTGAACTTGCACTGGTACAATCATTACCTTTTATATGTTTGAATAAAGGTTTCTCTTGCAAAAGAGCACTTAAAAAAGTAACTCTCCACACTGGGGGATTTGAGTGCTTATGTGTTCATATTCTACAAATCATCACTCTCATGGATGCACCTTTAATTCAGCTTGTGGAAGGTGGATCTTCTACACCTGCCTTATCAAGGGGATTGCAAAAATTTGGTGATGTACAGAGAAGGAAACTGTAACTGCATCCAAAATGTTGAGACCATAAAAATTACCTTCCTATGTTCCAATTAGTTTGTCACTTGAGACTAGGAAAAAAATAAACTACAGGCTTACACATACACTCATTAGAGTGGTGCATGACAGTCAAAAAGCCTTTCCTAGTCTCATTAGAGTAAAACAGAGAGTGTTGTGGCCAGACCTTTCAAAGGAAGGTTTTCAAATGCAAATTACCCAAGTCATTGAGAAATCTGATCCTCAGAAGCTTCAAGCACCTCTGACTTCCATCAAAACATTGAAACTGCCAGATATTAAGATTGTAGAGCTTTGCAGCACAGGATTTTCCAGCAAATCTAAACTATTTCAGAGTCAGCTTTACTTGCACCACCATTACCAATGCTGTCATCAGTGCACTGTAATCAAACCTCTTACACTGGAGTAGACATAATATCCTTGTTTGAAAATCTTCAGAAAAAGAAGTGAGAACAAAAGGATCAGCATCTTAGGAGAGATAAAAGGCCCTGCAAATAGCTGTACCCCCTTGGCTGTGTGCTGGAGGATGGACACCTGGGACACTGCCCTAGAATTCACACACACACCTTCTAAGAGCCCATATTTGTTTGAGAGGCCTCACACAGAGTGCATGAGTGCCAGTTCAGGGTCCATTGGCTTGATTCATAATATACTAGAAAGGAGTTGTGGTAAGACCCCTGGTTTTACAGACCCAGATATAATTGTACCAAGAAGGAGTGTATTCCGTATAGGCTACATTCTCACACACATCACCAGCACAAACAAGCCATCTGAGGGCCATCATGTGCCCCTACAAGGAGATGTTTGCCCTGTTTGTTGAGGCAAAGTCTAGAACTGCTTTGTGCATCTTATAAATAGAAGAATCTCTCTCTAGCAAGGAATATTCCATGTTGACACAAGTGGTGGCTATGATAGCCTGAGTTCCAGTCCCATCCTTTAGACATGTGCAGATTTAGCTGTAAAATTGATGTCATTAAGTTTTAGCTTCTATATTTTTCAGATCAGTGCTTCTTTAGTGTATAACTGAAACTCCATAGCCTGTCAGCTACTTTTCTCCCATTTTATTCAGACAAAACAATTTCTCTCTAGGCCTGAAACTCAAGGACATCTTACTGTGTCAGGCCATGAAAAATGTAAACATCAGTGAACTGGGGGTAAAACTTGGAGTAAATTGCTTCATTACCTGAAGCTTAATTGGGCAATTAACCTCTTACACCAAACTTATACCTGCCTGAAAAACTCATGACCATCTTCCCTCTTGGGTGTAGCCTCTGCAAGACTACTGTACTGCCCAAAAGATACTGGTGTGTCCTTTGAAGGTCTTTCAACAAATACCTAGTATTTTTTCTGATTCTGTCTAGTCTCTGCTCTAGGTAGCCTCTCCAAGGCATCAAGATAGCTGTGTGCAGATGGGCTTGCCATTGGCATTACATCTTCCTGCATCATGTTCTGATGGTTTCGCTGTCCCCATCTTCCTTCTTCGAGTTTGCATCTGTGTCTTCTCATAAATATTGAATATTTACAATAGCACTCAGTGAAGTCAGTTGAGAACAATATATAAATTCTGTAGCCAGCTGAACATGGAGGTTACCACTATGGTAAGTCATCCCATGCATTCAGTGCTGCTATTCACTTTTGTGAATAATCCCTCTGTGTGTGTACATTTACACTATCATGGCTTTAAATAGGATCTTTGTCACATATTAAAGACAGCAAACTCTTTTAACCTTCACTCTTATCTTGATCTTAAAAGAATAGAGTGCTGTAAGGGAAAAATTTACTCAGTACCAGACATTCAAGACTTCCAGGACTGCTTCAGGCTGCTG
This sequence comes from Oenanthe melanoleuca, assembly GCF_029582105.1. Lineage (NCBI taxonomy): Eukaryota > Metazoa > Chordata > Aves > Passeriformes > Muscicapidae > Oenanthe > Oenanthe melanoleuca. The sequence goes on from NC_079336.1 coordinate 12,749,040, forward strand.
AGGTGCAGAAGTGGATAAAGGGGTGTTGGTGTTTTTCCATTTCATGGTAAGTACAAACTCTCTCTGACGGCATGTTGCAGTTGTTTATGCTCTGAAGAGAGCAATATTTTTAGCTTTACCACTTACAGTACTGGGATGTATTGCAAACTTTTTGATTAAGCATCATAGGCTACAAGAAAAGCTTGGAGCTGTAATGCCTCTAGCACATTTTTAGGCAGTTACCATGCCAACAGTAAAAATTATGAGCAGAATGGATACAAGAAGTCTTTTTGAAAATAAAATAGTGCAAAGTTAATGCAGAACCCAAAGTTTTAGAACATGGTATTATATTGTTGGAAGATTTATCATGATCCATATATAAACCTACTGGTTGTATCAGCAGCTCATCAACTGTTGCTAACTTAGTCTGCAGACCTGCAGAGCTTTCACTCAAAGAATAAAGCATCTGTTTTAGCCTTTGCAGAGTTTGGAATTACTGCAGAAGCATGAGCAAACCTTCAAGCAAAGAATCACTCCAAACTTGAAAACTGTATGTTTAGATGCATGTTAAGTAGTGCATGGGAATCATGGGATTCCATTGAAATTCCCAGATAAGATCTCCATTATGCTGGATGAGAGTTAGTATGCACAGAGAAGCACAAATGCAAGCTGTAAGGTCAGGACAGGAGAAGGTCATTCATCAGTTACCTTCATGGGCAAAAAAAGATTCCACTTTGGGAAATAAGCTTAATTTATTGCCAGGGAAATCAGAGTAGGATAATGAGAAATAAAACCAAACCTTAAAACACCTTCTCCCCACCCCACCTTTTTTCAGTTTCAGCTTTACTCCTGATCTTATTTCCCTCCTCCCCTCAAAAGGCACCGTGGGGCAGAGAGTGATGGTTGCAGTCAGTTCATCACACATTCTCTGCCACTTCTTCCTTCTCTGGGAGGAGGAGGTGGTCTCCTCCAGCCTGGGGTGCTCCTGGGCTGCAGGTGGGTCTCTGCTCCCCCCTGGTTCCCCCTGGGCTGCAGGGGCACAGCTGCTGTCCATCCATGGGCTGCAGGGGAATCTCTGCTCCAGCACCTGCAGCACCTCCTGCTCCTCCTGCACTGCCCTTGGTTGTTTTCCTTCCTTTTCCTGACTGTGCTATCCCAGATATGCTACCACTGGGTGAGCCTGACCTTGCTCAGCAGTGGGTCTGTCCTGGAGCCATCTGGCATTGGCTCTATTGGACATGAGGAAAGCTCCTGGCAGTTCTCAGAAGTCAGCCTGTAGCCTCACTGCTACAAAACTTGCCACTCAACCCCAAAACATTGGGCTACTCAATTTCCCGAGTGAACTGTTGTCAGAAATTTGGGATAGAAGGGTAAAAAAAAACCCATTTTCAAAGAATGTTTGCTAATGGCAGATCTGCAACTTCATTCCCCTGGAAAACAGTGAGTTTTGAATAAATATTTTGGAAAAAAAGAAGCTATTTGTGGAATTCTCAGTGGAAGCACAGTCAACTCCAATTTCCTGTTATAGAGGAACACAAATGTGTACACACACACACACACACACATACATATATATAAAGAAGACATATAATAGGATTATATTATATTTATATATTATATATTATATTATATTATATTATATTATATTATATTATATTATATTATATTATATTATATTATATTATATTATATTATATTATATTATATTATATTATATTATATATCTGAAATAATTATTAATTTCAGGAAAAATAATTCACTCCTAAAAAGCAATCCATCCCTTGTTTGCAGCAATCCCTTGTTGGCAGCTGAGAGTGAGTTTTGGCTATGTGAGTGGCTCAGAGCAGTTGGTTGTCCACCCTTCTGTTCAGTTCAATCCACATACCTTCATCTGGAGACTGGAAATGAATTTGTCAATCAATCAAATGAATATAAAAGATTGCTAGCTCTTCTTGTGACACCAGAGATCGATCTAGGCAAAGAGGAGAGAAGCAGGAGAAACATATTGTGATATTTTGCCTTGTTTCCTGCATTTCTATTTCAGGGTCAGTGTCAGCTAAAGGTGACAGTTTGGTGTTTACTAAGATCCTAATTAAGGACTGATAGGAAAGGGACAGTCAGGGAATGGGATGTACCTGGTGTATTGCTTTGGCAAACTGGACCCAACTCTCAAGCTTGGGTTTGATGTCCCTCTCACAAAGCCCTTCTACAAAAGTACTTTAAAAAAAGATATAAAGTCTACAATTCTTAAAAAGCTGTGCTTGAAAATTAATTTAAACTTACACATATACTAACTTGCCTATATGTTCTCAAGCATTTCAATCTGAGTCAAAGACAAAAGTGGAAATGCTTTACTTTCCATATATTTTCAGAGTGTGTTGTTCAAAAATCTGTTATATTCATGTTTTAAGACCATTCTTTATAAAATCTCTGAAGGTGCTCCTATAATAGATCTAGAAATCTTAGAATGTTGACTAAAATTATTTTTATAGTTTTTTTCTTCAACATCATGTTCCATAGTTGAAATTTCATAATAAATTTAAGGGGTAACTGTTCCCCAGCATGGTAGGAGACAAGAACTTCAAGTATTCTGCTGAGTTTATTTCAAAATGAGGACTTCAGTTCCTATTAAACAGAAAGGCACTTTTGATGTTTTTGATGTTACTTTATCTTTTCCATTTTGATATGGGATATTTGATTTTTGGATACTGGTCAATGAGTTTACTTAGGATTCCTTCTATGTGATCAATTCCAGGCCACTGGCAAAGGTCTGGCCTTGGTTGGGTGGTTTTAGAGTAAATTTACATAGTTGTTAAATATATAAAGTGGCAGAAAATCCAGCTGCCTTTCTTTATTCATGGCTTGAGGTGGAAGTGGAAGAAGAGGAGGCAGTGGTGGTAAGTGCAGGACACTGAATTTTGCAATAGGTTTAGGAAGACAGCCAACATAAAGAGGAAAAGAATGTGAGCAGCAGCCAACACACAGGCTACTTTACTCAAGTTAGATGAATGTTGCTCTGAGTCCTGCACCAGGTCATGTAAAGCAAGAGCAATGGTAACATTTCCAGCCATACCCTAATGTAAAATAATTGTGGTTTAACCGTCCACACAACATATGTGACAATAATTAATTAACAGTTAGCCCTTTGTAGCACCCACAACCCAGTGCTTCTAAGTATGGGCTTGGAGCCCTCTGTGCATTCATTTACCAAAGCCTCAGCACTTGAAACTCAAAATAATCAGTTTACCCTTTGATAAGTTAATCCTCCTGCTCCCTTCCACCTCCTCTTTCCCAGACCCCACAAAGCCTCAGAAATCTGGGTTATGGAAAATTGCCAAATAGAGCCCATTTAGGCTTCAATTACCAAAGTGATTGTATCCTAGGATTATCCTGGAGTATGAGCTGCCCCCCTCTTGTCACACCACATTGCACCTACTGTGAGTCTGTGGGTCCATTGGTCTAAGCTAAATTTTACTCGCTGACATAGCTCACTAGAAATGAGAGGAGATTCTGGCCCTGGTTTTAAATATTTGAACAGGGTAAAAGCCAAGAAGGGCTGGAAATTATTTAGCCTGCTATTAGGAGATATAATTAGACATACTTGGGTATAATTAGACTTGGATTAAATAAAGGGGAAAAAAGCAGCATGCAAAAACAGCCTTGCTAACAGTAAAATCCCTTATACATGGAAATAGGGTGAAAATGTGTGAAAACCACAGTGGAAATGAAGTAGGTGACAGCACAGTTCTTTTATCTGCAGTATTATAGAGGGTCAGTTTATACCCTTTTTTTGCTGAGTGAGGAAGAAAGAGTGGCCCTGGTAAGCCACAAGCACAGGCCACAGCTTGTGCTCAGGGATGCCATCATACCTGAGGTACCCCCATCTGGCCAGGGCTGCTGAGCAGGATGTGTCATCTCTCTCCAGACCCGTGTGGGTTTCCTTGTGTAAGGCACAGTGTTATACTGGGTGAGATCTACAATGAGCCTTTTTTACTCCTTCAGCAAAGGTGGGGTTGTTTCTCACAAGGTTCCATTAGGAGAATGGCATAGGAAAGAATGATGTGCTGCATCAAGCAGTGACCCAGCAGAGAAAATTCTGAGACTCTTATGGGGATATTAAGACTTTCTAGCTCCACACAGCAAACCATTCACAACTTTAGCCACAATTTTGCAGTTCTAGTAACTGAGGTTTACAAATGTCCACCACAGATATTTTCTCAGAAGATTAGCAAAAATAAAACCAAAACTGCATAGAGGAGATTACTAAGGTAGAAAAATCAAGCACACAAAATTTAGCTAATTCAAGTAACTTAAATTCAACTGTGTGTGATCCTAATTCTACCCTTTTGTGTGTTTTGATACAGTCTTTAATTGCATAATCACATACTATTTGGTGAATAATTCCAGACCCAGGGCTGATTTGGGATTGTGTGAAGTAAATAAGGCATGAGACCACACACAGTGAATGAAGTGGATAAAAAGGAATATTGAACAGCTGCCTTGTTTTCTGAGTACCACCCACTAAATGAGGCAGTGATTCTGCAGAATTAAAAAAAAAAAAAATTGTACATGATCAATATAATTAAATACTCAATCATAATGTTTAAGTACAAGAGCAGAGAGGCTATATGGGCAAATCTAGCCCTCTTCCCTAAATCTGCCATTTAGTCAAACCACACTTGTTTTGCTATTTTTCACAAGTTCTGAGAGTGCTGTTCTCACTCTCTCCTCCCAGTGACCACAGTGCACTTCTGATTCAGTTAAACTAAACCCAACCTGCCCTATGATAAAAGTTGGAATTGCTTTCTCAGCCTGTTTGCCTTTCATAGTGTTATAGCAAGGGTAAAGTTCCATGACTGCATGACTAAGGGAATATATATGCCATGCATAGAACAAAGTGCATTTGATCTGACATTCAGATAGTGAATGTCACTCAGCACAAGTAGTTTTGTATTAGAATGCTGGCATGTCTTTGATTGTGAATTTCATTTTCCATCCTCTAAAATAACATAAATCTTATGATGCATCATCTCCATCGATAGCATGATATATCACTCAAACATATCATAGGAAAGTTTCATAATTCCATTTGCACAGGGATGTTTTGGGAAAACCTACAAAAGTTAGCAGACTTCCTACCAAAAGGTGTGGGGTTCCTGAAAGCCTTCCACTTCAAAAGCACAGAAACATAAACACCAAAAAGTCACTCCTGAATAACTGAAATATGTTTGAATCCACATGTTTATAATTTTCAAAATATTTGTCCCATGCCTGATGACTTTTTAAATAATAAAAAATAAATCCTAAATCAGAGCTTTCAGCATTAAGGTTGGTGCACAGCTGCCTAGATTCAAAAGGGAGTGTTTAACTCTCTCTAAAATGTAACAAAAGTATAACCCAGTGTTAGAAGTGGAGGCTAGGAAGCCAGCAAGGTGGTTTTGTATGTGCCAGGCTTTTTTTTTTAATATATTTTTATTTTTTTATGTTTTTATATTTGTCAACCTTTCGAAATCACATAATCTGTTTTTTCATTATATCCTCCCTTGAACACAGAACTAATGTGCTTTATAACTTTTATAATGCATTTTGAACTCTGATGAAAGTCATTGCAAAATTGAAAACTATTCTTAAAATTTCTGCATAGTTGAAAACCCATCCATGTTGTCTGGTATTTTCTTCAGATATCACTGGGATGGAAGAATCCATTGATCCTGATTTCCTAAAATATTTGTTTCTTCAAGGTGTGGAAGTGAAACTTTTAATCACCTGTCATTTTAAGAACATGTAACTTCAATACACTTAGACATCTAATTTTAACACAAATATGGAGTATTTTTCTTGACCTGTTGTGCAGCACCTTTCCAGATCAATGTGTTCTGCTGTTTCAGAATAATCTGGAGGTACATTGCTTCTCAGAAGTTACTGCCCTCTGCTTCAGAGATTCATACACCTTCTAGTACATGAAAAAAATCTCTGGGTACCTCTTGCCTTCCTCACAGAGGTGTTGTGAGCCTTAATGTGGTATTCTTTGAGCTGCTTCGATGAAAGATGTTCAGTGAAGGTATTTTTCTGTCTCATTAAGCATGAAAAGAAGGATAAAGTGAAACTAGGAAACAAAGAAAAGTGAAGAAAATGTGGCTTTAAAAGGTATATGAGTCAGTAATGTCAGTCATGCGAGTTTGTTGAGAAACTGAGAGTCTCTTCTTGTTCTGGAACTTTGCTACACAGCAAGGAGATGCTTAAACAGATACTGTACCTGCCATAAGAGTACACATGATGCTTGAAATCCCCTCTCTGCTCAGTACCATCACACACAATACACACAATACATCTTTGAACTGTTGCTGAATGGATAATCTATATTTCATAATTCAGACTGTCAGTATTTCCTTTGCATAATTATAACAGCAGGAAATATATAAGGCCTTTGTGGAACTTGAAAACTCTATTGCCTTGGGCCATATTTAATGTGTAATAAATTATTCAGCAGCAAAGCACTCTTCATTCTATTTACAGTAAGTTAGAGCTAAGTGTGTGAGGTATACATAACTAACATGAAACAGAATTCACTATTGCTGCCAAGGCTGAAGGTTTTTCTGAAGCCATTTGTCTCATATTCAGTGAGCCAAATCCCCATCAGGTGAAAAATGACATAACCTCATTGAATTTACCTTGGAAGTGTGAAGGGTAACCACTCTGGTCTCCATCTGAGAATAAGAAAGGTCAAAGGATAGGTGGTGTGGAATCTCACATTTATGTAGATTATAGGATATTCATTGTGTTTCCTTCTCTGTTCATCTACATATAGTGCTCTTGAATTGCAGACTGTCAACAACATTGTTGGAAAAAATAGTACTCATTTCTCTGACTGGATCCACCAGTCTCTTTCAGCATGCCTCAGCTCTGTTTATGGATAGTAACCAGAACAGGTGATGCTCCATACCCAGCCTTTGCTCCTGATAAAAAGATTTTTATGTTCCATGGAACTGATTTATCAAGACCTACATTTTAGAGTCCCATTTAATCCAGGTTTTCATATGCTCAGACTGGACCTGAAACAACTTGTATATTTATGTATGTGTGTATGTATATATATATATATATATATATCTGTATGTATATGTATATGTATAATTCTTTTTTACTAATGAGTAAGCCATCCACTCCAGCTATCTTAATGTTGCTGTAGATATAGCTAGCAAGGTACATGTGCTACAAACTAGTGATGTAACAGGTGAAAATCTGCTTTATTGAGGAAGAGCTCAAAGCAAAGTTATGAAAGTCAAAATAAAATTAAGGTGTGTGTATATCAGCAGTTTTAAGAAGGGGAAGGTTTTTGTGACAGAACAAAGGGAAAATAAGACATCTTTTCTATTTGTCTTAAATATACCAAATATTTGCTAATTGCTTTGTTCCCTGAGTCTCATAAAAGAAGAAAATAAAAGTTCTCCTTGTATATGTTTCTAGATTCACAGTTTCCATCAATTCTTTTCTGACACTCAGCATTGTCCCTGTATTTGCAGTCTTTAATTTCTGCAGAAAAAAAAAAAAAAAAGGCTGTCTATTTTACCTCCAACTGCTGTCAGGAGTAAGGTAAAACTTTCTTAGCATCATCACATTTTCTTCCCAGTTTCAGCATATTATTGTACCTGACTGTCTTCATTAGTGAGCATAGGAAGCTCTCAGCCTTGCAAGGAGAGCTCCTGCAGGTGTTCTACCCAAACCCAAAGTGCTTTATGAGGTGACTTGATGTTCCTGATCATTGAAAAGATTTCAATTATAAGAAAAGCTGTTGGCTCATGGAAGGTAAAAGAGGCAAGTTTAATGACTGAACTGGTCAGTTCCTAGAGTTTTCAGTGGACCATGAAGTAACTTGATTTTTGCTGGATCCTGAATAAGAAAAGCTGGAAGTCAGCTTAGGTGAGAAAAACCAATTATCTACTCGTGTTCAGTGGAGTCAGCTTTTCCAGGTGTGTGATTGATAGTCTGGACTCCTTGGAAGAGGGAGGCAGCCTGGCTTGTACTCCTTGCTCAGAGAACAATCTCTTATTTTTGCAATAAGAACTAAATTCATATCTTACACTAGAAAGCACCTTTACTCAATTGTCTTTCATGGATACAGGCCCACTGGAATATCAGTGAAGAGAGGAGTCTGCTATGCACCCATACCATGGGTGGGGAGTGCTCCTCCCTAGTAACCAAAGATGTGGATTTCAGTTCCTTCTGTAAGCAAAAGAACTCTGCTTGTTTAGTTGAAGAATAAGCTACTGAGGAAAAATGAAATCTCTGCCACTGGCAGAAGGAAACAGGAATCCCTTGGGAGATAGAAAAGGGTTTGTTTAGGTGATAATATCACTGCAGGATGAGTCCTAAGCTAGGTATTGAGTTGCTTAGGATATGGAGGAAGGGATGTGGCTGATCATGGATAGAAACAGCTGATCACTGGCTCATACCTCAGAGAGTGTGGTCTTGTGTTTTCCACTTAAGTCAAACTTCTGGATCTTTCTCTCTGATGCAGCCTAAACCAGCTGTCCATGAGCCCTTTTTTGCAGACCATCTGCTTTCTCAGAGCTCATGTGGCATGAAGAGGCAAGTCTTAGGCCAAGTTCACTCCTTAAAATTGAATTTGAAAAAAAATAAAGATTTTGTTTTCCATGGAATTGTGATGGTGTGTAACTTGACTGTCAGCAGAAAGGAGCGATTCAGGATAGACTCAACTTTGATTCTGCAGCTTAAATTCTTCCAAAACTTTTAATATTAAAGAGGGAATTGCTCATATATGTGTAGGAGCAGATACACTAAATAATAACAATAAAAAGCATCTATTTTATTTGGTCTTACAAATATGTATAAGCTTTGTGGAATCAGCTCAGCAAGTTTTAAATGTACTTACAGCAAGAAAAGTCTCTGCCTACCAAGTTCATGGTGGAAAATGAGAATCCTTTGCAGCTGTTGCTGTGTTATTTATAATACAAGTTTGGATCAAAAGATGGGTTTTAAAGAATTCCTAATGCTTTACTCTGCTGCCAAATATGTTCAGCTTTTAACAATGTTGAAACAGGCATTTCTACAGTGGCAGTTCCTCTAGGGTGATAAATCCCAGTTTATGTTTTACAGACGGAAGGTCTCCATGATCACTCTGCCTGTGTTCAAAAGCCAGGACTCAAAAAAATCACACAAAACCAAAGCCTAAAATCATATGTAGTATTTGCCTTGATCCCCTTCTACTCTTTATAATTAAAGAATAGTCATTCTTTCATCAAATATCTTCTATCAAGCATTTCATTTTCATTACTAAATGCTCCTTTCCACTCACATGCTTGGCATCAATGATAGCTGTAGCCAGTCATTCTAATCCGTGCTTCCTGTGATTTTTTTGCATACTTTACTTTACTTTTTTTGAATCCTTTATTGCCCTTCGAAATTGCTCAGAGTTTGTTTCTGTCTGACTTTGACAGGGCTTTGCAAGAAGTTCATGTGCTGGACAGTATGATTGCTAAGCTGAGATTTTGCATGCAGCTCTGTGAGCTGTTAAAGTGCCACTTTCTAATTCAAATAGAATCACATCAAAGCACTGTGAGTACTATTGTTTTTGTTCTCTACAGCTAATCCCCGTGTCTCAGCAGTGCCTTTCTATTACACTGATTACAAAACAGAGTTTTAAGTCAAACAAGATTAAAAAACATAGTACTGTGACTCCCAACCTAATTCCTGACAAATCTGTGATGCACCAGATGCTCCTTCCCTCGGGATGAAATGAGACATGGCTCTCTTTGGTTTATCACTGCACAGACATGTTTACTCCACCCAAGTTGCTCACATTGGGTAGAAAAGGCTGTTAAGGAGGCATACTTTCAAATACCTTTGGGAAGGAAAAGGGGAACAGTCAGATTTCTTACTTCTTCACCTTTTGGTGCCCTTGTTCACATCTATTTTATTTCAGTAGTTTGGAGGAAGGAAGGAAGTGGGTATGTTGAGGTTGGAGCTGTTAAATTGTGGGAGCTAATGCTCATTCCATGAGCCAGTCAGGAGAGTCTTCCCTGCACATAAAAGAAGGCCAAGAGCTGTCAAATACCATGATCTAAAAATACGATGAAAACTTCAGCTTTTGTGCTGTGAACTTCTTAAAGAAGCCAGGAAGAAAGCAAGTATAATTTCAAAACAGAAGTGAAATCCTTCCCAAGCTACCTTTTCAACCCCAGTTACAGGAAATTGTAATTATTTATAGACTTCATTCAATTAAAGTCTGTGAAGTCCCTTCACCTTTGGTATGCTAAAGCAGATCAGGAGTGCCAAGGTGATTTCTTTTCCACATAAACAACTCCTGAAGGGACAGGGATTGGCAGGGACACCATGTGGCATTCTGCAACTCATGGTCTAGCTAATATTTCTGGAAACACGATACCTGTGAGCTACAGGCCTGGTCCTGTACCTATCAGTGTTAATGGCAACATTACTAATGATTTCATTAGGAGCAGGACCAAGCCTGCTTTCAGCATTAGACACTCTCAGTGCTCTGAAGGCATGCAGAGGAGCTGTGCAGAGTTTGGGACTCCAGGGGCAGATCTGTGTGGAGAGGAAGAGTGATCTCATTTGTGTGTCTGTCCCTGCTGGCACTGGGGGATTGTCATTTGTGGGCACAGGGACACAGACAAACCCACCCACACAAGCAGGGATTGACCCTTTCTGCCTGCAGAGCCACCTCTGCTCACACCCAGAGCTGGCTGCCCAGCCTGGGGACAGGGCTGGTGCAGCAGCTCCATGGGATGCTCCCAGTGACTGATAAAGGAATAACCCCCACTGTGGGTATGGCCTGAGGCTGTTTGTGTGACCTGCAGGATGATCTTTAATAGTTATTGCTGAGGCACCAGAACCCTAGCAGAGGTTTGCTCACCCATTCTACCTGTTACAACTCCACAGCCTGGGGCTCTTTCAATAAAAGCCTGAGCATCATTAAATGGAGCCATCACACAAATGAGCTCTTTTACCCCCTCATTAGCTAGGAAAAAATAAGCTGCAGCAAAACTTTCCTCTGTGCAAGCTCCTCTACAACCTCAGGCTTCATACAGTCAACACTAATCATAGAAAAAATGTTTAAGTTTGGGAATAATGTTTTTTAAGGCTTTAAGCTCCATCATGATTTCATCAGTAAAATAATCTTTGACAATAAGTATTAAAAAAATATAAGAGAGAAGTCTCTGTTAGGCTGTTGTTGAAACCTCAGTGCTATCAAGGCAGGTTAAAAACTGGTTAAAATGCCAGTATTGAATTCTCCTCCTCTTGGGATAACTCCTCATCCTTTTCCCTTTTTGACTATATATGGTTATTCTACATGTTTTAAGTTACAGCCAAAAGAATCCTTTTGTTTAAAAGAATGTTTATTTTATACTCATGAGGTAAAAAAATCCTTAAAATTATATACTTTTCTTTCTATTTTTTAAAATTTAATTTCAGGTCCTAATCTCAATCTAGCAACTGTCTCCTAGGTCTTTGCTGAAAAGTGGCTGAAAATTCAAGATCCTCTGAATCAGCAGCAATAGAAGGGTACTTCAGTTAATTTAGCCAACATAATTGCTTCAGCAAAGGTCATGAAAAGTGTGCCTCTGTAACATTAGATTGAGCCAAAACCTAAATGTATTCATCTGTACTGGTGGAAAAAAAAAAATCCTCTTCATACAGTACTGACATCTTCCAGAACTAAACAGCAGCTTGATCATTTGGAATCATCAAAACAATAGCAAGGAAGCTAAAAAAATATATATACTTAAACTCTTTAGAAAGAAAAGGTAGAATTTAATATGAATTACTGTTGTGTTGCACAGAATAATATGGTAACAGCAAGCTAGAAAGGGAGAAGAAGTGAAAGAAAGCAGTACTTTTACACTGCTGTTCTGTATTCCTGGTATATCCTTTCTTAACATAAGTGTTAACACTAAATAGAATGCAAGATGGTGCCAAATGCTTCAGAGTTGATATGGACTGTGAGTAGGCTCTGTATGTAAATGTATCATTGCAAGGATATGTGAGAAGAAACCGCTCCGCCTACAGAGAGAGGTGCAAATAGATGCAGATACTCCACACAGGACCTGATGATGGCATCATTTTCATCTATAATCATTAAATGCTCTTAGTCCTGATTTCAAATGGACTTGTCCATTCTTTCTGAATTTTCAGTAAAGATATTGAAAGTGCCTGTACAGACTGCCTGAGCCAATTCTGCGAATATGAACACAACATTTTAAACCTTCCTTGTATGAAATGTTCGGGGGAGTACAGCACAGAGTTTGAATAAACCTTCAGACTCACTGATGACACATAATGGTAGGAAGGGATGGATTGCACTATAGGTTAAACAAGTGTATTTCAGTTGGAAAAAACCCAGCAATTAGAAAACACTTTCCTTCACATTATTGAAAATGTGTGTCTGCCTGCCTTTTAATTACAGTATGTGGAGACACTCTGCTGAATCACCCAGCTTGGTATGTTCTAGAGAGCTTATTGTCATCATCTCCCTCCATGGACTCCATCTCTCTCCTGATAAGAGAGAACAAAAACAAGAGCTATGATCTGAGGCTGACTCATTAAAAATTTCACAGACAGACAATGCATTATAGATTTTCAAATTATTAGCCTAAGCAAATATTAGGTTGCACACCAAAACAAATAACAAAACAGACCTACCATCAGTTGACCTTGGAAAACATACTCAACCAAAATTCTGTCCCCTTTGAGGAAGAACCATTATTCTGTCCACTCATGTAAGAGGTTAAAACAGAATATAATTTGCTAGGAGTTTGTCCTTAATACATACAAAATGGGTTTGGAATGTGACCTTCTGTAAACAAAGTCACAGGCAAACTCTTCAGTTCATGAAAAAGAGCAAGTGTGATGTTAAACTAGATTAGCAGCATTGATTTGGGGAGCATAATGTGACTCCATCGTATCTATGCTGCAAGATGAATAGTGCTTTACATGGGGGAAAATGATTCTGGTATTTTTACTAAAAAAACTGAGTTGCAATGATGGTGTTTGAATTATGTCTGTTCAAGAACTGCTTTCTGTCTGCCTTTGAAGTTTCACCTTCCTCTGTTCATTTTTGCTCATGGCCATCTCTAAAATTTCAGTAGCAAATGAGCAAGTTGTTACTAATATATCCAGAACTGTAATTTCCTAAATGAAGCCTCTCTAATCTGCTTCATTTCTTAATGCTGAAAAACTTCGAAACACACAGAGAAATTCCAGTGCACACTAAGAAGACTGAAAGACATGCCAAAATTAAAGAGAACTGAGACAATATTTGCAGATTACTGGAAGTGAATAGCATCATTTAAGTAGCAACATGCTATTTAAAACAATGGGTACCTCCTTTTCATAAGTCAACATAAATTTTCATCTGTGAAAATTCAAGTGATATGGGATTGATCCTTTTGAAAAACTGGAAATTACCCATAGACTGATGCTTTTCATTTTGGGTCAAGACTCAAAAATGCATACAGAGGATCCTGGTTTGCAAATTTTTGAAATTGTGTCATTTGCCTAGAGGAGTTGAGAGTTTCTTGTGCCCCTCGGGACCTTCTTGGGAGTTTTCACTATTACACTTCTTTAAAAGTGTACAGTTGGCATTTTTCTTTTTGGAAAGAAAATCTTTTTTGTACTTGAATATCCTGGACAGTACAAGTGGAAGTGGTCTCTACAATGTGTAGAAGGTGTATACCTGTACTACCTTGCTAATATTACTTTAGTTTGGAAGTGATCCAGTACTTGATTCAAATACATTTTTGAGGGCTCAAAGAACATGACCATACCTGTTGACACCACTGAATTTCCTAGCAACCATTGTTCCTGGTTTTTCCCCTTGTATTTTTTACATACTGTGTTTCCCCAGCTTCCAGTAAACTGAAAAACTTTCCTTTCTTGGGAACTAATGGCATCTCAAAGCATTAAATCAGAGTGGTGGCACAGATGCCTCTCTTCTGACTTGTATCAATGAGATGAAAGTCACAGAGCAGATAGGCTGTGGGGAGGAACTAGTCAGATACAAAGCACATTAGTTGGTTATATTGCCTCTTCACGTGATCTAATCCTGATTTTGATGTTATTTTATATTGACCTTTAAGTTTCCTGACTAAAGAGAGCAATTATGTAACTGGGATCAGCTAAACAAAACAGAGCAAAAATGTGAAGACATGGAATCCAGACCTAGAAAAGTACTAGTACAGAAATATAAAGTGCTGCTCAAAAATTTCTCTGAAGGACCAGTTTATTACAGTGCTAAAAATATTTTCCATTTAAAGAGATCCTCCAAGTATAATATAGTTCCTTTTAGTCTTCTGTGTTAACAAGAAAACTTCTTACTTATTTTGTTAGAGCTACTAAATGGTCCATGAGTCCATGTGGATGTGAGAACAGATGGGCAGAGGCATGTATTAGTGCTTTGTTTCCTTTTTTAAATTTACTTTAAATACCAGCAGGTGTAATATGCTTTTAAGTAGAGCAGGCCCTGATTAGCTGAAAATAGCTAATGCTATTTAAAAACATGGCCCTTCAAAGAGCAGGTAGTTCTGCAAGGGCTCCTGGGTTAGAGTGGGAAAGAGGTCTAGGCACAGCTGAATATCTGGCTCTGAAACCAGATAAGATTAGTCTGGGCTGGGTCTGGGATTTCCTAGCAGTTGAGCATGTTCCTAAAAAGTTCTTTATGCAATGACTGCGGGAGGAAGAGGACTGAAGACAGGAGAGAGCTGTGGAGGTGGTTGTAAGGTCTAGCTGAACAAAGAGGAGTCCTCCTTTTAACAGAAGTTGAAAGGCAGAAGAGTGTGGAACCACAGCACAAGTAGCCCATGTCATCTAAGAGCAGTCATGGGGAATCTGCATTGTCCTTGTCTCCTTATCAAGCTTGTTTTCATCTTCCAAAGGCTCCTATCTCCAATACCCCTAACTTTCCATATTATACCTTTTCTTCCTTGTTTTTTAATCCTGTTTTCAACTAGCAGCTACTTGATTTTTATCCCCTGCTGTGCAGTGTTTTTAGGTTGAAACCTTTAAGGTAAGAGTGATTTGGACTTTAATGGGCTAAAAGACCCCTGACAGTGAAGCTATGGTGGGAGATGAAGTGCTGCTGAGGGAATTCAAAGCTGCCACACAGCAGCCTCTCTCCTGGAGCCAGCTGTACACATACTACACAGTCTGCTTCAGGACATCACCCTGGAAAGCTGCCACCCAGCCAGCTGTAGAGCTCAGCTGACTTTGCCTTGCTAGGAATCATCCTTTTGGTTACCACTTTATTTGCTTTTTTTTCCACCTGGGACAATTCTGTGCTGCAGCTCAAGCTCAGTGCAGAGGATGCTCACTGAAGAAAAAGGAGGACAGTGTCTGATTCCAGGGGGTCCACAATTTCACCTAGATGGATTTTTACTACCATATGCAATTAAGTGGAATTTATTTTTCTAGTAGAAGAATGTAAAGGGGCTTGAAGTGTCCTTTCTGCAAGAGAAGCTTAAGCTCTGGCAGACAAGCTGCCATGAGCACTCAAGACTGTGAAGAACTCTTAGGCTTTTGTTTTGCCATTATAAAGGTCAGGCCTTGGAAAAGAGGAAAGAACACACAGTGCATGTTCTACCTAGAGAAGAGTGGGTACTTGGGCACTTGTTTACATCTTCTCTCCCCATTTTCCTTTTGAATAGTAAGCAGTGTGCTTCAGAGACCATCTCTTGGACTTCATTAGGGATTTTTCTCTCTGGCAAGAGGGCAGTAGTTTAAAAGGCATTTGTTTGTTTTGGTTTTTTTTTATTTAGAGAATTCAAACCTAACACTGGACTAGTGCCCAAGAACTGGGAAAGGAAGAAGCCTTGAATTAGTCTTGAATGCTAGACAGAAGTGGTAATAAATGTAATAGTTTTGTGTTGTGCTATACGAGCCAGTTGCTGACATCCAGCAGCAATGCAAATAGTGTGTGTTGTGTATATTCTTACACCCTCTACTCCAAAGTCTTTCCCAGCCCCAGCAATGATCTAGTCCACATGTCCCCATTTCTAGTGCAGTTTTTGTAATTTAAATATGCTAGCATTTTTAGAATAGACTGAATAAAATGTAGTCTAATGTTGTACCTACACCATTTTGGCTACATATCACTTGTACATGGTATTTTGAGCCACTTTCATTGTTTTGTATTTGATGTTCTATCAACTGCCTTGACTTGCAGATATGCTTCACTACCCATTGATTGTATCTAATGTTTTCCCTGTTCTTTTCCAATGTTTCTATTTTTCCACTTCATAGTCTTTTCCTCCATTTACTTGACTCTTGTCTTCAGACCTTACGTCCTTCCTGATATCATCACATTGCTTTCCTACTGAAGGATAGGAGCTGTCAGGACCTCAGAGATTATCTCACTGCTAAAAAAAAATAAAAAGTTGGATTTGCTTGTAGTACTTGCTCAGTTTTGTCTACACATCAGTCACAGATCAACAAAGTCAACATGACGAGCTAGTAATGCTATTATTTTTTTAACTTTAAAAGCAAACCTTCTTGTCTAGATACTTCAGAGTTTCCACCTCTAACACTGTATTTTGCTCAGTGGCTTGTTATGACTCCTCTGTAGACATTTAGAAGAGTTAAAACACTAGGTATTTTTCCTGAAACAAAAACTTGCTTCTGTGCCAAGGAAAATAGCCATTACGACTGCATGTAACAATGCCATCTGGTGACTCCTGCCATAACAAGCTTCTTCCTCTGTCTTTGTCTCCCACTGCTTCCCCCCTCCCTTTACCATTTGTCATCACTCACTCCCTAACTCTTCTTTTCCTTGTCTTTCCCCCTCCTCCTCAATCACAGTATTTTTGAGCTGTAATCATCTTTTACTGTAATAATAGGAGCACACAATCACAGAACAGCCTTGTTGGAAGGGACCTTCAGGATCATAGAGTTTGACCCCCCCTGCCATAATCTCCTTTTTACTCATGGTATCTTTCTATGATGATGTCCCTGCACCACCACCACCCCAATATAGGTCAATGCTCAATCCTCACTCCCATTTTAGTCTGGATTTGTTCTCTGTCAATTTGAAACTTTTCCAAGTTTTTTGTACTCAAGTTTTTGTTCATCTCTAATGTGGCTGTGCTGGGTATCACCTTGTAGCCCTGTCTACTGCCAGGACAAATCTATGCATTGACTTCTATTTCTGCTTATAACAGAATCACTTTCTACCACTCCTCCTTTCCCATCACTCATGTCCTCTGGGGTCCAATGCAGAAGATACCTTATTGCCAGGAAATAAAAATAGCAAGGAAATGGTATTGGTACAATACTTAAGCCAGTGATTCTTCAGCTTCTCAAAACTTATATTTAACCAGAAAGAATAAAAAAGAGATTAACAGATAAAAAAAGAGATTTTTTTTTTCACATATATGAAAGGTGTTGACAATGGAAGAGTTAGATCTCTTGCCTCTCTCATTTTAAAATATATATTAAAAATTTGCTTCATTGTGTTTTATGAAAACCTAATTGAAAGAGTTTTCTGGAAATAGATGGCTGAGGAAAATATGGCAAGTTCAGACTACAAAAACATAGCAAAGTTTTATTCTTCAGAAAAAGCTGTCAGTGGAATAACTTAAGCTAGGGGTTTGAAGGCCTTATTTATCACTTCTGAAAAAACAAGATGCAATTAAAAGTTCAGGCCTACAGTGCTGAGGATGTATTCCTGACAGAAGCCAAACAAATGATGATCCACATGGTCCACTCCAGCCCTGAATCTGTCCTGGAACTAAGGGGTCTTGATGTAGTCATGGCATGTGTAGACAGAAGCTGCATCCTAATGAAAATCCAGTTGCAGAAATTGAAGAATCTTTTAAGAAAGAGTCTTTTAAACCAAAGTGTGAATGAAATAAAAATGTGAAATTATGAGTGAAGTCTTTAGCTTAAAATGTTAGGATGTGAGAAAACTCATATCTTGAGATTTCTCTGTACTCTGTGGAACACTTTCTAACTCAATTACTGCTTTTCCCCCAGTGGTATCTTGAGTGAATCTGATTGTTGATGTCTTCTAAGAGCTCTGCCAAATAATAATTCTGCCACCACACCTTTGTTCCTCTCTCTTATTCAAATCTTTTCTACTTGTGTCATTCTGTTCTGAAGTGATACCTCTGAAACAGGCTTCTTCATGTCTTTGATGTCTTCTGTTTTTATTTTCATTCTAGCTCTTTATCAACTTACCATCCCTAACTATAACAAAGTGAAATGGATGGGACCAAACACAACTTTCTTCCACATTTCCTTCCAAAGTTCTTTGGATGAGATCATTGGCTGGTCAAAGTCATCATAGTTTCAAAATTACAAAAAGCAAAATTGAAAATTGGTAATAAATGTTACCAGTGTCTATCTTTCTTTTCCCACCTGTTTGCCTGAAAGTATTGCCATTTGTTTCATTGCTCAGCTCCCTACTTCCTTTCCCTTGTTGGAAGTGAAATGTAATGGAGACAGACTGTGCAATGTTAAGGAGGTAAATTCCTGTTCATTCTTTTGGCAGATCCCAGATCAACACTCTCAGGCACACTATGAGACTCTTGGGACCATCCTGTGCAGGGCCAGGAGCTTCACTTCAATGACCCTTGAGGGGCTCTTCCAACTCAGGATGTGGAGTTTATGATTCTATGACTAGAGCTCCCTTTAAAGGATGACCAACCACCCACTTTGCAGACTGGTAACAATTTGCTGTGCTAGGCTTTCTTTTGCAATTTAACTTAACTGCTCTGCATCCTAAGTGCTTAAAAAGCATAAAAGACAAGAGGATATTACAAGTATCCAATGCTATACATTACATTTGTATGCATACCAGGGCATAAATATGCAGGGCATGTGCCTGGACTATTAATCAAATTCTTTATTAAGGTCTTAAAACAGTATGCATCTATGAATAATGCATTATTTCCTAGCATATTGTTCACCTTATTTAAAAACATGGAGTTATCCTGCATATGTAGAATTTCATCCCTTGCATGTAGAATTTTGGGGGTGGTTTTCACAGGAGATTTATTAGAGTGTCTGAAACAATTCTAATAAGCAGAGAGACATTGAATCTGCCACTTCATGAATAGAACTGGTAGTAAAGCATCCGCACAGCTGCAGGATCTATCTACAGCAATAATTTTAGATCAAGTGTTTTGTATTTGCTTACAAAGCACCCTCTGCTGTTTGAGCTGCTACATGCTTTGTAGATAAAGCTGCTTTTTGGGAAAGATCAAAAACCTTTTTGTGGGACCATGTAAGAGCAACCAAAATATCCAAAGAGTATCTTATCAATGCAGCACCAAAAATAAACATTGTTTGACTTGAAATTAGAAGAGTCACGGGCCTAAGAAACATTGTCATATCAGTAATCTGCTTTCTTATTCAAGTAAGAACAAAGTTTAAATATATCTAACAGGTTAACGAATTCATTAGATGGGACAAATTCTTCCATGTTTGATTGCTAGATTGGCCGAAGGACAATGGAATCTCCCCCATGGAAATGCAATTCCTTATTTGGCACTTGTATCTCACATGAGAAGACAATATAGAGTGGATGTCAGGTGCTTAACTTAATTATTATTTCGTGGTTATGGCTTGAGGGTTTAAGATTTGCATGGATCTTTCTTTGGAACAGGAGTCTGGAGATGGACAATAGCAGAGGTTTCTCTGTGCCTGGTCAGTGCTGGTGTGTGCAGCCTTTTTCAAAGCCTCTGCCAAGTACTATGCTGTGCACCTTGCTTTGTTTGTGTATCTGTTCTGGTGACTGCCAGGAGAGTCAGTGGGACTCTGTACTAGAGCACAGCCTCCAAATGAGAACAAAACCCAAGATATTTCCCTCATAAGAGGCCAGGGCTGGATTAGCTCATTTACACTGACGGAAAATGAAGTGCAAAGTCCAGCAGAAAACTGAAAGAGCAAATCTGAAAAAAACTGAGGAGATCTGCTATGGCTGGATAACATGCAGGGAAAGAATCATACCAGCCCCTAAAGTTGGCAACTATCTGGTATAGGTTGAGTGTCACTGCAATGAAAAGAGCAAAACATTTATTTGCTTTAAAAATAACTTGCTCTCCATGTGGACTTCAAGGGCACTTGCAATACATAATGATATTCCTTGGTGTGATTGAGCATGTCTAATTAATAGAGTTGCTTGGGAGTTTTTCTAAGAAAAATCACTTCAAAAGAAAAAGCAATTTCTGCAGAGATTGTAATATTCCATGAAAGAAATAAAAGAATTGAAACAAAATACATTGTTGAAGGCCACTGAAAATCAAACCACTTCAGTTGCTTGAACTGAACACAAAAATAACTTCAGCCTTTCTCAGATACTCAGATACTGGGCAATACCATAGCAAATAGCTTGCTAAGGTTTAAATGCTCAAATTTGATTTGTGGCTTTTGGCTACAAGACTTATATTGAACCTGGTAATCTCCAGGTTGAACACCTGTCCCAGAAAATGGACCTTATGCTGGATGCCTGAAACCACAAATGATTCCTGACAATTTGGGTCAGCACATATTAGAGACTGGGCTATCAGAAATACTCAGCACTGATCTAGCTCTGCTGCCATTGACGTCACTGGGAGCAAGTCAATTTGACTTCTATTGGAACAAAGTCAGGCTGATGCTGAGTTGTTTTGAGATCTCCACCCTGTATCTTCCTCATTGCATTAATTAATTATTGCTCAAGTTGCAGCTTAATTTAATAATGTCTCCCAAAACATGATGAGCTTTGCCATATTTCCTTCTTTACCATCTCTCTGTCAGTTTACCAGCAATGTGAAAATATCATGGTGTCAGAGTAAAAATTTTCCATATTTTCCCCCTAGAATTCACTTTTGTGCAATGCAGTGTCAGCTGTGTGTATGAGAAACATTGAAATAACCTTATGTATATCCCATTTATTCTACAGGTGTCTCTCTGTAGGTCACTTTCTGTGTATTTTAAGCAACCTGAATAATCACATAACTTGGATGTTAACAACACTGTTCCTGATTCAATCAGTGTTCTATAGATCGAATAAAAGGGAAATCAAGATAAAGAAAAAATTTGAAAGGACAATGTTTACAAAGACTCCCTTACCAATGTGCATCTATTTGCTTGAAAAAAAACAAAACAACACATACACAACCAATTACCAGGGATGCCCATGTCAGTTTTGTGTGGTGGGTGAGCTTTTTTTCCCTTAGCATTGTTTACAGTAGATCTCTCTCTTTCAAGCAGTACAATCAAGACCTCATCCTTCCTTGCACACCAATCCAGAGAAACCAAGTTTTAAAAACATTGCTACAGTTTATGACACAGGTGATGGGAAATGGTCATTTCTGCTATTTTTGCCTTGACCCTTGCATAGTTTTGGCAGAGGACAACTTGCACTCACCAAAAAATACCCAGACATGACTCAGGAACCAGCCAAAAGTTGACAGAGGGAAGTATGGGTGGCATCTCTGGAGGCTGAGAGATCTGGAGTGTGGCTGCTGAGTGCAGCAGCTGGGCTGAGGGACAGAGCATGGCCTGAAACTGCTTCATTACCTGGTGCAGGTGGGGATAAAATATGTAAATAGCTGAAAGGATGGAAAGTATAACACAAGTCAGCATGGGAGACAGACAGTGTTACACAATCTTGTGAAAGGCCCTGAGCTGTGATTGATTTTTGTGATGCAAAAATAACACATTATCACTGCAACAAAACACAACAATTTATGTGACAACCACAGGCTGGGAGGGAGGGACCCTGGGGGACACCCACTCTCATCTCTTGTTCCTACCAAGTTCAGCACAGAAGGGTCCTTAGGGTCACATATACCTAAGGTGTGATTGCTTCCAAGGATGAGGTTCCCACTACCTCTCTGAGCAACCTGCACCAATATTTGACTACCCTCATCTTAATTTTCCCCTCTATCAGGCAGGAATTCCTGGTTTAGAGCTAGGAACTGCTGCCTGTCCTCCTTCCAGTCTGCACCTCTGGCTCTGCCCTGTCTCCATGCTCTCAATAGATTGCTGCAGACAGCAAAAGAATCCCCCTTGGCCATCACTTCTGAAGGCAAACCCCACTTCCTCAGCTCTTCTGATGCAGAATGTAGATGGCTGCCCTTGCTGCAAAGTCACCCTGCTGATTCCTGCACAGTTTGCTGATGCCCAGGGCTCACAGGGCTTTTTCTGCAAAGCTGCTATCTTTAGAAATCTTTCTTAGGAATCTCAGCTTATGAGGGTGACCCTAAAATCTGCATTCCCCAGAGTCTGCATGGTGCTGCTAGTTTCCCCCAGAGAGCTGGGTATCAGTGACCTCATCCTGTTTCACTGGGATACCCAGTACACAGGAACACCACACCCGCTGAGCCTGCAAATTGCAATACACAAAATCACTCTGATATACAACTGACCGTTCTTTCCCTTCACTCAAGCAGCCCTTGAATGAATGAGGTGAATCATCCTCGTGCTACAACATATGGAGCAATTCTCAGAGTAAGCGTTCATTGATGTGGTCCATCATTCATGAAGCTTCCCAGTAGAGAAGAAGCTTCGTCAGTGAAATCAAAATTGATGATCTGTGTTCTGCAGCAGAGATTAGATTGATCTCAGCCCCAGCATAATCAAATTACCATTGCACTGGGTTTAAAATGGGTAGAATAGAGCCTAGCATAATAAGGCTTTTCTTGTACAGTTCAGGCTATTGATCATGCTACTGCAAAGAGAGAAGATTGGTGTAAAATGGTAAATTAGAATAGGGGTGTTTTCTTCGAGTTTTGATAACACAGGATTCTCTACAACTAAGGTTGGACTCCTTACATTTATTTGTTAAAGTGGAAACAACTGACAGAAGAACTGATTTTCCAGTTTCTACAAAACTAAAGAACTAAAGCCTAAAAAAAATAAATTCAGTAAAAGATGTAATTTTATGTGTGAGGGGAAGGCCAGTCTTGAAATTGCATGAATATAGATATACCATGGCTAAACATTACCCTTTGTTGTCCTCCCCATGAAGAAAATGAAACCCAGACTTCCACCACAAAGTATTTTATCCAGGCATCTCAAAGATGCTTTGTTTGCTTCCTATCTCCCTGGGAACAGCTGGTTTCTCTGGGACACCCAACTAAAAATAATGCTGAGACTATTTTTTATGTCAGGGATAATAGTATGTAGGCTTCTTGAATTTTACATTGCTGTCTTGTGAAAGGATGAATTAAATTTCTTAGGACTGGGGATGTTTGGATTATTGGAAATGTTGTGAGTGAGTAGAAAATAATATTATCTAATCATAACCCAGAATCCTAACTACAATCAGCAGAAAAAAGCTTCTCTGCCATAAGGCCAGATTTTGAGGACCTTATTTAGATCAGTGTTGGATTAAGTCAAATTTTCTTACCTAAAATTTAGCAGTCTAAGGGCATCAGGATTTATATCCTTGGTTCAAAGGAGGTACTGTCAATAAAAAAGGACAAGAAAAACCCTTAAGTTTCCCTCTAGGCTCTATGACCCTCAATAGGCAAAATGAATCATACATTCACACCTACATATCCTAAACATGCAGCAAAGCTTTTATCTGACTCTATAAGCAATCCCACTTGATTGCCAAGATAAAGGGATGGGTGGTGCTTAGGCTGGATGCAAAGGAATTTTTTTTGCTCTTGGAAGGAAGTCAGAAATAACCTCAGGCTGGATCAGCAGGTGATGGGATGGCAGCACAGTTTCCAAACAAAGGCAGATGTGCCTAAAATCGCTGACTTGCCACTCTGAGAAAAGTGGCTTTAGATCTTCAATATGACTTGGAAGAATCTTTTATAGAGAGAAGGTGCTGAAGAGACAAAAATGTCTTTTTGCAGTTCTAAGACACCTTCAGAGAGGAGAAAAGGGAGGGCTCTTCCCAGGCAGGGTCAGCACCAGCTGGCACAGCCAGCAGAGATGGAGGCACAGCCTGGTGCTCCTGTCCAAAATGCAGTGTCCTGCCCAGCTGTCATGCTCTTGCTGTTAACCAGTGATGGAAAGGGAAGGCCATTCTGGTATTTCTACTTCCTATTCCATTACTGGATATCCAGCAGCTGACAGAGAGATATTCTGGTCTTAAGCATGCTATGGTATAAAAAAGCTGCCAAAAGACATCATGGTTACACTGAGTTTGATTGAACAATCCAAAATATTTGCAGTTCAGTATTGCCAATTAAAAATACTTGCCAATTATCAACTGCTTGTAGCAGGGAAAATGTTCATTAGCTTACAAATCAAATTGTGTGTTATATACAAATAAATTTGTATTAACAGATTAGAAGCAAGTGATTCTCTTCCCTACCTTTGGGATAGTTTGCTTAAAATGCTATTAATAACAATAAAAATCATAAAGATCTGCAAATAATGGGCACATGGTAAGTAGAAATCATGTTGTGCACACAGTAAATAAAAATCATGATGTGCTCTCCCACTTTCCTACAGTTGCCAAAACCTCCAGGGTAAGTGTTTACTAGCAAACAATAAAACATAACATATATAGACAAGGTAGAATGATTTAATTTCATTACTCCAGACCCAAGGGGGTTTGTTACAGTGATAAAATCTTCAATGATGTTAGGTTTCTGTTACTTCATATTTGCACAAGCACCAAGAGTTAAATTTTGTTCACTCTTCTATTTTTCAAAATAAATTTTTAAATCTATAGATTTCTGTTGCAATTGAAACAGGAAAAAATACAGCAAAATTATCAAACAGAAGAAGAAGCCATTATCACCACAAATAGATCATTTTAGTTGCCATGGGTAACCAGTGGCAGCAAGGTATTCAGGCACTGTAGCCACCAGCACTGATACCCTGCTCTGAAAGTGCTGACTCTGTGTCACATTGCAAACTTCAATAATTATTATGTGTAGGAGGGTGGTGGCACCAACAGGATATATACTTGTAATGAGTCATTCTGTAAATAGCTTAATTTATCATTGTCAAATAAAGGGGGAGGGATTTGTCCTGTAAAAGGCAGTTTGAAAAGCCTGAATTATTAATAAACTGAAATAGCAGCTAGGCAGGAAAAACTGGACAAATACACACACACATGTACACATAATATAAAAGCTAATGATAGCAAGACTGAAGGAAAGTGCTTCTGTAAAAGTACAAAGCATTAACCAAGTAATACAGAAGTATTGTCCCAAGTTTGCAGCCATAATCCCTGTACTCATGGATGTGTAAATGTAAATAGCCAGCAGATAAGGTGTCAGTAACTGCAACTCAAGGACATCCAGACTTTCACAGACTACTGGCTGTGGATGTGCTCAGCACAGGAGTTTCAAATAGGCAGTTTGTTTTTTCTTTCATAGGAAAAAGCCCAAGATCACGAAGACTAAGGAGAGTCACAATGTGAAGAGAAAGCATCCTGAGGAAACTTTGATTTTCTGCTGGAAGATGTTGATAACTTAATATATCATACTTATATAATACTTATTCTGGGACAAAATTGAATAAAGCATATTGTCCCTTCACACACAAACACACAAGGCAGCAGAAAGGTGGATGTGCACCGTGGGGGATGGTCAGTCATTCATTGAGGGGATGTCACAGTTTTTGTTGGTTTGATTTCAAAGCAGACTTATAGCAGGAATCATGGATTTTCAGGAAGAAAGGCTCTTTCCAAGCTGGGGACCTGAAGGCAAGAAACAAGGACAGAAAGCAGGTGACCAACAGTCCCTTGCCATCTCCTGCCAAGGTGCAGGGGAGGAGAATCAGAGGCATGAAGAGAAGGGAACAACTGAGACCTTGTTCTGGTTCCCAGCTGAAGTCATAGAAGACTGAAGGCTTTGGGGTCCAGTGTGCTTTACATGCATGTCTAGGATCAGTTACTTATATCTAAAAAAACCCCAAACAAAAAATACCTAGTTCACCACATTGAGGCAGTTCAACACAGGAGAACAAGAAAACAATTTTCAACAGACATCCATATCAGTGATGAAACACCTACAGACCTCTGGTTATCTCTCAAAAGGACCAAGAACAAATTACCAAGGATGTCTTTTTCCCCCATATACTTTGCCTCCTCTGCTGAACATACATAAAATAAGGGATTTCTATCCCCTTTCCAGCTCCCTTCATGGCTGAAGTCTTTCCTTCCAGTTTGCTTTTCTAGAGACTCAGCTCCGTCTCCCACCGGCTTTCCTTTGTGTGTTTTCTAAGCTTTTGTTTTTTGCTGTTCTTTCAGACATCTCTATGCTGCATTTGCATGCATTTGTGAAAGTCCAGTGCTGGATGGGATGTTTAAGCAGCTGCATCACTGGCATCACATCAAATAGAACAACTGTCTCATATGTGACATTCAACATTCTTAACATCTGGAGAAGATTCACCTGTTTTTACCATGACATTGTGTTATTTATGTTTCATTTGTGAGCAACAGCTTACAAGTCTCTATACTGCTAAGAACACAAAGTTGTAACTTTGTCTTAATTTCAAATTGCTATTTGCTGAGGCAATTTCCTTTTTCATTTTGGCTCCTGAAAGCTTCTATTCTTTTACCTGATTTTTATTTGAGTGTCATACTTTTATATGTGAATTCTTGTTTTTTCCATAATCTAGTTGACAGCATTGATTAGGACTTGTGTAAAATAGACTATCTAGTGATTTCCCCTGCACACACACACCAACCCAAGCTGGTTTATGGTAAATTATAAATGCACCTGATAGACATTAAGTTTAAAACATAATTCTTTAGCTTGTGTATGGGAATGATGCATAAGTCAAAATGAAAAGTCTTTTTAAATTGAGATATATCCAACCTGTGCCTTCCATCATGTAATTTAGGCCAGTTAACATACTAAATTAAAAAAAAAAAAATCTATCTGTGTGATCCATTTCTGCTACATCACTATTGGCTGCTTTAGTCACTTTGCTACTTTCTGGGTCAACCTGTCCAACACTTTCTTTTAAAATTTCTCAGAGGTTTTACATTGCCCAAGTCTATAATTTCTGAGGCTTACCATGATCATCTTTTTAAGGCCAGATATATTGCTTGCCTTTCTCCAGCCTTATGGGACTTTCCCTACCTTATCCTCTCCTTGAAAAGGTCACTGAGTCAGAAACTGCTCCAAGGCCATCCTGAAATGTTCTCCAACGACTCATTATTACTTGCAGAATTTAAAACAGCTATCTTATAAAAAATATCACAATTTTGGTCATCTCTAGCCCATAGTATCAATATTAAGGAGCGTGCTGTGTCAACATAATTATTTGTTCCCATTTTTCTCAGTTTTATCTATGTCCAAAATTATCATAGATGGAATGCTTTGTAGGCAAGAATTTTGCCAAAAGCTATGGAATGGAAAACAATTATTTCATGTTTTCTTTTTGAACTCTTCACTGGACTCCACTCCTCTGAAATGGCAGTAGAGGCATCATTTATCCAAATAAGATTTAACCTGATTTTTAATTTTTGTTATTACTATTGTTAAATGATGCTCATAAGGTGTGGAGTACTGTAGCTTTCTCTGAATCACTCAGTTTTATCATTTTTCATGCAGAACTGGATAGTTACTTCCTCTTTGTTCTTCTCTTATTTCTGTACTGTTCTACTCTTAAAGCCTTCTTTCAGTTATGTTTTGTTTTGTTTTTTGCTTTGTTTTGGGGTTTTTTGGTGGGTTTTTGTGGTTTTTTTTTTTTTTTTTTTTTTTTTTTTTTTTTTTTTTTTTTTTGGTCATTGGTTTGTTGGTTTGGTTTGGTTTTTTGATTTTTATTTTGCTTTTTGAGGTTTTTTGTAATTTTGCATATTTTCTCCATTTTACACTTGCCCTTCATTGTATTTGTTTCTACATTTTAGATGATGCTTTAAAAAACATTCAGATAGCCAGTGAGTAGCTAATGCAGCTTTATGAGTCTGCTTTTATGATTACCCTCTCTTATGTGTTTATTTTGGGACAGTTCACCATTTTACAGAAATAGCCTGACCTCATATGGTTTACTAATTTTCACATTACCTTAAGAAGCCCTACCTACAAGGCCTACAAGGTTTTTGGTTTTTCTATTCTTATATCATAAATTGTCTGTCTTCCAACACTTAATTTTCCTAAGCATAATTATTTTATTTCTCCAGTATAAGTTTTAGCAAAACTGTTTCTCCTCAGTTCTCATTCCTGACCAGTCATCTCATCACGAGCCTCTCTCTAGGCTTTAGCAATTTTGTGAAGGAGAATTCAGCAGACACTGCTGAGAGGTGAAGCTTAGAGGTGACAGGATAGTTTTAGTTTTAGAGTTAGGACACAGTCATTTCAAACATTCATATTCACCAGACATGCTTTTCCCTGAATAAAATTCTTGAACTGAAATTATAAAGACCCACATATATAAACTTCCTTTCTCAGTGGACACCACAGAGTATAAAAATACCTCAAAAGTTTTCCAGTTTAAACACAGCAATTACTTTAATGAGGCTATTGAATTACTGTTATCTGTTGCATTATTTACCTTTAATATCTCCAGATGCTTTTGAAATGCAAACTATTCAGAGACAGCCATTGAAGTTCAATACATTTTCTTTTCAATATAATTTGAGAACTGTGCACTGTAAGAACTCAGAGGGAAGAAAAATGTAGCTTCTTTCTGTCTGGAGGCATATCAAATGGGAATGCAGCCCAACATACACTGGGGCAGCTGCAAGTCCTGCTTGCCCTACTGGCCAGTGCCTCCATTATTTTTTCTGCATAAGGAGGATATTCCTCCCCATTTTTCAGGGTGTAACTGTGACCCTGGTAAGTTATTACAACTTTGAAAGAGATTTTATCTCTTTTTTCCTAAGAGTTTGAAGGATGTTTTTTCTCCTTCTATACTTTCTTTCCTATTAACCAGTGTTGACACAGCTTTCCATTTCTTCCAGTTATGATCCTTAATATGCTTTAAAAAAAAGGGATTTTTGATTAGGTGATCCATGGTGGACATTTAGCTTGATAACTCTCCTTTTTTTAATCATTTGTCTTTACTGAAAGATTTTCAGCAAATCCTCTTCTCGTGTCCTCTTGATCTTCTTAATGACTATATATAATCTTAATTAGATGACATGACATTTCATCCCATTTCTTCTATCTGTATTTATGAAGCAAGCCAAGCTTTCCTGTAACAGTTCTAGTGTTCTGTATCACCATGTCCTGGTGTCATGTACATCACAGCTTCACAGATGCTCTAAATCTTGTAGTTCTTCCTGTTAGCTTTCATGCTCCTGACATTTCTGCATAAACATATTAGTTTTCCCAATTCTTCTTCCTCTCAATTATCACTGCTGTAGTCTCCTACTTCCTCCCGTTCCCACTCCAAGTCTGTGCATAGGAATCTACCTTTTAATTCCCCATGCATATCTATCCCTAGTCCTCTCAAACAAAATCAAATCAAATTTAAAGCTTTCTTCCATTTGATTAGAATTGCCATCTAAGCATAGTTTGAGTTTCATCTCATCATTCATATAATTGATACCTATTTGAAATCTCTTAAACAATGAGTTGGTTTGGGTCAAGTACACAGGAATTGTTCTATGTTGAACTATGTTGTTTTCTTTACTTTCTTTATGCCCATACTTTATTCCCTTTAAGCCTATATTCAGTTCAAATAATTCTCAGTGTTTTCTTGATTGTCTTTATAATTAAGGAAGAGTGTTTGGAAACTTGTTATTGAGTCTGTGTGAGGAAGTAGGTTTAAAGGCCAAAGAAGAAAAGGAATTTAATAAGAAATGGCAGTTGCCATTTAACAGAGAGCAGAACAATTGCACAATATCAAGGAAGAAAGAAATATATATTAGAGTCACAGCTGACAAGTGAAACAAAAAATAATTGTTTCAATGTATTTAACAAATGAAAGCATTGCAAGGCTCTGGGCTGGTAAATTATGGCAGCTAGCTATTGAGGAAAAATGTTAAATAGCTTCATAGACTCTTGGGAAATAATTTGTTTTAATTGTGTGCAGTCATATTCAAATCAATATCTGAAAAATCCATTGGGATGCAGAGAACTGGAGTAAATCAGAATTTTAGAGCAACTCAGATAATAGATTATTCTTTAAGGCTGACAGGAGATAAGACTTTCACATTTACATAAAATTTTGTTTCTTCTATTATAAAATTTGCTCATATTAAATCAGTTTGATTTACTATAATGATGAAAAGGCACTTAACATTTAAAACAGGTACAAGAAAAAACTATTAATATTGATGATTGTGCTTTGTTTAAGCAGTCTTTACTATTGTCATAGGTAATGGTCATCAGAATTTCATTATATCCCACTCTCTATATTTCAGTCATTGAAATTCTTTGCAAAAAAAGTACTGGCCAGTCAGTTATGGACCTAAAGTAGAATAACATTTACCAACACAGTAAACCTGGACAAGAGCAACGAGGACACTGGAAAATTTTTCTTATACTTTGACAGATGTACCAGCTAGATAGAGATTTGCCTAACATACCCCAAATCAATTTTTGAAGAATAAATATGTGTGCACCTCACAAGCAGGACTAGGAGAAAGAATTTTAGGAGCATATTAACACTTAACCTCAAGCATGCACCAACCAGAAAGCTCCAGGTAAACATCCTTGGGTTTGTGATGCCCACACCTGTGGACATGTGTATGTGTGATGTGTTTTGTACATAAGATATCTGAGGGAGAGATGGCTAAACTTTCTTTCATGGCTAATGAACATGTAGAGCATATTCATGAAATATGCTACTCAAGTTTCTGATTAAGGAATCTATTAAGATAATGGTATATTATTTTGCATGAGCCACTTGATTTATTCAATAAAATATTTTATAGAACTTAAATTATTATTTGTGAAATATTTTCCTGAGACTTATTTTTCAGTATTTTATGCATTTCTTGTAGACATGACTGTGAATTAAATTTAGCATGAAAGATATGTTTGGCAATCAGAGTTGTGTGCCCTTAATTCATAGGTAAGTTGTTTGTCCTATCTACACTTCTGATACCTATCTCCCAGATAGGGAAAAGGAAATATGTCCTGTCATGTAGGACTAGTTCCAGGCTTAATTAAATGTTTATAAAGTAATTTATAATTAGCAGGTATCTTTAAAGCCAGTCAGAAGACAGATAAACAAAACACAATTCATTGGGCTTTTAGCAAGAAGGAACAAGGTCCTGACTCAATAAAAACCCTCACTAAATATTAGGAGAAAGACAATATGTTTGTAAATGGACAAATATTGTCAGATGTTCTATCTAATTTCAGTCACCACTATAATTTAATTCAGAAGTGTTTGATTTAGATACTCTTATGTATACAACACCAACCTGGTTAGGAAGTAAAAATAGTAGGAAAGACTGGGAACAAGTAAAGTGTTTTTACCCTGTTCTGCCAAGGCTGCTTTTGCCCTCACAGAGCAATTTACAGGGAACTTGGTGTAGCATTAAGACCTCATTGAATAAAATTCAACTGAGAACTTTTTAAATGTTAATGCTTTGCCTACCAAGAGAAAGACTTAAGAGAATTAGGTTATTTGCCTCAGCTGCCTTCAAACTGGCTTGTCAGACCTACATGGTATAACATTTGTGAAGAACTTCACATTATGTGGAGAATATGTTGCACAGACTCCCTCAATTACTTTAATATCAGGATATCAGGCTAATAAAAATCTCATGATGATGACTGGCAAGAAGATGGGAAAGACTGTGAATGCTAAAATATATATTCTAGTACACTTAAATTATTGGGGAAAATTATGTGGGAAGGCTGTTGTTTCTATTTACCTTTTCTAAGTTTATTTTTATTGTGTCTGCTATAAGGGAGACTGAGCATGTAACTTAGCAAAGTCATGTTCCAGCTTTCTGGCTGTAGCTTGTCAAAAATGAGCTATTTTCTCAACTTTCTATCAACCATATCAGTGTACCAGCAATTAAAAAATCCACAGAAATTATACCTGTAAATTCCAGGCACACCATTTGCCATTCAGTTGGAACTGAAGCAATGGCATGATATCAAAAGGATGTTTCATTATAGACAGTAGCATTTCAAGTCTCCCTAGACTGTCAAGTGATGAGTGCAGTATCATGAGTGCCAATGCTTTTCTGTGGCTCTTTTCACCATTTGTCTTTACCTGGAGATTATCAGGCCCTAAATTCACAATATCCCCAAAACCCCTTCAAAATATTTTCAACTGATATTGTCCTAAACATGCCTGCATGCCCACACCTTTTAAACATCTGCCTGGTAATACTTCCTTATTTTTATTGAGTAAATACTTTTTAATCTATTTTTGTGGTGCTCCTAGTTAGGAATTTTAGGGTGGATTTTTTTTTTTTTTTTTTTTTTTTTTTTTTTTTTTTTTTTTTTTTTTTGTTTGTTTGAGGTTTTTAAAATTATTAAATAGGAGTGAAAAACCACAAGTACAAATAAATATTCAAGAGACAGATAGTTGAACATTCCACTAGTCTCAAGAGACTAACTACCGAATCTTTGTCCTGGTTGTCTATTAATGAAAGTATGCTAATGTACAGATAAATACCTTGTGTTATTTCAGAAATATTTTCCTAAATTTTTTTTTCAGCAATTATAATGTGGTTCTATTTTATTTTTTCCTATTTAATTACTTTTAGTATTTTAATAAAATAAACATAGGTGCCACATTTCCCTTTTTACTCTGTGAGTTCCTTATCTGCCCAGCTACTAGCTTATACTGAAGTACCTAACTTTTATCATTATTCATTGGACAGATTGCTTGGAAAAGGGTCTTTTAACTTCCCTCCTTTGTACACTTCAAAATCAACTGCAAGTACAGACAGCTTTCCAGAAAATACAGATGTATGCACATTTCTTCATTATCATTTAAAATGGCATAGATCTCTTATTTTACATCTAGATGGATCTTCTTGACATCTACACTTACCAATGTACATTTATTTTTTAAAATGTTTTCCACTCTGGCAATGTGAAACTGGCTCTCAACATGGTAATTAGTCCCTGGTCTTTCACAGCTTCTTGCACTGCTAGTTTTCTGAAACATTCATTTTGTCTCTGGGTTCCCCATTGTGAGTATTTATCTGTAGGGGTATTTTCACCATGGCCTTCATTATTATGGTATCTCAGCACCTGCATCCCACACTGGGCTCCAAACCATAGGTCAAACATTGTAACTCATCCCTTAAAAGAGCATGAGGAACTAATGATTTCATATGAAAGGAGGAGCAAAATATACATTCCTTTTAGATTATTTTTATTTTCGATTATGGAAATGAACCAGCAAGAAGAGAAGACAAAACACATGGAATTTGATCTGTGAGTTAATGAGAACCACCTGTCTCTTGTGCTGTAATTTCAGCACCTTTCAAGAACTCTAGATTCTATCTATGGCTCATGTTCTCTCCCTTAATTTTGCCAATGTGTAGCACTTTTTCTCAGAGATAGATAGGCATTTTGGACCATGGATGCATCATTATGATTTAAGAAAATTTAGAGGAGTCTTGAAAAAGTAACAGATTATACTTTGAGACACTTTTGTTGGTTTAATCTTGTTAATTGGCAATGATATTAAAAAAAAAAAACAAAAAACAAAAAAAAAAAACAAACCAAAAAAAACAACAAACTGGAAGAAAATTACTTGTGAAAGCCAAGTCCCTTAGTGTTGTTTTTTGGGATCACTGTGTAGCCAGTGATCACACTGTTGCTCCCTGGGTGCTTGAGGGGAGCTAAGTGCTGCCCTGAATTTAGCTGCTGGCAGCTTGTGCTGCCTGTGCCATTGTGGCTTTTCTGGTGCAGCCCTGCCCCACTGCCCAGGCACATCTATCTGCTTGGCAGCACTGCTGCTCTCTGGGTAGCATGGATGAACACAGCTGTGCAGAAATGGTCTGGGGACTGACATCTGTCAAAGACTGCACTGGGCAGCTCTCTTGCACTCAATAAAGATCACCTTTTACAGGTGATGTCAGCCAAAACACCACAATACAGCAGGTTTGGGTAAGTGCTTAACCAGGTAGACTAGGCAGTTTCTGTGACAGGCAAGAAAAGAAGCCTGAGAAGTGTAAGTACAAGGTAGAGAAGCACACTGAAGCATACTGAGGGCTCTCAGAGCAATTAGCAAAGAAAGTTTGCTCTCTTGGTCTGCCTGTGTCCAGAGCTGGGGAGCTTTGCACATCAAAAATGTCAGGCTTCAGGATCTGTTTTGCTTTCTGAGGAAGAGAAGATTACTGACCCCAGATTCTCATTAACCAAGTGGTTCAAGAAAGGGTAGCAGTGTTTTAGGGGCTACTTAGAAAGGAGCAAGTTGGCATGCTGTTGCCTCACTTGAATCTCTACATTATATCCATTGTGAAACTAAAACTAACACATAAATCCCTTTAGGATATGTTTGTTTGCTTTTTCCATGAAGAAACAGTGGAACAACGAGTTCCTTTATGGACCTTTGACAAACAAAATTACTTAAGTTAAATGGGAAAAAAAAACCAGCTTCTGAAAAAGAACACTATATTATTCCTTCTTATTCATGTAGGATCACTCATGCCTTTCCCAATTTGTTTAATAAATGCACAAAAATAAATAAGTCCTTTAGCCTTCTGGTTTGCTACAGATTTGTTCAAATGTTGCTTTCAACTCATGAGCAATTTCAAGGCTGTAATGGAAAAGCTGAATCAGCTGTGAAATGTAACTTTTGACTTAATTATATTAATTGACATACCTAGGTATAATTTTTTTTGAGTATTTGGTATAATTGCTTCAAATGACATTTAATTTGTCACTTGAAGTACAATAATTAGAAACAGTTCATGAAAGAAAGTAATTTCAACTTCAAATGAAGTATTTCAAAGGTATAATTATTTTGAATGTTCTAATACTGAATAGCTACACTCACAGGGCTGGGGAGCCAACACTGTCACTGTTAAAGTCTAGGGACCAGTGGGTCTCCTTTGCTACACAAGCCACTTACTCACTTAATTGCAATATTTGGGGGAATAGCCCTATGTGAAAAGTAGAAACCACATGTTAGTTTCTCCTTCCTGTAGTCTAGAGACAGGGCCTCTCTGCAGAAATGCTTCTCATCCACATCTCATTAGAAATCAATGGAAAACATTCCATCAAACTCAGTGGGAGCTGAATTGATCCACAGGCTTATTTTTGGCTGCATTTTGGAGATGTTCAAGAGGCAAGAAGCTGGCTGATGGAACAGCTGCCTGATGTGAATAGACCCCAGTGAAATACTCCAGTGCAGGGTTGGGTGGCTCCCAGGGCTCTGCACAGCACCAGCCTCTGCTCCTGGGGAAAGCCTCCACCCCCACCTCACCTCACAAAGAGACAGGAATGCAAGACAGAGGGAAGAAATTAAGCAGCCTTAATAATGTCAACTGGCAAGCCCAGTGACATAGCTAGGAAGGTATTGCTCAACATTGCACAATACCTCTCACATAAAAATAAATAAATCAAAACCACAGAAAATTAAAGCAAGAAAAAGGAAGGTGAATTTCCTCTTCTGCTCCAGCCAAAAGATTATGCAGCCATTCCACAGCTGGAGGCTCCACTCATTTGTAAGAAAAGTGACTGCAGCCCATGCCATGCTAGTTGGGAAACAGCTCCCCAGGCACTGGCAGGGAACTGTCCTCTTAAAACAGTTTTTGGTCAGACCTCTGAGTGGAGCCTGTCCTTTGGGAATCTGAGTGGGGAGTGGCTTTCTCAACTTCTCATCCTCAAGTAACAAGAAAGTCAGGTGCTGAAATGTGATGGGGCAGTGCCATGGGTCCTCTGGCCGAGCTCTGCAAGCTCCAGAAGGACCTCACCCATACTGACCCAGTGAGTGTCAGAGACACAACTGGAGAAAATGAGGAATTTCAGCACTGGGAAGAGACAAACAATTAAGTATCCTGAATTGCTGAGCACAGCATTTTGGTGAAGTTTATGCTTTAGCTGGAAGTACAAGAGAGAGAACTCTTAAAAAACATAAATCAGCTATAGCTGTGTTTTAATGTTATCAACAAATGTTGGCCTAAAAACTCCTAGCACTGAAACCATATCTAGAGACTTGAAAACCCTAAATATACCAGGATGAATTTTAAAACTGTATGCCCACCTTCTGAGAGGGATTTTTCTTTGGATGACAAATCAAGTCAGAAGCTGTGCTGCAGGCAGGAGAGTCAGTTTTCAGGAGCCAGAAAACATAGGCCAGGTCTCAGGCTTCTCCTATCTTATTTAAAGTTGCCCCTTTTCTCTGTCACCTAGTAATTGCCTTCAGTTCTTTATGATAAGAGTTATTGGCACAGGGAAGGAGGAGTGAAGGTGTTCTCTGTCACTCCTCTGACTAATGCTGCACTCTAAAGGAGTGTGTTTGCTCCCTCACCTCTTGTCAGCTCTGGCTGTGGTCACTGATACCCCATTAGGTGCCAGACTGACAAGAAAATACAGCTGTGTTCCCATACACAACTATGTGTTTTATTTCCTTCAATTAATTTGTAATAAGAATCAAGGTTAATGCTGCATGTCATGTGCAGTCTGCTATGTATTTTTTGCATAGCATATATTTGGCAATATTGTTTTTATTTTGGCATCCACGCCAAGCTTTCCCTATTAATCTTGGTTTCAGAGGAGCAGGCTCCTGCTGGGTGAGGAAAGGAGAACAGGAACAGCAGATTTGGGGAACTTTTTCTTCTGAATAGCCTAGTAATCTCTCAAAAGCCTAGTAATTGAGTCTTCATCAGAACTGCTCATATAAAAGCCAACACTGGTCTGCAGAAGTAAAGTGCAGCTCAGTTATAGCTGAAGGCCAAAGTAGCCAGGCAAGCTCAGATTTACACCACTGTGTTCCAACAGCACAGCTGCATCAAATTGCTCTCTTCAGAACAGGAAGGACTGGAAGCTTGATTGCAAATACTAAAGAGGCAGGGAAACACAATCTCATCTGTACATTGTGAATGAGATCTCTTTTTCTCCCCACAGAAATTACTAGTGGAAGGAACTGCTGCACAGGAGATGTCCTAGTCCTCTGCAAACAGGTCTGGCTGTTTGTTTGTCAATATGATTATGCAAAATAAACCGTGCTTTCAGAAAATGGTGAACTAGAGGCAAAACACTTTTATTTTTGTCCATGAAGGATCAAGTCTGTCATTCAGCTTTCAGACAACAAATGGGAATAACCTATACATAATGTTTCAGGATCTTGTCCCTCCAGCCTCTGACCTGCCTGAGCTGATTCCTATATTTGCATATTGATGAAATAACTTCAATTGGTCCTTGTACAGTTGGATGTCCTCTCCAGGACAACTGGTTCAGGGCCTTTATGTTTTTCTTTTCCAACAAATTAAGCCTCTACCTCACATACAATTACAAAAATACAAAGTTGCAAAATACAAAGTTTTTCCATTATTTCATTCTTTACCATTGATTTTCCTGTTTAAGAGTGTATCACAAAAGGCTTTAAAAACTACTGAGCTAAATATTATTTAGCTGTGTTAGTTTAAATGCAAAATATTACACTGGCACAATCAAACTGAATTTGAGCAGTTGAATCTGACTTCATTTTGATTAGCCATTGTTTCTTTGGATTGTTATTATATTTTTGTTGGATTTTTGAGTAGTTGCCTAAGATGTCATTGTTTGCAGAGCACCCAAGCATGAATAAGAACAGAAGGTTGAAAATGAACCTTAGAAAATTAAACAACACAACAAAATATAGGGACACGTTAAAATGGACAGTCTCAGAAACTGTTTTTCCTTTGTATACCTATCAGGTACTTGATAATTTCAAACCTTTCCCTTTCCCTTTCCCTTTCCCTTTCCCTTTCCCTTTCCCTTTCCCTTTCCCTTTCCCATTCCCAGCAAAGGATGTGACATCAGTTAACAGGGTAGCCCAAGGAGCTCCATCTAGGTCATGACTAAACACAAAAGCTCAGATTAAGACATCTCAGTTTTGTGACTGGAGTAGGGACATAAGCAAAGTGCCATGCCAGAACACCATGACTAGCACCTCATTTCACTCAGTATTGATCTTACAGGCTGTGATATTTGCTCTCATACGGCTGATGAATATTTAAATTAGCTGACTTTTTAACAATTCACATTAAAAGCATTTTGTGAGCATTCAACACTTTCTCACTTACCATTTTATATTTTTTTAATCCCATGCCTTTATTACATTCTGATAGTATTTCTCCTATAAAGATGCAGAATTTGCCAAGGCAAAAGAGTTTATTGCTGTGAGTTGGCTATGTTCAGCAGAGGTCTGCACAGTACACCACTGTGCTTCATGCACTATAAGCATTTTAGAGTGGAAATTTACTGCGGTATCTCACCTTGAGAAGAGAACCAAAACAAACTTACTAGAACAGTAATTTAAAGACTGAACTTTAAAAAGAGGGGAGAGAAATAAACCTGCTACCACTCCTTCTCTTAAATGGCCAGGATCATGAGAAAATCAATAGGCTGACCCCTTTCTTCTTTTTTTTCTTAACACTGTAGAAAGTCCAGCTGCAACTTTGTGCAGTTGCTTTTAGGCAGAAACTGCTGTAGGAAGAGCGAGCCCATGTGTGCTGGGATGGGGTCAGTGGGCAGAGCCCATCCTGGAGGGCAGTGAGCTGCACCCTCAGCTTTGAACAGCTCAGCATTCCTGGGGCCACAGCTCTGTCCTGCCCTCCCCGGGTGCCTGTCTCACTCCTGCCACGCTCCTTGCTCACCTGAAGCCTGGGCAGGCACAGCTGGAACTCCCTCACTGGCTCTGTGGAGCAATTCTGAGCCAGGGAAACATGATCTGTGAGGTGGAATTTCCTGCCTGCTGCACAGACTTGCTTTATACATACATTTTAATGCAATGTTGAATAAAATTTCCTAAAACCTCTATTTTCTGATATCTCTTTTTTTTTTAAATTATATACATAAGAAGAAATCCAAGATATCGAAGAAGTCCCACTGCAAGATTTGGAGCTTGTCTCTATTACAATTAGTACCAGTAGTCTATCCAAAAACACATAACGTGGAGCTGCTACCTTCACAAAGTCTGGAGGGTTTGTCAAAAAACACATCACAGCTGACCCTGCTCTGGAGTTAAAGCAAAAGTGCTCTCCTAACAAGAGATATTGAAATGGGGGTAAGAAGCATAGCTTTATGGTTTAGGTAAGGAAACTGCAGAGTCCAGAAGCAGCCTAGCCAACCAAAAAAACCTAAAATAAGCTTGTCAGTAGTGAAGGGGACTGTGGTGCACTGGTATGCCCCTGTGTGGAAAAAGAGGTTTCCCTGAGCTTGGATGAGCTTGAACAGAGTTATTCATTTATGGCTGAGTCTGTATGACCAGACCTGTATATTTGCCAGCAACTGGTTTTAAACCAATTTTCTTAATGAATAATTCACTGACATTGAAACTCTCCTCAAGAACATAGCAATAGTGATGCAAGTCATCAGGAGTCATGTGCCAATTTTGGGATAGTATCTCTGGATGAAATTTTAGGGAGTGAGACTCCTGAATATGGTTAGCCAGTGTAAAGAGCATTTTCTGAGATATATAAGAACAAGATTACCAAATCCAAAGGGAAGTTCAAAGTTAAGCTTCTGTGTCACAGAAACTTGAAATATTTGCCAATATGGGAATTACTCCCTTGAGGAAAAGGGAGTGCAGAATTGTTTTATGGTCCAGTCTAAACCAGGACATTAAAAAAATAAATTACAAGTTCGGCACAGATAGGAAGCTGTTTTTCTACTCAGTTCAGGTGTATTCAGGTATCACTGATGAGCTGCCAGCCCATACTATGGAGGCTGCATGTGAAAAACATCCTTCCACCAGTTTTACTAAATAAACAGAAGAAAGTTATGAGATTTCATATTTTAAAAAAACTTCAAGGGCTGTTTCCCTATTCTTCCTTTCCCCCTAGAAGTTATTAAAGCCTGAAGCATTAGATCTGGGCAGAGCACTGTGATTCAGTCCAGTTAGTACCTTCTTGATATGCTCCAAATTCTATGCAAGACTAGCAGAAATCTCTTGAATCCCTCTGTAGCTTGTATAGTACCCAAGAACATTTTTTTCATTGCAAGATTAATAGAAACTATTTTGATTAAACAAACACTTGTGCAAGAGAGAACTGGAAAACTGCAATTTAAGAGGAAAATGAATGGCCTATAAAGATTCCTATTGTAATGTATGTTACTGGGGCTCTGGGTATTACTGCTTCAAAAGGAAAGGCAAAATAAAATTTTATGCATATTTTTAGCTGCTCCCATGAACTAATGTCCAAATGTAAGACCAAGGTGTTAACAGTCACAAAACAGAGGAGCTGTTTGCACCTATGGGAAGCTGACATGGCCTTTGGTACCTTCCTGAGAACAAAAATGTGGGCTTGGGTTTGTTAAACACTTTTATTCAGAAACCCAAATGAGTGAACTTTTTAAACGAAATCCACTGAGCAAAATAGCAAACTAACTTTCCTGACAGGGCGACAGGAAAATGGCTGCTTTAAGAAGATGCAAACATAAGCCACTTATTATGTTCTTTCATGTCTTTATATTGTTTCTGAATGCCAAAAATTACTTAAAAACTGTTGCCTGCAGTAAAAGAAAATGTGACATCAGAGGCATCACTCTCATTTCTGCTAAAAGCAGCAGCTGCTGGCATGCTGCTGGCACTTCTTAAATTTATGTTCAGTTCTGTTGATAACACTGAGGAAAAGGATTATTTTCAAATAGTAAAGGAAAAATGTTAGTACTACTGTTGTTTATGAGTCTCACAGTGGTTAGTGTAAGTAGTCTGTGTGCTGCCTTGGCTTATTATTGCCACTGGGAGGCTGTGGTATAACTGTGTGTTGGGAGAAGGATTACTCCAAACCCATAATGGATCCCTGGTGGAAAGTTGGACATTATGTAAGGAATCAGAATTGGGCTCCAAATATGTAACAGAGAGAGCCTAGATTACAAATAGTATATAACCAGTTCAAACTTCAATATAGAAATAATATTTAAAAAAAAAGATTATTTCATTTGTATATAGCTGAGCTCAATTACAGTAATAAGAAGGTGTTCTTTATTAGAGCATTTATTTTTTACACTGGTTGTACAGATGATTTACTTGTTTGTTCTCTGGTTAGTTCTTCTAGATGTTTGGTTTGCTTAGTTTGATTCTTTAGGACAGAGTTTCTAGGATTTATTGCCCCAGAATCTGAATTCCCTGGAGGTGAAGAAAAGGAGACACTGAATCCCCTGTTAGAGCTGGGAGGATTGTTAATATTGCCACTATCCTATTGATACTGCTTGTGCCTGCCAAACAAGGGATCCTCTAAGTCATACCTTTGGATAAGACAGTAAAAGGAGGAGAAAGAATAGTTTTGATTTGAGCTCTGGATTCTGGAGCATCACTGTGCTGTTGTGCTCCCCAGGGACTGCTGTGGAGCAGAGTGATGTCGTGCAGCCCTCACTGCTGTAGGAGGACTGCTCTCTTCCAAACCATCAGGAACTGCAGGAACTGCCTTTTCCTCAGATTATTTCTTTAGTAAATTAAGTTGTAATTGTGGTTTACAGCACTTATATTTGCCTGCTTGCATTCATATGTTGGTTCAGCTACAGGGCTGTGGCTGGGCAGCGAGCAGGAAACTGCCTTCCTGCTGTATCCTGGATGCTTGTTCTGGGGAAGGTGAAACCTCTGCAATAGGGACTGGGTTAAGCAAAGGCATACAAACCTGATCAGCAGGGAGAAGGCTGCAGTAATGGGAATGTCCTTGGCCTTTGACCTGCCTGCAGAGCAACAGGAAATTCCTGAGAAGAGCAGGGAGCAACAACTTCACTGCAAAGGTGACAGAGAGAACCCTTCCTATGGGCCAGGAAGGGACTGATAATTTATTGCAGCTTTGGAAACTACCAGAAACTGATGGATCAACCAAAGACTGAAGAGAAAATCTCTTCTCCAGGTAGCTGGTGAGGACATTTATTTTTGTCTTGCAATTTCTTTTGCTAAATAACCTATGTCTCAAGGTTTGCTTGTGGTCTTAAAACATATCTGTAGTGACCAGATGTCCTCTTGGGTGCCCTTTGGTGAGTCCAACCAGAGGACACACCACAGCAACACTAACACAGGAATCACTTCCAGCTGGTCAGAGCAAGAGAGCAAGGCATTGCCTGCTAGCCAGATGTAAGACCTATAATGGAGGAGTGTGCTCTTTTTTTTTTTTTTTTTTTTTTAAGCATCAACAAGCCTTCTCTGAAGTCTCTTTAAATGGAGATGTAGACCATTTCTGAGTAGATTAACACACAAACACAAGGTCAGGTAACTTTAAGACCTTACTGTTGATCTGGAAAAAGCTCTGAGATCTGGAAAAGATCTAGGAGAAGGGAGCAGTTAAATATGTGAGCTGATATTTATCTTACTTAATAAAACTGAGCCTAGAAAAAAGTGGGAAGTAACTACTAGAAACAGGAAAATTTGGTGAGGAAGGAAATCACCTGCCCCTTGGAAAAGATAGCTGTTGATTTTGCATTGTGTTTTATTTTGGACTTTGTTGATTCCACTGTTATGTAGTTTTTAGATGAAGACCTTGAAAGGATTAAAGCAGTGATATTTAAGCTTTCCAGGGAGATTCAGAGAAGCCAGCAACCTAGAGAGACCATTCCTGCAGTAGCAGGAACTCTGTTGCCCTTCAAAAACTGAATTTATGCCCAGAAAGAACTGAAAACTGTGTCTTAGAGAGATCAATAGAAAATAAGGTCACAGTGAATAAAGTTCTCAAAAGTTTCCAGTACTTACTTGCTCGAACCTCTCACTTGCCTGAGGCCTACTCCATCAGCATTTTCTCAGGATGGAGAAGCTATGAGCAGCACACTGTAAGACAGTTCTGCTGTGATTAGATGTAAGGAAACACAGGGCTGTCGGTTGTCAAGGCACTGCTGGTATTTTAATTTGAAGTGTCACTCAGACTCCTTGAGTGGCTTTGCATTGATATTGAATAAATTGGAGAGGAATGAGTTTTGAGAACAGAGAGAAATTGCCCAGTGGGCTGGAAGAGGAAAGATTTCAGAAGCAGGCATTGGGTTTAGAGGACCCAGCCTGGCCTTGCTACCCCGAGCAGATTTACCTATCTGCAATGTCCCTCCACTCCCACCTCCCTAAAACTATCCTTGTTGCACCAATGCAATTGCCTGTGCAAGGACTGGCACAGTCTGATTCCCAATGAATCACATAAAAACTGATTTAATGAAGTGTCCCTTGATCTTATGTGTATTACTGAGGCAGGGTTTTTCCACTTGCCTGGGGCTTTCTGAAAAGGCTCAATTGCTTTTCCATCTGAATTCTTTTCTAGCTTATTCTCCTAGCATTGGTTTCTAATGAACCTTTGACATTTATCCTCATATCTTTCCACTCTCAAATTCCTAACTTCCTCTCTTTCCTGAGGTGAAATTTTATCATTTTCTTTATGAGGTAAAAGAGAAAAAAAAAAAAAAAAAAAAAAAAAAAAAAAAAAGCTCCAAGAGCTAGCAGCGTCTTCTAATTCCTTCTATTATGACAATATGACAGATTCTTGCACTTCCCTGGCTCCCAGTGGAAATAGCAGGCTCTGAGGAGACAGGAAGAGGGGTATAAAGACAGAAGGCATTTACTCTTAGCAGTGATTTTTCTAATGAGAGTTTTTAGTGGTGACATTAACAAACTGTTCTCCTGAAGAATTTCCTGGGGGCTTCAGTGTCACTACATGCAGCATCAGCTAGGTGACAAGCTCTCACTGCCACCCCACTCACTGCAGAAACAGCATCCTCAGCAGGAGTGGTTCTGCACTCTCGTTTTTGGCAGAGAGATGGTGAATGCTGAGTGAAGTGAGCAGCACAACAGCTTTCTTATAGATGTTTGTTTACATCTTTTACTTGTTATTTTCAGTGCAAGGGACATTATAAAATAAAGGGGAAAAAAAAACAGCCTCATATTAAGGGATTTAAACATTTTTGCAGAGCTTAATTAAACTTCTAAATCTGTACTCTAGACAGTTAAGCCTTGCAATAGGTAAGATGAAGTATAGAGAAGTCAAGGGATTAATCCAAGGTCAGTGACAGAGTCAGAAGCAGCCCCCAGGGGGTTCACTCCACTCCTCTGCTGGTGGTAAATCATTGACAGTAATTCCAGTCTGGCCAGCAGATTTCCCCCAGTCTGAGACCAGGGAGAATAGGAAACTAGCTTTGAATCTCAGCTATCTTTGTCTGGTCAGCAGAAAACCCTTACTCCTGATGATAATTGCCTTATGTATTTAATTATCATAACCCTTTTTTACCACAACAACTAGGATAATGCTGATTCGGTTGAGGAAGCAGAAAGAGAAGCAAGAAAAGTCAATGCATATAAAGAATAGCTGGCTGTGGAAATGGGCCAACAGAGCGTCATCTACCTTCCTCAAACCAATTTGTAGGAGCTGCATCATGAAAACAAATATCTAAGTAAAAAAATACCAGCTTCAGATACTTGGAAAACCTGTTTGTAAAAACCAAGGGCCCATGAATTTGTCATAAATCCTCTCACAACAGTCTGTGGTCGGTCCATTTGTGAATTCAGCTAAACAGCCTGCATCCTTACACAGGTGCACAGATCTTGCACAGCCCCACTGCAGGAGTAGCCCCACAAGTGTATCCCAACTTACCCTGGGGACTGGGGCACAGGCAAACACTGGAGTCCTGCAGGAGATTATATTGTGTCTACTCCTTGGCACTTGAATTTTGGGAGCTAGCTGTAATTTGAATTATGATTTGGTTTGTTTGTTTGTGCCTTTTTTTTGTTGTTGCTGGGTTTTTTTAATTTTTTTTTTTTAAAGAGCTTCCAAGTTCTATTTTGCTTTCTACCCCAATCTTGGAGTTATCAGATCTTTAGAGTCTGAGAAACCCATTTTCCATCTTGCTTGCTTATAATAAACCATACATTAACAAGTGATTAAAATTGCACTACAGCAAGTATGTAAGTGTAAATCTGAATGATGCATGATTACTGTGAGCCAGCAGACATGTAGAAATAATTGGCCTTTAAAGTTCATTAGTCAGTTTTATTACAAATAGTGCATTTGCATGATGTTTGTAAATTTATGCACCAGCGGCCAAAAGTGATGACAGCATTCCACTGACTAGGCAAA
Organism: Oenanthe melanoleuca; assembly: GCF_029582105.1. Lineage (NCBI taxonomy): Eukaryota > Metazoa > Chordata > Aves > Passeriformes > Muscicapidae > Oenanthe > Oenanthe melanoleuca. Next base: position 12,794,035 of record NC_079336.1, read on the forward strand.
GCAATTACAAAAAGCACATCCATTATTTGAAATGTCTATGCAAAACACTTGTTTTAATAATTGGTCATAGTGTTTCAATCCTTGGAGTGAGAGCTGCTAAACTCTTTAGTTACAGCAAGCAGCATAGCCAGACAAAGTGCCCAACATGCTGAACGATTGCTTCCAAATTGTTTTATTGTTGATTCACCCCCACTCTTCACTATGTCTGAATTAGAAGTACAGAGCTTCTGAATGGGATGCTGTTAGATTTACCTTTTCCCTTGGTGGCTCCCTGACTGTCAGAGGATTTAGCTATATACTACTGGTCTCTATATGTGAATACAATGAAAACTGAAAGATAACTGGTGAGATTGTAGAGGTTATAATGCCATTAGTACTGATCTGTTCCTCTCTGGGCTTGATGAGAAGAGTAGTAGTGGAGGTAAAGAGGAAAACATTCTGAGGAATAACATGCATTAGTTAGTGAGAGAAGCTAAACCCCATGCCCCATGTATTTTCTTAGCTATTACTGCTATTTTTAATCTAGCACATCTCCTTTTAAAATTCTAGAAAGTGACCAGAAATTTCTGGGTCTCATAAAGAATAGATTAATGTGTGTGATTACACTGAAGGGCTGCATGTCTAAGCTGCCTCCAGATAAGGACAGCTTCAGCATCTTTCCCATTTCCAGGTTATCTGTGATTCCCATCTAAGGAGACACATACTTTGGGATACAAGAACTGACATATTACTGCCAGCTTGAATGTGTTTCCTAATCACTTGCTCATCTCAGCTCCAGTGAGAGATAATTAACACGCCATATGCTGAGCTCCCCATTAGCCAGTGTGTTTGACAGTGCTCCCAAACGCAGTGCCTGACACAGCTCTCTCTGTGCTCATACACAGCTGCATTAATAAAATCTGAGCAGGCAGGTGTGTATGTGTGCATATGCAGATGTACACAGGCATGTGTGGCAGCTCAGCTATAGGAATGGTAAGCACTCATAGCAGGAACAAACCAATGACAGGTGAACCATAAATAGTTCAGTCAAGAGAAACTTCTAGTCTTAAAGGGATCTTTGAAAGTGGATTATATGCTCCTAAAATTTCTATTATTTCAGCATAATGGAAAAAATACCTTGCATTAGGTTAAAGATCTAGTAGCTTTCTGCTTTGTGAAGATAATATCTCACATTATCAAATGAAATACAGCCCTTCCAGTTAGATTGCTTCATTGCTTATATTCATTACAATTTGAACTTTAAGACAGAAAACTTCCAACAACTGGAAACCTGGGCTTCAAGAACAAATTCCTAAATTTGTGATAATAGCAAAAATATGGGAGCTACTGCTCTGTGCTACATTTTGTTCTCTTCTTGCCATGCACTCCATGGTTTGCACCACCAAAGCACTCATCCAGCCACACGGCATCCAAAGATGTTACTAGAAGTGGTCATCTTTAAAGCAGGTTCTTGTCCATTGGTGCCTTTACTAATGAAGATGTTAGAATGAAATTCTTTATTCAGAGAGTGGAAGAGTTTCTCCAGAGAAATTCTGGATCCCCATACCTGGAAGTGTTCAAGGCCAGGTTCAATGGGATTCTGAAGAAGATACCCCTGGCAATGGACAGGGAGGTTGGAACTAGAGGATCTTTAAGGTCCTTTCCAACCTTAACCATTCTGTGACTCTGTGATTCCAAGGCACTCTGCAGTGGCTCTCCCAATATCATGCACATTTCTATGTCCATGTCACCTTCTGAGCTGTGTTTTATGTTTCTATATGCTCTATAAAGAACTAGGAGGATTTTTTGCTTTCTGAGCAAACATTAGGAGTATCTAGTATCAGAGATGCTTTTAGTTTGTCAAATTAGCCAAAACTAAGCTCACTTGAGGTTAAGGACTGTATATTAAGAAAAAAAAAATAAATAAAAAGAAACTCCCTTCAGGATATCCCATGAGAAGTAATTTTTCAGTACAAGGGTGAACTTTTCAGTCTAAGAGTCATCCTGATCTTCTCAAGTAAAATCTGATCTTCTCAAGTCTTCTTTCTAGTCCAGCTACTGCTTAGTCACAGATGCTCCAAGTGACAAATTTGGTCTCGGTGCCCCATGTACAGAAGTGATGGAAATATCCTGGGCTGAATGATCCAGCACTGACAGATCACAGTGTGGGCAGCTGCACTGTGCTGCTTGCAGTGCCTTTTGGATAAGCAGGCTTGATAAACTGATGCTTAAACTTGATGATCATTCATTTAATAACTAGGTGGGTACAGAAAATGAATGCTGTCTCTTTTGCAAAAGGAAACACTTTACTTGGGCATGAGCCACGACTGTTGTGGCTAAAGGATGACATTACATATTACTGTACATTTTGTGTTTTCACCACAAGGGAACAGATGAGTATCTGAGCAAACACAAACACAGCTGAAAAATGCAGGCTCTCATTTCAGATGCTTCAAGTGTACTCACTGGATAATCATCACAAGCAAGGAAAATCTTCTGCCTTTTTTACCCTACAAGGTTTTCCAGAAGCATGGCATTGTTTTAATTGCATGGAGGCTCTTATCATATGAAAAGATTGATACAGATACAGTGAATCATTTTAGGCTGATGTTGAAGGCATCATCTCTTAAGTTACTAATAAAATTGCTCTAGCAAAATTGCTATTGCTATTTGTCTTTTTGTCTCGCTTTTATAGTAAGCTGCTCTTCTCACTTAATTCTCTTGTGTAATAGGTGTTTTCTAATCTTGGCTTTTCAGTAGGGGGAAAAGACTGTTCTCCAGGTGAAGGATCTTGTCTTGTGAAAGCACAATGAGCATCATAAACTCATTTGTTGCATAGGCTTGAATTGAATTGATTTTCTGTCGTGTAGATGATTGTTTGGGCATTCTTTGCTTTTATTTTTTTTGTTATGGTATGCATTCTCTGAAAATTATCTTCAAGTAATACAGCAGATAAAGAAGAAAAGAGAGATTAAAGGGACATGCTTTATTATCCAAAGTTTAGACAGAATTTAGGATGATTTGTGAAGGCTGCATTTCATGGAAACCTTTTATATACACTGATGCATTTAAGAAGGGTTTTCCTGGAGCGGCGTCCCAGCTTGGGAATGCCATTCCCCAATGTAGTGATTTCCCCCTTCCCAACTCTCCAAAAACCACACACCACCCACTAGGTCCCCCTGCTTTCTCCCTCCCCTTCACACTCTGGGTCTGGAGTTGAGAACTGGAGACACAGAAAGGTGTAAATTATGGGTTGAGATAAGAACAATTTACTGGAAACAGCAACAAGGTAAGAAAACGAACAGTAACAACAGCAATATTGATAGCAAAAGTGTAAAAAAAAAAAAATTAGGGTGATTTACATGCAAAATGGTCTCTAAGCCTGATCAGACATAACACAACGGCCACAGCTGGTGGCATCTACTCTGACAGCTCCATCCACCACTCCTGTTCCCGAGTGGAAACCATGACCCTTCTCAGAAATTACAAGGAGTCCTTTTCCCCTTTCTCTGGCTGTGACACAAGATGATATCAAATAACAGAACACTCCCTCCTGCTGATCTGGGAGAACAGCTCATACACTGTGCCAGCAATAACTTACCAGGTCTTGGTAAGATGTCCAGAAGACAATGCCAATACTTTTTTGTAGAAATATAAATAGTGAAGTAGCCCATTAAATTCTAGTTTCTAGTGAAATTTCTGTTTAGGCCACTAGTTGCAGCATTACTGATAGATTTTAATTGTGTGTTTACTGTTCAGGAGAAAAGCTTTTTCTCTTCACGCAGTCTTCAGCACACTTTATTTCCTGCCATGTAATGATACCCTAAAATACCTCATTAATCTGGATAGATACTAATCATTCTCAGAGAGAACCATCTCTTTTCCAACCACAACTAGCAAAAAAAAGATGTTCATTTACTGCTATCATCCCAGTAAAAAGAAGCTTTTAATGTCTTCACAGTTGCCCTATGAAGACTGTCAGAAATTTTCAAAGCTGTAAGCTGCTTTACCTTTACTTGTCAAATCCGAAATAAACACACAAATCTTTTTTAGTGAGTTTGTCAGGTCTTTTTCAGATAAAACCTTTGTATGTCCGACATTCCCAGCCGCCTTAATCACAACTGCTGGGCAGGCAGTCACTGTGTGCTCTTGCCTGCAACCTTTTTGGAGCATCACGCTGTGTGTCAGTTCACCATGTCCTGGCCAAGGCCGTTAGGTCAATTGATGGGACTGCCAGACCTAAAATAAAACAGCCACCCTGGAACTTGGCTTTTGCAGAGAAAACCAAAGCAAAGGCAATCTGTTTTTCTTTCCCTAAAGACTTTAATTTGAGGTGGGAGTCTGGGGAGAGGAGGTGGGGTGGAAGGAGGAAGTGGGGGCACTTATGTCCAAATCCAGAGCCTGGATCTTACTGGCATCTTGCAGCACGGAGAGCTTCTCTCTTTTTGGCAGGTCTACCCTTGATCTCAGTGGAACCAAAGCCCAATAATATTTCAAGCTCTCACCACAGTACTTCATCCGAATGTTATGCAGATTCTTTTTTTTTTCTTTTGTTGTAAATGAACTTTGTTTATAGTGATTGCACAAACAAAAAATCCTCGTTATTGTTTCAGATATTTTCTGTTTAAATTCCTGCACTGTTGTCCAGAAAACCCTATAGGAACAGAATGCAAACCTCTGGGCCTCGCTCCAGCCTGGTTATATATGGGTGAAGGAAAGGGTTTTTAAAAACTTCAGGAAACAGTTACTTTGGTTTATAGTCTGAGTCGTGATTATTCACCCCACTGTGACTTACACTGTTTTTTGGGAGGGTCTCTTACTATACCCAGACTGAAGGCAGGAGGCTATGTTTCTGCTGAACTCAACAAAAGGTGGATTGTGCACTTGTAGTACAGTTGCTTTGAATAGATTCTGGACCCATATGTTGAAACTGTTCTGATCTCTAATTAAAGACTAGTATCTCTGCACTGCACACTGAGTTATTTTGAGGCAGTGAGAATGCCACAGCAGGGAGTGTACTTGGAGAGTTGGTACTGAAGGCCTTGTTACACCCTGCATTAAAGATATGTGAGTAACTGTGAAAGCTCCAACTTCACCTGAAACTGTTCCTTTCTGCTCCTTTATTCTTTTTTTATTCCTTTTTTTTTTTTTTTAAGGACAAGAAAACCCCCACAAAACCAACCAAAAAATCCCAACAAAACCCTACCAAAAAAAAAAAAAAAAGCAAAACCTAAACCCCCAATGATTTTCAATAATTAAATCTTCTGTTGTGTTTGAAGCCTCTTTAACTTGTCATTGAAATTGAACAAATAATATCTAGGAACAAGGCTTTCAAGGATATTAAGGTGCTGCTTACAGATGAGGAATTAATTGTGCTGCTGCCTCTGTCTAAAGCAGAAGGTGTCATTGGTTTGTATTTTCTGTCTTTCAGAAAAATCTTGACCTTTCCTGATTTCCCTGACTGCAGTCACTTGCAGTCATTTGTAAATAGGACAAGTGTTAGAACAAGTATAGATCTTCTAGTCTGTCCTTACTCTAACAGGCTACTTCAAGCCTTTAGGTCTCTAATGGGCCAAATAAAAGAAAGATTTTCATAGTTACATCATCCAGAATACTTTTAGTTTGAATCATGATGAAACTGAATTGTTTCCCTCTAGCCAGTGAAAGGGAGTCCAGTCAAATTCAGTGTCAAATGCAGAGACTGTAGTGTACTTCATCTCATGTATCTCCAAACATGGCAAAGTTTTTGGGTCTCTTTATCAGATGGCTAATGCTACTTGAGATAAATACAAGAGATCAAATAATTTGTTTCAACAGTGATGATTTAATTTTAAATTTGTGTACATCATGATTAAACTAGGAGTCTCTGGCTATAATCAAGCCTTTTGCTGAATAGATTCGAGAATATTTCATTATTTAGCTTTATAGAAGCAAAATATCCTTTTTAAAATGTCTGGCCTTATTTCTGTCTTCATTTTGAAAAGCTCAGTCATAATCTTTACATAAGGCACGTTGCTCTGTACTTGAAGTACTTTGGCTATTCAGGTTGGGATGACATGGAGCAACATGCCATCAATGGGGCTTGCTCTGGAGGTTCACAGAGCAGTGGTGATGAGTGCCAGATTACCCATTAACAAATTTAAGAGTAAGATCTGCTCCAGTTGAAGATTAAATATATTCTACCTCCTTACAGGGATATCAAGTTCCCACTAATCCTTCAAACACCTTCAAATCACATGAGAGTTAAGGATAATTTAGGAAATCTTGAAATTAGTCCTGAGTAGATTATCACAGAGATAATGACACTGGCAATAACTACTTTGATCTACTGACCTACTACTGTTGTGCTGAATTTCTCACCACTGTAGCCATTGACTTTGTGGCTCTCTTATATATCTTCTTCAGCTTTCAGAGCACTTTTTAGTCTACAGTCTTTTAGAAAGCAAGGTCAGCTGATACACAGAGAAGTGATATATAGGCTTACCTCATACTTGAAACCAGGATTGGTCATACCTGTACAAAAGTGTCAATGGTTGTTTAATCATTGTTTTGATCTGCATTTTTTAGTTGTTTGGGTTTTTGTTTAACTTGAACAGTGAGAAAGTTCCCACAATCTCATACAGATAAGAAGCAAGGATACTAGAACTGTGTTTTGCATTCCTGTTCTTGTCCTTCTAATCCTAATTCTTTCTCCTTCTTTCATTATTCAGGACATTACACAGTCCTATTAATTATACTTGTCACTGTATTGTACTAAGAGCTTGTGATGGATTTTTATCCACTGCCTCACTAGGCTTCACTTTGTTTATCCCATTCTGCAAGTAGAGCCTGCATAATGGGTTTTTTATAGAGATCAAAGTTACCCCACTGTGCAGGTACCTACATTTTCACTTTATTCCTATTCCTGTTCAACACCTGATGTTGTACTGTCAATACACTTTTCCAGAAGAAATCATTTTTACCACTAGATGCTTGATAAAAAGATCAAACAGTATATATGAACAGCATGTGACAGAGGACAAGTCCATACAGTTTATGTTAAAGACACACAGTCAAAGAGTGTCTACTTGCTAAAGTCTTTAGGTTTCTTGGTTTAGAAAATTGCATTCCTTGTGAAAGAACTAGCAGGAGATTGCTTGTTTTTATAGATTGTTTGCTGTATACCAAAATTTACAAATTATCCTTAGGAGGTTATGAGAGGTCTTCTCCTGCTTGGAAACATCACAAAAAGATAAAAAATCTGTTGTCTTCAGACAGTCTGAGTTACCTGACTACATATGGATTAAAACCTACATAAAGGAGAAACCACATTTAAAATTAAAATACATTTTTCTGCTTTTAGTTAAAAGGATATCATCCATTTTTGTAAGGATGTTTTAACACACTGATACTAATATTGTCCTTGTGAAAGAGAAATCTGGACTTGACAGTAATAAAAGTGCTCCATCTCTCATCTTTATCATTGCAGATCTACGTACTCTAATCTGCCAGGAATAATATTGTTGTTTTGAGACTTTTTTTGGTTTGATTTTTTTTTTTTTTTAGTTTTAAATGCTGTAGATTATTTATTAGTGTTCTGAATTGCAGAGTTTTTCAGGTCTACTCTGCGTGTCTCAATCTGCTGACAGCAAGAAATGAAGATTCTACCTCCAGTGATGCATGTTTTTTGTTTCATTTATGCAAGTTTATTTTGTTCTCTGAAATTTCACCAGAATTGTTCTGGTTTGAATGCTGTGTTTCTGAGACAGTTGCAAGATGGATTTAGATAGATAAATCAAAGCTGAAGTCCATGATTTTGTATTGTTTTGCTTTATCCTTTTCTCTTTTGCCATTTGAATCAAAAATTTGAACCTGGAAATAATCAATCTCTTGGAATATTTAGATTAGATTGTGTATGGGCTTATATTTTTGTAGAACTCTACTGGTTTTCCATGACCTTACAATAATCACTGAAAGTGATACTGAATAATTTCTGCCTAAGCCTATAGTAAGGGAATAAAATTTAATTACAGGCAGCCATTCATAAATCTGTGGCTTCTAACTGTACAAATTTCCCCCAACAGCAAATTGTGTCTTTCATGACCATATATTCTTTTATATGGTTCTGGTTTTGCTAGGCTTGAAAATATTACTTGTGTATACAGAAGGCACCATGGTCCCATTTCAGCAAGCTGCTTGTTCTAGGTGTGTGGTAGTTATCAGAGAAATGGATGGCATTTCTCAGAATAAGGCTGCGTGCTGATGCATACTTAAATGTGTTGCTGAATTAGGGCCTCAGCAGACAAGGTCATGCTTAAAGGATTTTCCATTGCAACCTAAATAGTTGATAAACACAATGGTGAGGGAGGAATGTGACTCAGTGAACAGCCATCTGGGCAGATAACTTGAATGCTTAGGAAGAAGAGGGATGGAACTAATAAGCTAATTTGCTAAAAGCTCTTCTTAGGTATCTTCTGTTTGTGAATCATACGTGGGGATCTGAGCTTTAAAAGATGATTCAGAGAAGAGAGTAGATTTGATGTACCCTGGATGAACTCCCTGGAAATATTTCAAGTCCCAGTTCATGGATTCTCTTAGTGGTGCGTCTATGCATGAAGAGCAGGGCTAAGCAGTAGGCTTGACACCTACTGTAATGAGATTTGTGGAAAAAATACAGCTTTCTCAAAGAGAGAAGGTAGGAAAAGGTTGGTCAAGATCCCAAAACAAAAAATATAGGACCAAATGTTGAATAACTTAAAACAAAAGCCAGCACTTCCAAGGGAGTTCCAACAGGACAGCACATTCTTCTGAGCACTCCACCTTGAATGCATCCCAGGAGCCTTTGGATACTGCCTCAGTATCTAACATCCCAACACAGATGGGATTCTTCCTGGAACTGGAAAGCTCCCTCCTCCTGGAACTGTCCCAACTATTTGGCTGCAGCCAAGAGGAGGTCAACCAGGACTTTCCACCTCCTGGGATCAGGTGCTAGGTTAGAGGACAATTTGACTCGATCCAGTGTAAGTGTTCCTCTTTTTGTACCCTGCACAGCCCTGGTAGAGCATTGTCTGACCTGCCAAGGGCACAATGCACAGGCAGCTGCTTCCAAAGACCCTCCAGGAAGTAAGTAACTTTCTCCCTAGTGCTATTGAGGATAGCACAATATGCAATTTGTAGGACACATATTTTCAGTACTTTGATATATCATGAGTTTGAGAGTAAATACTTTGCTTTGGGCTGCAGAAGCAGGAGTTTTCACCTACTAAGGCAGTTCAGCCACAGATTGAGTACCTGCATACAAGAGACAAAGTGGAGGCATTGGACATGAGCTCTACATAAAACTTTTCTGTTTATGCTGGGCACAGACACAGCTGAACTAGCCTCAAAAAAAGAGGAGCCCAAGTCAAAATTTACTGAAGGCATCAAAGACATAGTGAAGTGCTAAGCTGACTATACAGCTAGCAGGAACAGTAGAGGTCTCTTTATAATATTGAAAAAAAACCTTAAAATATAATAGCATAAAAATATTCTAGCCTTTTTCTTTTCCTCCACCTTGTAACATCTGCCCCAAAGTTTGGATATTCAAAAGGGAAGCTAAAAATAGCAGAATTTTTGCAAGCCTTAGCAATCCAGAAGAACTTTTCTTTTAGGGATGATCAGTTCCATCAATGCTTCCCTGAAGACACAGTACAAACACCTAGACATTTTGTTTTGTTTTGTTTTGTTTTGTTTTATTTTGTTTTGTTTTGTTTAACTATGCTGGTAAAATAAGGATTCAGATGTACTTGGATATTTACATAATTTTGGATGTATGTAAAATGCACAGACTTCTATTGGAAAATATTGCAAATGAGATTCTAGATGTTAAGTAGGAGAGGCTAAGCTGAAATGTGAAATACAGCTTGCATTTACTAGCTTTTGTTGGAAATATCTGGGACCTCCCAGAGTGAATGGGTTAGTTAAACATTAGCCATTCAGATACTAAGGACAGTTAAAAATATCCTGACGGTAATAACTGATGAAGAAACAGCACATTTCAACTGTTGATATATTGCTTAACATATGTTAAAGACAGTATTTCATTTTTACAGGTAACTGGAATCACCACTTTTTAATTAAGAGCTTATCTGTTAAACTACTTACTCTGAATATTTTTTCTGTTTCAGGGTACTTTTCTGCTCACATGGTAAATGCATTATATTCTCCTCATTTCTATACCGGTTCTATTTGAAACTTCCAGTATAATTTCTTGTAGAAAGATAGACTGTTCCCCTTACAGAGCTATAGATTCTGTCTTGTTTTGTCAAAGAGTTCTTGAAATCTTGGAAGTTTAGAATGCTTAATTTGTAAAGGTTAGTTCAACCTGTGCAGACAATTAAATAAATTTATGGTCTTAATCTGCTTCTCCTCCTCCTCTTCAAGTACAGGAGATTCCAGTAGATAGGTTTAAAAAAGAAGGGAAAATAAATGAGTGTGCTGAATTTTACTAGCATTTCTTATTCTCCATTGTAGAACATTCTTTGACCTTTTTCTTTGAACAAGAAATCACCTTTCACCCCAACACAAAGAAGGAGAACATAGATCTCTGGAAACTTGTCATGATTTTATAGGCAAGGAACTTTAAATTTAGGCTTATGCAAATTCTTGTGATAAAAAGGTCACCAGGTGGCAAATGACTGGTCTGGGGACAGATTAGTTTGAGGAGAAGAAAAGTTAAGTCCCTGAAAACTTACACTGCCTTGTAATGACTCCAGCTATTTTTAGCTTCCTTAGCTACTTTTATCTCAGGGAAAACATCTACAATGAGAGCTTATATATTATGTAAGGTACCACGAGGATTTGAACGAGCTAGTCCTAATAAACACTTCTACAGGACTTCACATGCTGTTTAACCTGAGTTGCAGCATTTCTCATCAGAAGCAGCTTGATTTTAGAGGTGAAAAGAGTGATTCTCTAATGTAAGACCCTTGGGAAAGAGCCCATCCTTTCTGTTTCAAATGTGTATCATTTTGCACTCTACATGAATAGAACTAGAGTTATTTTACTATGTGAATTACTGAAAAAAAAAGAAAGGGGTGGGAGTTCAGAGTACAGTAAAAATAAGAAGTAAATTACTCTCTGTGTGCTAAACCCAATTTTATACTTGAAGTCTACTTCTTTCTTTGTAATGCTACAAAGGCTCTATTGAAATCATTGTAGAAGCCTGCATTTCAGGGTTGTTTTCAAATGGGTTGGGCTTGGTTTTTTTTCTGTGCAAATGCTTCCAAGCATGCTGCTTCTATCTTAGTGCTGATGCTAGCTCTACACAAATAACTTACTGTCTTTCTGCTTTGCTTTTTATCTGAAGAAAGGGTTGTTTCACACCAAAAGATGCTGACTTCCGTTCTTGGTAATCAGAGTGGAACAGGTGTTCCTTCTTCCCACAGATTGCAGGTGTTCTCCTGGGTAGTTTTCTAAAATCATTTTGATGTCTCCCTGAGTGATGTTCAGACACCTAAAGTGAGTAATTTTGCAGTAGACTCTGTGTTAACTGGACTGGACTATACCTTGGTTAAACCTGTGTGAACGAAATCATTGATACTGTTACCAGGCCAAATTTTTGGTTTTAATATTGTTAAAACCCCTGACTTAGGACACTATCCCCAAATGGTGTCAGTTGATACTTTCCCAAGAGCTTGGTGTGGCAGTGACTTTTCCTTCTCTGCCTCTACAGAGAAAATGAAAAGGAGTTTAAAGGCATTAGTCCAGATTTAGCACTTCCTGTTGAAGGTCTAGCAAGTGTGAAGCAAAGCTGAGCAGAAAACAGGCCTTTGGCTTGGCTAATTAAGAAATGCTATGAGGACAGTAATTTTATTTCTGATTTACCAACTTTTTTACTATTCTGTATGTCTATAAGAGGTTATACATTTACCACACACTAAATATTGTTTTACAGTGTACTGTATGAAACATGCATCTAAACACACACAAAGAAGTTTTACAATAAAGCAAATTAAATAATTTACTTTGTGTCCTTCCTAGTTGGCAAATTTTTATGGGAAAAGAAGTACATAAATTCTATTAATAAAGAAAGAATATCTGACAGTGGCACGTGGAGGGTTTTTTTGAGGGATTGCTGCAAATATTTATACAATTAGAAGAAAGCAGAGATCATAAATAGATACTGATAGATCTTAAGCATTTTCTTAAGCTATTTTGAGATGGCATATATTGTTGAAGGATGCTGTAGGAATGTGTAAAATAATTAAAGCACTTTTGGAACTATTTATTAAAATGGAAAAATTTTCTAGTAAGTGTAGTATTTATAATTTAAAATATCTCATACAGGAATTAAAGATTTTGCAAGGAACGGTAAAATGCAGCAAATGTGACCAAATAATAAAAATCTTATCAAGACAGAAATCTATAGGAAAATCTAATATTGCTGGGTTTTTACCTCAGAATACTGCACTTGAAAAGTCTAGTTGCATAACAGATTGTGTTACATTCTCTAGCCAGGTGACATCTCCATTCCTATTCTCTCCCTCCCTGTGACGAACCTCAGCAGTAGAAAGATTTATCATTACAATAAAAACAAATTCTGCATATTTTTCACGTGTATGAACTCTGCTTCTGCTCAGTGCACTGTGAAAAGCAGAATGTAAATTAATAACAGATTCTTCTATTATAATAATTTTTATCTCTACCTGGTTTGGCCACCATTGAAAACATTTGACATCCTTTGACTGATTGAGGGGTAAAAAAAATAAGAAAATATTAAGAGACCTCCATTAGTCTAGTTACAAATTTAAACCAGAAAAAACAACTAGAGCAACAAAACTGTTCTTCATCCTCCTGATTCCTTGCCAGTCTGTCCAAATGATGACCTTTGCAGTCGAAAACAAAAAGGGTAGGAAGCACATTTGTATTGTTGTACCCAAGTTACCTTAATATCTGTTTCTGTGGCTGAAATTGTTTCAGTCCTCAGCTGTTTATCACATTTTGTCTAAATACTGTTCCTGCTAGGTGCAGCCTGAAATTTAGATAATGCCAACTGGATCAGACTCCATGTAGAATATTTCCCAGAGGAAAGATGATCCCCTTTTTTATTCTCTATTGTGTGAGGGGTCTAGGTTAAGGTTCTTTCTGCCTTAGAGGTAGCTATGAAACCCCCATATGGAAAACTGCATTTTTGTTCAAGAGCTGTAGGAAAGCTGGGTGAGGGGAACACTCGTTTCAGTAAGTTCTTTTTAAGTTCTTTCATCTTGGGTTGAACAGCAAAATATTCCTTGCAGCAAAAGACACTGGATAGCAAAAGACACAAGAAGGACTCAAAAATTACCCTGTAAGGACAGCTATAGGAAGACATAGGCTGACTCTCAGATCTGGACCCCATAGAATAGGTGAATTCTGGGATGGTAACTCATTTCCAAATTCTGATGGCTCAAATGTCTACACTTGAACCTGCTTCTAAACTTCTGACGTAATCAGTAATGTTTAGAGAGAAATTTCAATCGTCCTGAAGGAGACACCTATCCCGGTAAGCTGAAGACCAGTTTAGATTTTGCTGTACATAACACAACCTGAGACAGCAAGCTCACCTGTGGAAAGTCACTGTGTCCCATTCTGTATGTGCAGCCTCTCTGATGACTAACCTGTTTTTTGTCACCTTGTAGTTAAAGAGGAACTTACAGCACTTCCTCCTCCTTGTGCATTTGTAGAGACCAGCATGGTGTGTACATTCAGTGACACCTACCCAGCTAGGCCAGGAAGCAAAATAAGATACGAGCAACCTAATTCATGTATCTCAAGGAGGCCTCAGCTGCAGTGACTCTCAAAGTTCTTAGAATTTTGGGGGGAAGTGAGAAACAGTTAAAATTGAGAATAGTTGAGACTAGGTCTTCTGCAGTTTGCATTGCTGGTTTAAGGTCAATGAAAATGCTATTCATTCTGCTCTGGGCAACAGGTTGGAATATGCTGGTCAAAACATTGAGTTCTGTGAAAATTAGTCATCACTGATTTTCTGAAATTAAGATAGCATGCCTATAAAACTAATATCTGGCTGATTATACTTATATATTAGCGATGATTCTTCAGTAGAAAAAAGACATTTTTTGTAATAAGCCTTTTCTATACAAATGATATTTCTAAGAACTCCTTAACTCTCAAGGCACGTGCATGGATTCTGCATTGACATCTTTACCTCCTTTGCCCTCCCCAATGGTGTGCATAGTGTGGGAAGCATTAGATTCCTCCACAGTTTTTAAGAAACATGCATTAGCAATAGAGAAATATAGAGAACCCAGCCTTTGAACCTTGAACAGCTAGTCCTGTCACAGCTGAGATACCAGAGTGTTTTTTGTCTTTCTGTACTCCATAGGGTTATTTCAGGTTTCCACTGGTGTAGAGAGAATGTGTGTCACAGCTCAGCCATCTGTCTGTAGATGACTTTTCCTCAGAAATGCTTTCTGCCTCATTTTAATCTATACCTATGATAGGAAAAGCAGCTAGAGCTGGGTAGAATATTTCCACAATTTTTTTTTTATTAAAAAAATGCTGATGACTTGAAACTGAAACTTTTTGGGACCATTTGTTTTGACAAATATTTGTTGACATTATTTCTTTCCTCTAAGAAAAGGTTTCTTGAGGTTTCTTTTTTCCAACCTGGCTAGTCCACAGTAGCTTAGTGATTTGAGTGCTTCCCTGAGGCCAGGGTCAGATCCCTGCTTGATGTGATTTGAAGCACAGACCTGAGATCAGGTTAATTGAGGAGCCTTCATAAACTAGGTCTTTCTGCTCTCCCCCTAGAACAGGGTAGTCTCTGGGTGTTGTTTCATGGTTATTGCAAGTTAAGGCTAAAGGTTAAATGTGCTGATTTCTTCTACTAACATAAAGGTCAAACAACAGGTTACAGAATATGGAAATAGGTTTACAGAGTAAAATCGATAGACTCATAACTCCATTCCAAGCTTCTGGTTCAGGAATTCTGGGAGTGTTAATCACATTTGATGTTGAAGTTGTCTGTGTTGTTATGGCAATTATTCTCCCCAGCTGGACAGAGCTTCCCAGAGATGAACTTTGCTTTGGTTTGAGGCTCCAAGTTATGCTTCTGCCTTGGCAGCACAGTCCTAAATGGCAAATAAAGGGTCCCTGTGAGGGCTTTATGTGGAAGTTCTTTGGTCATGCTTTGAAATTTTCTTTTTTCCTGCTGACATAGAGATCTTCTGTTCCAATAGATGTGACTGTGACCATTTGACATCTATGACTGCCACTAGAATTTTCTTAAGTTAATTTAAGAGGGTTTTTTGAGTCCAGAAGTGTTCTGAAGTATTGCTTCCATGTTTCTGTTAACTCCTTTTCCTAGATGTAGGTTTAAACAGTCTTTAACCTCCCAAATATCATTTATATATCAAATACTCTAAGGAGTTCTTTTATTTTCTTGAGCAGTTTACATTTGGGCTCATCCCTCCAAAGCTGCACAATTTGTAATTTGAATCTCTTCATACATTCATGATAAAATGCAAATTGCCACATAATAAAAAACATTATCTGTAAAGTATCTCTAACTTGCTTCACAATAGATGTTAAAGACTTTTTCCTTAGGGCCTCCACATCGCCTGTCACGTTAAGATACATGGCTGATTTGACACTTAGAATACCTTATTTTTCCTTTTTTATAGAAAAAATACCAGCACTAACATTCAGTTAACCTCAGTAATGGACAGACATCCCTACAAGATTTCCTCAGAATTGTCTTCCTGAGGTGAGTTAATGCTCCTTTCCAAGTTGGTCTGCATATCATGACTGCCTGGCAGTTTTGAAAGAGTGATATTGACTTTTCATTGCCTGTCTTAAAATTGCATCTCTTTTTATATAGTATACTTCTATTTTCTATTTCAGTCTCTTGAGACATTTGGCAAGCTTTTCTTTAAATCCTTGGAAAAGCAGGCTTTTGCAATATTTCTTTTCTGATGTTGATATCTGATGCTTTGAAAGATAGTGTCAGAATTCCTGCAAAGGACCAATTATATTGTAACTTGCCAAAAGGAAAGTTCCTCTTTAACACTAGGCATCATTCTTTGGCATATGTCCCAAAATATGAAGATTATATATTTTACTAGCTTGGTATTATCAAAAATCACCATAGATATAAATGTTGAGTCGTATGAACATGTAATCTTCTAATATGTAAGAATTTAGTTTTGAGTAAGGACATAGGAAGATGACTGTGATGGCCTCAAAACAAAGACCAAAATCATGCTGATCCCAAAAGGATTCTGGAGCAGCGAGAATCACAGGTTTTACACTCATTATACAGTAAGATTCACACTGAAATAGAACCTAAAATAGGATTGGTATATACATGGAGAACAATTACAGTTTCTTTAGAGGTCTGCTGTCACCTGGCAAAATGATGACCATGGAGTGGGGCTAATCAGTTCCCCTGACCAGGCAAGTACATAAGAACAGCATAAGAATACAAGGATACTTCCCTAAATCGCTCTTTCCTGGACACAAACAGTGTAAGTCATCACACAATACAGTGTTGAGAGATTTCCACAATATAACCATGTGTTTCACTGGAGGAAAATACCTCCATTTGCATGGGGATTCATGAACCTTCACCGGAAAGCATTAGCTGAAATGAAAAAATTTAAAGTAATTTTCAGATTTGTGCATGAGTGCGTGTGCATGTTTTGAGTTGACAAGTGTTTTGTCTGAGAGGTGCCAGTGGAATCAGAATGACAGAATCAATATTTTAGTTTAGTTAGTTTAATTTTATTTGACAAATCTGTGAAGTAGTTTGCTGTTATTGAACACCCCTGGTATGCCACATATTTAGAGAAGTGGTCAGAGCTTAAATTTGGCTGCCTGTTAACATTTTGCTCCAGATTTTAATTCAGTCTACGTGTATTAATGGCACTTTGGAAGAACTTCAACACATAATGAAGAAATAATGAAAGAAAAGGCCGTCATATTTAGATCTTTTTTCTCCTTGTCATTTCCATTTCAAAATTTTCTGCTTTCAAGAGATGAAAGAAACTGCAAGAACTTTCTCTGCAAGTATAAAACTCCTTTAGAAATATTAGATACAGATCAGTCTTGTCTGGTAGGAGATTTTTCTAATGCAGTTCTTGCTCTTTTTATTTTGAGATTTATGCAGTTTTACATAAGTAAAGTTTCATAGTGTGTAAGTTTTGGAGTGTGTGAATCCTGCAGTTATAGCTGATAATATCTCCACCTGAAAGGGTTACAACTGCCCAACCAAGAGAGTTTTGCCTGGAAAACAGAGCTTAAAGTAGGATAAACACCCGCTAGCTACAAGGGACTGCTTTCCCCCAGATTGCAGTCAGTGTTGTTGCCATGAATATCCAAGGCAGGTGGAAATATCGTGAGTTGGCTGCCGAGCACACTTTGGTGAGGTGTGCTGTGCTGAGGTGACTGCAAAATGTGCCTCTGCCTGCATTATGTCCTAGATGCTCCTACAGAGAACACACAACTGCCTACTTCTCCCGTAGTCTTGCCTGGGGTCCCAATTCTGTGACATGAATATTAAAAACAAGCAAACAAAACCTGTCTGGAGACTAGAGCAGCCTCCCGTTTGGGCAGATCTGGAAAGATTACAGGCAGGAGCACAACCTGGTACTGCAGACCTCTGAGGCTCGGCGGGCAGGGACAGCTCTTTCCGTGCACTGCCGGTCGGATATTTGCAGTGATTTGGGGCAGTTTTACCAGCGTTGTGATCCGAGGGTCGGGGTTTTGCGCTGGGCCTTCAGCTCTAGAGGCAGCCCGGAGCAGCGGCGGGGCCGAACCCGGGGCTGTCCGGACACCCTCTGCCCTCAGAACCGGCGGTGCTGGGCCCGGGGCTGTCCGGACACCCTCTGCCCTCAGGACCGGCGGGGCCGAACCCGGGGCTGTCCGGACACCCTCTGCACTCGCTGCCCTCAGAACCGGCGGTGCCGGGCCCGGGGCTGTCCGAACACCCTCTGCACTCGCTGCCCTCAGAACCGGCGGTGCTGGGCCCGGGGCTGTCCGGACACCCTCTGCCCTCAGACCCGGCGGGGCCGAACCCGGGGCTGTCCGGACACCCTCTGCCCTCAGAACCGGCGGTGCTGGGCCCGGGGCTGTCCGAACACCCTCTGCCCTCAGACCCGGCGGGGCCGAACCCGGGGCTGTCCGGACACCCTCTGCCCTCAGAACCGGCGGTGCCGGGCCCGGGGCTGTCCGGACACCCTCTGCACTCGCTGCCCTCAGAACCGGCGGTGCCGGGCCCGGGGCTGTCCGAACACCCTCTGCCCTCAGAACCGGCGGTGCTGGGCCCGGGGCTGTCCGGACACCCTCTGCCCTCAGAACCGGCGGTGCTGGGCCCGGGGCTGTCCGGACACCCTCTGCACTCGCTGCCCTCAGACCCGGCGGGGCCGAACCCGGGGCTGTCCGGACACCCTCTGCCCTCAGAACCGGCGGTGCTGGGCCCGGGGCTGTCCGGACACCCTCTGCCCTCAGAACCGGCGGTGCTGGGCCCGGGGCTGTCCGAACACCCTCTGCCCTCAGACCCGGCGGTGCTGGGCCCGGGGCTGTCCGGACACCCTCTGCCCTCAGAACCGGCGGTGCTGGGCCCGGGGCTGTCCGGACACCCTCTGCACTCGCTGCCCTCAGACCCGGCGGGGCCGAACCCGGGGCTGTCCGGACACCCTCTGCCCTCAGAACCGGCGGTGCTGGGCCCGGGGCTGTCCGGACACCCTCTGCCCTCAGAACCGGCGGTGCTGGGCCCGGGGCTGTCCGGACACCCTCTGCACTCGCTGCCCTCAGACCCGGCGGGGCCGAACCCGGGGCTGTCCGGACACCCTCTGCCCTCAGAACCGGCGGTGCTGGGCCCGGGGCTGTCCGGACACCCTCTGCCCTCAGAACCGGCGGTGCTGGGCCCGGGGCTGTCCGGACACCCTCTGCCCTCAGAACCGGCGGTGCTGGGCCCGGGGCTGTCCGGATGAGTAACCTCATCCCAGAGGAAGGGCTGTGTCCGAGGGACGTGTCCCATTGCCTGCAAATGGCTCTGCCACCCCATTGTTTGAGCGTCTCGGTGGAAGCGGATCAGGAAGCTTATCTGGAGCCATCCCCACCCTTTCACCGGCAGCCCTGGTTTGAAAGAGACGCCGCGCCTTTCCCTCCGTCTCCTCCTCCCTCCGCCCTGGTTTAGAGCAACCCCAGCTGTTCCTACAGCCTCCGACTTTGGTGTAAAGAAATCTCATTTTAATTCCTCGAGCACTGTCTGTTTCCTTTGCTTGGGGCTCATGACAGGTGCCCCTTTGTTCTTTGGTTTGATATTATCTCAAATAGCCTTGGAGCTTCAGCCATGCTAAAAAACTTGCACTAGCAGCAAACTGCCCAAATTAGCATTTTTGCTAATTCCAGAGAAACGCAAAGTTGCTGAAGCCCTTCCAGGAACCTGTCAAATTAATTTGCAGTGAGAGAAGTGGATATAGGGTGAGGAGAAGGTTCAATTGAATATGACACAGAGAATGGCCTTTATAGACTTTCCCATTCCTGCTTTTACAGATAGAATCTTGAATTTGAAAATCAGGTGAAATAGTTTAAGATAGACCTTTATTTATAACGTGGTTGAAAGCCTTGCATTTTTCTAAGATCCCTATTAAGTGTAATTTTCAATTTGTAAGTTATTAAACCTTATGTTTTGTTTGTAAAGCACTGAAGATTCACAATATTTTTGGACTTTCTAAGCTCAATAATTAATATTTCTTCAAACAGTTTTGTTTTTTCACTTTTTGAGAACATGGTTCTCCTGTATTAATTTGTCTCTACTCTGAAGTTTAGAGTTGTTGGGCTTTTTTTCTGTCTGCCGAGTTAAATATGATTTATTCTGCATACCCCTTATTTAATTTGAGTATCATTTTTAGCCTTGTCTGAAAAATGTATGCCCAGCTGTTATCTAGTAACTACCTGGCTATTGTTCTAGATAGAGAGAAATAAATTAAGTCCTTGGTTTTGCTTTCCTGTCCTCTGCCTTTGCAACATATCTGGAAAACACAGGCACAGTGAAGGGTTATATAAACAGTAGATGAGCCATTGCAGGGTGGGTCATATTTTACAACTGAAGTAGCTCAGGAGTGAAATAGTATGTGCCAGAAGCAAGGAGGAATTGAGGAAAGATCTGTACATCTGAGTCACACAGTCACTCCCAGTACAGTGTTGTTCATGCCACACCTTTGCTGGAAGCATAAAATTTCAACCCAGTCCTTCATGATTTTTACTAGCACTACCACTGAACATTCATTACTCATTCTGAGTAATTAACTAGACTATTTAAGTTTTGATTACCAGTACTTTTTTTCCGGTATTCAAGAAAGCAGAAGCAAATTGTCACATAAACAAGATTAAGCATTTTCAGCGAGGGAAAAATCATGGAAAGGGATAACGGAAAGGGATACAGTTTCTGTTAATTAAGCTGCTTCCTCTTTTGCATTGCCAGACCTCTACATTCCCCCATTACACTCCATGTCTTACTGTGGTGTGTGTGAATTATAAACTAACAAATCACTGTATTATAGGTAGGAAAAAGTTTTAAAATACTGGGTTGGGGAGGAAGTGGGAAAAATTACACTGTGATGCTTTCCAAATTGAGGGGTTTTGTTCTGGCTAGAGCTTGCTTGCTTCTAGTTGCAGCAGACTACCAGTGAACAGTGGTAAACCCTGTCTGAGCTCAGGTGTCCAGCTCCCAGTCTTCCCCTTTGTTCATTCATGACCTACACTGTGAGTAGAAAGGTTGCAGAAACAGAGAATGAAGCTATAAATGATAAGCTGTGTGTGTCACAGTGAGAAATGCTCTTACTTTGCAAGCCAGTTTTAAAATAGTAAAGAATATATAAGAACCTAAGATTCAGTTATGGGTTTTAGCTGAATATGTGTTACTGTTACCTGCTATTTCTATTATTTTGTACTATAAAGGCCAGGCAGTCTCTCCATCTCTGTTGCCAGTGTATTAAGCAACCTGGACTAGCTTTGAAGGTAGTTCTGGTTTGACCAGGGGGTTGGACTGGATGACCTCAAAGAGTCCCTCCCAATCTGTTGGAGGCTTTTTAAATGACTATCAGCCTGTACAGAAACTTTGTCATCTGATGCACTGACATACAAATGTGATCACCCCTCTGTCCTCCCACTCTTGTCTTTCAGCAGAAAACCATCTCTCTTTTTCCTGGCCATGTCTCTGTTCTGTCTGTGCAGGCTGGAGTCCACGTGGCAATCAGAGCCACAGTGACCAGTGGGATCACCCAGTATCCTGCTCCTGCCACCTCTACCGACTTCACAAGGCAGAGTGCCTTTCCTGGGCAAAGTGCCCAGTAAAATGGCTTTGCAGTATTATCTGCATACTCAGTAATCTGTGCCTCAGTGCCTTATCAGGCTGAGACATAACATAGAGGGCAATCAGTTATGTCCCTCTTTGCCAGTGCCTCAGCAAAGATAGCCAGCATTATGGGTATGCTGGTGTCTTTGGTAGGCATTGAGAGTTTCTCTTTTAAATAAGATAACTAGTCCGTATTTTAGAGACAGCATTAAGTGACACTAAACCTGAATCTGAGACTCGTATTTTAGCAGATTAGTATTTTTTGTGTTTTCCCATAGCCCTGATCCATTCTTCTGCTCATTTTCTCAAGTATCATGCATCTGTGAGCTGACACCCCAAATCTGGAAGACTATTAATTTGCCTACAAGACACATTATGGGGCACAAACTCTATGGTGGCTATACTCCCTGCTTTATTTATTAAAGACAAACATGGGGTGAAACATTGCACTAGATAAGTTGACCCAGAAAAATTTTCTAGAAAAGATGAAGGGGGAAAAAAAAAGGCCCTTTGCTTTCACAAGACTTAACACTGGTTAAGAAGAGCAGTTTAAACCAAATGGACAATTCTGAGCTCCAGTATTTCTTGGGTAGAAAGAAATTTTATTTGTTGTGTTAGGAGTACAAAAGCTGGGCTTTAGTGTTTCCTGCTTGGCAGAGTGAATTTCTCAGGCTCAGTCTGATGCTGGCCAGGGAAAGAGGCAGCCCAGCCTTGACTCTTCTGCCACCATTGCCTTTAACCAGCTTCTGCTGAGGTTTGTATTTCCTTTGTATTTGGTTCCCTTCTGTCTTCCATTCAGTCGTTTATTCAGTCGCTATCCTAAAGTTGATTTCCTGCTTCTCACCCACAATCACTGCAGTTAAAGGGAGCCTTAGCTCCAGTATCCTGTGCCTTATCTTTTAGATATAAATACAAATGCATTTTGTAGGATACCTAATTTATAAATGTGTATTTCCTTCTTGGTGGTGGGTTTGGTTTCTTTGTTCTTTGAGACGTTAACTTTCATGTTTAACATAGACTATAATACAGAGAACTTTTTCGAATGTCCATAGGATTGATTGAGAGTTGCAATAACAACTATTATTAAGATTTGGTACATATACACACCTAATGTGCTTTTAATGTGTTCTTAGCATTTCTCAACAACTGCATGCTGCATGTGATGTCTTTATACTCATTGATAGTCTAGGTGACAAGCTCATCAAAGAAAAACATACTCTCCTTGAATGGCCTCTGAAGATTCAATGTTTTCACTTCTCTAAGCAGCTGTTGCCTTTTGGGTGTTCTTTTGTCATGGGGATGTTATGAATTTTAAGTCATTCTCTTCTCACCTCCCTCATGCTCCCAGCCAGAAGAAAATCAGTTAGAAAAGAGGCAATTAACCAGCATTCAATTTGCTGCAATGCCATAATAGTAGTAATAATGGTGTTTGGTCTGGATGCCCTTAGGGACACAAGAAATTCCTTATCTTGTGCGGTTACTGGAGTTTTAATTTTCTTGTTTTCACTTCATTTTCTTTTGCATGAAATGGAAAACCAGAAAAGCCAAGCACGCTTTGGGCATTCTAACAGTCTAATGACAAATGTTATGCACTTGTGGTGAAGTTCTGTTTGGAATTCTGTAAAATAAAAAAATATTTGGAACATTTGTATCTCCAAAGCAACAGTAAAACTGTTAATAACAATTATTTTCAGAATTTCATTAGCTGACTTTAAGTAGCGTGAATTACTAGTAAGATGATTACATCCTTATCCTGTAGGATGCCAAAGGATCCAAACACACAATCTGCTTAGAAAGGATGGTCAGACTAAATATGAATAGGCTCATTCAGTGAAACAAATACTAGTTTTAGATTCTTAAAATTAATAAAATTTTTCATTAACTTCTTGATACCAAGAAGAGAAGAGCTGATTTGCTTATCAGCACCATTTTCAAACTCAAAACAATCAAATACACTCATTGGAATAATAGTTGCAAAACTACCCTGAGATGGTCAGGCTTTTCCTTTCAAAAGTGCATAAATGGTGTCAAACTTACTGAACTGGCAAAATTAAACCAAGTGAAAATTTCCACTTCATCAACAAGTTGAATCATGTCATGCCTTATAAAGCATGAAGTTTAAAAATAAAGAGTGACTTATGTTCATAACTACTCCCGGCTGTGATGCCACTTCTGCTTTTATTTTCAGCGTAGTCAGCTTCTGTAGCTTAGAGTTCTTTTGCCTTGTACAGTACAGTTAATTTCTTTCTTAAAACATGCATAGCAGAAACCAGAGATTTAAATCTCCTCTTTCCTGCTGTGGCTAAACCACTCAAATAAATGGAAATGGAAGTGCCGTGTGTAAATAGGGAGAATTATATCCTGTGATGAATTATTAACGTAACTGGGTCATCACCTGTTGAGGTGATCCGGGGTGTGGGTTTCTTTTCACGGATATTAATCTGGATCTTGTAGAACACCCCATTCGATTTCCTGTCCTGTCCAGTTGCTATTAAGAACATGACTATGCCTGGAAAGATTGAGAAAAATGCTGCTTTTTTTGAGAATCACAATAGCATACAGAGGGAGTCAATTATCCTCGGACAGGCACCATTCAAATTCCCAAAAGCAATATAAGTGCCAAGAAAACCCCAGAAAGTTCAGCGGCTTTGTTTGGCTTGGAAAAACACTCAGAAATTTGGCTTTTCATTTATCCATGATCCCTGCAGCATGCTTCAGCTGGAGCCTGGCTGAAGTCACAATATGTTTCCTTGATATAAGTATACCACTGGAGCCACATTCAGGCACGAGACTTCTAAATACATTTCAGGCCTGGGCTTCAGCTTTTCTACTAACTTCAGGGTTTGCAACTGAGCTCTGTTTGGGCTATGATTGCCTGCCAAGTTAAAGAACATTTCTCATAAGGTTTACAGATCATCCTGTTACTAGGTGGGCAAAGCAACCCCAATAGAATAGTCTCTTGGAATCTGATGAACCTTCTGGACTGGAAGCAGGAGCAATCAAACAGAAAGAAAGGCTTGGAGAGGAGACAGAATATACATTTCAAGGCTGTGAGCAGAGCCAGTTTCAGCTGACTACTGGCAAAATTCCACGTGTCCTTATTTTCTATAGACAGGTTTATCTGCTCCCATATGTTAGGCCCTGCTTCAGTTCCAGATTCATTTGCTCTCATTCTTTTGAATGCATCTGTCCTGTTAGTGCTCTGCCTCGGGAATTAGAAGGCATTAAACTGCAACCTGTTTTTTCTGTGATTTCTCACTCTTAGAATGCGATGAACTTGCTACAAAGCTTTTTCTGTGCCTTGCATGTGCGTACCAAACGTATGGAAGCCAAAGCAAAGAGGCAGCGCATGTCCTAGAAGGATTTCTTGGCTTCCAGAATGGTTATGACTTTTCAGAATGAAGGATTATTGAACGTTTCCCAAAGCAGCAGCTGTACAAATGGCTCCCACACCAGGAGGAGGAAATACATGAGCTAATCCTTGAATTGGTGATTCATGCCAAGACATCCTGGGGACAAACTGAAACCTCAGAGGGAAATACCTGTTAGGTTTCAGGACCATTGAAATGCTAAAATCTCCTCAGGATTCTCAAAGATTCTCTATTTTCCTATCAGTTTTGTTTGCAAAGCCCATTTGTTGCTCAGGAGCAAGTATACTCCTAACAGTTTACAGACCTCCAGTAAGCATAGATTGACCTTTGAATTCAGTAGTACCCTGCCAGATTGATGCATTCCAGACTGGAGTTTAATACATTTTTGTATGTTAGGAGCCCTTATCTTCTACCCACTTTGCAATGTTGAGCTATTCCTGAAAATTCACATCCTTAGATAAATGTATGATAAAAACTGGGGGGGAATTGGGAAAGAAGAAAAATGATGCAGTTTCTTTATTGTCAGCATTATGTCAGCTAACCTTTCAGCATTGTCAGCTCAGGTTTGGAGCTCTTCTCAAATGTCTGCCAATGCTTTTCCATCCCTGACTCAAGGGAATGCCAGGAGCAGTGTGCCTTTCTCAGTCTTCCCCAAAAGCATCAAGTGCATGACCTTTTATCCAGCTCCATGGGGTAGGCTGTGCAGTAATCTTATGCCATTCCATTTGTGTTGGAGGAATACAGCACCTGATCACGTGGCCTTAGGTCTATATCCTGCCAGGCAAAATAGAGTCTATATATAGGTCCTAACTTTATAGCAAGTTCTGTGGAAGATCAGAACTGCTGTTCGATGTGCTTGCATAGTTGATTCAACATCAGGTGGTCTGACATATTTGTACTTTTGAATTATGAATGAATACTGCTAAAACTTAAATATATCATTACAAAATTACTAACAGCAATTTCCTTCCCTTTATATTTGCATAATGAAATTCACCACGGAGCTGTACTCTCCCTAAACATATAGATCCTATAGAAAGGTCAGAAGGTGTCTGAAAGCTGTATAAAAGGAGCAGGATGCACATGCAGATTTAGAGGAGGGGTAAAGAGCAGCTGCACTTTGCCTTCCAGATTACCACTTCTGAATTATGAACATTCATTGGAGATTTCAAATACTTTATAAAAAACCCAGGTAACTCTCAAGCAGGCATTGTCCTGAAGCGACTGAAATATTTTTAGATGAAGTCATAGAAATTGTCCATGAACATCAGAAAAAATTGAACTGAACTGGAAATACAGTATATTGAGTTAATATTTCCCTTTGAAACACTCAGATCTAAGTTAAGACTAATAATAATACTTCAACTTTAATTTCTGCAATCTGCAGAAATTGTTCTGTCCATCATCCTTTCATTTCCACCCCAGTTCTGGCACTGTTGTTACTGCAAGGAGGCATCACTGACATCTAAGCAGAGCTGATGCAAGATCCTAAACCTAAGGCCTTGTTTTTGTAACTTAATCCCTCTTTCTAAAGGCACATGTCTCACATCTCCTGCTCCTTCTTCCCTGTACACAATATTTGTGTTCCTCAATGACAGGTAAACCTCTGCTGATCTTTTCACTTTCATCTCTGGGTTCTTTGTGACTCTTCCTCCCCTTCCTCTGCCCACTAAATAAGTGAAAGAAAGTACTTGGGTGGCTGGGATATCTCTCACTAATTATAAAAAAAGGATGTTTGAGGGGTCATGTAGGATTGGATGATCTTGTCAGTGGCTCAGCTGAACTGCTGAGGTCCCATCTAGTCCTGCATCTCTGGGCTTCAATGAAGCTTAGAGCATTCAGTAAATATCAAAGGATCTAGTTGATTTGTGAAAACTCTTGTTATATAACATTTTTTAAAAGTGATCAAATATGGCAGCTGTAAAATATGAAGTGTCACTTTGACTGCTAAGTTTGTTAACATAGCAGAAAAGCTGTAATGTACAAACTAGAGGCATAGCAGTTGTTCTTCCTTTAAGTAATAGGGACTCTGTAAGAACTGTCAGTATTGGTTGAAATGTTTTATAGTTGCTGTCCTGTATAATTTGATCTATAAGTTATTACACAACTATAATAGTCACAAAAGAATCCTGTGATTTACAGGAAATTCTGTTAGGTTGTTATTAAGATGTGGACTGAAAGCTTTAAATAAAAATACTGTACTTAAAAATAATATAATTAAAAATTGTTTTGTGATTCTTACAAATAACTATGATTGCAATGTTTGATATTATTTTATAATATCTTTATAAACAAACTTTAAAATCAGATAGAGAGTGAAAAATACTTATGTTATAAATATAGTCAACAATTTCGTTTTGTTCTGTCATTTTAATTGTTCTTTATCCCTCTAAAAATACAACGTGGCGGGTTAAAATCAGATGACTGTTGCCCCTTGCCCCCCCTCCACCCCAGCAAGACAGTGGGAGAAAATAAGATGAATAGAGCTCATAGGTTGAGATAAGGGCAGGGCAATCATTCACCAATTACTGTTATGGGAAAACAGACTTGACTCAGGGAAGATTAATTTAACTAATTTCCAATTAGAAATAGACTAAACTGATGATTAACAAAATCAAAACTAAGGCCACCTTCTCGCACACCCCCTTTCTTTCCAGGCTCAAGTTCATTTCTTTTTTCCTGACTCTTCTATCTCTTCCTCTCCTTCACCAAGTGCCACAGGACAATGTGGATGGCAGGTTGTGGCGTTCGTAACAATTTGTCTTTTTCAGTCCTTCCTTCTCATGCTGTTCCCCTACTCCATCATGGGGACCCTCTCACAGGAGACGGTCCTTCATTAAGTGCTCCTGTGTGGGTCCTTCCCATGGGCTGCAGTTCAAGAATTGCTATAGTTGTGTCCCTTCCCGTGGGGTTCAGCCCTTCTGGAGCAAACTGCTCCACCATGCTCCACCCACATGCTCCACCCACAAGGTCACAGGTGCTGCAGAAGATCCTCCGCCATGGAGTCTCCTTGAGCTGCAGTTTCCTTCAGGAAATATCCAGTACTGTGGCATGTAGTCCTTGATGGACTGCAGGATCTGTATCTGCTTCACTGTGGACCTCCATGGGACAGCTTGCCTTGCAGGCAACTTTGCCACAGGTTGCATGGGAATCTGTTCCAGCCCCTGGAGCACCTCCTTGCCCTCCTTCTACACTGACCTTGAGCTCTGCTGGGTTTCTTCCCTCTGTCCCTCACTCCTCTGTCCCTCACAACATTTTTACTGTGTCTTCTATGTGTTATCAGAGAGATGCTGCCAGCATTGCTGAAGGGTTCAGCTTTGCACAGTGGTGGATCTATTTTGGAATCATCCAAAACTCGCTCTGTCTGACATGGGGCAACTCTTGGACTCTTTTCAAAAAAGCCTCTCTAGTAGTGCTGCCTCTGGGTTACCAAAACCTTGCCATGTAAATGCAATTCATAAGCATGTATGGAAGTTACTTTTACTTTCTCCCAATATTCTCTGTAGATTCATCAAGAAAGTATGAAAGCTTAAACACACTTATCTGTTTCCAGGCAACTTACAGTTCTAGAAGTGTTTTTCATTACTGATGTTGGCATTCCTTTTATTTCTGTGGTGAAAATAGGCTGCAGACCATTTTTCCTGTATGTTATAGGATACTCTGTACGTTGCCTATTTAGAGTATGTTTTTGTGTTCTAAAAAGACATTATAAGTTTTAGTCCTACTCTTGCCTTCAAAAACTCATATTGTTCTTGAGGACACTGGTGGTTCCAACAGTTTACAGCATGGCTATGTTGCAAATCTGGGTTTCCAGTGATCAGAAAGGATTTGTCAAAAAAAAATCATAGAACATTTTAGACTTTAATAATTCACATTTTCTCTGACTGCTGAAATAAATACTGAACTGTCTAACTTTGTGATTGTGTGCAATGACCTGTGGATCAATGAACTTCAAAGACCTGGTTGCAATGAATCTAATTCATGGTTTTTTTACTGAGCCTGGATTTCTTTAATGACACTTTTGTTTGAAGAGAGAAGGTTAGAGTGTGCTCACATCCTCTCTATTTTTTCCCTCAAAATAATATATGTTAACAGTGATGACAGTGACAATAGAAGATGGAGTACTTTTGGAGGAAACCTAGCATCCTCTGAATTTCCTCCCGCCTTGAAGCCTGAGTATAGAATAAAAACATGGTGTTCTGCCCATTTTCTTCAGCACAACAAGCAGAAAAAAATTCTCCTACTGTGGCAGAAGATTAGACTAATATTTGCTTGTGGGAAGGAAGTTCTGATAACTGTTTCTGACCATGCCAAAAAACATTTTTGAATTTTCACTATTCTTCAAACTAAGGTTCTGCTTCAAGGGATCAGCTTCATTACATAACTTGGACTCTCAGATAGAATTATTGTGGGGTTTCGGTGTTTTTTTTTAAACTTTCTGTCTTTATCAAACTTGATAAATGACATTCACTAGAGCTGCAAGATTTTAAGTTTTTGAAATTTAATTAAGAGACGCAACTGCAAGGTTTTTGTAACTAAATAACATATATTCACATATAATTATTAATATGGAAGTTATTTTAATGGAAATTAAGTATTCGGTAATTGATGTAAAATAAATGTTGTGATCCCACAGGTATCACCAGATCTTATGTGAACAAGACATTGATAAGAGCTTTTCTCTCTTTCATTTAATTAGTGCTACACAACATCTTGAAGATAATGTTCACTCTTTGGATAGGATTATAAGGTCAGATTTTTCCCTTTGTTTATAGAATATCCTGAATTGGAAGGGACCCATAAGGGTCATCAAAGCCAAATGTCTGGCTCTGCACAAGACAGCCTCAGTAATGACACCATGTGCCTGAGAGCTTTGTTAAAATGCTTCTTGAGCTCTGCCAGGCTTTGTGCTGTGACCACTTCTCTGGAGAGCCTGTTCCAGTGCCCAGCATGTGGGTGAAGAGCCTTGTCCTAATATCCAACCAAAAACTCTTCTGACACTGCTTCATGACATCCTTGAATCCTGTCACTGGTCACTGGAGAGAAAAGGTCAGTGCCTTCTGCTGTTTCCCCTCACGAGGAAGCTGTAGGCTGATACGAGGTCTTCCCTTGATCTCACTCAGCCTGAAAAGTCCAAGTGATCTCAGCTGCTCATCATATGTCTTCCCCTCCAGACCCTTCAGCCTCATTGCCCTCTTTTCAACATTCTCGAATAGCTTAACATCTTTCTCATATTGTGGCCCCCAAAACTGCCCCAGCACTGGAGGTGAGGCTGCCCCAGAGCAGAGCAGAGCAGGACAATCCCTCCCTTGCCTGGCTGTGATGCTGTCCCTGATGTCCCCAGGACAGGATTGGCCCTCCTGGCTCCAGGGCACTGCTGGCTCATGTTCAACTTTCCACTGACCAGGACTCCCCGGTCCCTTTCCAAGGCCTCACTTTACAGCCTCTCATTCTCCAGTCTCTGTACATCCAGAGTTGCCTCATTCCAGGATCCAGCTCTTGTTTTGTTGCTTTGTATCTGATTAAATTGCAATGAGGAAGCTAATACTTCTCTAGCCAGTAAAGGAATTTTAGTTAAACAGGATTTCAACACTTCCAGGACAGAGCTGTACCTTGTTTAAAATTCCTCTCTTCAGTCCCTGTGTTTTCTCCCTTGGCTAGTACCTGAGATCCTTTACAAGGATCCATTCATAGATCCTTGGCTCTTTGCTGTCTATGGCCCTAAAGGCCATATTAACTGTGGCTTCTGGGAAAGAACAGTGAAGGGGAAGATAAAGCAACAGCAAAATTAACCAACCAATCAAAACCTCATTAGTCTATCTCAATACTCTTTTTCACCTCACTGTTTCCCACTATCTCTCTTTTAAATCATAACCTAAATGCTAGATCAAGGATAAGCATACTGAATGTTAGGAAAGGGAATGTCCTGAGAAAGAGGAAGGCAGCAATGCCAGGTAGACAGAAAGGCAGAAATGAGCAGGCATTCAGTGGTGATGGAGGTAGATGGAAAAGGAGCTAAGGAACAAAAAGTGTAAGAAAAGTTGGAGATGGGAAAAGTCCATCTTAAAAAAAAGTTGGAGATGGGGAAACAATATTTTATATTTATATTGCAGAGGCTACCCAGTTTTGCTATTTATTTTCTTTACCCCTTATTCAGTAGTTAAAAGATGAAAACCAAACCCAGTTTCTTGATTTAAAAAACTGCTGTGATTGTTAATCATGATGCTAGTATTTTTAATCAATTTATACCTGTAATCTTAATCTTTCTGAAGAGTGTCTAATTTCAGAACATCTCCACTGACGTCATGGTATTTTACTTCTATATGAACTAAAATGTTATTTGAGGTGAGTAAATCTATTGCTATTGTCTACCTTTCACAAGTCCATTTCACGAGACTGCCTGCTCTGTCTCTTACAAGCTTGCTTGTACTACATAACTCTATTAGGCTCTCCTTATGACTCCCTATTTATAATGATCTAAGTTTAGAAATATTTGATCACATTAGCAGTGTTATAATGTGGGAAGCTATTTGTATTTCTGTATCAGCAGATTAGGCATCAGCTATTTTCTCTCCTACATGGCACAGTAAGCTGCAGTGCTGCAGTATTTTGTCAGGAAGTACTGATATCCTGGAGGAGATATATTAGGTGTGCAACCATAGCTGCATCCAATGGAGAGATAAGAGCACAGATTTAGACTGCTGTACAGTGTACTTTGTGCTGACAATCAGGTGTCCTTTCATGTTCCAGCAGAACACTTAAATTATTTTACAAGTTCCCTGCCTTATTAGAAGTACTATGCAGGTTTAAGAAGGATCACATACAACATATAGTGATTTATTGTCTTTAGCGTAACGGTAGATGTTGTAGTATTTAAAGCTCACTGCCCTAAACAAAGACTCTCAATCTGTTGTCCAAATTCTTTACTCTTACAGTGTTATGGGAAGGATATAGATTGCAAGATGTGAGGGGATGAAAACTTTCCCTTTTGCATGTATAGCT
Organism: Oenanthe melanoleuca; assembly: GCF_029582105.1. Taxonomy (NCBI): domain Eukaryota; kingdom Metazoa; phylum Chordata; class Aves; order Passeriformes; family Muscicapidae; genus Oenanthe; species Oenanthe melanoleuca. The sequence continues at coordinate 12,825,703 of NC_079336.1, forward strand.
ATTTATCTCATTAGGTTTCAAGGTGGAATGACTGGGCTTTGTTTGGCTGAATACATCTGATATTGTGCCTCTCATTTGAATGGAGATATGGTCAGACTTCAGTGACTGCATACACTGCAGTAGAGGCAGAATAATTCAGTCTTCGATCTACAGATTTCCGGAGGCAGCAAGGCAAGTAGAAACATTTCTCTTTCCCATTCTTGATCAGGCGTTTTATCAGCCATGTGGAACCACTTTTGTTTGCTCAGCCACAGTTAGACTGAGGTACATTTTAATAAGATCCATGTGTTAGAAGGATTTTTAAGCCAAATACTGGAGACTCTTCTGATTCCATGTTGGAACACAATATAAATCCTGAACATATATATCTGCATATGCATACATGTGTATGTGTTTGCATGCATGCTTGTCTGAAGATATGCTTTCTTTTCCAGTGTTTCGGAGATTTTTTTCCTCACAAACTTCAGCACTTGAAAATTTCAGAGGTATTGTAACTAAATACCATTTCAGTTTCTAATTGTCTTCTTAAAAGTACTGAAGTTAGATACTAACTCTAAACTATTTGGTATGGGTAGAATTAACAATTTTTCTGTCTGATGAGGAAATAATCAAGGACATATTATGATCGTGTTTAGGGGTGGATTGGGCACCGTAGTATTGTGGAAGTGTAGTGGAATGGGTGTTTCAAGAGTGACTGTGGCCTCAAAATATGACACATTAATTCACTTTGCTGAATGTGTCCTAGGGAAAAAAAATCAAGATGTGCAACTATTTTTCCATGTTTCTGCAGTTCAGACAACAAGATTAAATATGATAAAAACACAATACTAAAAAGAGTTAAATGTGCTTTTATACAGAGAAGAATCCTTTCAGTATTTTATTATTTCCAGGGTTTTCTAGGACTGTTTCTAAGTATAGAGGACCAGTTTTGTGGTGGTGTAACAGCCTCTCAGAGGCATCAGCCCAGCAAAGGACAGTATAATGAAGAGAAGAATGAGGCCCATTGTTCTCAACAGGAAGACAGTTTTTTGACTTATATGATCAGAATAACTGAGTGGTTGCCTAGTTTCTTCTCTGCAAGAGAAGACACAGCTGGAGATAGAGGGACACATTCACAGCATGTGACTACCTTGGTACCAAGGCTAAGAACAGCTTTACTAACAGAACTGGTGGACACAATATCCCCAAATAAAGTCAATTGCTGGGAAAATATTGCAAGTCAATCCATGCTGAGGAAATTCATCACTGCTCACTGCATTACCACCAAATGTGAAAAGCAGTAGCTTTGAAAACTAAGCTAATCCATAATTTTCTGAACAAGGAACTATCTCATAGTTGAAAGAGGAATAAGTACAAAAAAATAGTGAATGGAAGTGGAAGCAATTTACTGCTGTAGGCATAGAGCTAGTGGAATTGCTATTTGTGAAGAACTGACCTTTTCCTCTTCAGTGGAACTACTTCCATATTGATCTATCTTAAAATCTAAGTAATTGTTGTCCACTCTGTTACCTTGGGATTAGAACTTATTCTGCTTGACTTTTATGTATTTCAACTACTGTTCACAGTCTGGCAAGTAAACAAATGCAGTTTTAGACTAGTTGACTCAGTTGTTTCACTGAAAGGAGTAAAAGGTAAGGGATTTTCCTTGATTCTGCTAATTTTTTTTACTGACTGCAGAGTTTTCCTTGGTCACTTCTCTGGAAATGAGATCAGCAAACAAAATAGAATTTAATAGCATTTTTTAATTAAAGTTTGAAAAACAGAGGAGGGAAATGCTTCTTGAAAGGTGAAGGGAGTGGTGTTTTTCTTCTGTGGAACTGAAGGAACTTGATTTCTAGATAAACATAATTTTTGAAGATTTCATTCTTTCTGCAGCTGTGGGCAGGACTGTACATTTATGTTGTGTGTTCCCTGGACTGATTCCTGCAATACAAGAGTTTCAAATGATACCTCATGCAGAGCAATGCAAAACCAACTGAATAGGATCCTTAATATGCTTGAAAGCAGCCAATTTGTATCAACAAAGGAGTGAGCCTCTCTTGGCTGATATTTAAGAGTTGAAGATAAGGTCTTCACAAATATTTTGTTTGCAACAACATATCCTCCTGCTCTGAACTTCCATGGTGACTGAAGTGTGTAGCATTCTCGCTTTTGTCTAGTATAATACTTAGCAATCTCCAAGTCCAGGATCTGAAGTTCAAGGTCATCCTGTGATATGAGTCAGGAAACTTTGGGCAGTCCTCATGCTACTAAATTTAAATCTTAAATGGTATGAGGCTTTCAATTTTTGCCTTTTTCAGTCCTCCTACCATGCCCTGCTGGTGTAAAGAGATTCAGGGCTTCCTTTTCAATGCAGTGAATGTTTCAGACTATCTTTGGTTTTCTGAAATTAGATGATCTCATGGTCCCCAGTTTCCAGGGACCACCTAGGTTGTTGTTCAGAACCAGCCTCCAACATTTCATTCTTCCCAAAGCAATTTTTATCCCCTGGAACCTCCCTTTACACTGAGTTTAGAAAATGATCAGTCTTCAGTTTTAGTTGGAGCTTGCCATTCCCCAGCCCCTCACTCCCAAATGTCGGTATTTCCTGTGGAAATCAAATTTTTTGTTTCAATCAGGTTGTAACAAAGAATCTAGCTGCCGCAAAACTTGGTCATAGTAAACTGTGAGCCGAACTGTGGAAACTCTTCATGCCAGCGCTCAAAGTAACCCAAACCACAGTCATCCTGCCTAGAAATTAATCAAAACAGCAAAGACAACACTGAATATAATTTTCAGCTAGAGTTTTACCCTCCTTCTGGAAATGAAACACACATTGGAACCAAATGTTGTTTAAATCAAATGAGTGATTATAGCAGGCGGTAAGACATGAGGCATGTTCACTCATTAGTGATCTAGTGGAATGTATTTGTGGCTTGGACATCCTCTTGACTCCTGAGAATCTTTGTCCTGTTGCGTTTCCCACTATCATTTCTTTTTCCTTTCTTGGCAGAAGAAGGTAGGTAGCTATCTTTATATGGGTTAAACCGATTTTGTCTGGCCCAAATGCATAAAATGTTAAAACAGATTAATTACTATGAAGTTTGTCTGCTCCTCCTGAGAAGTGTATTAAATCACATTAAAAGAGTTTATTTTAGAATATTCTTTCTACTGGTTACTTGACAGGGGAAAAGCCAGTCAGAAATAAAGTTCACCCAATTATACTGAAAGCTGCTTTCTTCTGCAATCATTTTGTCACAGAATCATAGAATTGTTAGTGTTGGAAGAGACCTCTGGAGATCCTCTAGCCCAGCTTCTCTGCCAAGGCTGGGTCACCTAGAGCAGTTCACACAGCAGAAGGTCCAGTTGGGTTTTGAATGTTTCCTCCCTAACATGAGGTGTCCTTCTTGGAAGGTCCTGCTGCTGTCTCCCATGTTGTAGCTAATTTGAATTTACATTTCACATAGAAAGATGTTCTGTGTGATCAACTAAGACAAAATCTCATTACTATGGTCTAGAATTTTCCTTAAAGCATGGCAGGCAGCCCCATGTCTTGCAGCAAGAATCTTATTCAAACTATATGATTGGATATACTGCTTTCATATAACAATCGTTCAGCAAACTGGCAGTGGATATAGCACTAAACAGGAAGAGCTTTAAGGTCCTTCAGTTGGGAATGATAGCTCTTATTTCTGATTTCCTCCTTGTAATCTTATGGAAAACTAGTTGAGTTATCTCTTCATAATTTGAGAAGGTTACTGGCCACTCACAATGCATTAGAGAAGTTTCCTAAATTAACTATAGCTTTTTTATTGCTGTCTACATATTTTCATACAGTAAGATCAGCTGAGAATTTGTTTTGCTTAAAATCAAAAACTATTAAGTTGAAATCTCCTAAATCTCCACCGTGTCTCATAACATAAATTGGGTAGCCCTGAAATGCTTTCATGAAAGGTGAGTTAAAAAAAAAAAAAAAAAAAAAAATCTCAAAAATGTCAATGTTTAGATTTTTCTGTATAAAATTGTGAGGGTTTTTTGCTTCAGAATTTCAGGAAACAAGTCCGGTCATCCAGCAGTTCTGAGGTAACATCAATTCTTTTCAGAATTGGAATAAATGTTGATGTAAAAACATATATTATAAACACTTGCTTATGGAACAACCTCCTTTTTGCCATTGCTGTACTTAGAAGTACTCAAGAGCAATTGAGAAATGAGTCCAGTGAATATTTGGTGTTTGGCAGCTTAACACTCTTTTAGTAAAAGAAACTTCACTGGTGTTATCTCACTTTCTATATTTCTGTATAAATAAAACACAGAAGAACTCTGCTGTTTGCCATGCATTTTCTCTAAATGACTCAAACATGGATTTCCGTTACTATAAATCCGTATATATATTTAGGAATACAATTCACATATGACTTCATTTTACCACTGTCCCAAATCCAATCCCAGAATTTAATATAAATAAGTGTTCATTGTGAACTCTTTCTGAGATATCTTTTTTCATTTGTTATTAAAGCTAGCAGTGTAAATCCAACGTTTTTAAATTATGTAACTTTTTCAAGAATGCTTTACAACAAATTTATAAAGTAAAAGAGAATGTTTGACCTTGAAAAGACAAAGTTTATTTTTCATCAAAATTTAAAAAAATAATGAACACAGAACACTATGTCCATTTTCCCATCTGTACTCCCACAAGGGAAAATTTCTAAAACATCATAAAAGAAAAAAATTTGGAACAGGATAAACAATTCTTAAAATCTTCATGTCCATAGTGTTCATAGTTAAAAAAAAGAAAGCTGAAATTAAAAATTTAATTTAGTTATATTTGATCTCAGTTGCAATTTTTGTAATTAAGTAAACCAACACATTTAGCAAAATATTTTATTAAAAAATATAATTCTTTCAGCATAACTAATGACTTAATATTTTTGGGGTTTCAGTTTCAATTTGACAAAGACATTCTAGTAAGGTCTCTCTTTCGGTGTCCTTATCTCTTGAGAAAATGTACAGGACATTTCATGAATTCTGATATTCTCAACTACTGCATGTCCAGGAAAGGAAAGCCAATATGAAATACACAACAACAGGAAACAAAGGTATGTGTTATTGCTGTGTTAGGTAGTGCAGTCTTGACTCTAAAAGTCTTGTTCAGGATGGACAGCATATTCTTCAAACATTTTTGGTCATCTCTGATGTCTTGTTTTTGGCACTCCAGATCCAGACAAATCAAGGAAATTTTATTAATCACCCACCAAACCCAAAAGTGTCCTCCTCAGGTCTAAAGAGTTGTAGGAAAAATACAGCCAAATGTGTCCTTGAAATTATTCTGTGTCTCTTCAGTAATTCTTGTCAATGCTAGTACTGTGGTAAAGAATCCTTTATCATCAGTTGCCTCAAAATTTTCTGAATCTATTGCTTTGAGAATTGGACTTGTGTGAGAAAAGTTGCTCAGTGTGTTGGGGTTATTTCATCAACTTTCACAGTGTTTCCCATTCCATGTATTTGAATGTACTTTAGAAGACCACTGGCCTCATTAACTACTTAAACAGGATTCATATTTCATTTGGCAGGAGTTACACTGGTAACAACAAATCCTGCCAAGATCAAATGGGGCACAGCTGGGTTTGCTGTGAACACCACTCTTTCTTTGCCTCTTGGCGTGGCTGACCTTGGCTCTGGCTGTTGTTGGCATGGTCACTTAGCAGGAACTTGTTGCAGGTGGAATGAGAAGGCTTACACATAAAAGTGTTAAAGTAACTTAATAAAATACAGTTTTAGTGGAGGAAAAAAATAATAGTTTATAGTGCAGCAAATATCTCCTACTCATACTAAGCTGTGAACATTTGTATCTTTTAATGTTCAGTATTTGAAAGGGAAATTCAGTATGCTAGGTAATAACAGTGGCTGATACTAATCATTATAGCAATGCCACAAAGCTGTATTGAAGTACTTTTGTCTTGACCAGTTGTCAGACTTGCTTTTCATATTTTGAGGTATAATTTGATGAATGCAAAAAGCAGTACTTAAAAACAAAAAGGACTAAAACTGCAAATGGAAGGTTGACAGCAAGGTACAATCCTAAATAAAAATGTTCTTGCACTTCTGAGAGGGCACAGCAATAGCCTTTCATGTTTTAACATTTTGATGTGGATTGTTGCTGACCCAAGCAATTATTCAAAATTTGGGACAGGGCCAGTTGCAGCTAGGATGAGAAACTGGTGATAGATGCTCTCCAGGTAATTTGCAAAAGACATACAAAATTCCATTTCCTGTATAACAGGACTCCAACAGCAGATAGTTTATTTGCTCATAGCTTCAAGTCCCTTTAATAGAACCAGAGAAAAAGCATATCCATATCTGTCTTTTGGTTTTCCTTATGACTGTGCTCCCAGCCCTTAATTAGGTGGTCTATTTGGCATACTGCTCCTCTTTTCCAGCTTTCTTCATCTTTCATCTCTTCACATAAACATACAAAACCCCATTAAAACTATGAAAAGGCTATAAAGCTGCTCTATTCAGATAGAAATTGTACAAGCCTTCTTTTTTTTTACACTGCCTAGCAATGTATTTCAATGTTTGGGGTATGTATCTAGGACAATTGGAAGAACTCCTAACTATTTTTTCTTGTTACTCATTACATTAATCAAACTTTCTGTGATTTGATATCAAGCATAGCAGATGTGCCATGTGTTTCTCCTTAGCTGGCTATATGCAAACATAAGTGCACACTGCTTCTTAGTGTTTGTGGGGTGGGCTTGGGAGAGAATTACTTGCCACTAACAATAAGCAGCAGTTAAACTGAAGTAAAAATACTTTATCTAAACCTGTGATCAGGACAAAATATCAACATTTATGATCAGGTCAGTAACTTTCTCTCTTTCATCTGATGCACAAATACACTTTTCCCTCCTTTCAGTGCTGTATCTTTACCTCTGATGTGACAAATTTGGTGTTAACTCAGCTGAATTGGTTTATCAGTTGGAAAAAAAATCCTTACTCAGCAGATGCCTCTTTTGGTTTTGATTTGCAAATCTACTGTTGGCTTGAAAAGAGACAAAGAAATTGAGGAAATAAGCTTCTTGGGCAAAAGCATCTAGCTTAGAAAACATTCATTTCTGTTCTGAAAAGATAATTTAAGAGGTTGTGACTTTGCACCAGGATAAGAGATAGCCTTTTTTGTTTTGGGGCCTAGAAAAGCCTGTGTGGGTTAGCTGAGGATTTAAAATAGCTCTATTCTGAGTGAGATGTTGATTTAATCTGATGCTTTCTTAAAAACCCATAATAATTCATCAAAAGCCCTTCATAAGATTTTATAACCATCATTGGATGTGGTTATATACACATGGAAGAAATATATTCAATCTTAGAGTGTCCAGTTCTGATCTAAAGGAGGCAGAGTTCAAGCCAATCAGTGATGCTGTTTCCTCCTTGAAAGAGTAAGCTCTTTATTTTTACATCTGCACACATCTAAGTTATACCTCAATCCAGAATGCATAACTTTCCAACTTAAATGCCTGCCTTGGTGGCAGTGTAATTTTTAGCCTTTGATTTATAATGTTTATATCTTTCTGTATAGGCACACACATGTTGAGCACAATTGTATGTATATTTATATGTATATCTAAACATGCATTTTACAAAGGCACACAGCACAGAGAACACCAATTATCAGTATCCGCTTCTAGAACCTAAATTAAGCTGAAAATGGAAGAAAGTAGACATTACTCTGTTTTGTTGCCAGTTCATGTTGACATTTCACCATATTCTCCGTTTAAGGTCACTACCATTGATCCCATTATAATTTTCAACTCATTTGAATCCCTTTGAGGCCATCAGGTCCAAACTCCTACTCAAAGAAAGTCCAGGAGATCACTGACAAAATAGTAAAAGGAAGAAGAAATTCCAAGGCTTGAAATTGATGTTAGTCTTTAAAACTCTGAGCTGTGTGTTCTACCCATAGAAACAGCTACCACAGGAGCAGTTTCCTGTTCTTTTAACAGGAATTAAAACTTAATCTCTTAAACACTGTAAATCACAAAGTAAAAAGGCCAGTGACCAATGTAAATACTTCAGTCTGATTATTCTAATCAAGAAATGCTTATGGCTGTTTTATTACAAGCTACATTTAAACATCCATATTAATAATAGCAACTCTTGGGCACATTGCAAAACTTTAATTTACTCAACTACATCAAAGGAAAATAAATAACATTTTTGGCTTAAAATTTCTATTGTTTGGCACATAATAGTGGAAGGATGCATGAGATATTAACAGCAGATTAAAGAAATCAAGGGATGAAGTATTCAGAACAAATTGCTCTGCGGCAGCTTGCTATTTATCTCTTTCTAGAGCAATCCAGCTTATTTTTGTAGTGGTGGAGAAAGCAGCTCTGGAAATAAAAGCCAGCAGCTCAGACAGAGGTTTCTTCATGTACAGACCACATTTAGCTGCATTTTCGCCTATGTCTTCATGCTGCTGCTATCTTGATTACTTATGCTGTTTTCAAAGAGCACTTCTGTTTCCAGGTTCCAAATAAAGTAAACATTTCAGACAATTCTAAGATTAAAAAAAAAAAAAGAAAAAAATAAAGAAAAGCTAATGCTCCTATTTTTTGCCTTCTTGTTGTGCTCTTGGAACTCATCTGGTCATGTCTTTGGCACTCTGTTCTCTTCAGCCACTCTGTTCTGTCTTTGTAGACAGGAATCCGTGTAGGATGCAGGAAAAACCCACTGAGTGATTTTATTCATAATGAGAACACTACTATACATCTGATGAACACGTGGACCTTGGTTGGAGGACAAGAGTGGATTTTTGAATGATGTCTTATTTGCTTCTTCAGTTGTTCCTGTCAAGATTCTTTAAAAAACACTTCCCTTGATAACAAAGTTGTTGGATTTTTTTAACTGGATAGTCATACTAGCAATCACCAATTATCTTTCTTAATAAATGCTTGAAGCAAGGACCTAATATAAAAATAGATTTAAAAAAAAAAATTTCCCCAGTTCTCCCTTCATTGCTGTTGGATCACAAAACCAGAAATGTCAAAGTGCTGGTTCATAGACTTCAGGAGTTGTCCTACAGTTTTTGTGTAGAATCTGATATATTTTCTATTCCCTTTCATCAGTTAAAAGTCTGCCCTTTTCCAGGACAGATAAAATCCTGAAAGATACTCTTATGAAAGAAACATGAGCTGCCTAGCTAAACATAATTTTTTGCCCTTCATAACTACTTGAAGCAAAAATCATTAGCCCAGATTGCCCTGCCTAAATCTGCAAATAAAGAAAATATTCAGTGTAAAACCTTCTTCTCAAAGGTGCAATGTGGGGAATGGAGACTTGAATCTATCTATATTATTTGTTAGGGCAGAATCTTCCACTCACAGGATTGTCAGAAACCTGCAGGGAGTGTCCCAACTTTAGTGCAGAGTAAGGAGGAAAGACAGAGAAGAACTGAGAGAGAAAAGAGCTAGTTGTGCTCAAAGGGAAGGAAAGATCATGTCTTCCTCATATCTCTCCATCAGCATTACACATGGTAGAAGAAAGGTCTTGGACACTAATTTGGTTTCCATTTCTGTAGAATATATTAAAGGTTGCAAAGAAGCTGTATTTATCCCTGCTGAGGCCCTGGGAGACTGACTAGTCTGTAATCACATAGGAAGCCTGTGGCAAAACATAATTTGAACTTGTGCCTTCTGGCTGCTAGTGCAACCATTGGCTTTTGCATTTTTTCTCTTTTTCTGTGGCACTCCATGGGGACAAGGCAGAGGGATCAGTTGGTGGTATGGACTGTAACAGGACAAAGAGAGTCAGTTTGGAGACAAACATGCCTGAATTAGCTTTGCATTAGATAAAGTCTCAGATTTACTATAACTGCAGAATGCTGGAGAAAGCCTTCTCCACAGTAGACCAACAGTGAAAATGAAGCTAGCTCCTTCTCAAATATATTCTAAGCTAATATATTTAGAGTCTGTTTTGTGAAACCCCCAGTGTTTTGTTCCCTCCAGGACTAGTGTATAGTCTTCAGTTGTTTTTGTTTAAGTTAACAACTGGAAGAAACGCCCTTCCTCTGAGATCATTGATGGCTTGCAAACTTTGCCATAATGTTCTAACTTTCCTCTTCAGAGCAGCATTTACTGTGCCAGTAGGCAAGCTGAGTATGGTAATTTCATTATAATTCTATCAAATGTGAATCTTCACAATCCAAACATGAAAAGGGTCTTGTTATACTTGTTAAAAAAATACCTGTTCCAAATAATCACTGTCAGATTCACAGGGAATATAAAATTTGCAAAGAAAGATTTTGGTTTCGTTTTCACACTAGAGAAAATTCCTTCCTTTGGAATCCCAAGCATAAGCAGTCAGTAAAGGCTCTGTGTAACATGTATTATATGTAATGGCTAATTATTTTTAATTACATCAATAATGTTGTATATTATCATTGCATTTATCAATCATTTAACCTATGTAACCTTAAGTCTGATATAATTCCACTGAGATACATCTGTTTGTGTGCTTTTTGTGATATTTCTAGTGTGCGTGGGGTTTAGAACTATCTTAATTAGAGGTAGGAAAACTTTTTTTACTAATAAGCCCACTATTATTTTGAAACCATGATCTGTATTCTCATTGCACAACTTCCTGAGGAGGCTCTATTGTTTAGAAGAAAAAGTTACAGAAAACGACTTATGACTCAAATCTCTTATATTTCACCATGACATATGGCACATACTCATATTGCTTTCTCAGTTTCAGCAAAAAATATCCAGACTTTTCACTTGTTGCTTCTTAATGTCCCATGAAATTTCAGAATGCAATGGCAAACAGAGTGTTTCCCTAATAATAAAACTAATACAAAGTCATTCATGTCTGATGCAGCATATATTCCTTCAGGTGAGTTACTATCTGTGAAGTTCAGTTCATAAATAAAGTTATGCCAGACTCAGGAGACATTACTATTCTTTCAGTTTTCCTGATGCTCAGCTCACATTACCAATCTCATCCAGTCACATGGTTTCATGGAATAATTTAAGCCAGAAGAGTCCTCTGGAGGTCATCTGCTCTAGCACCCTGCTTAAAACAGGCCCAGCTTTGAAGCTAGGTTCAAATATTTCCTATGGTCATATTCAGTCAAGTTTGGAATCACTACAGTTGGAGAACCTTTTCCAAGTAACCTGTTCCAGAATTTGATTGCTTTATGGTGAAAAAAAATTCCCAGGAAGGAGTGGTTAAAGATTCAGAACGCTAATAAAAATTGCCATGATACAGTATCATTTGTTTTGGAGAGGGAAAGAGTCTGAGACAGACTCTGCAAGGGGAATTATGGCTTGTGTTTTCTGCAGTTACTCCGTTCTGGCACAGGGTGCTAAGTAGAAGTAGAAAGTTCAGTTTTCATGGGGTAGTTATTTAAAATGTGACTTACAGTACTTGAAACACCATCCCAGAACTTCCCACTCCAGCACACACAAAAACCCCCAAAAAAACACATTTTATAAGTGCTTGGAATAAGAAAACTGCTCCATCCTCTGAAATCAAAGTGTGGAAAGGTGGTCTTTGATCCACAAAGCAATGCTAGCTCTAGAAGAGCTAAAAAATTTGGAGCTTGACAGTAGCTAAGACCTCTGAGATGGAGAGTTTGGGTGAGACCTCATTATTCCCACATCTGTATATTTTTATTGCTGCTATAGGTACTCAGTTTCTGTTTTATTTACCCAAGGCTGTTCCCATTCCCATTCTGCCTTGTGAAGACTACAGACATCAAAATAATGCTTCTTTTTGTTTGCTCCTGTGCTATTGCTGTCATTCTCATCTCCCTGTCTCCATGCAGGAACTGATTGCAGTACCATATCCCTGCCCATGTGAAGTTAGTCAGCTGTTTGGGGAACTTTTTCTTCTTTCCTGTGGAAGACAATACAATCCATCAGGATTTTATATATCTTTGCTGACTAATCACATATAATAATAATACACTCATAGCCAATCTGGATTTTTCTGAGAGAACTATTTGCAGAGAGGAAAGAGTTTCTAGCCTTAGGCATGCAGATCAAATTTGTAGTGATGATTTAAGATTTTTTTTCCATCTGTTCTATAAAGTAATGCCTGTTAATCAGAGAAAAGAGCAGACACTCAGGGAAGGTGTCATTTATCCTCCTCCCATCCCAGCAGAGCTCACCAGGAAAGACCTCACAGTCTGTCTTTTGTAGAATTTCCTAGGTATCCATGGCTGCTTTCTTGGCATTCTGATTGCATTTACTGAGGGTGGGTAACAGCCCTGAGTTAGCATGCACTTATTTTTTATTGTTTCACAGAGCTCCCTAAATTTATCTATGTGTCTTATGCTATAAATTAATGAGTAGAACCCTACTTACCTATCTGTACTAATAATGATGCTTACATTACAATGGACATACTAAGTATTATCTGTAGCCACAGCAAAATTATAAAGACCAGCATCAGAGTATCTTTCAGAATGAAGATTATCTTCTGTCTAAAATGAAAGCAGAAGCTGTAAGAAAATACAGAAAGAGAAAGAGGCTTCTCTTATTTGAGTCAGGGAACGACAGGGTTAATATTTTGCCTTTCAGGTACTAAATGTGCTCCTTGAGTACTTCCTCTGATGACCTAAACGTGGCCTACAATAGTTCTCATAGTTTCCTATCTTAAATAACTAGCAGCTTGATTGTGATTTTATCTTCTTTTTACTGAGACAGTTATATGAGAGTGCTGACCTTCAGCTAACTGCCTGCTTCCTCTGCACAGGGTACACAGGACGTGAGAACTCGGTTCAGTCAGGCATGTGGAGTCGCATGTAAGTGGAGGCCTTGATGGCCACAAGCGATAGAATTGTTTTAGTTCACATGTTACGGTATCTTTGTGGTCTGCTTGTTACAACAGGGGAGTCCCTGACTCATTTCTACCTTCACAGTGAACAAACAATGACTGATAGAGGAAAAATATCACCACGCTTGCCACTGAGGCCAGAAACAGCCACAATTGTTGTAGCAGCTCTTCAGCATCGCAGGCTGTATTGTTATTTAGCTATTTAAAAAAAATAGCACACAAACTGAACAGTTAAATATGCCATGACACTTGACAATGCAGTCAACATCTTGATGTCCCAGGAGGGAGCAGCAACAAGTGATATTCCTCAGGGGCTGGTACTGGGAGCAGTGGTGTTTACTGCCTTTTTCAGTGGATTGAATGATGAGAAGCTGAATATGACCTGGCAATGTGCACTCACAGCCCAAAAATCAGTTGTATCTTGGGCTGCATCAAAAGCAGCATGGGCCAGTGAAGAGAGGGGTTTCTGCCCCTCTGCTCTACTCTTGTGAGACCCCACCTGGAGTGCTGCATCCAGCTCTGGGGCCCCAGTATAAAAAGCTCATGGACCTGTTTAAGAGACACCAGAGGAGGCTGTGAGGATTATCAGAGTACCATCTTTGCTTTGAAGACAGGCTGAGAGAGTGGGGGTTTTTCAGCCTGGAGGAAAGAAGGCACTGGGGAGACCTTATAACACTTTCCAGTACCTAAAGGGGCTACAAGAGAACAGGAGAGGGACTCTTTACAGGGAAAAACAGTGACAGGAGAAGGGAGAATGTCTTTAAACTGGAAAACAGTATGTTTAGGTTTGACATTGGGCAGAATTTTTTTTACTGGAAGGGTGATGAGGTACTGGAATAGGTTGCCCAGAGAAGCTGTGGAGGCCCCATCCCTGGAAGTGTTCAGGGCAGGGTTGGATGTGGTCCTGAAGAGCCTGGTCTTATGGAAGATGTCCTAGTCCATGGCAGGGGTATTGGAACTGATTAATCTTTAATGGTCTTCCAGCCTAAGCCGTTCTATGATATTACTATTTCCTTTGGGAGAAGGAAAGATTAAAACCTACAAAGGGCCATTGTTCTCCAGGTGAGGGTTGACCAGGAGTTTCTATACAGGATGAAATGGGCATAGGGATAGGGGTTTGAAAGTCCTAATATATACATAACTGAGCCAGCATAAGGCAAGTAATGTTCTAGACAAGAGCTTGGATGAACTGTGAACTCAAGACTCAACTCCATCAAGCAGACAGCTAGACTTAGAGGTTTATATCCAAAACAGGTCTATAAGTTTTGATAGCATTTTGGAATAACTAATTTTACTCAAAGATTGTGCAAAAGTGCAGGTCCCTAAGCCAGAATAAGAGATGCCACCAGAGAGATGCCTAAAAGTTAGCTAATACAGTGCATGAAATTTCAGTGCTTTAGTTGTGTGTCTGATCTGCAAGACCCACTATGACTCACAGGCTGGAAGGGCTGTAACTAAATAAGTTAATTTCTATACAGTAGACTGTAAGTTGGCCTCTGTACTTTCAGAGAGAGCCCTTTTTACATACACCAGGTGGGGAAACAGACACCTTTAATTCTGCTTCCTTGATTTCTTAAGGTTGTTTTCTAATAGTTTTAGCTTGTTGATCCAAGGCTTTATAGTAGGTCTCTGGGGAATGAGGCAAGACAACAAAAACTACATAAGTAGCAATTCATTAATTCTGTCATTATGGCATAAATCAGTCAGTCAGTTGGGCTAAGGTGGAATGTTCATTCCTTCCTGAATGATATGTTTTGCTTTCACTGGCTCCATGATCATTTTTAATTACAGTGAAACGTTCCTCAAAGGTTTTAACCATGGTATTCGAAAGCTTTTTAGTGTTTTATAAAATGAGGCTTGACATATTTTGTGGATTGTGTGCTGTGACAGTTAAGGTAAGAAGGGATTAATTTTATTTAATCATATTTCCCCATCTTATAACAATGCAGACAGACAGATATTGTAGTAACACCAGCCACCTCTGTCCACTCTGTTGTACAGGACTTAATAGATCAATGAAAAACGAAACTCATAAATGCTCTGAAGAAGAAATTTTGAATGGATGGAGAAGGAGAAAAGTTACGGAAATCACTATATATATATCACCTCATACATCTTTAGTATAGGTTTTAACAGTAAAGACTGCTTAATTTATAGGGGTTAGCTGAAAAATTAACTGACATCTCCACTCTGAACTTCTTGAAAACTAAATGTGCCAGGGCCACCATGTATTAATATTATTTAGTTGCTGGAAAAAGGCAATCATAGTGTTTCATTGTTATCTTGTTCTTTTTCTCCTTCTATTCCTAGTTCCTCAGGCTAATACATACCTCAGTAGCAGCAGATATTAATGTCTTTCAATATTAGAAGTTAGAAGTAAAATGTGATTTCACCTAGAGTATTTTCCCAGGACTGAGTTTTCCATTTACTACCGCTTCACTCACACAGGAGAAGCTGATGAGCCTTAACTTACAGAGTTCACAACTTAAATCATGTTGGTTAATTTTAATTTGTCTGTTCAGTCTTATAATCAATGAAGAGGAAGTGAGCAGAAAGGTCTACTTCCAGAAAGTAATGATCCCGTTTGCAATCTGAATCAGGGCCTGGAAATGACCATCTCTTCTGACACTGCAATACCTGGAGTGATTAGATCTCTACTTTATGATACTAACTAAAGCATTCTACTGGGAAGCAATGAATACATGAAGCCTTTTCAGTAAGTGCTAGACAGTTCTCAGTAAAGGAGATTATTTGGAAGGTCTTTGAAGAAGTAGCAGTAAAACAATACTGTAAATGTTCAAAAGCATTTTTATGCTCTGTTTATAATCATTGATCATATAGTACCAGCCCATTGCATAAAACTTTTTTTTTGTGTATTTTCTCACTGTTAATTTTGTTTTTGCCCTGCCAAATCAGTAAATGGCTAATGCATATTTTGTTTCTTTCAATTAAGTCTTCAAGACTTTTATTGTGCATTACATATATGATATTGCTCTGAGAGCTGTAATATACTAATAATTTCACAATCTAGTACCAAATGCTTCAGTGAGTATTGATGGGAGAGCTACATTAACTAGTACAACAGAACTGGCTATTGTACTAGCTAATGTAGTTAAAAGCCTATTTCAGCCTCTTTCAGGACTACATGAGATCAAGTGTAGCTAAACTGTACCTTTTAAACTTTCCTTAACTGCAGTGTTTCATCTTAATTACTGTACAGTGTGTATCACTTTTGCAACAGCATTTTATCTTATACCTTCTTACAGTGGCAAAAAGTGGCATTATAGTCATATAAGTTCGTAATGTGTTAGTGAGAAATTAGAGGATTCAAGCAGCATTTTCTTATCTTTCTAGGACTGATTTATCATTATCTAACTAGTTCATCTTTCATTTTTGAAAACTGTGGTTGAATTATTGGATCATATGATTTTTTCCTACATTGCACACATTGTTGTGGTTTCCTTTTACCTCCACTTAGCTTTCAAAAAAGAAAACATGAAAGGAAGACAATAATTTAACAGGTGAAGAAAGAGTAAGTGTGAGGGAAAAAACCCTGGTAGACTGATGAATTCAACGTGCTTGAGTATACCTGTAAACAAGCACTGTTTCCTCACCCCCAGATTGTATACTGATAAACTCACTAGCATGTAGGCAGAGCTGCAATATCACCATTAATAATAACATTAATAATAACTAATAACAATAACATTAGTTATTGTATTATGTTTTTTCCTTTCATTTCTATATGCTATGGATTATATTCACTTATTAGTTCAAACTCCTGGCAAGGTGGCAGGGGATTTCTTACCATGAGTAAAACATATGTGTAACATGTCTCCTGCAGAGCATATGGGATTGGTACTAGATCAGCTCTGAATATCCACTGAGACAAATCCCACTGTGGTGATATCCTGTCAAAAATTTAAGGTATGGATTGGTTTTGTTTTGGGGAGTGGGGTTGTTCTTGTCTTTAGGACTACCCTTTCCTTTAAAGTCAGTTTGGCATCTTGTCTGCTCACAAGTTTCCCAGAAATTCATTTTAACACTGGAGAACGTATTATCACATACCTAATGTGATTAATGTGTATATGAAAATAAGCTTTCCCATAAGTGAAGAAATATAAAACTAAGATTGCCATGACCATTTGTGATTACAAAGACTAATTCCATCTTATTCTGGAAATCGATGTTATTTCTCAGTCAAATAAAAGTTGGTGTGTGTGTGCATCACATTTAACAAAGGTAATATGGAAAATGACTTTGTCATATCTATAGTGAACCACTGCTACTATATATTATGTCAAAATCAATATGCATACTAAATATTTCAATACAGTTTAAGTACTAACATTTTTCATATTCCATTGAAGTATTAGTATTTTTAACATTCATTTTCCTGTCATTAGATAGATAGATAAAGATGATATAGGTATAGATATAGATATAGGTATAGATATAGGTATAGATATAGGTATGATATAGATATATTTAGGTGATATAGATATATTTAAAAGGTTGTTGGATTGTTTTCAGCTATGACTACTGCATTACTGTGTTAAGTACTGCACACATTTAGACAGTGACCAATTGCTACAAAGTACCAGTAGAATACAAAAAGGAGTACTGTCTACCCTTGATCTTTGTGTTAAATAGTTTTATCAATATATTTGGTTGGTAACTAGAGGACATGGACTAGATCTTCACAGCTGTAGAATTCACTCTAACTTCAGGATTCCTCTCACCCACTGAAGCCAACCCCAAAACACCCTCCTCAGAAGCAGATTAAGCTATCCGAAAAAGGACCAGCCAATAAGTGTCAAATAAAGTAGAATTCTTCTGCTCAGTGTTATGAGAGTCCTCTTACATTGAACATCTAAACTTCATTGCTGAAAGAGGAGGAGAAACTGATCCCAGGATTCACCAGTCTAGGGTCTAGATCCTGGCCTTCAGGATGCAGAAAATCAGGATTATAGCCTAGATCAGGTTAGGGGCCCAAACTCACCTTCTACCAGTATGTTGAAAGCAGCATCTGGATGCAGCTACAGACAAATCTTGTCAGCTCTCTGGGGAGTCACCACTTCCTCTGGCAGGTGGCTCCAGGGCTGCCCTCACCCCTTGTACTGTGAGATTGCTAGAATGAATCTGTCTAACCTCAATTTCCAGCTCTAAAGTTCCTGTTATTAATTTCTCTGCAGAACAGTCCCTTTCTTTTGGATAATTCTGCCACATTCTACATTCACATAATCAAGCTTTTCCTTTTCTCCACCTTTTCTTTAAGTAGCTGAGAAGACTGAGCTCTTTCTCTGGGAAAAACAAACAAAAAAACCCAAACAAACAAAAAAAATTTGAAAAGTCAAAAAAAAACCCAAACCCCCAGAAAACTAATTGTGACTGTCTTTGAAAACTTCTTGAAGGTTTTATGATTCCCAAGTTTTTTCACATTAGTAATGGATACAATATTCTGGTAAAAATCTTACCAGCTCTGTGTGCAGAAAAAAGGTCATTTCCTAATTTCTAGATATCACCATTTATGCATCCAAAAATTGCATTAGGCTTTTTGCTTCTACACAGTAGCTGAGAGCACCTGCAGAGATTATTATCTGTGATAATGGTATCCATTTTAGCTGGAGATCTTTCTGTGATATGTTACACTAGTGTGCTTTTCTGACATTATTTCTGTGGGTCCCTTGCTTTTAAAAAACACTGTGCCTACACTGAGTTTCCTTCTATTCCTTACAAATTCTGAATCCCAAATCAGATAAAACAAATATATCATATAGGTTTTAATATTTTGTATTATCTTAAATACACAGTCCAGGATTTCTGGTACAAGCCTATTCTATAAGAATTTTTTCAGGTTTTTCTTTCAGAATGTTAGTGGGGTCAGTATTTTCAGAGATAAATTTAAGTTAATTATGTACCACTGCGTGAATCAAGACAAATCAGATCTAATTCAAACCACCTCCACTAATTTAGAGGGGCTTTAGATATAGGATGAAATAGATAGATTTTTCAGAACTCCAAGCATATCTGCACAAGTACACAGGATGAACAAAATAGTGTATTGTCCACTGAAATACCTCAGTTCATTTGGCAGACTTCACCAAAAGTTGTGCTCAGTATAATTGGTTATTATCATTCTATAATTAATCAGGTAATTTTATTAGTATTCATTTTATCTATAAGGCTTACTCACGTTGCTGGGGTTGGATTTTCAAATGCATGAGAAAGGAGCTGTGTATAGATTGAAACCTACTCTTCTTTGGTAGATTTAACAAGAACATGATGTTTCCTTCAGCCTGTTAAGAAGTCCTTAAAGAACAATAATTGTGAAACCCAGACCCTTTGTGCTCTCCCTCCTTCTTCACCCTATTTATAAGAGAGATACAGAAGATAGCTAGCACACTGTGGTATGGGAACTAGCCCTGTTTTAAACACACATTAGAGAAAACACTAGCTATTGCTGTGTAAAATGAACATAAAATTGCTTTAATTTTTGTAGAAAAAGCCATTTCATTCTAGGTTGGGGTGAGCAGTAAAGACTTTTTTTTAATTTCCTCATTCTTCAGAATGTACTTTTGCAAAGCTCTGTGTGGCAGCCTTGTATCTCCTACATAAAGCAATGTATTTATGTTAGTGGTTGTGTTTTGAGGTTATTCAAGGGCACAAGGGGTTTTGTGTGCAAGTACGGCAAATAAGTGAATTAGTTCAATCTAATAAGAATTATCTTATTACAGTAACAACTGGTGCAAATTCTATATACCCTATCAGAGGCAGAATAATCACATTCTATACACAGATCTTAATTTAAAACTAGATTAAAATGAGAAGTTGGATCATTTGCAGCTGAACAATGCTCTGAATTTTTTTATTTTTCAGTTTTATATATAAGACAAGATTTGGAACTCAACAAGTAATCCAGCCATTTTGGATCAGATCCAAAATGTTTTGCATATTCAGAAAATCCTGTGGATTAAAGTATAGTTCAAACATATCATGTGATACCAGTAATAAAGAACTGTGTTAAGAAAGGGTAGGCAATTTTAAATAGACAACCTAAGCTAGAGAGTAATTATTGTCTCCTATTGAATTTCAGAAACCAACACATGGAACCCTGTTTTGGAAGGAGTTGGCCAACTAAAGTTGAATGAGTTTCAGTTCTTAATAGTATCATGTTAACAGACTAAATCCTTGGCAAGTTTGGACTTGCTTTGGCAGAAAAAAAATAGCATCACTCTAAATGCACAGACTTGACTGACAATGCTGAGTCCTAGCAAATTCTTTACCAGAATTGATACTGTTAAGTGACATGGTGCTGACTGATAGGTGCTCTAGCACTGTCTCCAATTGCACCACAGAGGTGATATTTTCTAAAGAGGGGCACATCAATACTCAAGAAAACATGGTTATGTAAAGTTCTTTTGTAGAAATCGAATTTATAGAAACATAGAATAGTTTGGGTTGGAAGGACCTTGGAAAGGGAAAACCCTGGACTTTCACACCCCGCAGTCCCAGTGTGCCAGAGTCCTCAGCTCCTGCTGTGTCTCCAAGTGTCCAGTGTCCTTGCCAAGCCACAGATCCTTGTGCCCTTTGCTGTGGTCAGCAGCTCACAGCCTTTGGGGTGGGGCTCCCACACCTCAGAGCTCAACCTGCAGCTTGCACTGCAGCTGCTCGTGGAGCTACCTGCACTGAATGTAGTGCTCAGCACTGAGTATAAAGAGCCCTGTGGAACCCACAGTCAAATTTTATTCCTGTATTTAAAAATCTGAATTTAACCTTGGTGAGTTGTAAAACTGCCCTGTGTCACAATGGGACAGGATTTGTCTATTAGAATTGAACATCCTACCATTCCTGTCCTTCCACTTTAAAGTCCTGACAATTCTCATAATACTGCTATCTAAAATTCTTAGATCATATGTGTAAAAACTTCCTCTGGAAGGGCAAACAATTCCCTAATTACTATGACTGCAACACAAATCTGAGAGAGATAGCTGAAGAATATACAATCTACCTGTTTTTTTTAAATATTCCATGTCACATGAATGAACAATAGATAGTGGTAACAAAAAAGTCTTACAAAAAACTTATTACCCTGAAGAGGAAAGAGTTACCTAACTATGAAATAGACAAATAATTGCTATATCCCCTTCATTTTTTTTGCTTTAATTATTCTTGAAGTTTCAGATCACTCTGCTCAAGTTTGTAACTGGCAGAACTATGTAATTCAGAGGAATAACATTTTTCATGGATAGCCAGCCTTCTTAAGGTCCACCAGCATTATCTTACCAGTCCAGTCCTTTCACATTATATAAATAAAAGTGGGAATGAAGTGAAACTAACAGTAGACTGAAGCCTAAATCTTGGTTTGAGCTTTTAGTCAGGCTGATGGTAAGTAGTAGGAATAGAAAGGCAGTGAAGATATTGGAAATGAGTCTATAGATATCATGTTCAAATGGCAACAGAATGTGGATGTCTGGTGGAGTCAATAATGCCATAATGCAGAAAAAATCAGTCTTCCACAAAACCACAGCCATGAGAGCAAGGTTATAATTTGGCTCTTCAAAGAGAATTTTAGCTCACTCTTTACACAACCATGGAAAGAAGAATGTCAGTCTTATTTACACAAACCAGGATAAATATTTATAAAAGGTTTTGACACTCAAGTTTCGTGACATAAAGCATGCTAAGTTAATCCCATGTTCAGAAAAGCTGACACCTTCCTCTGGAACATCTAGCACGGCTCCTTGTTATTGCACAAGAGTGAATAACAATGACTATTGATCTGATTCATAACAAACATTTCTGTGGCTTCAGTGGATCATGTGAATGCAAAGCAAGAATGAGGTTTGGACATTTAAAAATGCATTATTATACAGAAAAAGAGATAAAGTCTCTATCCTGAACACTGGAAATCAAGTCTGTTCAATGATCCAATTTCCCACTTTGCTTTTAAATACATGTAGCTTTAAATTCAAGTTTACATCACCATGTCTGCTGTTGCCAACACAGCTGATGAGAAAATGTTATGTGATTTCTGACAATATCTGAGTAGAATAAGAATAATTTCAGAATTGGGCTGGAAGCCTCCTTTTGAAATAAAGTGCAGCAGAGGACATTCTGCAATAGTTCTCACCCTCCTCTCCTTGTGTGAAAGTATTCCTTAAAAAGGCATAAATATTCACAAGGGATAACTACTATCAGCCACACTGGGCTTCAGCTAGAGGTCTTTTATTAACAAAGTGACATTCAAAATTTCTTCTTTCTATGCTAGAAAGGGTGTTGCCAGCCCTGGGTCTTGTCCTCAGAAAAAAATAGTTGTAGCACCTCCTACTTGTTGAGTTATTGTGAGCCATTGCTTTACCTGTCTTTTTGAATGCATTTACAGTGAACTTCTGAACAGGAATATTCTACAGGAATACTGTAGGAATACAGGAATACTGTAGTACAGTATGATTTTTTTCTAAGTTGAGACTGCTAAAAATAGTAAAAGGAGACAATTCTTCCTTATGTGACATGGCCAGATTTTTTTTTTTTTTGCTTGCTCCTTTATAATGTTTTTCCTTTTTTCTTCACCCTGGATCCTTATACTGTATCCTGAACCTATTGCAATACAAAACTATGATGATACTTACAGTGATCGAAGATAAATATTCATTGTTCCAATTACATTGGTGCAGAAATAGTAAATAGAATAGTGAATAAGAACATCTGGAGCAGCTTTTGGACCAAATTTCCAAATTACTGCAGAGTTTGACCTGTGTATAATAAACTTGCCTGTGTCCCTTATATGTCAAACAGGACTTATGCCAGATCTCTGTGAAGGTGAGACAATCCATCTCAACAGGACTAACCCACTGGGAAATAAGAAATTACTTTAATCACTTTAGGTTATCAGGAGACATTTTTATTATAAAAGATGCACTTTCCTGATTATACATCCTTGTCAGAAATACCAGAAGAGTGACTGAGTTTTGTGTGGCTTGCATATCTGCTTTAAGGCTGCTGTGACAGCAAAACTTGGCAGAATTAAATATGAATCTTTGCATGTGGTTTCTATAAATCCAACATTTTCCACTTTATAATCCAGAAAAGATGATTGAGCAGATGGTAATGCAAGCCACTGGATTTATGCAATTTTTTTCTAAAACTGGGAGTTTTCACTCTCAAGAACAGCTTATATATGAGGGCCTGAAAAGGCTGAATACTGATTTTTTTTGGCAGAGCACCATGCTCACATAACCTAGGTACACAAATAGTAGTTATAAATAAGCTGACTGTAGGAGGTACAGAAAACAAATTCTTCCTGTGTCAATGAATTATCTCTCAGTTGACTTCAGATATGCATATATATACATATTTGTGTGCAATATTTTAATCCATTTATAAAACAAAGAACTAATGCTTGTCTGAATTTATGTAATCTAAATAAAATAT
This sequence comes from Oenanthe melanoleuca, assembly GCF_029582105.1. Taxonomy (NCBI): domain Eukaryota; kingdom Metazoa; phylum Chordata; class Aves; order Passeriformes; family Muscicapidae; genus Oenanthe; species Oenanthe melanoleuca. Next base: position 12,848,956 of record NC_079336.1, read on the forward strand.
GTTAAAACCAAAAAAATCTGAGGAGCAGGATGCATGAAGCATGAGCAGGAACATAATAATGAATGCATTTTTAATTTAAGAATTCTTCTCAGGAGCTGTTGTAATCAGTGACTCAATGCATAACTTATTAATAATGCTTCATAAGACGCTCCTTCAGCAGGTTTTCAACTTTCCTACTGGGGCCCCATGTGAACTAAAAACAAAGTCCTGCATTTTATTATTGCTCTGTTATTCTTGCAAGATTTCCCTGTAGACTGAAGTCTCTCTGCTCTGCCTGGGAACCATACACAGACCAAGGAGGTCCCACAACATTTTCAATGACTGTGCTTTCACTGTTACTGGATGATCCTTTTTGTCACAGGATTCTTTTTCCTGGGTATATGCCATGCTTATTCAAGATTTCCGGTCAAAAAGACTGTGTTAACCTCACCATAAAACCATGGAAGGATAATCTGTCTCCTACTATCAGGCACAGCAGCATTGATGCTGGGAGGGTGCTTGTGCTCAGGAACTTCTGTAGCCAGCAGTAAGTGAGAGGATCTTCCAGGAAGCAATTCTGCCAATTTAAGGCCAGCATGACCTTCCAGCAGTGCCTTTCCCAAGTGTTCTAACACAGCGAATCCTTGGATCATCAGGTGTCCCATCAGCACCTATGTTTGAACACGTCTGTCACATGTCTTAGGCTGACAGTCGTTCTGTGGATGGACTTCTGTGCCCTAGGAAGGTTAACCAGCATTTGCATAGACACAGTGAGCTGTGAAGAGACTACTTAGGACCAGCATCCTAGACTGAAAAATTCTCCAGCAGGGATTGTCTTTATTTGCAGCTCATACAGAGCTGAGCACATTTTTTGGCTCTTTACACTGAGCAATAACTCTTAATAACAGCACTGTCTGCAGGCCAGAAATGCTCTGATTCATCTCAGCTTGTAATTCTGGAGTCTGTATTAATGTTTCTTCATCAGATTTTTTTCTGAATGGATCCTGCATACTTTCATACCAATCAGGGTGTGATTTCTATTCTTTTTTTTTAATTGTGGTTTCCAACCTCCCCTACCCTTTATAAATGCTTTTTAAATTTCCCATTTCCTGCTTGATGCTGCAGAACCCCAATGCACTAAAATGCCCACTAGCCTTGGAATGCATCCTGGTAGTGCTGCTCAGCATAAATCCTTGCAGAGCACTCTCTGGACTCCAGCAGTCTCCTGAAGATTGTTGACAATTGCAAGAGTTTCATGATTCACTTCTGCCATTCTCATGAATTTCCCTGAAGAATCATTAAGGATCTTGTATAGAATATAACTTTGCAATCACAGGCAGGTAATTTAAATGGAGGGCACAGCTCTTTCCTTTGCCATCAAAAACATGTCTGTTGCATATTACCTCTGAAAGTCCCCCCCTCCCCTTCAGCCTTTGCTCAGAGAGTCCACATTTCTGATCCATAGCAGATGGAAGAAAATGATTAAGCTTACACATAAGGACCAGATTCTGCAGTCCTAGCTCCTTTCTTATTCTGGCAGACTTCCCATTGACTTCAGTGCCAGAGTAATAAATGTAGAAGGACAGCTGGATCTGTTGCAAAGATATTATTGTCAGCTTCCTCTGTATTTCTCAGAATATTTTTCACAGACTGATTACTGAGATGTAGGGAAGTGTATTTTCCCTACCCTATGTCTTGTTTGTGTTCACTATGTCTAATGAGATTCCACTGTGTCAAAGTAATGCATTTTAAATTTAACATGCAAATTTTAGTTCATAATTTCTATTTTGCAAAAGGTGCAACACCATCCAAAAGACTTGAAATTGATCTGGAATAGGTCAATCCTTTTTCCTGGGGACTATCTGTGGGAGATTCTTTAACTATTTTGTCCTTCTCTTTCAAGACATTTTTGGAATATCTGGGTAAAATGAACTTTGCATGCAGTAAGCAGCATTGTGAACACCATGAAGCATATATAGATCACTTTGGGCACTCCTTGGAATGTAGTTTACATCAAAGAATAGTTACAGTGAATCATTCCACATGGACTTGCCTGCTTTGTTTCCAGAGTTTGGTACACAATTCAAGTGAGTCACTTTTTTAACATTGTATACCTTTCCTGTTTATAAGCAGTAGCAAGAACAATCTGGAAATTATTTCAGAAAGCATTTCTGCAAATATTACTCCCAGACTTTATCTTCTACAACATTTACTCCCCTTACACTGCAGATGGTTTGGGGATTCAGTTTTCTTTTACATTTCATTCTATACTCTTGGGGACAGAACTCTTGTTAAATTTCCACATGCAAATAAGGAATGACACCATATCCATAAACAAATGTGCATTTGCTATGTATAGATCACCAAAATTCCAATAAAATCAGAAGAGGGATGATCCCATGGTTAGGTTATTTGGGCAGAGCCTTCTCTGTTCATGTGTTTCCTGCATGAGTTTGAAAATCTAAACATCATCCTCCCTCTCTTTTACTTACTTAATAGAACTATCCAAACTTTTAGGCTCTCTTTGTTATCAATGGATAAAAATAGGCACCTCCAATGTCCTGCCCATTATCTGTATTCAACCTTGAGATGAGATGGGATTAAACAGGACTCAGCTGCTTGATTTGGATAGGTGTCTAACAGATTTTGTAAGTCGGTCATTATTTTCTCCATGTCCCTTCTTCAGTTTTAAAATGACAATAATCTTAAAACTCTCCCAAGATTATCTTGGTGCTGACACCTAAAGAAATTATTAAAACTGTATCAGTGAACTGAAACCAAAAGACCAGTCAGCAGCTTCTTAACACAGCTCTGAACACTGGTAAAACAGAGGATTTTAACAGAGATATAGTAATGGCAAGAATTAATCACCCACACTTGGAGAGCATGGAAAGATCTAGCAAAATAAAATGTACTGTGACCAGTCTGAGCATAACTGTTGTAGTTTGGATGCAAATGAAATAGCTTAAGTAAGTTTGACTGAGGTCCAAGTATTTCTCCAAGAGGCAAAATAAGAGGATTAGGTCACTGTAACAGTCTCAGTGCTCTTGTGTGTATCACCCCAAACCTATTCACAAGAATGTAATTTTATTCTGCTCTAAAGCCAAAGTTTTCCTCACAGGTCAGGTTTTTTTTGTTTGGCTGGTTTTGGTTGTTTTTTTTTGGGGGGGCGGGAGGGGGAGGGTAAAATCACTGAACTGATTTCACAATCAGAAGTACATGAAGTCTTTCAATGTGCTCGTGGTGTTATTCAATGTTATGATTCACCATTTGTATATAGTTTCATGTGTATTTATGGTTTCTACCACAGTGTGTGCAGATGCACTCACTGGTCTGCACTTTTCCAAATTACAGCCCCTTGAAATCCAGAGGAACTTCATTCCCTATAGCACAGAAATGTTTATGAGATACAGAAATAAGAGGGAATAACAAAAAGGAAGGTAGATTAATATCAGCCTAAATAGGAACAATCAGCTGGCAGGTAAATAGTGAGTAGGTAAAAGAAATTTAGCAAAAATAGCTAAGTTGTAATCAAACAGTGAGATGAAACCAGCTAAAAGATAATCCAAGTTGCAAACCTGGGAATTTTCCTAATAGGGGCTTTGTTATACTAGCAATAATCTCCTGGAGGAGCCAGTGGAAACATTACCAGATAAGTCAATTCAGAAAAAAATGAAAAAAGTTTTGAGTATACGGAGAAATTTCCCACTAGAAATGAACAAGTGGATTTACTGTCTTTTTTCACCGTGCAACTGACGGATATCTGAGAAGTAGGAAAAAATACAAATTATGAGGGAAAGATATAGGTTTGATTCCCAGGCTTGCTACAGATTTTCTGTGAGAACTTGACTATATCACTGAAGTTCTCATTTAGACTGACTGGGAAATGAATTTCACTACTATGTAGAATGTCAAGGTTCAGAGAGGAAAAAAAAGAAAAAGTTGTCCTTAACCAGGATGAACTTTGGCATATTGCACCGCAATGAAATTCTGTGGGAATAAGAAAGGCAGTGACCTCCCATTCCCTTGCTACTGCTCAGCTCCCTGACTGTTCACGTGGCAACCAGCTGGAGTCAGAGCTCTGAGACATCCTTCCAGCAGGTGTAGTTGTGCTTGCAATGTTTCCTCTATTGCAATCTGCTTAAAGCACAAATAAAAACACATACCCCCAGGGTTAGCTGCTCTGCCTAGGCTCTGCTGCTCTGCAACAGCTCCTCTGACTTTCCAGTATATTTGGCTGGCACAGAGCAAGCTCTTCCCAATTACTGCCTCTGGGAGGGCCACTTCAGTGAGGAGTGAAGTCTGGTTTGGGCTTTGTTGGCTGCTGAGAGAGGAGAGAGAGCCTTTACATTTGCAGCTTTGCTCCCTTCTGACTTTGTGCCACTGGGAAATCTGTATCCACAGTGGCTGCCAGGATAAGGATAACTGCAGTGTTGGAACTCTCTCCCTGAGCTCCTTTGTGGAAAAACGTGGAGTTGTCATATAGAAAACCCACGCTGTGATCTGGTAATGAAGATCCAGCACTTTTCCCTATTACTTGCACTGTCACAGTCACTGGGTTTCACTGCCTTATGGGCAATCTGTGAAATGAATGCTTCTTGCAGCATGCAGTCACTTGCACAACAAACAGACACTAAACATTTTGCTGCCTCAGGCAACCAGCATTTGACTGATACGTGTGAACTGGCTCTGGCTGCTTCTGCCTCCATTTGCTGTTCCAGGCTCTTCGGGTTCCTTGTTCGCTGCTCTGTTGGCTGTCTGAGATGTCTCTCAGCAGACAGTCCAGGATGAAGCAGGTGTGAGGAAGAGGAACAAAGAAACTGATAGTTCTCAGAATTAGATTAACTCTCCAGTCTCCTTCTAGACAATGGCATTTTTGAACATACAATTTGCTTTCACTGGTCTGTGCTCATTTGTAGGCAGCCCACAATAGGAGCATCATTAATAGTGAATGTTATTAACAGTTATTTTGAAACCTGGAAATGGAACAGATCTGTTCAGTTGTCAATACCAAGTCCAATGACTTCTTTGGCTTAACATATTGTTATACTGGAAAATTTCTTTAAGATGATCGCCTACAACTGAAAATAAATAAGATGTGAAGAGATCCATAGTTAGCTGTATAATGTAATCTCCTGCTTATTACCTGTAAGATTTGAATAATAGTTGTGCCCAGAATTCTCATGTGCAAAGAGGTGATATTGCATTATGGGATGTGTTCTGGCAATGTAAGAGACAGTCTTGGTGTCCATCTAAGAAGGCAGGACGAAGAATGGAAAAATGTGTTTGCTGATGCAAAGGTGAGTCACAACACAGTGAGTGACAGCATACTTGACATGGGAAACAGTTAAATTGTTCCTCAGTGCTTTTACACAAAGTCCTTCTTCTGCTCCAGTCTCATTCTAGCGTTTCACTCAGCTGTGTTTAAGCAGGATTTATACATGCATACCATATTAAACTTCCAGCAAAAAAGGTGAACTGCAAGATTTTAATATCTACTGTAGTGAGCTATGTGTGTAAAATAACCCAAAATTAAACCTGTAAATGACTACATAAGGCTTTCACCTTGTCAGTTTTTCTGACACTTGGCAAAGAAGCTTTTAGTAATGTCTACTAACTTTTTGACTGCAGATAATGCTGATAAAAAGTAGCAAATATTAGGAGATGACTGAATATACACATTATAATTTTCATCTGCTGCCCTGAAATCTCATATATGAGCCTGTTTTTGCTTGAGGAATCACAGCACCACTACTCAGTCATTGCAAGGGGCTCCAAGCCAGTCTTTTAGCTGTGGCAGCAGATGTTTGATTCTCTGGGTATAAAATGTGTCTTCAACCACTGCTACAGTCAAGAGCTCTGTATACCAAAGCACTCCTGTCTTCAGCATCTGCAGAAACAGACTGCAGCAGCAAACGTCGAGGAACACCAGCATGTGTCTTGAATGAGTCCCCTGCAACTCCACGGCTATTACTGTGATGAACCAAAGCAGAACTTGGTGCACTGCCATAAACGTAATAAAGGTCACTTCCATGTAGAAAGAAAGATTGCTTTTGCTCTGAGTTAGTGTATCTCACCAGCATGCATGGCAAATGGGGTGTGCAGAGTTAAACAGAATCCTTCTTTCAGACCACTGAATAGCAACAGTGTCAATGTCCTATGCCAAACATACCACCTCCAGAGTTTCTGTAGGGGATGCACTACCCAATGAAATTTGGCTGGCAAAGCTGCGTATTTTTAGTCTAGTAACCCAACTCCCTGTTCAACATTTCCTAGTGTGCTGGGTCTTTCAATTAACTTTTACTGCAAGCAAACTGAAGTAAAATACAACCTAAATTCTTCATCTTCTTCTTAACTGCAACCACAGATAATTTGTAATTCACTGTTAAACACACATATAAGCCTCTGCAAAATGGAAGCCAAAGTAGAGTTCACTCTAGATACTGCTTTCAAAACTCCTAAAGCATGAAGTAAAAATGGTCAGTTTATTTTCACTTTTCATTGGATTTATGCAAATTAGCTTGAATAATTTCCAAATCTCATTTCTTACCAATAGGTGGCACCAACATTTTCTACTTTCTTCATGACACACTGCCAGTAGTGAGATTTAAAGTCTACCCCAGTGGTAAATTATCTACTAAATCATGATGAGATCTGTATTGTTCCTTTCCCTGCAGATTGTGGTTGATCACTATACAGTGGTACATGTTTTGTTCTGCAAGCATTTCACAAACTCTGAGTGGGGTGTTTTGCTAGATACATTACCAATAATACAAGCTGCTGTTATCTTCATGTTATGGGAGTAATTTTAAAACTGTTTTGTTAGAGTCTGGGTTTATGGTAGTTTGTTTTGGTTTGGTGATTGGGGTTTCTTTATGTTTGATGGCTTTCTTCAGCTTATCACACAAAGATGCTAGTGTATCAACTTCTTCTAAAAATGATCTTGCCTTTCCCCCTTGGCAGGTAATAAAAAAAATTGAAAAGTAGACTTTTAAAAAACCCAAGTCTTTTTTATTCCCGTTTCATGGTTGTATGATTTCAGCTTTTACAGACAAGATTCTACTAAAAGTAATTTAATATGTATTCCCTAAAAAATTTCAGTCATGTGAATTTTATAGTTGTTTTGTAGAATATGGAGAATACTAAAACAATGCAGGAAAAGTCATTGGAACCAAAAGCAACAACAGCTTTGGCAAACTCAGTTAATTGATTGAGGGGATATTCACTGCCCTGTTTTAGTGGGAGAATCCTTATTACCAATGGACAGATCCACTAGAAGTAACATGCAACTTTTTATGAGAGTCTAATGGTTTTCTTTATGAGTCATAATTTTTCTATTCCAGATTAATCACCAATGGACAAAAGACTTTAGTTTTCCAATTGAGATTCCCAGATTGTTTCCTTTCATAGTCATCTTTACAAGAATGTGCTTTCATAGTTATAATAGTCATTTTATGACTCATAATCCCAAATTTTGTAACTGTTTTCTTTTTAGGGATGTAAAGTTTGATTCACAGATTCTTTCTTTTTCACCTGAATTCACGGCACTTCTGGTCAGAAAAAGAGAATGCTATTTCACCTAAATTTAAAGTCTAAAGCCTACATACCTATCAGCCTATATGCACAAATCATTTCACAGGTTTATTAAGTTTGCTGTTCTGAGAAACATTGTTAAAACAGAGACCCTCCTGTGGATGACTGCCAAGATTAATGAAAGTTCAGGCATCCAAATGCCATTTACACAGAAGTTGCTCTCCTTCTAACATTATTTATATCACTGACTTGCCACCTTTATGTCTTGCTTATCCATAAATCAAATCTCTTCATTGATTCTGCATCGCCTTTTTGCAATCTGAATATTCACTTCCCCAAGCCTCATATTCTGAGACTTGTCAGGTGCTTAGAGCAATTTCTCCAACTGAATGCCACATCTGCATATGCAACATAAGCACATGAGCTGAAGAAATACCTAAGACAAAAATAACCATCAGTATTCTTTACATCTCTGGTAACCTTGTCATCAACTTCAGTTCATGCCATACAGGTGTGTCTAAAATCCATTTGCAACATCTGAAAATGCCCTTTAACTTGAAATTAAATTCTTGAATTACTCTAGTGACTTCAGTGTTGTGAATATGGCCTAAAATGGGAGACATTACCTTATTCAAACTTTTCAGGAAAGTTAATGTATTTAAAACAGTCATTATCCCACTCCTTAAATGATTTAACATTTTGCTGGCCTTTATACAGCCTTAATTAACGTCTCCCTTTTTTATGCTGAACAGTCTGGAGTTTTCCATTTCTCTACTGAGTGATTCCAAAACACACACCTATGGCTGAAACTTGTTTAATTTGGGATTCTAGGTATCCACCCTGTATTGCAAAAGTAGACTGTGATGCAATATTGTTTTCAGCTGCAGACTTTGTATAACAAGTATTGAGTAATCAGAATGTATCCTTGTGTGTGCTTAGCAACCCTACAGGTCTGGATGACAAAAAGAATTTGCCCTTGGATAGTAATTTAACAAGACATCAAACAGGACAAAAAATAAAAACTCTGCTTATATTTCACAATGAATAGGGAATGAATAAAGAACCTCACAGCCACATTGGTTTACATTAGGGCAGGATTTTAAACTTTTCCGTTTTAGACCTGGGCAGATGTTCTAGGGAGATCTGGAAGCAGGAACAAGAAACTTCTTCTTTTTGTATCCTATGGAGTAGCTGTCAGAAGAACACTGTACAGGCACAAGATATTTCTTGCCCTTGCTGTTAGCACTAAATAGATGTTCAATAAAGATTGGAGGAAAAGGAAAAGAAAAATTTAAAAAAAAAAGGAAAAGAGAGAAAAGAAAGAAGGGGGAAGGGGAAGAGAAGGGAAGGTGAGAAAAAAGTAAGAAAAGAAAATGCTGCTTAATATGCTTCAATATACTCCTCAATTGAATCATAAAAATGAGATAAATATGACACAGAAACGAAAGGGGGTGGGATAGGTCATATTAAGGCTTGTCCAAGTTGTGATGCATTCCAAAGAAGTCCATGAGCAAAGTGCTTGTTAACATCTCTGAAGTCCCACACTGTGTCCCAGGGTCCAGCAAGACATAATGCAGTTGATATATACTCTGTACAGAAATTAGGTCAGAGGAGAAGAGATGTGTGGTCATGGCACAGCTGGCACTGAGGTGACAGTGTTTAGGGAGTTACATACTCAGGAGTAGAGGAGTGAGAAGGCACTCCCTTGAAGAGGGCATGTGTGTCCCTTAGTAGCAAGTCCCTAACCTGTCTGCTGTTGGGAACTCAAAAACTGTTAGTCAAAGGAGCTAATACTGTGCTTAGCTGATTTCACTGGACTGAGGAGGTATCTGAAGTCAGAATTGCTGCTGACCTTGTCGTTGACTGCCTTGCACTGAGCCTCTGCTCAGACTGCAGGCAAGTCCCAGTCCCTCACAGGAAGCCACTCTGGAAGGACTCTGGTTTGTTTGCCTGTTAATTTTGTAGGAACGAAAGGGACACATGAGGTCTTCTGGGTCAGGTATAGAGTACACACTCAAGGTGTTCTGGAACAGACACACTGTAGAGCAGAGAAACACAGGTTTTCAAATGCACTTGCCTTGTCTAGAGTCTTGAATACTGCTAAAGGCAAGGAGTGGCAGGGCCTGCAGCTCCCATCTCAAGCTCACAGCCAGAGTCATGTGTGCCTTCCAGGATAAATGTAATCACTGGACTCAGGCTTCTCAGTGCACCCTGACTCACATTCCCTGGTTTTAGAAGAATTATGCACACAAAGATACAGTTCAGCACTTGGTAGGAAGGATTATTGAAATTAGGCTCATACCAAATTTTGGGAGACAAATGCCTCTAAAAATTGGCTGCCTACAGCTAAATAGAGCACAGTTCATGCAATCCATCTCCTCTGACTTTCACCATCTACACTCTAGGTGACTACACTAGAACTAGCAACTTTAGGCTCAAGAGAGGGAAATAAATGCTTTTAAAGAGTGAGTCATCCTGACCTATTTTATATATCTCTGTTAGGAAGAGACAAATTAAGGTCTAAAGTGCCTATTTTTTTCTACTAATTATTAAAGAAATTTAGAAAACTAGATAAGAAACTATTCATGTAGGTGAATCTGACCTCGTGTATCCTGAAGCACCCACTGCAAAGTTGCAATTCACATTATCCAATTTAGGCAGTGACTGACAATGCAAGGCTGACATTTATAGCTTAACTAATAATCTATGTCGAGGTGGTACAGCTGGTTGAGAAGGAACAAACAAGCAATTAAAGGAGTACATTTGCTTCTCTTGATTCAGTCTGTGTGTGGTTTTGATTTGATGACTTTGTCAGAGATGCAGAAGTTTCTGCTAACCTAAGTCTCACAGCAGGTAGAAATGTCTGTGTGACAGCAGGCAGGAAAAAAATTATATTTATGAAAGTTAGTATGGGGGGGGGGGGCAGGGAAGAGATGACAGCTTGACAGCTTTCTTTTTGACCAATACTACATTTATTAAATTAGGAATCTAATACTTAGATTTGGTTGCTGACTTACTAGTCCTTCTTAAGTAAATGACTGAGTTTTCAGTAGTTCAGTGGAGTGAGATAGACTCGCTGAACACATACATAACTTAGGAAACTGCTTTCTCCACTGACTATCAACCCTCAAGGTGATCTTACCAAGTAAGATGGCAATCCTCTAGGGAGAGAGGAATGTGCTGGAGTTCCAGGGGCTATCTGCAGAGTAAGCCTCATCATCACATGAACTCTTCCAGCAATTGACAGGGTTAACTCACTCCCTGCCTCATCTGGATGGCAGTGGCACTCCTGCAGGAGAGATTAGAGCATATCTCCCCTTGCTCCTGGGCAAGTACAGGGGATTCATTTAACACCTCTGAGTTTTTCAGACTAAGAGAGTTACTTCAGGAATAAAAAATCCTGAAGCAGTAGAAATCAAAAGACTGGATCCTTGTTTGGATCTTCCAGCTGTTCTACATGGTTCACATCTCACCAGATATCACAAATTTCATTAAAACTCTCAGTAAAAGTTGCAAGCTGAGCTACTGTTTCCAAGAGTCTATTATATCAAATTGCACAATGATCTTTCAGCTGTATATGTATTATTCTCTCTTTTTATAGATTTTTCTATGGCTTTCATTTCATTTTTTAAATTACATTATTCCATTAGCTCACAGGGACCTGCAATTTCTGTGTTCTCAAAAAAAGTTGCAAACAACAAATGCAACTGCTTTAGTTTATACTAACGTTGCATTAATATATGAGAGGATATTCTTGTAACGTCAGATCTCTCCTATCCTATATTTGTGAAACTATTTTGGACTATTTGACATTGCTTTTTCTTGCCCATCTTTGTTTTCAGCAATATAGTGTGAAATTAAATGTATTCATATCTTAAGTTCTTAAAAATGAAAGTCATCTTTGTATAGAATCTAAAGTAGTGATATCTTGGGTGGCTGCCCAAGAATTTCATCCATGGAAAAGTTTTAATATTGATGCAGCATTGTTGCTAAAGATAGCACGTCAGTTGCAGTCACAGTCATCACATATATTTTAAAGATGGTCTGGCACAAAGTTTGGCATATCCTAGATTTCTCTAACAAATGTCTCATTGGGTGTCAGGTTGCTGTTATACTACTTTAAGACATGTAACGAAGTAAGGAGAGGGAAACTTGTGAAATCTATCCTCCAATTTCTTCCACTGGAAAAAATATTAAAGAACAACTACCCAGTCACATTTACCAAAGTCTTTCCTCTTTTATTTGTATGCTGGTCATAATTATGTGTTTCATCTCTATGCTGGTTTTAGTTATTTGCTAAGAATAGCCTTTGATAATCTGTTTTCTCTTCTAGGCTGTTTGTGACTGAGTCAAACTCTATTGAGTATTCACTGCTCAAAATTTTAACATAAAAAATGGTTCAGTTCATTGGAGTCCCTATGTTAAACTGCTATCAAACTGTTTCCAGTTCCTTCTGCAATGAGCATGGCACATTGCTCACTGTATTTTCAACAAGGGGATATGAAACAGACTTGAAATGAAGTCTCCGTTGGTTCCCTTGACAGTTTCCTTAAACAATAATTATACCCATCTCAGGTAAAAATGCGTGCTCAACTACTAATTTTTGCTGCATGGCTTTTTCTCCCTATTATTGGCTCTTACACCTCTGACACTTGTCAGTGAGGTAGATTGTGTGACATTGACATTTGTTTAGCTCCTGCATACTGTCAGCTCTTAAGAAAGCATGTCCTCAGCTGGATGTGGTATGGGGAGCAGAGGTACATGGAACTGAGATTATTTCCACCTCCTTTCAGCACTGCCTGTGGAAGCTCATTTGCAGTTGGTAACCCATGCAATCAGAGCAGGCTGGATTCACTCCCTGTTTCTTCCAGGTTCTCTCTCTTAATAAAATGCTACCAGTAGCCTCTAAACATGGAGGTGGAAGTCCAGACTCACAGATGCTTTTACACAGGCGCTTTCTGTCTGTTTTGTGCCTGTTGTGGCCCATGAAGAGCCAGCTGTGTTCAGGCACACCTGGGTAGTTTGCAGAGCTTTGTGTATAAAATGCCACCTGCTCTGTTTCCATAACTCTGACTTGTATGATCTATGAGTCATGCCAGCCAGACTGCACCAGATTAAGGAGTTTAAAAGGCAGCACTATTGATCTACCAGTGTGTTACTGATAAGTGTGAAAGGTTTATTTTAAAAAAAAAAAAAAAAAGTAGCAAATGTACAAATAAAAGCTCATGGTCCTTTAAAGATCCCAGTAGGCAGCTCATGCTGCCTTTAAACATCCCAATAAAGCACCTCCCATGGAAAGCAGTGGAGGTGAAGTTTCCACTCCACCCATTCTTGTGCAATTTACCTATTTGGATGAGGGATTTCAGTTTTCCTGGAGCCATTTTAATTGCTCATAGTAGCAATGTAATTGCTTTTAGAAGAAAAACGAAAGAAAAAAACAGGAAAGCTCTTTTGAAAACTTTGATATATTTGAATTACATGGGCTAATCCAAGGTTAATTAAGTAGAGGAAAAACAGCAATAAGACTTACTGAGAATTAAATTATATCCAAGTTAGTGTTTGCATTAGGAATAAACTAATAGATAGGATGGCTAAGATATAGAATTGGATTTATATTTGATTATATAGAGGAATTTCATTCTTGAGAAATACAGTTTTTACAGAGAACAACAAATGTTATTATCACTATTATGCTTTGGGGATGCTACAGACTCATAAACTAAGACTAAATTAATTACATGACAAAGAACAAAGAGAACTGCTAACAGAACTAGGTCTCTTGGTTCCCACTCTGTTTTTTCCTTTGGACTTTATTGAATGAAGTATAAATCCCGTGCATAAATTTTAAGGAATCTTTTTCTTGTTGTCTTTTTCAGATATTGCACTTTCTATCATTTGCATAAATGGAAAAGAGGAAGCTTTTCTTTGCTGGGTATATATATGTATATATATATATATATATATATATATATATATGTATACTTATTTTTTTTTTATTTTCTTTTTTTCCCCACAGAGCTTTAGGAAATGGATTGAGACCAGTTCAAACTGGTAAGGGACCTGGTGGAGTACTAATATCTGTGAGTTCATGTTTCTAGAATGTTTTAAAATTTGAGCTCTAAGCTTCAAAAAATCAATGATATAAAAAAAAGGAATTTTGAGTGGGCTGTATGTTAAGAAGAAATGCAGAGCATTTCTAATGGTGCCCTGGGCAGTGGGGTTATGCTACATGAAAATGACACCTGTCCATTGGATTGCCTTGCTCGTTACATATTTCACCCTCAGACTCTCAGCTTTTTGCTTGGCTTTTTTTTTTGTTTGTTTTTTTTTGGGGGGGTGGGGGGGGTGTGAGGATGTGGCTCTCTGTTCTATTTGATTATAATCTGAGCCTCAGCTGTCCCAGAGATGCCTCTCCCAAACCTCACATATGTGTCTAAGAGCTGCCATTCTCTCTCATCAGCTGTTTGCCCCACCTAATAGCTCCTCTTTGTATCCCACTTTCTCTATTTATATATGCATTAATTCATGTAATTCTAGAATATGCTTGTAATGCTGTAACACAGAAGTCAGACAACCTAACTCTGAATCTCATATCAGTATAACTTGCCTTTTCCTTGGCACTAACAGAATCTAGCTGAATTTTCTTTCATGCTGCAAAAGAAGGGCAATTTTTTTAAGTCTCTGTGGAGCTAGTTGTTTTCTCCATGGAGGCTTTGTGGTGTATCTATCTCAGCATGGTACAAATTTTAGTAAGGTTCTTTTCCCCCAGCCCCTTCCCACCCATTGTTGTACAAGTATTGGGAGCCAGGGATAGGCATATTTTATAAATTAAAAGAAATCAGTCAGTACATTGGAGCAATTAGTGTAAATGAGTTCAACAGACAAACAGGCAGACAGGGTTCTCTGTGCTTTTTGTCTTTTCCTGTCCCCAAAGCTTTAAGTATAGTAAAAGAGCTAAATGAACAGAGTGAAAAATGACCACATATAATGGGCCAGGCTCCAACATCACTGACAGAGCTGTAAATCCAGAATAAGAACATAAAACCTGCCATCCTGGGTGAGCATGAAAGTCCTTTTAGTCCTTTTAGTTCAGTTCTGGAGAACAGTGGACAAAAGCAAAGGCTCAGGACGTGGATAAGGCAGATAAAGTATATTTCTCCTGTTGTAGCCTTTGAACTGGAGCCTAATTTAATGGAGACAGAGATTATAGTCAGTGGTTGAGTTTAATAGCCACAAACAGACCTCTTCTCTGTGATCTAATCCCTTCTTAAATCTGCAAATGTTGGGAGCCCCACACCATCCCAGTGCAGTGATCTCCATAACTTCACTATGTTTTAAGTGAAAAATCTTTTCCTTTCAACCAACTACCTGGTCATTTCACTGAATTCTCCTTCTTGTATTGTGAAAAACTGCAACTGCACTTTCCCATTTTATATTTTTGTGCCATTTGTAATTTTATGGTAATGCCACTGATACCACTGGGGGCTCTTTCAACTGACACTGCAGTAAGGCAAGGTCAGAGACTAGTTTTTAAGAATCTGATTAATTCAAAAGTCCAGCTGCTACCTTGGTCAGGATAGTCTCCCTAACCATCTCTGTTTACAAGAGGAATGCCCTTTGGAGTTCAGAATGTGCAAGGAGAAGGGGGGGAGGTGAGTGGATAGAACCTGGGAGGTGCCCTGGAATCACTGCATTTCACACTCAGTGCCTCTCAAGACATCCCAACAGCCCAAAGCAGGAGCTTGTTCTGCAGGGAGATCCAGAACCAGAGGTGCATACAGGTCTGCAGGATTTGCAGAAACCCTTAAACACCTGGAAGGTCTTTGCTTTCTAGAAGCTGGGAGCAAAGTTGTGCCTGACTCCTGGAGTTCATGTCAACACTGCTTTGTTGTGTCTGCACTCACCTTTGCAGTGCTCAGAAAGCAAGACTATCCACACCATTCCTGCTGCATGCTCTAGGTCCCTTCCATAAGGGGTGAGATTAACTCTGCATTTAGGATGGTTCCAGACTGAGGAAACCTGTTTTTCTAATGTGTAGTCAGAAGGCCATGTTAGTGTGGTTGTTCTACATATTTTTAAAATTTGATTGAGATTTAAAAAAAAAAATATAAAAAAGGATCAAGATTAAAAAAAAAAATAATATAAAAAAAGAAACATACTCAGTCTTCAAGGCTGAGATTGTCAGCTTCAAGTTGCCTGTAGGAGAAACTTCAATATTCAAAGCCTGGGACAGCACATCACTGTCATGTCATTTATTGAAGACTGTCTAGAATTCCAGAAAGGACCTCCAACAGTAAAATCCAAATGCTTTTATCCTGTTGAGCATGACCTCCTATCAGCTGTTAAGGGATTTTTCTCTACAGGAAGACCACTGGATTCACTTCTTGATGTTCAACAACTGCTGCAATATTGCCAGCTGTGAATATTTTCTTTCCTTTCAAATGGATACAACCAATAGCTGGACTTCATTCTTTCTGCTCCAACACTACTTATTGAGAATGTTATTCAGACTTCACAGGGCTAATTTGAAGCAGCCAGATCATCCTTTCTCCTGTGATGTTCCTTAGGCTGTCCAGTGTTTGCTTCAGAAATCTCCCACTCTCTTAGCTCCTACCCTGGTGTGAATAGCTATCTATTCTGTGAAGCCATGAAAAGCTTTGGAAGAAATCAGTCTTCTGGGATATATGCTGTACAAGTTTACTCCAGAAGTATCAGTTCCCCTCTAATGACAGGTGATGGTAAGCAAGATATGGGTCAATAGATATTCCCAAAACCAAAAACAGATGTAAAACCTACAGTGGAGCATCTTTTGACAGGATGTAGTGGAGAAGGTTAAGGCAGTAAATGTGTACACAAGAATACATACATATCCTCAACTTCATACTGTTCTCTTGCTGCTTAGCAGATCTTTGGTTATGAATATGACATGCCTGTGTGACAAACTTCAGTTCACAATACTTGCCACACATTTTCAGGCATTAGGATGTTCATTATATATGTTAGGCAAACATGTTTAGCCTATCAGCCTATTGGACCCTATTCAGACATAGAAAATGGACCACCACAGTTAGGAGAAACAAGCTGATCTCATGCTTTCTCCATAGAACAGATGCAAAATTGTCTTGTTGGTTTTTGCATGTGACCAGCTGAAATCAGTATTTAACCACAGAAACTGCTTCAGTGATGTACTGAGGTGGGCTCATCAGTGTTAGCAGAATGGCTATGGAGCAAAAGGAATCCACTGTGATATCCTGAGAAGATGGTAGTGTCTCGCCTCTGTAAATGCTTCAGAGACAGCTGTATTACTTCTCCAGAATTAACTCCTCAAACAGGGCTGTAAATACATCCTTCTGCATGCTGAACAGCCCAGTATTGGTTACAAAAGCAAAATAGCAGAGTAATCCTTCTGAAGACTGTTCAGAACCATCCTGATGCCTGGGCACTTTTCAGCCATTCAGATATACTGTTTAGATATTGAAATTTGCTTCCAATGCCAACCAGGACACGGTAAATTTTGAGAGGAGCAACATGCTTTAGACTGCATCAATGCTGCTGATTCTTTCTATCTGTCTTCAGTAGAGAAAGTGAGTGTGAGGGATCAGCAGTGTGACATACTGACCTGTACTACTTATACATGCTTCTGTGTATAACTATTTGCCAATACCAAACCAATATTGGTAACTGCAGGGTTAGTTATTGCTTTTTTTTTTTTTTTTAACCACAGAATGACCAGAGTTGGAAGGGACCTCTGGGGATCATCTAGTCCAAGCCCCCTGCCAAGGCAGGGTCACCTAGAGCAAGTTACACAGGAAAACAACCAGGTGAGTTTTGATTGTCCTCAGAGAGGGAGATTCTGTGATTACCCTGGGAAGCCTGTTCTGATATTCTGCCACACTCAACACTCCTCATGTTGAGCTGGAACTTCTTGTACTTCAGTTTATGGGCACTGCTCCTTGCCCTGTTGCCAGGGTCACTGAAAAAAGTGATAGTGATGAGCTCCAAAATGATCTGCTCCGGGAATGGAGGTGAGGCTGGTCTTCACAGGTCTTCCTTCTTCCATATCTATTATATTTTCTCATAAAATCTGATTTTTCTAACTGTATTTCAGATAATTTCTTCCTATTTTCTGAAATCCCTATTTTGAT
The DNA here is from genome assembly GCF_029582105.1 of Oenanthe melanoleuca. Taxonomy (NCBI): domain Eukaryota; kingdom Metazoa; phylum Chordata; class Aves; order Passeriformes; family Muscicapidae; genus Oenanthe; species Oenanthe melanoleuca. Next base: position 12,866,613 of record NC_079336.1, read on the forward strand.
TTCATATTTACGCTGTTCCCATTTTGGAGATAACATGATATAAGCTCTCATTAACTATCACAAACACAGTTTGGGAAAAGCAGACAACAGTTTCTTCCTCCACCCTGCCTAATTACACATAAGTATTCCATTAAGTAACCCTTCATCACTCATTTCTCACCTGGAAGAAAGCAGAGGCAATATCACAGAGATACTCATTGTCCATCTAAATCTTGAGCCTTGCTTCTGTCTGGGAACCTACTTTGTATGCACTTTAAATTGGTTATCTCTTAAACTATTCAGGGAATATAATTCTGGTACATGAGAAAGAATGAAAAAAATAAAACCTGATGAAAAATATTTAAATATATGGAAATTAATTTAGAGGTATTTAATCAATATGTTCTGATCCAAAGGAAAATGGATCTATTGTAATGGAAAGGGTTAGGATCTAGGGCATATCTTCTGCTCTTGCAGTAGAGAAATCCTTGAGACTTGTGTGAGGAAAAAAAGAGGAGAAACTGCACTTGTGTGTGTGTGTATTTTAGACTGTTTTGTCTTTGATTCCTCCTTAACTCCATTAAGCCATTCTCTTTTTCTTTATCTGTCATGATATTGTGTCTTTGAAGAGTTCAGTGCCTGAGAACAGGCAAGTTAACAACCCTCTGGTTGGGTGCTTAATACATACGAAATGAATAAACACCCCAGGAAATTCTAATTCCCAGTGAAAAAAAGTTTCCAGAAAGCCCTGGCTTTTTCTTGTACCCAAGATAACACAGAGTGACACATCTTCATCAGAGACAGTGACTCATAGCTAGGGGTTGAATTGTTGCGGGGGATTATTTTATCTGTTGGCTGTATCAAGTTAAGAAAGATGAAGGTGCAACCCTGAATGTCTTATTAACTGCCAAAATAATTACATCATGGACAAAAGGGGAGATGAAAAGTACTTACATCAATTTATACTCTTAGTTTATGTGTTCTGGAAAAGTCTGTATCTTATATCAAAGGCCTCAGGCAAGTTTCATGCATTACAGTTTGACAGCTTCTGTCCTTACAATGTAAAATATTTATTTAGATAAATTGTACTGTTGTTGCTGTTATTTTCTCATTATCTCGTTCAGCTTTTTTTTTTTTTTTTTTTTTTTTTTTTTTTTTTTTTTTTTTTTTGTTTAAATCCTTCCACAGGATATTTAATCCCATGAATACTTTTTTCACTTTTAGAATTTTACAATGAAAGATGGCACTCTTAAATGTTGTATTCTCCATGCATTCACCTTTCTTCAAGGCATGAATTGTTTCTGAAAGTGGGCTGCTGGTGTGGCTATGGGTAAACATAGACATTTATGGAATCAGAATCTAACTAACTGGAAATATTTTTTAAAAAAAAAAAGAAAGAAATCAGAAGTAGAGTGTAATAATGGCTGTCTACAGTGAAGAAGGTGGAAAAAAATATGTGAGCTTGCACTAAACCCTAAGATCAGCAATTTCCCTACCACAGTCATCCAGACTGCATTTTTTGTTCTTAACTAAAGAAAAATGGTATTGTCAGACCCACAGTATAAGTCAGAAAAAGCTGGCACTGTGGGAAGTAGTGAGAGTCCCAGCTCCTGGCAATTTCAGAATCAGGAGGAGACAGGATGCCAGCATCACCTCCTCACAGCATCGTGCCTCTGTGGGAGGTACAGTGCCCAGGCTCAGATGAGGTGGGGTGCAAAAGCTGAATGCTATTTGCCCTCAGAGAGGGACTGCAGGCTCCTCTGTGAACTGACTCTGCTGTGCACCTCTTGAAATCCTCCCCCAGGCTGTCTTTGGTAGCAGTCAATAGATTAGCACCTAGCAGGAAACCCATAAGCAGACACAATTTCCATAAAGCATTTTCAAAAGTTTGTTTTTTTTTCTCTTCCTCCCAAATAGCAGAAGCAATTATCTATGAGTGGCTAAATCCTTCCATAACAGCCCTCCCAAAATCATTAATCCTACAGCAGGGTTTGGATGTGCTTTGCCATCCACCACTTTTCCTCTTGTAGGAGCAGTGGTTGGGGTATTACTCAGAAAAACTGGAGGGAAAAATGTTTTAAGAAAGAGGTAGGAAGGAATCTCCTCCTGGGAGACAGTGGTGTTGGAATTTTGTTGGTAGGAGCGTGAGGCCTCTGTGCAGGAGAGGGGATGAAAGCAAAAGCCTGCAAGTCAGCAGATGGGGAAAGCACAAACTCAAAGAGGTTGTTTGACTGTTTTCAAAAGCAGACACAGTGGGAATTGCAGAAGAGAACAGACAGGTTTGATATTTTAAAAGAAGAGCTGGGGATTCATTGTCTGCCACCCTGATTTCCTTGTGAACATCAGGAACAACTGTGTCTGCCTCATGATGTCTGAAATTATTTTCTAAGAGGGGAATGCCTGATTGCCCTTCCCAACATTTATTTTGAGAATCAGCTGCTGTTGCAGCAAAGTATCAGCCTTCTCCTTGGCTCCTATATAAAGAGAAGGAAAAAAATGTGTTGAAGATTTAACCCTTTGTTCTCCAGGAGTCCTCCCTTCTTTGATCATCACTTTTTTTTTTTCTTCTTTCCTGCCTTCCTTTTTTCTTTTTGTTGTTTCTTCTCTTTCACCCATAAAAATTCATCACACATCTTAAATGTAGGAAATTCTCTACACATGCTGCTTTAAAGTCTTCTGATGAATGGAGTTACATGTTTTGAAGCAGTGACTGACAGGTGACACTGCTTTGCCAGATGTGGATCTGCAGAGTGGGAAGACAAGTTGTCAACTGCTAGTGACACACGAAAAAAAGAACAACCAAAAATCACCAGAGTATTACAAAGGACATGCCTTCTTTGTGTTGCAGCAGCAAGTTTCAGCTCTGAGAGAATTAGTGATTCTTACCCCAAATATTTTATATTTAAATCTTCTCTATGTGGTGGTCTAAATTTTGAAATTTTACCATCTAAAGTCACTCAGCTTCAGGGGTGTTATTTTGCATACATCTCTGGATATATATATATATATATATATATATATATATATATATATATATATATATATATATATATATATATATATATATATATATACACACAGACACATATATATACGTGCTTGTAGGTACCTTTTCTGAATAACTACAGTACTGTCCAATCTTTTAAAGAAAAATCAGTATTGCTGTAACTATTATATTAAAAATTGTCACTCACTGACACGGGCCAAGTGTTTGACACTAAAGCTTAATATCAGAATATTTCTTTGCTGTTGTAATTTGATGACTGCCTTGCTCTTGTCACAGCCAGCCAGTACTGGTATCTGACAGCTGGGGCAAAAACAAGTAACATTCTGCATGTGTGTTTGGTCCCTCCAGGACTATAAGTATGATTTTACACAAGAGAAAAGATACAGCAGGAGGGGCCAAGTCTCATAACCATTTACCAGTAGAGAGGTCAGAGGGCTGGAGACACTGAAAGAGGGGAAAGGGGATTGTTATGGCTGGGTCTGAGAAGAAGAATCAGAATGGTGCATGCAAGTCAAATTAATTTTAAGATGAACTTTCTGAGTAGTAAGGTCCATGAAAATATGAGCTGTGTTTTGTGGGTTATTGTGTGGCTGAGACCTTTTGAAATGTAACTGGATAAAGAGCTCGAGTAAGTCCTCCAGAAAACAATCATTTGGCACTAGGAAGGAGTAAATTACTTAATAAGATCTTTCTTTGTCTAATTTCTGTGGTTTCATGATTGAACGAGTCTTCTGCCTGCTAGTCTTACATTCATTGTTGTAAAATCCTATGTCAGGAAATTAATCTGAGACCTGAGTGCAATTAGGAGTGTGTGCAAGTAATAGCAGTGATGCAGCAGCAAGTGGCCCTGAAATGTGAAAAGGAAGCTTTAACATAGAAGACTGAAGCAAGGTTTCATAAGAACCTTTTGGCAAGTTCTGTCTCCCTGCAGTGCAGTCAATGCAATCAGTACTCTGCACCTTAGGTTCTTTAAATCCTGTATCCTAAATTCATGTTCCTACCAACATCCAGACACAGATGAAACTTGGCTCCCTTGAGGAGATTCATTGACCTGATTGGAGCTACTCCTGTGTAATGGCATAGCCTTTCTGTCATAAAGCTGGGAGACCTTGCACAGACATTAATGATGCTGCTACAAATCACAGAGATGTGCTCAGTGAGTCATTGGCACAGCAAGCCATAGAGCTCAGGTCTAGTAAATCAACTTTTTCCCTTCAGGAAGAAAATGCTTTAGGTGCTTTTGCACAGTGTTTGAAAAATTCCTTTTATTTTCACTAAAATTACAAAAAAATCAAAAAAACTTAAACATCCACCCCAAAACCTTGCTTTGCAAACTTGTTTAAATCAGGTCTACTGGTTTAAGCAATATAGTGTATGTATTTATTAAATTTATGTTTATTAAGGCATGAGATCAAATAGAAACAATTTTATGCCAATAACCTACAAGCACAAAAATTATATACTATTATATGCACAAGAGTACAAAAACTACACAAAAATTGCACAATCAGTCTGAGAGATTTTCAGTAGAAATGTAGAAAGCTTGATCTGTCTTCTGTTTGTACAGGATTAAGGTTAAGATTGTAATTTCCACTGATTTAGCATGTGACCTCAATACACTGTTACCCCAAGAGCTGAAGTGACTTGAGCTATCATGCCACCAGAAGCAAGTCTAAAACTCAAGTCTAATATTCCCTTAGAGTGTCTGGTTTTCAGCCGAGTGGGACAGCAAAGCCTCCTCTGCACTTGCCCTCTTGCAGCAGAGGCTTATTCACACCACAAAAGCTTTAGGGTTTAACAGGTTGTCCTCAGTGGCCTAGGCACAGTACAAACAATTCCACCTGAAGGCAGAGCTATGCCTGGTAATGCCAAAAGGTTGATTTAGGCATGCCTTCAAGCCTTCATACAGTCTGTGTATGCCAGACACACACATGTCCTTGCTAGGGACAGGGTGGTTTTGCAATCAGGGCTGTGAAGTACTTTTGATATACAACTCCCTTTGACAGCATGACAGCTGTTCAATAAAACAAAGACAAAATGAGATTTTTCTCACACTTTGCAAGTATGAGGCTTACCTTTTGGAAGCTGGAAACAATAAAAGATGTTGTCACAGTCACCCACTGCCCTGGGCAGCAGCAAGTCAGAAATGAGAGTGCTCATCCTGCCAGACCTCCTTTGAAAACAAATTGCACAACAGAGCCGATAGCAGTTCTAATGGCAGTAGCAACACAGATATTTTTGTGCAACTGTAACAATTAAGAAAAGCTTGAGCATTCTCCGCAACACCAGAATCCTTTGAGTCAGCAAGAAAAAATGAAAATAGCTCTTTGGAAGTTTCTGGAGAGAAACAAAAAACTGAACCTGTAAATGCCACAGCTATCAATGCTTCTCTTTTTTTTTTTTATTCTCTCTTAAAGATGGGTTTTAACTCTAAGAAAGGAGGAGGAGAAGCTTTTCTTTCCTTTTTGTCTCAGACTAAATGATATTTTTTTCTTTTTTTTTTTTTTTGGATGAGTCAATATGCACTTTTACAATGTAAGGACACTCCTTGGAAAATCCCAATTTTAGCCACTTTCCCATGGTAAGTCTGAAATATTTTTTACTGTGATCCCCCCTTCAACTGCCCTGATCATCCAATAAAAAGCCAAGATAATTATATTAATTATCTACCCTATTTATAAATTTTCACAGGAAACAATTATCATTAGAAATAATGAATGTTTCATATTTATGAATTCATTGTTGGTCTCTTCCTCTCCATAATTTTTCTAACTAGAGAAGATAGATTTGTTTTGCTTATCCATAGAACTGTCTTTTCTGCCATAAAATTCGGCCATACAATTTGCTGTTGGTCTACAGCAGGTATATTTTCTAGTATCAACTAAGGCTATTTTTGTTTTAACCATTTGTTTATATTGTCAGCAGCTTAGTGTAGATATGGTTACACTGGGATGGAAAGTGTTTTTGCCAGTATAACTTACTTCACTTGGGAATGAGTGTTTTCTATGCCAGTAAAATTAGTTTCTTTTCTTTTCTCCCTGGCCAGTAGAAGCTGCACCCACACAAAGATAGTTTGCCAGGACAGTTACACTGGTAAACTTTTCCTCCTGCTGACCTGGTCTCCAAAACAGCATTGCATAAATAATAGAGGCAGGTGGGAGCAATCATAAGTGAATGCCAAAATACTGCAGCTGAGTTCATTCTTATGTCAGAAGCCTTGTGGTGCTGTGGTTCTGTCAAGGGTCAGCTATTTTGGGGCAGGTGGAGAGAATTTCAGGAGGAGATGACACACTTCAGCATTGCTTAAATTCTGCCTTTGGAAATAACTTTACAGTTAAAGCTACTTTGAAAAGCAGTAGGGCCAGATTATGGCATGACTCCAGTTCCTAGGTGGTCAGGACTAAAAGGTAGAAGAGATGAAACAAAAGGAAAAGCTCTCATGGGAGTAGCTGAAGAAGAGGAGACCTTTTTAGTTGAGCCAAGGAAAAAGAAGAAAAGGATCTAAGTGTGGGGTGCTGGCAGAGGGAGAAAGGCACTTAGGTGGGCTAGGCCAGTTAGAACACCCAGCTCTTTGAACATGTGTCTCTGTACTGACTCACTCTGCACACTGGATGAAAATGAAGGTATTGGCTATAATTTAAAAGCAGCTGTTGGCTCTGTTCCTGGTGGTCTCCATGGTCTCATGATGTCTTTCAGTGCAGCTTCACTACTGGTCCCAAGGGCCAGATTCCAGTAAACCAACAGTATGTGTCCTTCTTGGAAAAGGACTTTTTTTTCTGCAATTTTCTAGTTTCTGCAGCATGGTAGCATCCAAAGTGTATAAATTATTTAGTTTAATTTTTTTTAATGCCCAGTTGTCTATTAATTTTTGCATGCATTTAATCCATATGTTTTGGCCATGGGGGTTAATCTTCAAGAGCTGTTTCTGGCATACCAACAGATGCTCTCTGCTCTGAACCAACTCTTTTGAACTACACCAGTTGTTAACAAATGTTTCTCTGAGCAGCTGTAAGGCACCTGGATACTGTGATGAATGTCACAGTCTAACCAAACTAAATAATCCCTTTATATTACATATCAGATAACCCGAGTATCTACTGCTGGTTATGACATTTGTAAACTTATCCAATGCTTTACATAAATAATAGCTGTTGTAAATATTTAGATATTGTCCTTATCTGTATGAAATAATGGAAAGCAAATTGTATACTGGAAATCCTGGAAAAGCATTATAAAATAAAAAATTGAGACCATTTGGCAATATGTTTTACTTTCTCATTTAAATTAAAACACTGGACTTAACCAGGTGCTCTTCACAGGTCTTCCATTATTTTCCAGATTTATAGATATTTAGACTTTAATTATGATCAACAAAAATCTACTCACAGGATCAGTGTACCAATTCTTGCCTTTATATGAAGAGAGATTTATCTTTACTGCAGCAGTTGAAATTCATCCAGAATGAGCTTGAAACCTTTGCTGTTAATGCCTAGGGTCTAGGGTAGAATGTTTCTACTGCATCCTGGTGAACTCATTTTACAGCTTGATAATGGCATTATGGATTGCTTAATCTTTTCTTTCCTAGTAAAGAAAAGTCATGACTTGCCTTCTTACTAGATCATTATTTCCTTTGTCAGTCAACAGAGGGTTAATGAATAAAACTGTTTTCAAGGTCAGATTGGCAAGTCAGGCATATAAAAATCACCTCCTACTTCAGAAGCGATAAAACAAGAATTGCAACTCAAGTTTTGCTCTTTCTCTTAAAACCATATGATTAAAAATAATGACAGATCATTCTGACATGCATCATAGGATTGAAAGCTAATTCATACTCTTCCATATTATTGCATTAGTGACTAACTTCTTGTATCTTCAAAATAACATAAGGAAACAAAAATCCATCAGCAACAAAAGATAAACTGCTATTCATTATCAGGATCCATTTACTTATTGTAACAAAAGATTAATATTAAAACATTTTTTTCTGTTTGTGCACAATTTCTCTTTTGTTGTTGTTTGGTGTCAATAATTGGGATTACTGTATCCTTCTTAAGTCCTTATATTTCCTATTGAATTTAGAGTTCGATCTTCATTAAAAATAAAATTTTATCAGTTAGACTATACCCATTAAAGTATCAATTACTGATGGCTTTTCTAGATAATTTTGCTGTTTGATCAGTAAGACACTTAAAAGCATTTTAAAATGGCATAGGATGATTAAATTGCATGCTGTGAAAATCTGAGGTTTGGCATTGTTTTTTCCCCCTTTGATATACTTGAAATAATGTATATCTTAGTAGTACTTGAGGTTATGCTTAATGGTAAATTTAGTCAGGAATGTGTTCTCACAATGTAGGGCCATTCTTCATTACTGCATCCATGCCCCTAACTGCCTCAGCACAGCAGCAAGTAATGATCCCGTAACAGCCCTGATAATAGTCAGATAAACATGAACTGAGAACTCACTTCTAAGTTTTTCTCTTTTTTTTTCCCCCAGCTACTTATTCCAAGCAAATCTGAATTTTGTAGGTTTTTTCCTCCAGTCTTCCACATGAAGCACTGCTACATAAAGCTCCCAAATGGAGTGCACAAAGATGATGATGACCATATTTTGATATCCAAATAGTTAAGGAAGGAAGATCTCATTTTCATGAGAAATTGTGAGGTTGCTTTGTTTTTTTATTTTTTTTTAAAGCCACATTCACCATTGTGTAGACTGATCCACATACTAGTGTGGTAATGTAGCAATCAGTCTAAAAACCATAAATAACCTGACAGCTCAGCAATAGGGAAACTTGAAGAAGTGAGGGTAAATCATACTGTTTTCATATTTTATGAATTGAAAAATACGACATTTTTTCAATAAAGTATTGTGGCAAAATTAATTTTGATTTAATGTTAAAAAGCTAAACTTGAAATACATGTAACACCCTTGGGTGTCTTCCTATTGTTACTATCCTTCATCAAAACTTTCTGACTCCAAAAGTGCTCAAAACTGAAGAACCTCCATTGCTCTTGGTTGTTTCATTGTGTATAAGAGCCTGAATTTTTATAAGGAAGGACTCAAAATATGAAGAACTTTAAATAACATTCCTCAAGCTATAATTCTCCCTCGGAGTTAATGGAGACTCATCACTTTCTTTTGTCTCTACCGAAAGCTAAGGGTACAGATAAATTATAAGCATATTTGAAGCTTAGAGTTTTGTCTCATTCTGCTCTTAGCATGGTATAATAAAATGCATCTCAGGAAAATGGCATGCCTTGAGAACTTAAGGATGAATCTGGTCATCTGCCATCTTCCAGATAAATTTAGGTTACAATAACGATTTGAGAGCACAAAATACTGTGAATAGTGATGGATAAATACTTGAGAATGGTAACTAAATCCTGCATTTTGGAATTATCACTGTGACCAACTGCCCATGAAATGTTTCTCATTTTAATGTATAGTGTGTCTGCATATAATTCTAGATCTGTATTTATATCTGCAGCCATATGCTGTTAGATTACCATCTCCTGTTCCGACAAATTACTGGAGCTGCAGTTGCCAAAGCAAACAAAGTTCTTTTTTTTCTCAAAAGCACCGAACACATAATACATGACGCACTTCATTCTTTCTTATGTGATAACTATTAAAATAACAAACTACTAATATGCACAACGTGTAAATGAGCAGCAAAGTTAAAAACAGAGGAGAAAGTAAGAGTCTTGCATTTGTTACTGGCTGAGCAGCTGTTTGGGGAGTCCTTCTCAGAGAGAGCAAGGGACACAGGTGCATGCTCAGCCATAAGTCAGTCTATTTTCCTGCACCCAGATTTAGTCTGGAGAATGCCATTGCTCACCTTAGATTGGTTAGTGGCAGAGACTATAAGAATGTTTTCTGTAAATCACTGGAGATTAACATCTTGCAATCTGAGGACCACTGGGCTATGGTCTTTTATAGCTGGATTTATTTATTTTGCTGTGGTTTACTCATTGGACTGGGATGCCAGAGCCAGAAACTAACTCTTGAAGGAGAAGTTATTGGTCTATTCAGAAATTTAACAAGTTCAGAGATTAATTGGAAGGCAGGAAATAGCAATAGGCTCATTGATAATACCTTCAGTTTATCACTAAACAAAGGCCCAGAAAGGGGAGTGCCTTATGAAATCTTGTGTTCATCTGCTGATTTGACAGCAAGCCTTTTTCAGTGGAGCAAATCTATACATATTTTCCAGCCAAGAGTTATGAGTGGGAGTTTTGCCTGATTTCAACAACTTAGTAATCTCTCTTTTGGCTGACAATGAAGCAATATGAATATTTTTTTACAAATATTTGTCTGGCAGGGTCTCATTTATATTCCGCTGTATGAAAATGTTTAAGGATAAATTAGACAGCATTGTCAGATCAATATGCTACTTGTAGACTTGCCTAAGTTTTTAAGAAAAAGTATGATCACCTCTATTTACCTGTATGCCCTTTAAGACTTATAAATAATATGTCAGCTAGAATTCATCATAGAAAGCAGCTAATTATAACAAAAAATTGTAAAACCTACTCATCAGTTGTAATAGTCATTCTGTTTCTGGGGTAAAATTGATCTGTGTTAGTTTTAAGGACATAAAAATTGGAGATATCCTTTAGCATAGATTTCTAGACTCTTTAAGATGTAGTAACATAACAGGCTTTAATATGGACTACAGGAACCCAAAAGCACCCTGTCACAAAGTGTTACCCATATTTTACAGCTGAAGACCACACTCAGTACTTTCTTCTGTTTTTCAAAATGTTTGTAGTAGGTAATTTCCTACTGAAGAACAAAGTAAAGAACAGTACAGTAAATCTCAAAGGTTGTGCTCTTCTGTGAATGCTACTGGAATCTGAAAAGAGATGATTAATACCTTCCAGAGCAGATATGAAATTGAGGCTTCTATTTTCTTAATGTTCTCACCCACTGGCACTTTCATGTGGAATAAGAAAAGTTTGGGCCTGTTCAACAGAATGAAGTCCAAGAAAGTATTCATTAGTGAGAAGGTCTCCCTTCTAGAATCATACAATGATTTGAGTTTAAAGATCATCTAGTCCAATCCCCCTGCAATGAGTAGGGACATCCTCAAGTAGATCAGGTTGCCTACAGTGTCATCCAACCTGACCTTGAATGTTTCCCAGGACAGAGCATATGCCACTTCTCTGGGCAACCTATGCCAGTGTTTCATCACACCCAATGTAAAAAAATTCTTCCTTGTATGAGTTTTGAATTGACACTGCCTTAGCTTAGAATCATTATCCCTTGTCTTGTTGTAACAGGCCCTGTCAAAAGTTCTATTTTTCTTCTAGCCCCCTTTAAGTACTGAAATGTTGCAATCAGGTGTCCCTGGAGCCTTCTCTTTGCTAGGCTGAATAAAAGTGTGAACTTCCCTTTCCCATTTCTGGTCTGGGCAGCAGAGGAGGAAGAGCACTATTCTGAAGAACATTTGTCTCAGCTGTGCGTGCACTGGTTGTATTGTCAGGACAAGGTTCTTTCACATGCTCTGAGTGGTGTAAAACATAGAGGTCTAACCTAATGTGGTGCTGTAGCTCCTTCTATAGTTGCTGAAGAGAGATGGGCTGCTCCAGCCACTCTCCAAGCTGCCTCAGCCATGCCTTGCAGTCATTCACACTGCAGTAATCTGACTTGCCTTCTGGAGGTGGCTGATCTTCCTTCCTAGGGCTGTAGACATAAACATGATTCTTGTTTTGTCCAGGGAACTTTAAGGGATTAAATTTGGCTCAAGCACACTCTAGAGTTTGTTAGTGCAACCCAAGTTGTCCAACACAAAGGTTTTCCAGCTGAAGTTCTGTGTAATTATCGTATCCTGCAATGGATATTCAGTGTAAGGCAATGTCTCTACTTTCTGTTAAATGCACTGAGTAAACAGCAACAAAACCTTTGCCTTGGCAAGCCTGTACTTTCCCTATCCCAGTGAAGTAATGCTGTCAACTGTGTATAAGGAAGTTTGCTAGCCATTCAGATAATTCCAATGTTCACATGCAGGAATTCACAGCTAGGTTCACACATTTATTTCCCAGTCAATATAAAGCACAAATGTAACTAAATCAGGTTATAGACACAGTCAGGGAAACTGCATTGTTCAGGCAGTATGTGTACACACTGGAAAAAAAAGGGGCCCTTAGCAGATATAATAGAAAGAATAAATGACATTTATTGTTAGATACTCAGATGTAATTAAAGCTGAAGTTTTGATAGTATTAAAAAATGAGCTGTGTTGATGTAAAAAGGTGCCATTATTCAAACTTAATTGTGTGTCTCTAGGTTTCTTGTGCCAACCGAGTCCCCAAAGAACTTTAAAATTGGGGGAATGGTTGTAGAATGTGACTCAACTGTTAAATGCAATTCACACAAAGATTACATGGAAAAAGTGATATTTATCAACTTGTTTGTTCCTTGTCTTCACACTGAATCACATATTTAGTAGCACTGGAATACTTCTGACTGTGAGGTGGTCAAAATTCCTTAAATAGGATATATGCAAATATATTGATTTTAATTTTCTGTGATTAAATCATTAACAGGTCCATCAGTTTGGTCTTAGTAAATCAAACTGTGACCAGATTTCACCAAAAGAGAACAGAGAAGACACAAAGGAAGATACCGTTTGTTTCATTACCAAATGGTGGTTAAATGCACAGGGATAAATGTATGCTTCACTTAGGTTTGTGCTTCATGTAGTACCACAAAGTCATTGTTCTCTCACACAGCTAGAGTCTCTTTTGCCTGAGCAGTATGAAATGAATAGTTAAATGAGGTAAAGTAGGGAGGAAAAAGAGTTCTCTTCTAAGGATTCCATCTGCTGAAATCAGTGGGGTCTGAGCAGAAAAACCGCCACACTGTCCTGAAAACATCAGCCAGAATCTCTTTCACTTGCAATGTTGTGTTAGGAAGCCTCTTGAACTCCAAGGAGAGTTTGAAGAGCTGCAGTTAGAAGGAGAAATGCATTCTTTTTTGCTTCGCGTCTGACTATATTTGAAAAGTAGCAGAGTCACTGCATAACCATAATAAAAATTTCTTGTACAGTCACTTTCCATTCAGTCATCTATCAAAACTTTACAAAGTACAGCAGCACAGCACCTTCAGCCTGGATGAAAGGCTGATATTTTATATTTTAATTCCTTTCATTTTCATTCCATTTCGTATTTAATTCATTTAATTTCCATGATTTTTGTGAAATGCTGTTAGTAACATCTTATTAAAACAAAAGGAATTATTTTTGCCCTTTTTTTTTGCCTGTGACTCTAGTAATAGAAAAAAAGCATGGCATTTACTTTTTATTTTACATGCCTTTTCCCAAAATTATGTCTTACTTAAGAAAGATCTTTCAAGAACTGTGATTCTGGGAAATGTTCTAGTTACCAGTTGGAATCAATGGTTCATTGGAAGAGTGAATCAGAGAAGCAGCTGTACAATCAGAGAGTCATATAAATAATTAAGACTGGAAAAAGGGACCTCTGAAGGTCACATGGAGCAGGATTTACTCAGAGCAGAACTAACTTGAAAGCTGATCAAGATGCTCAGGACCCTGTCCATTGAATTTGGGGTTCTCCAACATAGACTTGACAGATTTTTGGGCTGCATCTTCCAGGACTTAACCACTCTCACTGGTTTTTCCTTATTCATAGCCAATATTGTGTCTATTATAGTCTCTTGACCTTTCACTGTGCACATAAGTGTACAGCAACAAAGCCTTGTGCACTGAACTTCTTAGCATCAATTAAAACAATTTTCTGAAGTACCCCACACCATTCTATTCTTTCCCTTTTAAGAAACCTGGATGTGAAGGATGAGGACTAATTGAATCTTGTCTTGATGAGGACCTCAACGGTGTAAATCTAGCCTGTGAATCTCTCCAAACCTCATGTCCATGTGGGTTACATACAACTCCTGTCAGTGCTGTGGTGACATTACCAGAAGTAATGACATTACCAATATTATCATTTTGGAATGATGGAGCATCTGGCAGACACTGCCAAGTCTGCATGGGGGCCACACTGACAGTTTGGAAGAAGCCAAATGTTAAACACAAGATCTGAAGATGTTTTTGCAAGCCTTAGCTAGAAGGAGTGAAAGGGACAGTTCTAGGAAATGATCATGGGCTGAGAGGATGCTCGGTGTGAAGCTGGGCTGGCCAGAGGAAGATGATGGTGCTCCCTAAGCAGTGAGAGGACCTTCAAAGGGAAGGCATATAATATTCTAAGGCAGGAATATCCTTTGGGAAGGTTTACAATCTAGTAATGATTTTGAGGGAAAGAACTATACTTTTGTTCTCTTCTGGGTTTAAACTGAACATTTCCTGATCTCCCCAGAAAATCCCTTTGACTTGGTAGATTAGAAACACACAATTCTCTGTTTTGAAAGTTCTTGTAAGTAGTCCCCAAAAGTCTGATCTTCAAGTTGCATGTTTTCAGTGGTATCAAATCAACTAAAATGACAACAGCAGCAACAGATATTTGCAGAGAAAGCAGCCTTTCATCTTCTGTCCTGCCTGATGCCTCACTGACCAGCTCATCTGTTCTGGTGCAGTGGCCAGAGCTCCATTGAAGTGCTGTTCTGCCCGTCTCACACACAGAGTAAAAGCTCTCTGCTAATCATTTTTTTCAAAGCAGACCATTTAAAAGGTTGCTTCTGTCTCCAGGTCTTGTCCTTACAGGTCCAGAGAGAATTGCTCTTAGTGGTTTGTGCAAAAATAGCCTCAGGTTTTATTGGAGATTACCACTAAGATAAAGGAGTTGCAACAGGTCTTTAATTGTCTCTCTCACTGCTTCTAGTAATTTTCACTGTTATAAGAAGCACCTGGTAGAGTCCATGGAATGAAAATCCATCGATCTTTTTTAACATAAAAAAATACAGCAGTTTTGGGGCTTTTGATGGCAAGAGAAATATATTCTCTCTTCAGGTGGCATTGTGGCTGTTAATAGGAGAGTATATACTTTTCTACCACCTCCAAGTCTGTCTTTTCAGCTACCATTAGTTAATCATAGCAAAGGTTTATTGCTACAAGTATCTTTGCAGCTCCCACAGGACATTTCAAACTGGAGACCTCTTACTGCCCTTCCTTACATTTTTTTTCAGACATGCTTTTTGGATATTTTCACTTATAAATGCATAACCCTGTATGAATTGTCAGCTTGTTACAGGATCCTTTTAAATGCTTTCCCTATTGCTGGGAGCACATCTTTCTTTTTCTTTGTTCAGTTTTTTCCCTTGACAACTGAAAATAACAATAACAAAAAATGCCCAAGAGCTATTTTAATTCTTTATAGCTATTATAATTGCAGTTTTCATGGGATTTCTCTGCTGTTCTTTGGAAGCAGTCTGTAGTTTCCATATTGAAACAAGTCTCTGCAGCACAGTAAAAAAGTGTGAAATAGAATTTTGATAACCTATAACTTACGTGTTTATCAAAATGTATCATTTTATTGTGTTAAAATCAATGCCCTGCAGTAACGGTTACGGCCTCCTATTGAGAACTTAATTTCCACTTAAATTCACAGTACCAAGCGCAATCCAAAGTACAAAGAGGTTGATACCTACTGAATTTTTTGATTGAAATATCTATCACACTTTTCAAACATATGAGGGTTTTTAAAATCTAAGTAATTTCAAAAAGTCCTTCTATGGATCACCCTGCTTGTTTCAGCTCCTGAATACCTTTCAAAAGATAGCTAGTCGCAAATGCAAAAAATTAGAATTTCACACAGGGCCCATTGTGTAAGGTTGTAGTAGAAGTATTAAGAATGGAAGAGGACTCATTATAGTTAGAGTGGACTGAATTTGAGAAAGAAATTCAGAAGAATAATTCAATAGATTTACTGAGATGTCAGTTTTGAGTTTCTTGGTCATTGAGCTACTTTAGCTTGGAGAATCATAGTAAAAATTCTTTAGTTCATATCACTGTAATACAGTAGAAATTAATTATTTCTAACAATGTCTTAATATAACAATTATTACCAGCTAACTTTTTAAAAAGATGGCACTTGTCTGAAAAGCAAAGTTATAACAATCAATAACTCAGCCTGTTTGCATTCTGATAGATTTAGCAATAATTTACTTGCCATAAATATTATGTTATACCTCTCCATTACATATCCACTGTTTGTTTTTTTTTTTGTAATAGTTGTCAGCACAAGAGACTAAACAATCATTGTCTTATTTATGAATACTAATGCCACAGTAAAAAACCAAAAGTGGTAAATATACCTGTTTTGCTACAGAATTGTTTGCTACCCCCATTGCCCAAATCAAAACAGGATGTTTGTGTTTGCCTCCAGTTATACCACTCTGTATTGTCTCACTTTGCTGTTCATTAAAAAGGGCCTGCAAAACTTGGCCTCAGTAACTGCAACACTGTTATGAAATGCATTTTCAGAGGAGCCTCTAGTAACCTCTGAGTTATTTAGGTATGGGACTACATTCATCAAAGCCAGGGCTTTGATGCATAGGAATGGCTCCATATGCTTAATTTAGTCGTGTGTTCTGTGAAGTACACAAGCACAGAGATTTCATCCTCCTCTTTTGTAGGACATGGGAAAGTCACCTTTATTTCAGTGGTGCAACAAGAGCACACTGACATTCATGCAATTGATTACTCACAGCTCCAGAGCTGGTCATCTTGCTGAACAGTGAATTTGAGCCACATCCTCTAAAATTACCTGGGAGTATTTCCACAGGCACTGAGGGCAGAGAATCAATCACTGTTACTATAATTAATGGTAGAAGATGCATTTAGTTCTGTGGGAACATGGAATTGTTTAAATGCTGCTAAGTGCCGTGGGCTAAATACCAATAGAGGCACAATTCATTTTAAATACTACATCTTGAACAAAAAAAAAAAAAAATTGCTCTCTGAGCATTTTTATAATTGATATTTTATTTATTTAAGTAAGCTTTTATAGCCATTCTGAAAAAAAAAAAAAAAAAAAAAAAAAAAGAAAAAACACAAACCAAAACCTTGGACATACATAGTTTATGTGTTTTGTGTAGAAGTTTTCGTATGCTTCTGGAAGACAGACACTTTCAAAGTGGGTGGTGGAAGAGATCTAATTGAGCATGGCAGGAAAATACTAAAAGCAGAGAATACCAGATAAGCTATAAATTATGTGGATAAGAAATGTACATTTATTCCAGATTCACTCAGCGACTGTGCAATTTTA
Source organism: Oenanthe melanoleuca (assembly GCF_029582105.1). NCBI lineage: Eukaryota > Metazoa > Chordata > Aves > Passeriformes > Muscicapidae > Oenanthe > Oenanthe melanoleuca. Next base: position 12,883,786 of record NC_079336.1, read on the forward strand.
GTTGATAAATTGAGTTTGAGTTGAGTATCTTCCAAGTAAAAAGAGTAAGCCTCTGGCTTGAGCTCAGAACTGTAGGCTCCTTGCCTGGGACAGTAATATCATATCCTTTGTGGTGCAGGCACAGGGGAGAAGATGCAGGAAACTGATCTCTACATATGGTTTTGTTCTGTGCAGGAGACTATTCCTCACAGTGTTGGCTGGAAACAGCCTATAGGCTGGGGCTGCTGGGGAATTCATGTAGGTCTCTGATTCAATGTTCCTGCTCCAGATGGCCAAAGTGGTTGAGTGACTGAGCTTTAGCTTGGATCCACGAACAGTCTCCAGAGGACATTACATTGTCTGCCATCCCAGAATCCTTGGCATGTGGACACTTTTCTCTCCTAGTGCACCCTCTGGACATTAGGAGGGGACAGTTTTACCACTGATCTGCTGGAGACTCTTTCATATGAGGAACTGAAGTTATCCTGGGAAGCTGGAACCCTCACTACTAAATACCAGATCGCCTCTAGAGTTACAATAGAGACCTTCACTCAACAGAGGCATTTTTAGCTGTTCTTTCCAAGTGTGGTGAAATTATGCTATGCAGAAGCATTACTTAATCAGGTTTGATTGCAGCCACAGCACAATTTAGTCTCTTTTATATACTGCCGACTAGTCTAGACTACTAGCTCACACAATATTAATGCAATACAGATTAAAAGAATATTGTTGGAAAATACTGAAAGAGAGCCTTGTTTATGTTCTACTCCTACTAAAACTGAAATTAAAATGCCTATTCTTCATCTACTGAATAGTCACTTCAATAGCAGTCATTTAAAATTGCCTGAAAATTCTTAGACTGACATTCTGCAATTGTAGGTTATGGAGAAAGGATTTGAATTATGCTATTTTCCTGAACTGAGAAACAATTGCATAAAATTTCTCTTGAGATAGAAAGAAAATAAATTAATACAATCCTTGGTGTTTTTTATGAGTTTTATTCTCTTTCTATGAACATTCTCAGAACCTAGGTAAGAGAATCAGTGAATCTGATTTAATCCAGAGGCTATTCATGAGAAACTGCTTCTGAATTCTGAACAGCAAATACTCATACAGGGAACATGATTCTGCAAGAACAGAGCCCTCTTTCCCAGTACATTTTACTCTGTGAGACAGAATCTATGCTTGGGCTTATCTGAAGGCTGAAGGTCTCTTTGCCAGAACAAACTATTCATTGAATTGAACTAGTTTCATTCAGTCTTCCAGGTCTTTGGCCTAAGAGAATGAATATAGTTTCCATAGAAATCAATGCATTTGAATTATGCTCACTCTGACTTTCCCAAAACTAATATTGCATGAACTGCAGAGAATCTTCTTTTGGGAAAAAAAATAATTTTTTTAAGAGGTACAAAAAAGAGTAAGAACCAGCCTGTGGGTTTGTAGGATTTTCTTTGTTTAGATTATTATTATTATTTTTATTATTATTATTATTATTATTATTATTATTATTATTATTAGGCAGTCAATTACTACATATAACTTTCTAAAGACTGAAAATCCCTGTCATTAGGTAATTTTTAGAAAAGATGTCATGAATTTTATGAACAGGATCAAACATTCCTCAGAACAGAGTTTGCTGATTAGATAAATTTAGTATCTAATACATTTCTCATTACTCTGACTTGATTGCTAATAAATTAAACTAATATCCCAAAGTGGAGTATGGTCAGTCAGTCACTGGTGATTGATCTCTCCCTGCCCTTATCTTGATCCATGAACCTTTCATTATATTTTTTCTCCCCTGCACAGGTGAGGAGGGCAGTGATAGAACAGCTTTGGTGGGCATGTAGTGTCCAAGCAGGGTAAAAAAAAAAAAAATTACCATTTTTTCACTTTTTTTTTTTTTTTCAATTCTGCCCTATTATTGATGCCAAATTCCATCTGCACTCACCCAAGCTTTTCTGATTTTCAGTTATTTACGTAAAGAAACAACACATAAGATTTAAAGTGTACAGATCTCTTTATTTTTAATTACAAGGACACATCTGAGAAGAGTGATTCAGAAGAAGTGTCTATCAGTCTAATAGAGATTTTTCACCTATTCCAATAGTTCATTTGCTCTCTGTATTCTGGTTTTCTCTGTTCTGTAGTATTCAGTGTATGCATGAAGTCAGTATTTCCTTCTCTTTAATCCTCTTAGTTTAGCAAATATTATCTATCTTGCACAATATTCTTATTAATAGATAGGGTGTTAAAATAAACCTTCCAGTTTCCCTGTGTCATTAGAGATTCCAGATTTTTTTTCTCAGATTTTTATTAACTCTTTCTTCTTTCAGTTAATATTAATTCAATCTTCAGCTGGTGTTAGCCAGTATAAACTGATGAAGCTTTACAGATTTATGCAGCTGAATTTTTAGCTTATGACTTCAATAGGTTACATTTAATGGTAACCTATAAAATCAGTTGCCTATGCATTGGAAAATTAATCCACACACATTGTGGTTTGAATTATCCCTACCTATGCTGGTAGAAAAGGGGCAAGCAGAGTAAACCCACACACTGCTAATCTTAGAGAAACAGAGAATAAAAGAGAATCATGGGTGAAAAGTTCTAATGGAAAATATAAACTAAATAATTCACTTTCACAGCAGAAATTGTGTGCATACCCATTCTTAAGGCATAATACAGTGTCACTTTCTCTTGCTTTCTTTAACCAGATGTTGGCCCATATTTTCTTGTTAGAGGTCTTCAAAACTAGCTGAACACAGACAAGATTCTTCCCTATGACCCAGGACCTCTTTTAAATTTATCCTTTTGTAGCAACTAAATGATTATGTGTTTCCCATGGCTTTTATCCATATTTAATTGTTGTTTCCTCTTCCCTGTTCTTGCTGAGATCTGGAGAAAGGTAATAAATTTTCTCACTGCCTTTTTCACCTCTGTATTCACCTCTCAGAACCTTTAGAAAAGAGAGCAACAATCTAAAGATAAAAGTTTATGTAGTTTTAAAATTTCATTCGGGGCAGGGTATTCTTTGTGACTTCACTTGCTATTTCCCTTTTATAATAAAGAAACTAATAAAGAGATGACTTGTCATTAGCAATGCATCAGAATGTGGGAGACTAAGGCTCAGCCAGGACCCCGTCACTCACTAATTTCAGCTCATCTCCAAGCTTTTCAAGCCTCACTATATCTTTGAAATTCTGCTTTCCAAAAGATCATAAGAAGTGGAGTTGACTGGTAAAGTCAAGTGCAATGGTTCCTATTGGTCAGAAATATCAGAATAGAGTAGAATAGACTAGAACTGAGAAGTTGGGTTGGAAGGGACCTACAAAGATCATCTCATCCATCTGCCCAACAGCTCCAGGGCTGACCAAAATTACAGCATCTTATTAAGGGCATTGTTCAAATGCCTCTTAAACACTGACAGGCTTGGGACACCCACCACCTCTCAAGCAAGTCAGTTTCAGTGATCCTTGGTAAAGAAATGCTTCCTGTCTAAACCTGTCCTGACACAACTTTGAACCATTTCCATGTGTCCTGCCACTGGATGCCAGGGAAAAATGTTCACCATCTCCCTCTCCACTTCCCCTCCTCAGGAAGCTGTAGAGAGCAATGAGGCCTCTACTCATCCACCTTTTCTCTAGACTAGACCAACCCAGAGTCCTCATCCTCTCCTCACTAATAGCAGCTGCTATTAGTCATGAGGGATTTCAATTAATACAGCCTATGCTTGTCTGTTCACACTGAAGCACAAAAATAAAAATAAATATAACCAGTGAAAGCAAAGTTAATATTGATTAAAATTGTTATTTAATACACAGATGAGTGAAGAACATTCACATACTTGAGAACAAAAACTGTTACCTATTGCTGTGATACAGAGTAATACATGTAATTGCATTTAGTGCCTGCTTTAAAAAGAGAGAGGAAGAGATATTACAGTTTTGTGGGCACAATTTATTGCAGGCACAAATGCTAGTATTTTGATGGTAGTGAAAAAAATAAGCAGTCAGGTTTAGAAGCCAAACATTTGAACCTGCTATTTAGTGCAGAGATTTAAATGTGGATTCATATTTATTTTCATTCACAAGGCTACATGCCCTCAAACATCAATAGATAGCTTGTTTATTAAAACTTTTGGTAATTTAGACAGTTTTCCCACAAATTGATGTATGCCTTCATTGTTCTGTGGCCACAGCAACAGAAAATATTGCATCAATTATAAATGGGGCTCTTTAATTGTTTTTCTAAAACAAGGCATTACCAAACTATTTTCAAAATAAGAAGTGTCTGACCACACCAGTTTAGCAGTTGCAGAAATGAACTCATCAAGGTCAGCATAGCTGAACCAATATCAGGAATGTCCATATGCACATCAATGCTTCAGTGTACATCCATTCTTTAGTCTACATTTGTACTTGTATTCACAGCTGTATAATTATTGTCAGCTGTACCCAAGAAGGGGACAATTACACCCCAAGTGGAAATTACATGTCAGTGCAAGGCTTTCTCTTTTTTTTTTGGTTAAATACTTCAAGACATCACTGATGTCAGAGGCACCAGTGTGACAACACAGCAAACCTGACTAGTAAATGTCCCCTGCATCCCTGTATCCTCTTGTAGCACAATGTGAGACAAGGTCAGTGCTGAGAACAAGGATTATACAATTAGCTTTATAGGAGAAGATGACAGCATGCAGATGGAGGGATCAAGTAGGACAGATGAATGAATTTACAGTAATTAAGCATACTTCCACCTGCACCTCCAGAGAAACAAGGAATTGACATTTACACACCACCTTGGGATCTGCATGGAGAGGAAGTGAAAGTAAGGAAATGTTACACTCTGTCATGTTTTTTTCCTGAGCCACTTCAGAGAGACCTACCAAAAGAAAGAATGGCTGGTCCTGGTGGAGGTGATGGTGTTGGAGGGTAAAGATTAAGTCCAGTAGGCTAGGAGAAATTATTTTATTACTATTGATATTCAAATGTGTGCATATGTGTGTGCAAATATGTTACAAACACCTAATATAATGAGATAATCACATTCAACTTTACTCAGCTCTATCTGATTAAGAATTGACTTATAAGAAGCCAAATGCTAGTACAGAATGTGATCTATGAAACACCCTTAAATCCAGGATTTCCTCTGGAATACACAATGTTGGGTGGCTTTCCCTTTCATACACTAACACTTTGCATACAAGGTGATATGGTGGGAGTCCTAATTCTTGGAAGTCTTCCAAATTATTGGTTCAAACCAGTATTTCCACAACTGTTAAATTTTTTTTTTGTAAGTGAGGCTCGTTTGTGCTCTCTAAGGACAGACAGTCTCCTGACTGGAACATCAAAGCAGAGCTGGTAATGAGGCAGTGTCCAGCAGAGCTGTAACTGATGGTTTCACATTGGGGTAGCAATAATGGTGAGGTGTGATGACTGACTGGTGGCTGTACTGAAGTGCAGTCAGTCCTCAGGAGATTGGCAGGATTACCCCAAAGAGCTGGACCCACAGGCACCCGTTGGAGCTCTCTGGTCAGGGAGGTCTTGGGCAGGGTAGACAGGCTGAGTCATGAGTTTGTTCTGGATTAGTGCATAGCTGGTACCATGTTCCCTGTAACCATTGTGGTGCAGAGCTCAATGAGCAGTGTCTGTCACACTGGGGAGTTTGAACATTGCTGCAATGTTTGGGTGGGGGTGAGGGGACACGAGGACTGCAGTGGCAGAAATGCAGCCAGCAAAGCAGGCAGCCCCTGAAACAAAAATTGAATGAAAGAAGGCAAGAGTAGCTGCAGAAATTAATGGAAATTCAGCTTGGTATTCACTCCAAAAGCATAGAAGCCAGTGCCTTAGCAGATGGCTGTTTCCTTCCAGGATATGAGCCCTACGCAAGATGCTACATTCTGCAAAGTTTTAACTAGTTCCAACTAATAGTATGGGTGCTGTAGGGCTGATGGGAAAAGAAAGACCAGGTGGGCAAGTGGATAATAAGAGTTTCTGATAAAAAAAAAATTTTTTAGGACATTTGCTCTTTATTTACTGATTGTTTGCCAGATCACACTTTGGAAACCAAGTTACATTTCATTTTTCCATTTATCTTGCATCTTGTAAGCTGGTGTAAGATCTCTGGATTCCCAAAGTCTTGTCCATCTGGATTTGTTTGGTGTATTACTGAAATGCTTTTAACTGTAGTACTGTGGGGGGAGGAAATTAAAAACAGTGTTTCTCTTAGGAAAAAGGTATGGACCAATAATCATCATCACTCAAAGCTTTGAATTTCACTTTTTCTGAATAAACACAGAAAAGGTTCTGCAAAGGCAGCTAATCAGACGCTGATTCATCCATACATTCACAGGTTCCTTGTTCTTCTCCTGAGCATCACTGATTAAAAGAGAAGAGATTATCAGTATAATACAGATATGATGGATTGGAGGTGTCAGAATGAGGTTCTTTGAAAACTCATTATTTCTTTTGATCTGTTTAAGAGCATTCTGCAAGCAGCATTGCAGCATTGCTTTTTTTTTTTTTTTTTTTTTTTTTTTTTTTTTCTTTTTTTTTTTTTTTTTTATGAAAACAGCACATCCATTGCTCAAGTAGTAATCCAAATAGCTCTGATGAGAATTGTGGACACAGATTTGCCTTTTCAGGATCAATTCAGGAGTCTTGGTTAAAGCATTTGTGATGCATTGACTTCCATAAGGTTCTCAATATGTTTTTTCTGTTAGCAATAGCAGCAATATTCAGAATCATTTCATTGGATCTGTCAACAGCAGAAATAGGTAACAATTCTGAGCACAGAGGAAACTTTTAATGTGCAAATTATCAGTTATTATAAGAAGACCTGCCCAGCCCAGTCTCTTTTACCCCTTTAAATATATGCATGGCAGCCTACATTTCCTATTTGGTTTAGTTGTTTCTGGGTGAGCTGAGCATCACTGAAAATGCCAAAATCTCTCTTTGTATTTTCCATAGACTAAACTTTCCAAATAAGCACTCAGTTTGCATCAAGCTTAATAACAGCTGGCCCAAATCCTTCAGATTTCTTGAAAGGGAAGCTGAGATAGCTGGGCATGTTAGTCCTTTTCCACTCAGATTTGTTTCCTAACAAGTTTCTGAATTGCTTCAGGGACTTACTGTGGTGCTTTTGAGCATGGGGCTGTGAAATTCAGAGGGCAAAGAGTTGTTGACAGAACCCTAGAAATCCCAGGTGGTTTGGAAAAAAAATCTTTGGCTCTGATAAACAAAAAGGGAGATATTTTTCTCAAATCACTTATTTAAAAGGTCACAATATCATGACCAGATTATTCACCAGAAATAATGAAGAAAGGTTATATATAACCTTAAGAGAAAGGAGAAACAGTGACATGTTATGTAGCAGCCTGCCACTGATGCTAGAAAGTATATTGCTATCTAATAACCACAGGGCTGGATTCAGGCATGATGTGTAAGGCCATGCTGGGTTAACCTGCATTAAACACCTGACAGCTCCTCTTTCTTACTCTCTGGAAACACTTGTATAACTTGTCAAGCCAGTGAAGTCATACTGAATTGAGCAAACTAGTTGAAACCAAATATGCAGAGAAACATATTTGTCATTACACTTAAGCTGACAGCTGTAGCAATTTTCGTTGAGCAGACACACACAGCTTGATGAAAAAGAGAGAAGCTTGTGTGCATTTCTAATTGCAGAGTTCTATTGCAAAGGCCATCGAAAATGGGCCTCTGATTTTAAGAAGTATTAGAAAACAATCAAAACCAGGTGGTTTGTTTGGATTTAATATTCATGATTCATTAGCAATTTCTAACAGAATTAGGGATTAAGCTTTTCAGAATTTTCTAGAGGAAGCAGAAACTGTTGTAAGATTCATAGTAGGATACAACTAGCATGATAAAAAAATGGGTCACTACAAATAGTATAGGAAAAAAATCATTACAATCAGTAGCAGCAGTAGAAGGACATCTTCATTTTCACTATAATTTAACTGATCATTGTGACACTGACAGCAGTATAAAAGGTCACTTACTGGATTAAAAGAGTTATTCTGATTTTCTTGTATAATTTCACTCTGAAACTTCACACCATTAAACACATTACAAATGGGTAACTATCTATATAGGCACCTTCAAGTTCACATGAGGCAAATCAAATTTATTAGCATATGGCAAAGAAGTACTCAACTAAGTCATATGACTTTGCATTTGCTCTTTTAAAAGTCACCCTGGGCTATCACCACAGCTCAGATGATTCATGTTGACTGGCTATTCAGCAGAAACTTGTGCATGTCTAAACAGTGACATTAAAATATTTTGCTGAAAATGTTTTTTATCTAGCTATTGTTGAAAACATAGTGAAGATCCATACTTACTCTGTAATCAGAAACTATTTTTAAAGTATTACTTTAATTATAATTAAAACACATGTATATAAAATCTCTTTGATAATCAATAAATATTTTTCTTTTATCCATGCTTGAATATGTATGGACTCAGTTTCCTTTAAACTACAGCTACTATGAAGATCTTTTACTCCTCAGAACTTACTAGAGATTACACCAATATATTTTCAGACATTTATCTTGTTTCTCTTCACCTCTAAATTCTCTCACTCCTTGCTAAAGCTGTCCCATTTTGACTTCCAGTGCAGTGACACTGCCATTCCACCCTTTTAGTAAGATTTTTATTCAGTTGTCTTGCACAAACAGCCTTGTTTTGACAATGTCACTGCAGGTAATGCACTTGCAAAGTCATTTTCTTTTGTAGCTTTTACAGCTGTCTGCTGTTTCCTCTCCCCATTACTAACCCTCCAATTCTCCTTTGGGGGGTATGCATCATTCTCTCTTTGTTGCACAGTGCTCTCTCAGTATAGCCTCTCTGGGGAAAACCAACCTGTGTTACATTTTCACCTTCCACTTTTCTGCTGGTGAATGAAAAGCTCACCTTTCCAATCAAATATCCTGACTTGCCATCACGACATTCCCTCTACTTGTCTGTTCTAAATTTAGCAAGACAAAACTGAACTCCTAGCTCAGACACCAAGGATGGATATATTTTTTTCCCCATTGTGAAATATCTTGGAAGATAGTGGACTCACTCCATCCAACAAGTGACAGCTTTTGGGCTGAAGCTTTAGCACTACAATTGAAATCTGAGAGGATGCCTTGTGTGTTGTTGGGATCCTGGGCTGAACCACACACCTGCTCTTCCTCCACAAAGGTGTCAGAGGTGCCAGAGCTGATGCTTATCAGATCATAGGAGCTGTATTTCAACTAGAGAAAAATGTGGAGTAACTGCAGCTTGGGAGAAAAATCACAATTTTCTGTACAGCAATCAGAAGATTTTTATCTTCTGCAACGTTGATTGGAGTAATAGCTTGATCCTCACTTCTTCACATACAGAATACTCCCTCAGTTTCCAGAGCTACTTAATTCTCTTATTTAGCATCTTCATAGCACAGTTGCTAGATTCACATATTCAGGCTAACTATAAAAATTTATGGGTCTTCTGTTTTTGAATTTAAGCCTCTGAATGACATTGTGGTTTGGCTAACCATGCTGTCTGTGGGCATGACATGTCCTCCCTAACAGGTCTGTGAGCCCATCCTCTCAAGTCTTCCCTTCAGGACAACCTGCACCATCCACCATCCATTCTCTCCAAACTCATGTTGTTTAAAAGGAACACAAGCTAAGTATTGCTAAATTTTCTTCTTCCTTTTTTTTTTTTTTTCCTCTTTTATTTTTTTCCCCAGTTGTTTGGGGTTTTTTTTTTCTTTTACCCATCAAATACTGGTTGGATATGAGAGAACAGAATACCACCCAAAGAGCCAGGTGTATAGTCAGAGACTAAGGGACATGGATATGTTGTGTAAGAAAGTCTTTTTATTATATAACCAATTTTCATACTCAATCTCATTTTAATATATTTAATACTAAATTTGCAAGTCATTACCAGAGGTTATGACGATTGGTTTAGGTCTGTCATGAAAATGTTTGTACTACAAACTGGCACTGACTGACAGTAGAATAAGTCCATTACAAGTCCATTTGTTATTGTTATAGTGTTGTTTTATATGTTTTCTCTTATAAATTTAATGAATTAAGTTTGAAAAAAAAACACTGAAAACACTTTTTTCCCCACAAATACAAAGCAAATGTAGTTTGTAATGAATTGAATAATGCTGGATTAAAAGAAGGAAGAAAGACAACACTAAAAACAAGCTACAAATGAAATGTTATTACAGCATATTCATCTGACATTATCTTTACACAACCTGTCAGCTTTCAGTTTGATGCTTCTTCCAGATGTTTCAAGCTCACAGAACATAAAACTTCTGTAAAACCTAAATTAAGGCAGCAATATGTGACATAATAGCTTTGTTAAATTATTTCTTGTTCACAGGATGGCTTCTGGAATCGTGAGGATTAGTCCTTCACATTGAACATCAAAGAGTCTGGCACAGACAGAGAAGATAAACTCTGACCCTTGTGAGCTTGCTCACGTCACTTCTACCTATTTAAATTCCAGTTAGGTTGGTCAGAAGCAACAGAGAAAAGCTTTAAATTGCATTATTAACAATAGGTTAAATCTTAGACTGCTGATTAAATCAATTTCTCTCAGATAAAATCATAATAGGCCTTGGCTGTATTTGTCTGACAGGAAACATGTCATTGGTGATGCTTTGTGTTGCCTTTAATGAGTGTGATTGTCATCTTCCAGCAGGGAGAGTACAAAAGGCACCTGCAGGTCTGGGTGAATGGAATCACTTATTGATCAAGCTGTCAGGACTGTCAGGCATTTAGGAACAGCTGAAAGAGGACATAAAATCAATATGATCTTGTATTTATATGGAGCTCCCCAGGTCAGTCAGCTGATTGAAAATTTTGGCTAAATTAGCTATATATAAAATATAATTTCCAAAATTGCCTAACTCACAACATTCATGCTTAAAAACAATCAAGTTGTGAATACTATTGTGATTTTTTGAAGATATTTAGATTTTTAGAAATAATTTTGGCCAGCTTTGACTTGGGGTAGAACAGCAGCCTACGCAATTATTTTTTTCTCACTACCTGAAAATTGTTTTTAAACTGTTGTTTCATATTTATAATTCATTTCTTTTCCCCATTTGCTGAGAGTCAGCTCCATTTTAGCACTGATCTTTGCTGCTGTGCAGCCATGCTATCAAGGTGAGGCTGTTCTAGAAAAGACAGTAAGGAGACAAGGAGAGAAGTGCCTCCTCTTCCCTAAGAAAAATGCATAATTGCATGTGGGCTCTTCATGGTCCAGATAACCTTCCTGGGGCTGGAGCAAGGAGAAGGGAAGGAGAGGAATTCCAGTGAGGAGGTGTAGCAGGAAGAATCCTCCACTACCTCCAACTCACCCTTCTTTGGCAGCCAAGGGGGATTTTAAACTGATGAATGCACAGGTGAGACCTGAGTCTGCAAAAGGATTGAGAGTTACTGGGAATGGAGCTAATAACATCAAAGTAGCAATCCTATCTCACAGCCTTCTTTGCAACAGACAATTAACATGGTCATTTTAGTATTTGATGCAATGCATTTCCATTTCCAATCTTTTGTTAGCTGCTATCTTTTTTGTTTTCCCTCTGTCACTCCACACCCACATTTTATAAATTGGTCACTGGATTTCCATTCACATCCTACCCTTCCCTCACTCCATTATTCTCCCCAGGGAGCCACTTTCTCCATGCTATCTGCCACATCTGTCTTCTTTCTTCATTTATTTGTCTTATTTGCTGTCCCTAAACTCACAGAGAAATAAAATTAATTCAAGACTAAAAAATGGGTTATTCAATTTAAATGCTTTGTCTCTGCTGTTTTTGATATATGACATTTTTTTCTTTGCAGATGGATAGAATTCATGCTTGGACATGAAATTCATTATGAAGTTTGAAAGGCACGATTTTTTTTTCCTTTTATTAAATCTTCTTCAATTTTTTATCACTGCATCAGTCATCCCTGCAATTTTCCCATACAGACTTGCTTCACTGTTAAGTCTTTGGAATCAGATTAGTTCTTAGTTTCTTTCAGTAGGAGCTAATCAGCTAAGATCTTGTCTGTTTTGTAGCTGTAATATCAAAAGCACCACAATGAGCAAGTTCATTATAAGTGAAAGTAATAACAAAATTTTAGCCTCCATTCACATATCAGAAAGAAATGACCAGAATACTACTAAAGGAAATCTCTTCCTAGCCCACAAGTTGCTTGCAAAGTCCCTCCCCAGAAGTCTCCTGGATCAACCCTTTTTCTTCCCATATGTGAACAATTAAGGAGATCTTCAAGTTTTCACACACTGCAAAACCAGAACCCCTCAAAATCTGCTCTGTTTCACACGTGGCTTCTTCTCTGATTCAGGGAGAAATCTCCCTGGATATAAGACTGAAGTTGTCCCAAGTCTTAGATGTCTGAATTTTAGAAGATAACACAGTTTTTAAAAGCTTGATGTATGACTGCAGATATTATTGTAAATGTTGTCTGAAAGTTCAACTGGGTTGATAGGAATGCATCTGTCGTGGATTTAAACTTTTCAAAGTTAATTTTGAGAGTTCACAAAATACTCTTGGTGATGAAGAGGCTATGACTGTTGAGTTCTTATCTTATGATTAATGAGAAGTCTAAATTAAATCTGTTAACTACATGTCTTTATTATAACAGGTACATGAATAACAGGCACAGCAGAAGGAGTTGCTGAGGGGGGAAGAGAAAGGATGATTACATGAATTTTTGGATGCCAGTTCAGAATCAGTATGTTTCACATCACTTTATTCCACATTTGCTAGAAAAAGTAATAGAGATTCAGTTGAATCTTGCACAAATAGCATATTTCACCTTAATCAGTGAGAATTTTGCTTCTTTGGCAAAAGCAGGAATGAGATTTTGGATTTTAGGCTTTCTTGGCTCATATAAAAATTGGTACCTAACTGCAGATACATAAAGAGGTTCCTGATGGCATGTGTGCTGTCTAATGTTAGCACAAAGGAAAACACTTGTCATCTGTATCATTGGTTTGCTGAAGTACAGCATGAGTGCTTTTCTTCCTTCCTTGATCTTCCCTACCCAGTGCTGCCATGCCTCTAATATCTTCTTCTGCTGTATTTTCTGACTTACACATAAGATTTTTTAGATAGTTTCTGTGATTTCTTACCTGCAACAAGGCTTCTCTAATCTTACTGTTTTGATGCTGAATGTATACATAAATCCTAAGCAAAAACACCTAAAACTAAGGGAGAGGGACAGTGAGGGGGAGTGGGGATAGTTTAGATCAAGATAAATTATGACTTGTCAGTTTATTTACTCTTTGTTAGCACCTCAGAAAACCAAGCAATAGGAGCTGTACAAGCAGAAAGCTCTTTGCACGTGGTTCTTTCCCTTCCCTCTCCCTCAGCCTGCCTTTAAACATAGCACTTCTGCTCACCAGGGGTTTTTTCAGTGGTTCCATTAAATGGTGGGACCACAAAAGGAGCACAGCAGCCCTCTCTGCCCCAGCTGTGCATGCAGTCTGACAAGGCAGTAGAGATGGGGAGAGAGGAGCATCAGGCTGTAAAGCTCCTGTTTGCTCCTGTTTCTCCTGAGGAAGAGAGCTACAACTTGAGGAATGGATGAGCTCTTTATTGCCTCTCAGTAGGCATCTGTAAATCAAACTCAGTAGGCATCTTTCCCATTTTCATATGACCCCAACAGCTGGAGCTGTTAATAGCCTGAAGCAGTCCTAATCCTCTTTAAGTGACTGAATAAAATTGGGGAAATATTTTAATTTTTGTGTGCTATATATAGTCTGTAATTACCAGATACACAGATCAGGAACCTGTCCCCTGAAAGACTGCTAGCAAATTCTTTTTTTTCACAAGTTGGGGATTTCATACTAACACTGGGATCCTATTATGACTTTGAAATTATGGTGTTAAATAGCTTTATCTACCAACTGATTTGTGAACTATTTTGAATTTATTAAAATTATTTCTCTAAAATTCCAGTAGTTATGTACAGGAATGAGAATTCATAGCTTAACAGAATGTGATATACCATTGGATATTTAAATTATTCTGATTATAACACAGTGTAAAACTCAATGGAAAGATGGACTTTAGTAGGCACTGTCACACAGATTGCAAGTTCCTACATATTTTAAAATGTATGAGTTGTGAAATGATCCAAGGAACTTTGAAACCACATCAATTATTTTGCATCTGGCATTACACACCACCTGCATAATGAGAGAGCAGAGGGCTTGATGGTTTTTGAAACTCGTTTCAGTGAATAGTCACATGAGCACATTGTTTGTTCACCAGACAAATGGAAAGTTATCACTGGCCCAGAATTCCAAAATTATTTTTATTGAATCTTGGCTTATATTTGGCTTTGTTTGTTTGCTTTGTCACTGTGGTATATTTTGATATATCAAAACCTGAGTATTTTTCTAAAGAGCAACTTAAATTATATACAACCAAATCCTTCTTTGTACATGCAGTTGGGCTGCCCCTGGGGATTTGAAAGCAAAATGTGATATATGCTGTCTGAAAGGGCACATTTTAATATGTCCAGTTTCTTTGTTTATCAGGTTTCAAAAATATTGTAGCCAGAGTTAATTAATGCAAACCTTTGGCTCTTTTGTCACTCTTCAAATAGTTTTAGTTTCATAAGAGCAGTGTATCAGTGTTTCTAAAAATCTGACCCAGTATAGATGAGTTTAAGTAAAAAACAAAAAATCAAGGGCCAGACCTGGCATAGTGAAGTTAATATTCCTATTGACAAATGCTGATTCAGACACTGCAAATAACACAAATTCAGAGTGTCAAAATTCTGCATCTCTCTATATCCTTGAACATAGCTAAGAGAAAACTTTGTGTGTAACTTTATAATTCAAAAGTAATACAAAGGCTATTTCAAGTAAATTCATTACACTCTTGATATGCTCTGCTCAGTACTTTTTGGGGGCATTTATACCACTGTGAGGCAGCTGTTACAACATGAAATCTTACAGAGTTTTAACATCTGTGTAAAGGTGCAATAACCCTTGTGTCAGTGTAAATGTTATGTGCAGAGACACTTGATCCTTAGCTTGTGAAGCACAATCTCCACCTCCCTCAGGCCAGATGGGTGTCCACAGATGAACCAGCAGGAGACAATGGCTGAAAAGAAGGACAGGGCTGCAATTGTCCCTTAGAAGGCAACTGCAGCACTGTCCTCCTGTAGGTCTGCTCGAGCTGCAATTGCCTGCCCTGAGGTCCTTTGTCTTTGGTGTTTTCCTATTTGTGCTCCCAAAATCTAAAAAATATTAATTTGTGTTACTGTAACATTACAAGGGACAATAAACTTAACTTCCTCTGGCATCAGCTTCTGAAAAAGCTTTTGCTCTCCAATGACTATTTCAGTTAAGGTGTATATGCAAATGTGAGTTTTTACAAGGAGGTAAAAGTCGATTCACAGAATCACATGAATTTCAAGGGTTCTCCAGAAGTCACCCACTACAGCCTTTGCCCTGAACAAGTCCAGTAAGATCAGGTTACCCACTCAAATATTGAGGCTCTCCAAGGATGGAGTTTGCACAACTCCTTTAGGCAAGCTGCTCTGGTATTTAATCACCTTCCTGCTAGAAAATGTACTTCTTACATTGCATCAGAATTTCCCACATTCCATCCTCCTCATTGCCTTTCATCTCTCCAATGTGTATCTCCATCTCCTTTATGTTCTCTTAAAAGTTGGCTGTAGACAGCAGCAAGATCCCCATTTCTCATCCCTTCACAGGACTGGCAAACCCCATTCCCTCAACCTCTCTCCATGCATCCTGTGCTCCAGCCCCTGCCCAGCTTCCTGGGCTTTGCTGGGCTACTCTTAGCATAGAAATAGCTGCCTGTGGCTGCCCTTGAAGTGAATGTCAAAGATGACTTGCAAGACACCTATTAAGGCTTATGAGTTGCACACACGTCCAAGAAGATTCTCACTGGTTGGACAAGAAATGTTCTGCTCTAGCAACTCCCACAGATAAAGGCCGTGGGATATTTCCAAAACCCATCCTCCATTTTTTTCAGTCCTTACATAAAAGTAATAGATTGATTTCTTGGTAGGAATCACTCCTTCTTCTTCTTCTTCTTCTTCTTCTTCTTCTTCTTCTTCTTCTTCTCCTTCTTCTTCTTCTTCTCCTTCTTCTTCTTCTTCTTCTTCTTCTTCTTCTTCTTCTTTTCTTCTTCTTCCTCACTAATATCTGTTAATTTCCCTGGCCAGCTCTCTCTTTTTATCTCCCTGCCAGTGTAAAGTAGGCGTAATACAATAAGTCTAATTGTATCAAGTGAATAAGAAGTTATACAAGGTGTTCTGTATTTTAAAAAAGCGATCCACTTTGGATTTTCTTCACTTATCAGAAAGAATCCTTTCTCAGTGAAAGAAGGAAAAAAAAAAAAGGAGAGGTTGCCTACATTTTCCCACTCAAAGTTAATCTTTTCAGCCAACTTATAAACATTGGAAACAAGGTGGTAAGAGAAATACTCACTGACCTTTAATGGGAAGCATAAAAAATTACTTATCTCTCATGATCAAAAATATTTAAAAGCTCCTCAGATGCATATGCAAGTGATTTATTTTTGATATGTACTAATGAGACATGCATTGAATAAATTTAAATTCATTGGAGTGACTGTTAATAACAGAATTTTTGTTTTAATTATCACCTACAATAACAATTTGATTAACATCTGATGCTAGCCAGTGTTTTAAGTAAATAAGTCAGATCTTCTGAAAGATGTAGATTTCCTAATAGCTTTTCTTCTAGACTTGCTTTTTTCACAGTAATGTGAGGCCTTTTGATGACCTTAGTTTTTTCATGGTGTTATAGTTTTCATTGGTTTAAGAAAAGAATCAACATTTTTATTGAGAAGAAATGAAAAATCAGTGAAGTGAATCCTTTGAGTTCAAGATACATGATTCAGATAAAATAGAGGAACTACTCCAGGAATAGGGGTTTAGTTTTGGGGGGTTTGAATAGGATTCAGCTATATTTTGGAAGACAGTTTGTGTAGATTAACATATCTGTGCTATTCTCTATAGAGTTTTGGTGATTATTGTCAAATGAAACAACTCCTGCACTGTGTAAACTGATAGACCAAAATCACAGCACTTAATTGTCATCTGGCTGGCTCTGGAAAGAGATTTCAGATGAGAAATATTAAAAAGGGTTTGAAAGGGCTTTACCTTTAAGCTTTCTTTGTTAACCTCTTCTTCTCTCCCTGATCCTACATGCTTATTTTCATAATTAATGGAGACAACTATTACAGAAAACAAAAATATTTCAGAGGGGATTCATCAGGTTTAGATGCATAGTTTAGGATATAATTACTTTCACCCTAAAAATGTCTGTTAGAACTAGATATTCTTTAAAGTCTCTTCCAACCCAAATAATTCTGTAATTTTATGGCTCTATAATATTTACCCCATTTAATATATATAATTTACCCCAATAATTGTAAAAGGAATTTAGATAATTAGTTTATACATAGATTTATGTAATCCATCTGTGCTTAATCTGGCAATTTTCAAATTTTGCTTTAGGTGCCTCTAACTTATTTGCAACATAAACTTAGGCCAAGTATACTCAACTGAATTCTGACATTCAAATTTTCAGTGGTTTTTTCAATCCATCAAAATAGTTCTAGATGCTCATTGTGATGTCCAGGTACATAATAAAAGGTAAATTAGCACCTAAATTTCTGACATGCTCTTGAACCAGCTATGACATGCCTGCAATATCATACATTAACAAAAATTTATTTGAAAATGGACCCATAAGTTTCTCATTTATTTTTGAAAACAAAACATGTCTGATACGAATTTTTATTTTATATTCTCATATTTCCTTTTCATTTAATTTAAATACTTTAAATAATATCTACCACTAAAGTCCAGTAAAAGAGACATAAAGAGAGTGGCTGTCAACAGTTAGTACATAAAACCATTTTTTGGCAGCTAATTACAGAATTAAATAGGATAACAAAATGTTTTTCCTTAATTTCAACCACTGTCATAGCCCAGTATGAAAGGTACGAGATGTGTGCAATGTCAAAAATTCTGCAACATGATAGAGTAGTCCAGCACTCAGTGTTAGATCTGGCATTCATTTAGTGTTCAAAATTAAATATAACTCATTTCCTGTCATTGACTTATCAGTAACATCAATAATTTCAATAATAACTTCTGGTAAGCTTTAATTCAGTATTTATTAAAACAAATGTATTAAGCTGATGTTTTGAGATATCATGCTGAGACAGATCTGATTTCTGCAAAATCCTTTAAACTAGTAGAACCATTATATATAATTATTAAATATAATCCTTATAATAGAGACTGACCCTCTTGGCTGTCTAAGACTCTTAAGAATGACCTACTACAAAATAACTTTAAATTGTATGCCCCATCTTTCAAAATGGACAGGAACAATTTGCTGTTTCCTAAGTTAAATATTCTTTCCTTAACTCTGTAATGAGCATTCTGAGAATTTTTTCTTATGTAGGGCTATTCATTTATCTCATTGTCTGTGGGGAGATGACATGTGGCTTTCAAATGTGAATTACTTTGCACCCTGAAATGCATTTTAAATGGTAAATAAATTAGACTATTTTAAAAATTCCTTTATTTAAATTATTTTCATATAGGAAAAATATATATAGCCAGGCTAGCATCTGCAATATTCTGCAATTCACAGTGGCAATAGATTTTTACAAGAAATATAAGTGGTTTTTCTTGGTTGAGAAGATAAGAAGAAAAGAATTAAAAAAGCAGAACTACTGGTATGATTTCTGGCAGCAGGTGCAATTTGCTGTGATTGCAGACATTACAGTCATTTCAAAGCCAGGCCAAATTTTACTCTGCTTTATACTGAATGAATACAAGGAGCTCCTTACCTTCATCCTTCCTAGACTTTCCTGTTCTTTTGGCTTAGAAAATTTTCCAGACAGCTGGTTTTTGAATTGTGAAGAAAAAAGGCAATGAAATTAGGAAAGGCAAAAGAAGAAAACAAAATAGCAAGTGTAGTATTGGTATTTTTTTCTGCCTGTTGCTCTCTCTTCCCCTTCCTCTTTTCATAGCTCTGCCAGTCTTTGCTGGAAGTGTCACTCATAAGCTCTGAACTTGTTTGAGCTCTGATGAGAACCTGCCATCTTCTGCAGCATTTTCTCTGGACAGGTCTCCCACTAAGAGCAGAGCCACTTGAGCCTGGTGAGTGGGGCTCTTAGCATGGCCTAATGAAAAGCCATCGAGGCTTAGAATAGACTTTGCCTCCTGCGTCATCATGGTAATTGGGCTGTGGCACTCATCGTGCTGCAGGTCTCTCAGTGCAGTGCAAATGTGATTGCTGAAAGCTTTTGAATCAGAAATACTCAGAGTTGCTTGGAAATACTTGGTCTTGTAATTCCTGTGCTCCAGGGGTTTTGAAACAGAGTTTTGATCTCACTCCACTGAAGAAAGATATTCTGTGACATTGTCCCCTATATTTGAAGCCTGTGGAAGAAAAATATCTCATGGTGTTGTGTTATTTCAGTGTCCTATATTGTGGAAGAGTAAAAGAGTTTTTAATTTATTTTTCCTTTAAAAGAGATTGTCAGTTGCAACTTCAGACTATAAATATTAGAATTTATGATGAAGCTACCAAGGCAACTTTAAGTACACTATATACGTTATCTACCATATATGTGTGGATATACTTGTCATTGAATCAGTGGAAGTTTTAATTTAAGACAAAATAAACATAGTTATGTTTTTAAAGAAACAGATTGGGACTAGAAATCTTTTTCTATCAGAGGTTTAAGAATAAATACAAGATTTATTGTAATGAAGAAAATAAGAAGTATTAAAAATTACTTAAAATATATTGTTAATGGGTTATTGAGAGAATTGAAAGCCAGTCTCCTAGAAAAAATGTCTTGAACATTTTTCTGGTTTATTTTTGGTATGGTCTCTCTCCTTTCCCTCTGCCCTCTCCCTTTTCCCTTCTTCCCCTTTCCCCTCCCTCCCTCTCTTCTTTTCTTTGCCATACTGAATTCAGGAAAAAATTCTTTTGAATCTAACATGTATTGAAAGTTCAAATTTTTATTCATAGCCATCCTCTAATAATAAATGTTTTACCAAAATTATAATAAGTATATTTTAAATATAATAAAGCCATAATCTTGCTATGGTTTTATTCATTTTAAAAGAAAGAGTTAAGCAATTGGAAACAGAAACTGGCCATTATCATCAACACCATCGTAGGGTTGAATTTCTTATCCTAAGTTCTAAACAACTTCCACTGCTTTCCTGAATTAACCACAGATCATCTTTTTGCTTAACCACAAAATTGTTTCTCTGGTCTCATATGGGTATTTCAGGTCTTGTTCAATGATGATTTAGACAAGTCCTCACAGAAGAAAGCAGCTGGAGCAGTTTGATATTTTGCTTCCCATGAACCAGAGAATAACACCTCATCAACTTTGGCAGGAGAAAAGAAGTATGAACCTTCTTTATGTGTTTTAGTGTGAAGCCTAGAACTTTGCTTCACCTACAGTCCTTTGACCTTTTGTTTTACTGGTCATTACACTGAAGTAGCTTCAGTGTGTTCAGACTCTGCAACCTAGAGCCAGAGGCAGGGGTCTGTGGGGAAAATCCCTTCAATTGCTGCAGCCATTTGTGAAGCAAATGTATGCCTAATGCCCATAGCAGGGCACACATCCCTGCACTTATGCAAATTGTCTAAATTGTCTTTTCCTTTCCTCTCCCCTGTCCTGTTTTAACACAGAGGAGCAGCTTGCATTCATCCCTTTCTGCTTGGCCTAGTGGAAGGCAGAATGGCCATGAAATTTTGTAATTCTCTGCCATGGTCCATAGATGAGGTGGAAACTGTTCATCCCTTCTCCTAACATCCTTCCAAAGCCACAGAGCAAACAAGGGCACACAGTGAAGATTCTGTGCGTCAGTTACAGAATCCAGCTTTAATAACTCTAAAGCTTTCCATGCATAAGTGCTGCCAAACAGAGTAAAATATTAATGTGTGTTCCTGTGAATAATCCAGAAATGTCATCCTGTAACCTAAGAAAGTGGCTTCTGTAGTTTCCTGGCCTTCTGTAGCATCAGAACTGTTGCTGTGCTACACAGAACGAAGTGCTGCTTTGTGGTGTCCAACCCCAGGTTTTCTGCCTCACAGCACAAACCTTGCAGGGAACATGGCTATGCAAAATATTGCTGTGATGAAATGCCCCTTATTACATAGTCCTTACTATGAAATATGAGCTCTAAAAAATAACTTGACTATATTGCCTATGACTTCTGAAGTTGAAAGGTTTTCTGGGATGTGTTTAGTGTCCATGGTGTCACCACTTTCAGCTCAAAAAAGACCATAAAATCAGAAGTTTTCAAAGTCTTCCTGAGATATTTTAGAAGCACTTGATTTCAAAATTCAAAAAGTGGTGTTACCCAGCTTCAGAGCACAAGTTACCTTGCAGGTGACTTAGGTTGAAACACAGTCACAGCCACTCTTGGTGGTGGTGTCTCAGTCAAAACACAGCTGTCCTGCTTGAAGCCAGTACCAAAGAGGTCAAAACTACCTTTCATTATAGGTGGTGGAGGCAGAGTGGGAGTTAAAGCTTCTCCCTGTCCCAATGTAATTATGAAACAAAGACGTTTGGTTATTACAGCTTTCATGTATGTGGAATGCAGCATCACCTGTTATACCACATACTGCCACATGAGTATGTCACCACACTGTCACCATGACTATTCACAGTCTTTTAAGTAAAAATCCATATTGAAAGTTCTCTGTTTCTTTAGGAAAGGTGTATTGCCTCTGACTTGTCAAATGCTGTCAAAATTCCTCTGCCTCTGAGTTAACAGCCAGAATCCTTAGAAAAAAGCTGCTCTCCTGAGGGCAAGTGAGAGGATTCTGATTATATTCCCTCCCTGACAAATTTAATGGTGAGGGAAAAAGAAAGGGAGAGAAAGCAGAGACAAGACTTTAGACTTCCCTTCCCTTCTCTTCTTTTTTCTTCTCTTTTCCTTTGTTTGTCCCACAGGTTTGCAGTCCCTATAAAGAGCAAGGGACATTCTGAAGCTGCTTGGCTAGCAAAGCAGCTGCCATCATACTTCTTCTTCCTTATGCAAGAAAACACATTTTCTATTTCTTTATTAGTGTTGTTCCCATGACTGCATGAGGATTTTCTGCATAAGAGAGGAAGGAAGGTCTGTAGCTAACACTGATCAGGAATTTTCCAAAAGAACTTGGAAGTCTTTCTCTGTTAATCAACAAAAGGCCAAGGGAAATTAGAAGGTTCCAAAATCTGCCTCATTTCCTGCCAGCTCACCTTCCTTGCTGTTCATCATCCATGTGTCTGGCTGTCAGGGAACCAAGTGCTTGGTAGCTCTGTCCATCCAGCATGAGGGCTTTTAGATCTGGACAAGTCTACTGCAAGAAATAATTCCAGTTCTCCACCTACCTCAAAATTAATTGTTGTGTTTTTTTAACTAGGCTGTCTTTTTTTTAGGATTTTAAGTTCCCTTACTGTTAAACTGTAGTCTCATCTATGAATTTACAATTACTTTAAAATAAAGCTCTACTTTAACTACCTTTTTGTTTCCCTAATACTGCCTTTTGCTAAACAAAAAAAAAAATTAAATTTTTTTTAAAAAGAAAATATAGCATTTATCTTTCATTTATCTCCTCAGTGCCAGTGAGAGCATTTGGAAACCCTCTTCCACCCCCAGATTTTCAGCAGGTAGTTTTATCAAGCATTAGGTGCATACATGTTTGGTGCCCATGATGTGCACTCTAAGTATGTTTAGAATTTTGTTAATACGATGTCACATAAAGCAATTGCATTCCTGTGTTTATTTAGTTATGGAAAAATGGGGTCAATTCCATTTTCAGAGCACTAAAAGTTTGAAAATTTTTTGTAAAAAGCATCTTTATTTTCCACCAATAAGGCAACAAGATATTTTGGATTATAGTGACTATTTATATCTGCTTATTTCATTAATATTGTTAGGACAGCTTTGTGAACAGTATGGGTTCATCACTTGGATATGAAGCCTTAGTTCAGTTTATTTTTAAAGGATATTTAATACTCTAGAGATAGATCAAAGAAAACTCTTCTTTCAAAAGATCTGGTTTTGGTATTTTGTTGTGCTTCAAAATCTTCTTAAAAAGGTCATTTTATGTTAAAAAAATTGAACAAAAATTGATACAAGATCTGGAAATATTTAATCATTAATCCACATTTCTAATGCACATTAAACAGTCTTCAGATATTCAGACTGTCTTGCTTCCAGGACACCCAGTCTTGACAAAATAAAATATGACCAGATGCCCTGAAAAACACATACATTTTAGTAGTAAATAAACAAGTTCCCAATAGTTCTCTTGCAGTCAGCAAGGGAACTAATTTCCAGCTGCTTGTTTTCTTATAACAGCTGAATAAATACATTCCTGGTATTATAATACCTTCAGCAAGAAAATGATTACACAGTAACTCAAGACCCAGATATGCTCCTCCTGCTGTTGTTTATCTGCAAGCAGGTGGGATATGGCTCAGGTATGCCTCAGGAATTGAATAAGATCCTGTAGATAAGGAATCTAAGCCAAGAAAAAAGCTCTCTCATGGGAAGATGTAATTGGGTTATTTCCCTTTCATTATTATATTATGGGTGTATTATAGGTGACTAATTTAATGTGACTGAGCTGAAAACAGAAAATTATATTCAGTAAATGAAGCTTATAGAAAATAACAAAAAACTTTAATAGATGGACTTCTCTGACATTATTGTGGTATCTGTGGGGATCATACTTTCTGAAAATAAACTTATTGTTATTCTGTTTCCTGGGCTTTGGACTTTTAGCTTGCTGTTTTTTTCAAAATGCATCATTATTTTTACTCCTTAATAGCTTAATAAGCAGTCCTACTATTAATGTTGCAGTATTAGACTTTATTTTCTCAGCAGAATAATAAGGAATTTAATCTCTCATGTTTGCAGGTGTTCTGTGAATTGAGACCATTCTCAACAACTGCATGTAATAGTACAGCTGTGCAAAGTTCACATTGCAAATTTTAGTACTGCTTTTATAATGCACCTGCCTAGATTTACAATTCATTCTTCAGAGACATAACATGTACAGTCAAGTCCCTCTTGTAGCCACTGAAAACAAAGCGTTTGTAATTCTGCTGTACCTGAATTATTATGGCCTTGCTGAAATCAAAAAGCTCTAGTAATGGGAAGTCCTTTGCCCTTCACTTGACCAAGATCTAGGGTTTTCCTGAAAAGCCATTTTCCATGGATGTCATGTTGGACTTAGAAGGTAAAGGGAAATTTCTTAATCACTTGTATAGATATCTGGGTTACTGAATTTATTTTCTTGTTTTATAATGCCTACAGTGTGTGACGGCTAGAAGTGAAAACCCCCTGATAAATAAGTGTTACCAAGCTCTGGTGAGTCACATTTTCTTCTCACACTTTGAGTGGGGGAGTTCACCTGATGGCAAGTGCTGTGTTCGTGCTGGGAACTGTAAAACATGGGCAGACTCTGGGAACACACTATTGCACAAGTCACTCAACAAAGAGCAGATGCCTAGAGACTTTCTAACCAAGTGTTACATTAACAGTCCTTGCACAGGACTGCTTTCAGATGTTTCTGGTTTTCTTATTGTGGCTTGCTTTTCACATATTTCTTAACATTTCCTATAAAGAATTACTGTGACCCTCCAGCCATTTGCAGCACTGAGGATGACTTGAGTAAATGTGCCTGACCAGGGCTCAGTTAAATCAGTCTTGGTGATACTTAAAACATTAAAGGTGGATACATCCCTCAGACACCTAATGGTGAGATACTTAAATTTTAGATAGCTGTTGAGAAGCAAGAAACAACACCAGATGGTAATGTAACTAATCCTAATATACATGATTGTAAATTATTCGGGGAAATGACCTTCAATAAATATCTATTTCTGTCCAGGGAGAAAGACAAGGTTTAGGCTTAGGCAGTTGATTGAGAGATGTTTAATGTTAAGTAAAATGAATCACACTAGTGGTGGTTACAGCTAGATCACCTAGTTTTATAGGTCATTGCCTAAAAAGCCAGCACCTGCCCTCAGCACAGTGAGTCAGTCAGCCTAAGATAGGAATGGGGAATCTAGTCATCCTATATATAGATGTATATACAGTAAGAGTGTGAAAACTCAGTACCTCTGAAGAATGATTCATGGGACTAAGTGCATTTCCATGCCTCCATTAATCTTGGGCCTTAAATGCTTCTATAGGGGTGCCCCAAGCCAACCACTGTGAAAATCTAGATTATGCTTCCTAGATCAATATTGTTAAGCCTTCTTTTGAAGAAAAGGCATAATTTTGGATAGTGGTCACACAAAAGGAAATGAGGACATTAAGTTCTAGCCTTTTTCACTTTGAGCAAGCAAGTCTTGTTTCATAGTCCCTCAACCATCACTCACTAATTCTGAGTGTTCTTGTCAGAAAGTGATAGAACCTTGCACCCTTTTCCCATTTGCTTTATTTCCTGCCTGGAAAATAATACACATCAAGTGGAATGTTGGACAGTAGTGCAGTCCCAATTTTCTCCATAAACTTTCCATTTAGAAATGTTGGGATTTAAAAGGTGCATATTGGTTGATTTGTTAAGGTTTGGTAAGGGATCAAAACCACTCACTGAGGCATGGACTGTACTTGGCTCATGAGTCTTAGATTCCAAGAATGACTTCCATGAAACATTCAATAAGGACTTCAAAGTGTGCTTTCTTCTCAAAATGGTTGATTTGCAAGTAACTTTGTCTGGTGTTCTTACACCACCTCACAGAATATAAAATTGGACTGATAAAAATAAATGAAGAAATCTGTTCAGATAAGTTCTTAGGGATAGACGATAGTGCCAGGCAAATAGTACTTCAGAGGATTTGGACCATAACATCATAATAAAATAAACTCTTCCTAATTCTGCTTCATATTTTCTGTTTGACACTAGGGGATAAGGTAAATAGAAATGTAAAGGCCATTCAGAAACTATATGCCAGCAGTACAGACTGTAATATAGTTCTACATACACATGTTTAAAACTAGGTTTCCTGCATCTTAGTGTAGCATACCACACGGTGAATCCATTCTCAGACAGACAAGCTTTTAAAAAAAATCATCGTATTTAATTAGATATTAGAAGTGAATGACTGAAAAATAATAGGCCCTTAACGAGCACAGATGAAAATTTACATGTTCAACATTACTAGAATAGGCAGATTATATGAGACTTACAAAAAAGGGTGAACTCTGAAATGTCTGAGTGGCATATCACCTTCCTATAACTTGTTCTCATGCATGCAAATGTGTCTTTCACACAGCAAGCTAATGGATGGCATCAGTTTCCTCTCAAATAACTTGATGATCTTGAACACAAGAGTTCACCTGCCACAGTGTGAATATAAAGTAAACAAGGTCAGGATGGAAATTATGAATCATTGGTTCCATCATTTGCAAGCCGACTCAAGTTGAAAACCAAATGCATTTAACATTGACTCAGACTGGAGCTTCCTGACTATGTACATGCAGTGAGAGGAAATCCTATTTAAAAGCAAACCTTCTAAAAAGCAGATTAGTCTCAGCAAGATTTCCTGTGACTGAAAGGTGGAAGCAGATGTCTTAATTTTATTTTTACACTTATTTGTGGAGGGACTGAGTGAAAGACAAGAGGTGATTTCACATTTAACAACTAAATTGTTCATTGGGCTTCATGTTTTATTCGTGTTCAGGTGGGTGAATGGAAACTGTGTCTCAGCACAAAAAAAAGGGGTGTAATTTTTAAGTGCCTCTTCTCATTCAAGGAGCAATTAAGTGCATTTCTTCATTACCTACTAAAACAAATGTAGCAGGGCATTTTTTAACAGGGAATCTTTCCCTTACCTAAAGCTGTCTTTGGGTAACAATATCTAACACCTTTTAGGTAAGCCCTTTGATTTAAGCTCACTCTGTTTGTAATGATATTATGAATGCAAGACAAATAGTTAAAAATAATAGTTAAAATAATAAAATAGAGATTAAAAAATGGAAGGACCTCTGCTAAAATTTTTGGGACTAATCCAGCATATCATGTACTCAGTAAAGAGGGTATTATTGCAGTACTACATAATACATTTGTAACTTGGCAAGGAATTACTGCCCAAATCCTGAGAGCACTTGCATCCACCAGCAACTTTCCTTGTTTGAGTAGCCCTTTACAGATCATATTTATATTTGTAGGATCTAGGTCAGAATATGTCCTGTATGTATTTAAGCTGTTGCAGCTATGTCCAATGCTTCCCAATGAGTTAAAAATACAAGTATTGTTGCCTTTCAGTCCAATATTGATGCCAGAAAATCTAAATTTCTTTTGAAACAACTCTTCACTGTCCTGAATTACTGAGGGGAAGAATCTTCATTGCACATCTTCTTACTTTAGCCACATACAATTTAAGCAAAACACCTGAGACAGTTGTCTAGGCTCCCTTTATCATCTACAGGGAGAGACAGGCAATCTCCAAAGAGAGATATCTTGTTTTGATAAAATGATTATACTTTAGATGCCTAACTATTAGACAGCAAGAGATAGACAAGGAAGACACTGCCTTACACACTCAGGAACACTACATTTATATTTTAAACTCTTTTCCTTAATACCAAATGATGCCATTATAAAGAAACATCAAAAAAACATCAGCCAGATGCTGAATTTGGTAGACTGTTGTTCATCTATTGAGAGAGTAAACAAACAAAAAAACCCC
The DNA here is from genome assembly GCF_029582105.1 of Oenanthe melanoleuca. Classification (NCBI taxonomy): domain Eukaryota; kingdom Metazoa; phylum Chordata; class Aves; order Passeriformes; family Muscicapidae; genus Oenanthe; species Oenanthe melanoleuca. Next base: position 12,911,545 of record NC_079336.1, read on the forward strand.
TCACCTCTAGGGTTTTGAGTTTTGAAAGGGGATGGTTTTGAGCCAGTCTGATGCAACCACCCAAAAATAATTAGTTTCTAAGATGTATTGAGAAATAAAGCATCAAAGGAATCTAGGAAGCATTAATGCTGTTGTGCAAGAGATCAAGATAATTCTGTTCATCTGTGTGCCCAAGCAATGAACACACTCTGGAACAGACTTAGAGAGAGACTGCCAGGGTAATAACAGAGTTTGAACTAAGAAAACAAAAGCTGAGTGGAGCTGTGTTTGTTTTATGGGGGCAAGAAGACTTTCAGAAGAGCTATTTTAAGCTATAGAACAATGCTGGCATTACAATATCCTAGTGTAAGTTATGCAGGAATAAATTGGTCTGGAAATTGAAACAGTCAGAACAATGATATTTTAAAACAGTCTTCCAATCAAAATAGAGGCAGAAATCTTAGCTGCTTGTTTAGATCAAATCTGGGGCTTTAATGCATGAGATAATCAGACATGGTGCCTACAACAGCTGAGAAGCTGACTCCCTGTCCTCACACTCTCAAATATCCAGAAGTTAGTGGTACCAAATCCCACAGGACACCTCCAAGGAAAGAATACAATGAGAAGACCCTTCCTAACCATCTGTTTCCAGTGAGAGCTTTCCAATAAAAATCTGATAAAGAGAAAATGTTATTCAGACTTGATTTCCATACTGAATCTAAAAGGCTCATGTTGAGACCTAAAATCATTAGAAAAGTAGTATGACATCAAAGAACTGAGACCCTGAAAGAAGGTAATTTAACTCCTACTTTGAAGATGAAGGGTGCTCCCTATGAATTTGCAGCTTTGCATGGATGCTTGTGGTAGCAGGGCTTGAGTGGCATCGTCTCTTCAGGCCTGAGCTCCAGTTGTTGCATCAACAGAGCTGAGAGTGACCAGACTCCAAACCACAATAATGGCTGGGGCATTGTTTGCCACACATGTGAGAAGTCAAGACCTAGGAGTGACCTTCTAATCACATTTTTTTGGGCATCATCTTTGGTTCCTAACCTCTTTTAGGCTCAGTGTGAATGGTATCAGTCTGTTCACTCACATACCTCCAGCAGTTGTGTGTGTATGTTGTGGGGTTGAACCTAAACAAAAGTTTGTAATACCATATATTGAAACATGACCATGTGCTCATGACTGAAAGCATTCAGTCATGAATCTCCTGGATCTCCAATTATTATGTAACTAGTTCAGAGACTTCCTTCTTTTACTGCCTGTGACCCCTCATTTGATAATATAAGCAAAAAACGGAAAATAGAAAAAGCCATCTTGTCACCACACTCCAGAAACATCCTGAAAGAAAGGACTAGAGCAATGCAGTTAATTTTGTTTCTTCTATCCACAGATTTTTGTCATAACCATGAGCAAACACTGCTGTGTCATAGCCAAGAGTACTGCATATGTGAAATATATCCATAAGTCTGAACACGGTTAAAAGGTGATATTGCCAGCAGGGTTCAATGATAGCAGTAACTTTGATCCAATTTCATGTTTACTGTGTCTACTATGGGAGGATGTGCATAAGGTAACTATTTTTGAGGCCTTTTCCTTGAGTGGACAACAGTTAGTTACACACAGGAGCCTGAAGACTTTTAATTCTCTTGAATATTGGCAGTTTTGTACTAATGCAGATACAATGCAAGGGTCGAGGTCACAGCTGCTCCCCTGGGAAGAAGCCACCTCTACATGCCTCAGCAAACTGCTCAGATACTTGTCAGCCTTTGACTGATATTTCAGAGGTTCCCTGGGATCCTACATCACTTTTCTCCCTTCAGGGAAGCAGCAGTCAGGCTGTAAAAGCAGGTGCACTCCAATCTAGCATGGTGACATCTAAGCACAGAAGCTGAACCAATTTAAATTCATCTGTTAAAAGTTTGCAGCCTATTTAGTAGCAATGAAAGAATGCTTTCTTAATAAATATCCATGCCGTTTATTCTTTTTGATGGGAAGATAAATATTTTTATATCAGCATCATTTCACCATAACAACATCTTACTAGATATACTAGCACTATTAATACAGAGTACTCTTGGCCAGTAAGGTTCAAGCAGCACAGTATTAATAAACAGAAAAAAAGAGAAAGAAAAGGTAATTTAATACTTTCCTTGGAGTATTCATATACCATAACAGATGTATGATCACAGGGATCAAAGTCTCTAGGTGGCTGAAATAAGGCTTGTGGTTCCATTGCAGATTCCAAAGCAGTGCAGCAGGTTAAACACAGCTCCTCCAATAGAACATGCAGATGATGAAGCTAAAGTTAAAGCTTCACCTTCAGTTCTGTAGTGGATGTGAGTTAGTGCAGATATGTTGGTGCTTTCAGCTTGATTTTCTCAGGAAGCAAAAATATCCAGTTGTTCTTTCAACTATGAGTTCACCATTCTTCTGGAGCCAAAATATTTTCTTACTGTGGATCCAGGATTGCCACAGCCCTGACAAGCTTTTCCCCATTCAGATTTAAGGGAAGAAGTTATTTCAACCGTGAAGGGTTTAGCAGGAACCAAAGATAAACTTTTGAGAACAGGGGACACTAAATTAGGAACCCCAGGTTCACTCACTGCTTTGCTTATTCTTCTTTGTTCATCTGAAGAAAATGAACTAATGAATTTTTCTAAAACTTTGATGAGTTTTTTGTTTGCTTAGCCTTGGATAGCCTACTCTTACTCTCTTCCTTGAATTTGCTGGCAGAGATGGATTAGGTATTTTTAAATATAAACACTAGGGAGAGATAGGTTGGATGAGTTTACATGCCTAGTGGAAAAACTTCCACTGAAGTAAACAAGTGGGGTTTTTTCTAAGGTGGTTTTGGAGATAAACTATACAAGGAGGAGAGCTTGGAATGCAGTACATGCAGCAGTTCCAAATTTTTATTAAAAAACAGAAAGATGTTTTCCCCAGGAGACATCTTGTTATTAAAAGTCAGGCCACATAAAGCAGAAAACAATTACATTATCTTGCTTTTTTCCTATGTTAAGTAGGTTAGGTCATCAAGTACAGAATCATGTCTGCAAAAGGCATGAAACTGTATCTGGAGACCTTGTAGGAATTGTCATGTTAGCTGTGTCCTGTCAGCAAGGTTTTAATAACAATGAAGATAATAGATGCTGCTTATCTAATGTTTTTCATCTCTATGGCCTGAAGCATGTTTCAAAGAACATGTTATTATCCCAGTCCTGTAAATTGAGTATCTGAATCAATAGAGAGATCAATGACTTGTTTAAGGCCATGTGAAGGAGGGGTTTTGCAAATGGTTACAAAAGCTATTGCTGAGATTTTGGTAAGTTAAAGAAAATATGTTTTCTTTGAATAATCTGTATTTTTCAATTAGTCATTTTCAGAAACTATTTGATGTATGTCACTGTTCCTTTGCTGAAGGAGAACAGATTGTCAGGCTATGGTCTGTCAGATTTTCACTATGGAAAAATTAATGACATAGAACTGAGGGAATTTAGAAAATTCACGATGAATTCTGGAACATTATTCATACTATAGCACCTATTACTTTGATGACACAACTACATGTAATGAAATCACTGGCACCTGAAAAGTAATGAGTATCACTCAGTGTCACTAAATTTAAAGAATGCATTTTTATTTCAAAAATTAACTATTAAGACAAAATAAGCAGCAATTCCCAGTCTAGAAACAAGAGGTAAGATACTAATTCATATGTTCTGTTGATGAGGAGCAGCTTTTTTCTCTCACTTATGATCTCTTGATTTCAGCTCATTTAGTGTTGCAGTCTGCTCCCTCCTTCCTGCAAAACCCTTTTGCAAAACCAGCTCTCAGGCTGCACAGGAGTATCTTTTGTGTGAATGGTGTTGTTTCCCCAGAAAATACAAGTGTGAAATGTTGTCTATCAAAATTAAAGGATCAAAATTTGTGGCAGTGCCTGAAAACCTTTAAGGAGAGTATCTACTAAGACATCTAAAATTTAGTAATTTAATTAAGTAGGTTAAATAGGCTCTTTGTGCAGTAGAATGAGGGACGGACATTTCAAGTAAGTAACCTAAAATAAATATATATGATACATGGGATGTTCTCTTTATACTTTTATCCTACATAAGTGACATATGTAACTAACAGGAAAAATTGCCCAAGGTTTATATGTCCAAAATCAGGTAATACAAATTTCAGCCTTCATGGTAAATCCTTCACTGCAGTCAAGAAAATAGCTTTAACCTAATATTCTTGAAAGATTATTACTAGGCAAAGCCCAGCAAACATCTGACCTTAAGAGCCCAAGGGAGAGCCTTTGTTTCTTTCTTTTATGTACAGAAAAACCTTATTTCATGTATTCTTCCTTTCAGCACATGAAATTTAATCAAGCCAACATATCATAGGGAAAATGCATACTGTGTAGAAGCAGTTATTTAATGTCATTTCACACCCAAGTAGGCAGAGGTTTTGGGGACAACACCAGACTGGAACTGAAAAGAAGCTGAATAAGTTTTCTGGTGACCAAAAGAATAAAAACTGGATGCCTTCAACTTTAAGTGCAGCAGCACTGCCACCTACTCAGTGAGCCAGATACCAGACAAGTTTCTGAAGGAACCCAAAGGTAAAAATTCTGTACATGATAATAATCCTGATGGGATGGAGCAAGCAGCATCCAAGAGAGGCATCTCAGCATCCTGTGAGAGGGATACAGTGTCGTTCATCACTGCGTGCTGGGAAGAATGAAGAATAACAGGTTTTGTAAACTCAAGAATACAGCTGCAAACTGGATGGCAACTGTCTGAGGAGTCATTCTCTGGATTCATTTTTCAGTAGAACTAGGGAGAGGAGATCAGTCTTTTTTAAATTTTCCAGTGAATTTTGATCAGTTTTGGTGTTAATAGTGAACATAGATTAGGAGCTGTTGAAAGCCCTGTTACTACAGACTCCTAGGATAGAAATCAACAGAAGTCACATGGGCAGTAAATGCTTCAACATTTCACTGGAGTAAAAATAAATCTGCAACAATAAGTTTGGTAAGTGCTTACAGCAATTGCAACATTGTTCCATAAAGAGATACCATATGGAATTATGCAAATTATAGTCTTCAGGATGTTAAACAGGATTCAGCTGACTTCCCTGGAGATACTTTCACTTCACTAGTGAGAAAGCAGTTGACTGTTGAGTATATATTGGGATTAGGGAAATTTTTCACAACAATTCATATAAGAAGAGGTTTATAAGGAGAACAAACCATTGTCTCCTTGGCCAATGGCAAAATAAACTAATCTGGAAGATTTGATTAATAGTGGTGACAATGACAACATTTTAATCAATAGAGGTGATAAAACAAATATATTGAAATTTTTCTCTCTTTTTTTTTTCTTAATTATTAAACTAGGGGAGGAATAAGGTGAAGGAAGTATGGTTTTGTCCTCATGTTTAGGCTAAAACCAACAGAAATTTCTTGGAAAGCAGAAGTGTGTTTTAGTTGGCAAAATATGTTTTAGTAAGCATGTTTCGAGTGACTGCAATTTTAAAATATTTGACTACAAGTTGTAAGGACACAGTGGGATTAAGCATGGAGATGTGGCAAAATATTTGGGGATTTTGGGAACAGGGAGACAGCTTCTGAGATGGTGATATCAAAAGGTCTGTAACAGGTCAAAGAATAATAACAGAAATCTCTACACATACTTTGTGTCATTTACAAAAAAATAATTATACTCTGTTTGGGAAGTGATTGTGAGCTCACAATTTCTAAAAGTTATAGAACATGATTTTCTGTATAAATTTTCTGATACTCAATAATGGTTTATTTTATCTGATGTTACTTTTTATGAAGGTGATTGAAGATGAAGATGATTGCCTACTGAATGGAGATCATGATCTGGTTCTATTCAATAGATAATTAAACAGTCCTAATCAGCTGCATATACAACTCTTCTAAACAACTAATTCCCCAAAACCAAGGGCAAGAATGAGTAATATTGAGTGGGTGGGAAATGCAAACAAAAAGTGAGAGAACAGGAAGTGATTATTAGAAGCCAAAAAGCCATTGCTCCACAGTCAAGAAAGGAAAATTTGGCCAAGAGCCCACTATATTTTGGTGATGGTATCACAGGCCTACTCATCAAATGAAGCAATTAAATGTGTTAATAACTATATAGAAATGCAGTTTTCAGAACATACTCATTTGTATCAGGAGATTTTTGAATATCCATTAGTGATCAACAAGGTTATTAACCATTTGTTCATTAGGAGTAGACCTTTAAAAACCAAGAAATCAACATTACTTTTACCCCAGAGTTATAGATGAGAGATTTCAGACAACTAGTCTGCTGGTGCTCCAATATAATTTAGTTTCCTAAGAAAACAGTGCTTATGTGATCATGCTGTCTGCCTATTGAGGTGCCTGTCTGCTGTCTGCTAACTCTCCTCACTTTTTCCAAAATTTCAACTACATTTGAGAAAGTGGTAAAAGATTGAAATACGAAAAAAAATAATCCTGAAACTTTCCAGAATAGAAGTGCTATTTGGAAGATTCAGTTCTAAAGTTGCTCAGAAAAAAAATCTGTCCACATGGTGATTTGTAAGGTAGTGTGTATCAGGAAAATGATGCTGGTAAATTTAGAAAGTAACAATACCCAAAGATCAAATAGGCTCAGTATTTAACAGTGTGCTGAAGAATTATTATTTTGATTTAAACTACTCAGTATCACTGATTTTTAGGCAGTAGTTACACTATCATGCAGTTCCTGCTAAAGTGGATATTATTTCCTTGCACAGAAGCAAGGCAGCATCCTAGCTGTAAAGAAAAATAGATTTTGGATCTCTGGATGTTCAGCTTGGTAAGAAAAAAATCTACCTCATAAAGCAATAACAAGCAGTTTTAGCTAATCAGTCCTCACACTGGAGACAGTGACTTCCTGTTCCTAATGAGATTTGAGTTAGTTGGTTTTGTGATGGCAGAGTCACTGCTGCACACAGAAATGGGATCCTGTTTCAGCTCTCAGTTTCAGTGCAAGGGAAAAATCCCTTGAGCTGCATAAATTCAGTGTTATAAAAGGAATTCCTCCATTCCTCCTCTCTTATTAAATACTTCCAGAATTTTGAGTCAACAAAAGCCAGTGATTCTGCTACCCCAAGGCCAGCAGAAAACAAGCAGCCCTTGCTTGCTCCTGATGTTGCATATTTCTATTCAATTGTGCACATCTCTGCAGTCTGCTCAGTTGCTTCATCTACACCTGCCAATGTGATGGTCAAACTTTAAATGACCTCCTGTTCCTAGCTGACAAGATGGTGTTAGGTCACAGGCTGGACTCAATGATCTCTAAGATCTTTTCCAACTTAGCTGATTCTGTGATTCTGCTGTGGTCAGGTTGATGAGTGGGCAGCACAGGAAAATAAGCACAGAGACTTTCATGGTGTGGGAACTTGTACAGTATTACTAAGAGCACAGTTTGATGAAGAAAATAAGCTCTAAGTGTCAACACCTTCAGAGAAATAAGCAAGACAAATTTCTCTCACAAAGGAAGTCTTCAAAAGGTTTTGGGTTTTTTTAATTATTCTCATGTAACAATTTTTCCATAGCTTTTCATTAGCAAGATCTAGAAGATCAAAATGTATGGCTGTTGCAAAACGTTACAAAAAGGTCAGCAGCTGTAGATCTGCCCTGAATCTACAGCATCAGAATTTACTAACACGTTCATTTTTAATTCACAGCCTGTCCTCTGGAAAGAGTGCTACAGTACTGTACTGAGAGGTTGCTGAAATGTTTCCTTTCATTGTCCTCTCCCATGAAGTGGTCTGTGGATTTCATCATAAGAACAGATTTGCACTCTCTGATCTCCAGAGGGGTGGGCCTGCTGTCACACAGTGTTCAGTTCTTTGTCTGAGGAAGCAGGCATGGCTCCATGGATGCGCTGTGCGTAGGTTCCTGCAATCCAGGATGCCAGCAGGCAATCCAAGCTGTATGAGGACAAACAAATATGAGTCACAGCAGCCAGAACTTAATGCCACTCCATTTCACACTCCAAAGGCAATAGCTCTAGCAGCAGCCTGTTCTTAAAATGCAGGAGCATCAGTTCAGGAAAAACACAGCAACCTGCTGAATAGCTGGGGAGGGAGAAGGGTTGTCAGAAAGCTTGGAGGATTTTTTTTTTTTTTTTTTTTTTTTTTTAGTGTGTCTTGGTATTTTTTACTGCAGTCAGTTATTACCCTGGATACCTCTGATTAGAGTTAAACCTGTTTAACTTGTAAGCACAGAGAGAGGGTAAAGTTAGAAGGTTAGGCACTCAGCTTTCGATGAATTTAAAACCTGTTTCCCCACATACTTTGTGAAAGGATTCTCTCCCTGCAGCATTTCATAATACATGACATTGCCACCAAGCAGGACTAGCAGTTTAGCCTGAGGGAGCAGTGCAGAAAAGAAATTTGTTTGCTCAGGCCCATAACATTTGCAAAGGCAGCAGACATTTCTGGCTGTTCAGTTTGGAGACTCTGAGACCCTGGTGGTATTTTTTAGGATCCATACAGGCTATTAGGAGTTGGTAGTTCTGTGCTGCTTCAGGCCCATAAAGAACAGCTTTTCAAATGAGTATCTCATATCTACATCAAAGACCCTGGAAACACAGTTCAGCTTCTTTCTCTTAACACTCCTACCAAGTCTGCTTCACATATAGTCATAGGTATGGCCAAAGTCTCATTCTTACCTTTCAGCTAAAAAACTGCATCTGACTGAATCACAAATCTCAAAATATTTCCATGGTTCTTTGGTGGGAGGTTCCCCTCACCACCATGCCCAGCAAGTAATCATATAGCTCCTGTCCAAATGTTTATGTCTTCAGACAGATTTGCCTTCTATTATTCTTTCCTATAATTTTATTATATTCTACTATTTATATTTTTAATTACTTCTTTTTTCAATGCAGTCACTACCTGAAATGTGGAAGACTGAGTTGCACATGACTGAAACAGAGGTGATGTTCTTTTCTATGATTGCTGATGACAATTGCTCTGACTTTGTGATGGAAGGACTAGAAGTTGCTAGCATTGCTGCTTTGGACTATATTGTGCATCCTCCCATAAGAATATAAATTTTGCTCATATTCATTTTTGGAAGCAAACAAATGGACCATGAATTCCCTTTAGAGAAACAGGAATGCAGGAGGGATTTCCAAGAATGGTAGACTTGGCAAACATCATATGTAAATCCAGACAATTTCTCTGTCCAGTACATTCTTGTTAGATCCTAGAGCTGGCCACATTTTATTTTTACTGTTATATTACCAAGAGAAATCTTATTTTATGGTACAGTCACTCAATCTGTATGGTTCTCACATTCTCCTCTCTTTCAAGTCCCTTTCATTTCCAGAAATAGCCACATCAATGATTAATTCTACCTTCAAGTTTTCTTAAATCAGCCAATGCCATGCTGGGCTTTCTCTACCTGTACAGCTGTTGAGTCATACAGAGTTTATACAGCATTATTCTGAAGTTTCTTAATGTTATGTCTCCATACTTCTTTACCACATTTCAGTTTATGGTTCTTTTTCTGCATCCCCCAGTGCAGATTTCCATGTGCCTGACAATGTAACTTGTCAGAAAACCTGCAAGCATTGACCATTGAGTTACAATATGTTGCTTTATTTTTTATGTCATATTATATAAAAAGACTGATGACAGGATTTGCTCAGGAAGAATGTCTCGAACAATGCATTGCCAACTAAGATTCTGCTAACATCACAGTCTTTCCAAAACATAGCATGCTACACTGAGATTGCTATTTTGTGAAATGGATTTTTTTTTCCTAATTTCCCCATTTATGCATGACACTGTGTCAGGACAGAGATATTCAGTTGCCTACTGCAGTCATAACTAAAATAGGCAGTCACAACAAAAAAGTTAACCTGGAAATTGAATAACAATGCATCTCTAAATGTATAATTTAATTATCAAAACTAGATTTTGCTGTCCAAAATATTATACATGATTGTGGCTGAGAAGATAAAGTACAAGTTGCTTTCAAGTAAACAAGGGCACTACAAAAAGAAGTGATCTAATATGTCTGCTATTCCAAATGTGCAGGCCAAACATTTGATATTCAAAACCATTATCTTTAAAATGACATATTAGCTTTGGGCTGAATTCTCCCTTATCAGTGTTCAGAACAAATAAGAAGGGAAAGTGAAAAACATGGTGAGGATAGGATGGAAGGATAGTCAAGGAGGACATGTGTTATATGTCTCTTTTTAGACCTTATTTTCTTGTCCATACTAGTCTGTTTGTGCTATTTTCAATATACAAAAGAGAGTGTAATGCCAGTTTATCCTCCTGGGAAGGAAGTCTTGAAAAGTGCAGTAGTTGCTGCTTTCTCACTATGCAGAATGAATGCAGGAAGTTCAGCATCTGATATTTACTTGCTTACTTTGTATTTCTAGTAAGTACACAGAGCAGCTTGCTGCCATCGTGAAGGCAAGGCTCCAAAACTGAGTTTGGGCCACACTTTAAGAGTCTTAAGAAACAAAAAAGGGGTTGTGTGAGTGCAAAAAAAAAAAAAAAGGGAAAGGTGACAAAAATCTAGTAAACAGTAAGACATATTCTTCAAAACTTTTTCCAACTCCTTGACTATCTCACATTCTTAATGAATAATTTCAAATTATTTAAACAATAATGGTTTTTGTCCTTTTAGCAGTCAATTTTGATTTATTGAGTTGTTAATGATGCTTCAAAAACCATTAAACCAGTTATATTTTTTAATAATTGCTTAAATATCCAATCTTGAAAATACAATCTATTGAACTAATGCATGCTCACTGGAGGGAAATTAAATATCTTAAATCTCTGCACTTCATCATCTTTCTTGAGAAATATTTAAAAATAAATTGTACTTGTTCAAAGTGGAGTCTGCATATAGAAGGTTACCTTTCTTAAAAATAGATAAAAAGCTGTATACATACATAAATAAATATTAATTAGCTCTTCCTATCCCCTCACACAAAGCTCACTTTATACAGTAGAAATGCTGGTACAAGTAGCCACATTACTTACCTTACAGGAGGATTTGGTTTCATATGCAGGTAGCTTTTCACAGCTTTGAAAATAACTAGCAAAATTTCAGATTTCTGAAAAATCACAAAGGAAAATTTGTGTTTCAGTTTAGTTTTTCAAAATAGTTTTCAATTTTTCCCAAATATACATTTTTAAAATCAATTTCTTCCTGACAACCAAAAGCAAACAAAGTAGGGTTTTCTCAGAAATTTTCACTGGAGGTTTAGTCCTCCTAAGAGCATTTATTATAATTAAAGAGATAACATTCAAATTATCAAAACAGAGTGTTTTCAAGATGCCTGTATTTTTTATTCATTAGTTTAGTTTTCTTGATCATGTTTAAAAAAAACAAACAAAACAAAACAAAACCAAAAAACCCTGGACTAATTTAGTCCCTTAAAATTCTTGGGTTTACTACCAGTTAGATACCAGATCTATTGGTAAATTTGTTGTGTTTGTTATCACTCCAGATTTAAAAAAAGAAAAGAAAATCCAGATCACTCTTATGAATCTGTTCAACAGACAGTGATTTAAAGTGTTTATAAAAGAGCTACTCATTATTGCTACAGCCAACACATCTGAGATGTCAAGAGCTCAGATTGAAGAGCTCTTTCAATAAACATGCTGGAAATTTTCTGTAAAATGTCAATTTTGTGAAAAATGGTTTTGTGATAATTGTGTTCCTCCTAAGAAATACCTCTAATTTGTGAAACTCATGCTTTCTGTCTAGTTTGGCTTGTTCTCACTAGGCTTTGTTTTAGAAAGGAGGTACATTTAGTTTCTTTTTAGTGCAGACTAAGCTTCAGTGTTGCATTTGCTCAGAAAGGTTTCCCAAAAAAGAAGAAATACTTAAATTCAAACTGTTTTCACCAGTACCCACCCATCTTTCCTTTCTCCTTTCCTCCCTAGGACATTTTTATCAGAAGAAATTATAATTTCCCAAATCATTCCAATAGTTGTTGGTGACCTTTTGTAGGAAAATATTCTCTTTCAGCATTAAGTATATACTTAATATTAATTTATATTCCATCTTATATAATTTAATCAGTTATTTGAACCATGTGGCTTCAGTAACCAGAACTATCCACAAGAGATTTAGAGCACAGTAAGTGCTATGTTAATTTTGGTGTAAACCAAAAAAATAATTTTATAATTATGAAATTCTTATAACTCTACAGACATAATCACAGTGAAACCACATAAATCCAGCCACATACCCAGCAGGTAGTAATAGCTTTCAGTCACTATTCTAATAGGTTTGTGTTATTTTGACTGTTGACTTCTGGAAGTTGCTGCTTCCTTCATTCTCATTTTCTTTACTCAACATGCTAGTCCCATTAGTTTCTAGTCGCAGCAATTGCTTTTGATATAATGTCATAAAAATTACTAATTCAGGCAAATCATAATCATCCTGCAGTTGGAAATGTGGTGACTGGGTCAAGCAGTGACTACATCACCACTAGAGGGAGAGTGCACATATTAAAAAGTAGTAAAATATTCAGTTCTGAATATTACAATGGCCAAAAGATCAGCTACTTCATAATTTGGTTTTGGCCTAATTAATTTATTCCTTCATAGTCTTTAAATTATGAAAATATTTTTGTTTTAATGTATTCAGAAATGGAGAAGCAGAAGTCCAAATCCCAAAGGAAAATAAGTCCCTAAGAGAAAAAATTTAGAGTATTAAGTGAATTGTCCTGACCCAAAAGGTCAGGACAGTCTAAAAATTCTATTTATTTAATAACTAGTCTCTTCAGCAAGTCTAGCACTTGGGCTAGAGCATCTTTGAATCACTCCCTCAGCTGAGTCACAGCGAAATTCTGTACCCTTTTCTGCAAATTAGACTGTTTTGGCTGGGACTAACTGGACACATATGTTACCACCTGCTGCACATTCTTTAGTCTGAAGATTTTCAACAGCTTGTTTTATATCTCTGAATAATTTGTTCATTAGAGAAAGTAGGAGTGGGGAAAGGGCAGTTTCTCCTTTGGTTTGGTTTGTTCTCAGCCTGGCAAATTGCTATCAGGTTGGTCCTAGGTGGGACCTGCTGCTGAAAGAGTGCAGAAGTTTATGTGACAGACATGTATTTTCACTTCTGCAAGAATTTGTTGATTCAGTGCTGGAAAAAGGCTCCTCCACATGATACTATTTTATTCAGGTTTGTAAACCAGATTCTGAATACATATGCTAAGTACATACCCAGATTTTTTTCATGTAAATTTAAATAATTTTCTAGGTTTACAAATGGTTTTGTAATTGCACGTAATGTTGCATGCATAAAATGAAAATTTAGAAAGAATAGTTGAACATTTAGCTTCTTTCAGTTGCTGCAGAGATCACATCCAGGACCTTGGATGGAATAACAACAGTCTCCTTTTTATCTTTAGTGTATTTTGTCACTTGTCATCCTTCTTGTTATCTTTCTCTCTCACACACACACCCCCTCCCCAGACGTCATCCGTTCAAGCCAAGAAACAATAATCACAGTCAGATTAAGAATATTATAAATCCATGATGGCACCCTTGTGAAATTTTGTTCAGCTTAACAGAACAATTTCCTACACATGACTTCAGCCACCATCAGACACACAGTCAGGGAACTCTGATCCACAGTGTCCTTGGGAACAGAAATCAGTTTGGTTTGCTGTGATTGTGTGCTTGCATTATTTACTGCCCACAAAGATTCCTCTCAAGTATCTAATGTACTTTGTATGCCATAAAGCTGTAGCATTTTTAGCACCCATGATTTTTTTTTAGCCTCCATGATTATTTATAAGGAAAGTTTATATCATAGTCTTATGCTCCATTATTAGCTCTACTGTCAAAGTGATTCAGTCATCCACTCATAGTGTTATCCCTTACAAATACAAAATTTGGAAAGCTAGGCTGAAAGTTCACAAATGAAACATGCTCTTAAAATGGTTAATCCATTGTTTTCAGTAGATACTTATGAATAATAAATACATGCAAGGGAGGTAATCAGTCTGGACTTGTATGGGATAGGAATAGGTGATGGGCTACTTATAAAAATGTATACCCTTAATGTTACATTGAGGAAAGTAGACTGTGGGTCTTTGGTTTTCAACTCTGATTATTGAATTATGCATGAGCTTATCTAGAGCGTTCTAAACCAATTTTTATTTTGTAAATATTCATTAATCTTGTTTACGTACGTCAGCTTGAAACCCCCAGACATTAGTGACTGTTGTTTTGAAAGTTTTACCAGTTTGTTTTGCCGTCCCTCCCATCTCTGCCTGTGCCTAACACCATTGTCTGTGCACAATAAAGACAAACCCTGATAACACCAGGTATCCCCAAAGACTTCATCACTGCAGGGAGTACCCAGACTCCAGACGATGCTGTGGCCACTGCACAAGGCTTGAGTCCGTGGGACTGGATACAGATTTTGGTCTTGTGCTTCTTGGGGTGGGGAAAGGGAAGGGAAGGGGCAGCCTGGAACATGCTTGGGTGGAGAAGGAGGTCAGGGAGATGCCAGGGAAGGCAGGGCTAGTGCCAAAAGCCAATAGAGGCAGTCAAGTGACAGGGAGCCCAAACAGCATCCCAGTCCTGACGAGCAGGGTATTTCCAGAAATCCAACTAAACAAAGTTTGTATAAGGAAGAAGGAGAAGGGGAAAAACACTTAAAGAAAGTAAAAAAGTCCTAAAGACTTTTAGCATACTTGTTAACTTGGCAGTATTGAGTAATTTAGCAAGTACCTTCTCCTTACTAACCAGCACAGAAAATGCAAATAAATGAAAATAAATCAGATTCCAGCCAGAAATACTGATTTTCTTACTGAGTTTTTAAATGCAGTTGAACACTTCTCCATATTAGAATAAATTTTTAAATAAATAATTATATATCATAATTTATGTTAACAGCTGTTCATGTAATGTGAGAGAACAGTCTATTATCCATTATTCAAAAATAAAAATATTTATAGTAATTGAATCTAATAATTATAAGATGTTATGCTTTGACTCCTGAGCTTGAACTTCTGTAGAATTAAATGGAATTAGATCCATTTATGTTGGTGTTTATTGTGTCCACAGGGGCTTAACCATAAACAATTTATCTTATTTCTATTATCATTAATATAATTTAATCAATGAAAAACATAATGTAAAAATAAAAGAAGATTAAAAAAAAAATTTAAATATGTATGCTTTTTTACATCATCAGGAAAATAAATCCCTTTTCAAACATCATTGGGGGCTGCTGGCATAATTTCTCCCCATCAGCTTAATGGACAGGTCGCATAAATTTTCAGATGAAAATTTCTCTGAAAAAGCAAAACCTTGCAGTCACCACTGAGGCAATGATTGTTATGAAACATTAATAGCTCTCTGTAAAATATTCCATGGTCTCTCCTTTTTAAGTGGAAAAGAAAGGTGCATTTAGAATGACTGGTGTCAGGCATCAGTGGAAACAAAGTAAATTAAAAGAAATAACTTCTTTTTATTATTTTTTTTTTACCTAATCTGAGGCTATCTCAATAATGCTGCATTTCTGAGGGACTCAGAGTTTAACAACTGTAAATGCTGGGTTTGCTTTAGGACTAGACAAACATGACACCACCATTCCCCAAAAAGAGAAAATTAAAAAAGAATATCAATTATGAAAAAATGGAGAGTGTTCTGGGAAACTTAAATTACAAATCCCTAGAGCTCTGAAAAGAAGAATAAGGAAATTGCTTTCTCCCTTTGGGCATGACCTTTTCTTTTGAATGGATTCCACAGAATAAAAAGAGGAATCATCTTTTATTTAAACAGGAAGCAACTTGAGGCAGTTTGGGGCTCTTGGGAATATTTAAACACATGCTGAGAAAGAAATTGAAAGCCATGACTATTTCAAGGACAGGACTTCAGCGATCTATGCCGTTAATGTGATACCCAGTCCTCCTGACACCAAGAGCAAAAATAGCATTTATCCCTTTATCAATACACAGCATTAGCAATGCAACTGCCTGTGATAATGCCTGAAATTATGGAGTGAGCTGTTTTCAGGGCCTTCTGGAAGGAGTGGACACTGCTGGTAGGTCCATTAAAAGTTACATTAGGGTAATTTAATTCCTCCAGCCCAGCTCCATTCACAGCTTCTCCTTTCTTCCAAGTTACAGTCTGTTGAATCAATAGCCATTAGAGCAAATCAACCTCAGTGGGAAAACGCCCTTGTCAAAGCCCAGCCTGACTCATTGCCATCGTTTCAGCAAGAACAAAGTCACGTTTGAATCCTCAGACAAGATGTACTCTATTTTAAAGTAATGCCAGAGCCTGCAAGCAATGCCATGGAGCTGTGACAGCCAGAGAGGAGACTGCAGCAAACAAGGTGCAGAACAGCTGAGACTCATTTCAGTGCTTGTTTTTACACTGGCTTCTGTAAGAGCAGCTGCAGTCTCCAAAATGTGACCCAGGCTCCTGATTTAATCTCTTGTCTTGTATTTGCTGCTAAATGACATTTTACATTAGTTTTAATGACAGGCTATGAGCCTGTGGCTTTTTGTGGCCATCCAGAAGGGCTGGGTCCCATTCTGCTCACTTGTATCAGCACTATCACACAGCAGGAGAGCAGGGCCCAAACCCACTTTCATTTCCTCAGGGTATTCACCTAGTCAGAGAAGGAGTCCAGAGACCTGACATAACCATGTAAGTAAGAGGTGCAGGGGCCTTCCAGGGTCAAGGCTGCATTACCTCCCCCTGGGGAGGCAAGACACAGCAAGCCTTCTGAAGTCCTCACAGCACAGGGTAGGATTTTGTGAAAAATCTGAATGCTCTCTAATCCACAAATTATTAAAAGATACTGCCTAGGGTTTGGAAAATGAACATATTTAGCTGCACTATTTCCAAGCAGAATTTGCCCACTGAAATTAAAAAAAAAAAAAAAAAAAAAAAGAAAATTCTATCAAGTCAAGCTATGAATATATTTGAGCTTGCACTTACTAGGTGGAACTCCATGAATACATTATTCACAACTGAAAATGAGTTTTCTTTTTGTGTCCTTCCTTGCATCTTCCTTTTTTTTTCCTATCAGCTCTAATGTACTTTTTTTTTCTTTTTTTTTTTTTTTAACTAATTAACTGAGATAAGAGCCAAAGTCCTGTGGCTTAATGTACACTAATGAGTATGACATGATTTTCAAGCTGTAATATGGAACACTGAAAATGTGTTATTCATGTAGGGAAAAGCATTCCATGCCTATTTATAAACCTCCTGAAATGATGAACCTTTCAATGCTGCTACCTATTTATAAACAGCTCAGGAGAATAAAGTACACTGGCAATTTGATGACCTAATATCATTCACATTATATTCTGATTTTGTTTGATACACATGCATTCTGTAATTTGGAAGCACTCACAGTGTACTACTTTATGGCATGTTCTGAATATAATAAATTTACAAAGTTTAGCAGATAAACCACAATAGTCACAATCAATCCTCTCTTAATTTTCATTACAAATTATTTGTTTACCTCTCATGCTTATATTTTAGTTTCTAAGAAGCAGATTAAAGGCTAAGGTCCTAAACCATACTTCAATCACACATTGCAGACTTTTTTCTTGCTAAGAGTACTTTAAACACAAGTAAAAGCTGAGCATGAGACAGATGAAAATGGATGGAAAGTATGAAAGCTTTGGTTTAATATGGCTCAAGGCTGAGAGGAATAATAGATGACAAGAAAACAAAAATTGATGGAGACTGCTATTTTAAACAAGGATATGAATGGCAATAAGAAACAGAGGAGATGAGCTGGAACAAGTTCAGATTAAGAACTGCAAGGCTAGTATGCTTTTTTAAGCATTATTTAAGACTTAAAGGATACAGAGCTGTTCTTCCTTGCTACAGTGTATAGTGGCATCTTATTAAACTTGGGATGATTATTGAAAATTTTCTATTTCTGAAGGAAATGCACAAGGATGATGACATGAGATTCATATAAAAAGACTGAGAGACTGCAAAGAGTCATCTGATGAAATCCATACACACAGAAATCCTGATCCTTTGGAGACAGGGATGTTGCTTCTTGACTGTAAATATAGGAGTAGGTTTACTAGGTTTGGGATGTTTGAAATTAGTCAAAGGAAATCTTACTGATTTCCAGCTAAATGTGCATTAATTCTGATACACTCAAAACAGTAGATTACAGACAAGCTTTTTTAGGGTCTGAAACCCTAGGTTGTTTTTTGTTTTTTTTTTTAAGGTTTTGAAAGCAAGGCTCACTTCTCTTGCTCTCCAAAAATGAACTCTGATACAAGAAAGCCTTGACAATTAATTAATTGCAGGAGTGGATGGCCACTCATTTATTTAAATTAACTTCCAACCAGGGACATGCTGTGCTTCCAGGTAAAATGTTACTAGTATTTATTAAATACTGATTTCAGCAGAGGGGCAAAAATATCCTTCATGCTTGCATGTTTTCTGAAAATGCTTGTAAGTTCTGTGTAATAGCTTTTCAAATTCAGGTAACTGTTTTACAGTCTCCAGGTTTCAGAGACAGAATGCTGTTGCTTTCTCACTGTAATAGTTTTATTAAAGAGAATCTCTTGATTTCAATTGAGCTTCTATTTTTTAAACTATTCTACAGTAGTCTAAAAAAGATAAAATCTTTATTATACATAAAAATTTCATTTTAGAGGAATTGATTCATTCCAAATGGAATATAAATATAAACAGCATTAAATGAATATAAAATTTCTTCCACCTCTCAGCTCAGCACTGGAATGTGGTTAAATCCAGATCATCCAGATATCCCCCAAAGTGCTGGCAGAGCAGTGTAAGATGAGGATGAGGTACACAGGCTGAGATTCTCAGCTGAGGTAAACCCAGAGATTCAACACATGCTTGCTGATTTACTCCAGACAAAGAGCCAGCCTGTTTAGCTTTTATATTTTACTGGAATTTATCAGCATCTGAGCTCCTCTCTGGTGGAGCATCCGCAGGCAGAGCATGTACAGGGCACTAGCTCCTCTCCCACACAGACTCAAATTGCTTCTGCCACTCTTCCATCCACCCATCCTTGCAGCTGGCTGACAAACCTCTCTACATTACAAAGAGGCGCTGCCCACGCACATGTGCTGGCTGATTTGTTTCACACAGACCCAACATTCCACCTCCACAGTCACAGCAGCCTGTTTCAGTGATTACAAGTGTGAAAGAACAGCAAAGCAAGCTGAGCTCACACACCAAAGATCTCAGTTTCAGTGCTGGAGTCAGTGGGCTTTATACTGAGATCCTTGCTCTCTTCCCTGTGATACATGAATCCTTCCAGGGCTTCCTTAGCAGAAGGTTAATAAGCCAAAGTCACAATGGAAGTTGCAGCTCCTACAATGCATCGTGTCCTTCCACCACAGGGGCAGCTTCAGGAGTTTGTTGCAGAGTCCAGTAATACTTAAGTTATGTTGAGTGATTTCAGGAAGTTTCAGCATGCAGAGGTGACACCACAGTATGAAGATCTTGACTGTATATTTATTTTTGTAAATGTCTGTATTTGGTTCATGTAGCCAGGTTTTGGTAGCAGGGGGCTACAGAGGGAGGTTCTGTGAGAAGCTGCCAGAAGCTTCCCCCAATGCCAGATGGCTCCAAGACAGATGTGCTGCTGGCCAAGCTCATCAGCCAGTGGCAGCACCTCTGGGATAACAGAGTTAAGAAGCTGAGTAAGTTGTTGCACAAGATATTTGCAGCCAAGGAAGAGAGAAGTAAGGATAGGTGTGAGAGGAACAGTCCTGCAGACCCAAGGCCAGTGCAGAAGGAGGGGCAGAAGGTGCTCCAGGTGCTGGAGCAGGTTCCCCTACAGACCATAGGGGAGAAAATATTCACCTGCAGCCCATGGAGGTCCATGGGGGACAAAATATCCACCTTCAACCCATGGAGCACCCTGTGCTGGAGCAGAGTGATGCCTGTAGGAAGCTGTGACTCAGTGGGAAACCCGTGCTGGAGCAGGACCTGTGGCTCCATGGAGAGAAGAGCCCACACTGCAACAGGCTTGCAGGACTTGTGGCCCCGTGGGGGATCCTTGCTGCAGCAGCCTGTTCCTGAGGGACCCTCAATGGAGGGCTCTCTGCTCCTAGAAAGTGCTCCATTTATTCCTGCAGTAGTGGGATGGGATGGGATGGGATGGGATGGGATGGGATGGGATGGGATGGGATGGGATGGGATGGGATGGGATGGGATGGGATGGGATGGGATGGGATGGGATGGGATGGGATGGGATTGTCAATAATCTTTCAGAAGAACTCATTGAACATGTCTCTTTACAAGGGAACAAAATTATTTCATTAATGACTATAAATCTTTTGAAACCCACTGTTTGATTGACCAAATATACAAACTCCACAGGAGATAAAATCCATACACATAGTGAAAATATCCAAACACCTAAACCTATATATTATATAACTTACACAGTAACCTAGAGACCTAGAGCAGGCTCAGTGGGTGTTGCAAAGCTGCTATCAACCTAAGTTATGTATTCAGATGTTTCTTAAAACAATAATTTACCCTTAGTTTGCTTTATTTGCAGCATCAGGTGGTTTCCAACATCTTCAAAATTCTATAATTAAGTAGATAAAGCTGTTATCTAGTATGTTGGTGTTTGTGTGTAGTTTGTTTCAGTTCAGACTTACATCTGCCATCTGGATTTAACTGTTTTTCACAATCAGGGAAACATTGATTTACAAAATGTACATTTATAATATTGAGAACTTCACAAACAATGCTGTAGATCCCTGCCTTAGAGCAATGAGTCATGAGAAGTGGCTCAAGGACTGAAATGATTACTTTGAAAAGTGTATTTTTAACTACAGGAGGAAATAACTTTCATTATCATCATATTGGCAAAGTACTTGAAGGTAATAGCTCCATCAGGCAATTTTTTTCCTAGTCCTTATGTCAGAAAATAAAAAAAAACCAAACCACCTTTTTTTCCAAAACACTCTTCTCAGCAGTGGAAAGTTAGATGGAAAGGCAAGATGCAGACACTGTGAAAATAAAATTTGTTGAAGAAAATAAGAGGTGGATAAAAGAGTAGGAAAGAAAAATTCCCTCAGGATAAAATAATTTCATATGGTGCTTGTTTAAAGAGGTGTAAGGATAAGAAACCCAAAGAAACTAAATTAAAATATTTTAATCCATAAAATTAAAAAAAAAAAGAATGAAAAAAAATTATATGAAACCTATAATCCTATAATTCTGGAGCATCTGGAGCATAACATATATTTATTCATGTCTGTTATCAGGCATCTTTCCTATCAAGAAAGGAATAATTTTTACTTTCTATTTGCTATAAGACCTAGAAATACATAAACAAGGACTAGCCTTGGGTTGTGTTCTCCTCTGCAGTCTGCCATTTCAGCCATCAGTGACTGTGCCCATTTCTGGCCATGAACTCCATTAAAACCTGGATGAATTCCTGTATTGGCACTCCAATAGCCCAACATTACTGTCTCTCTGGCTGTGCAGTAACAACAGGACCTGTCTATCCAGCAGCAAAAATCCAACATAGCCTGTTCACAGATGTCTTTGTGTAAGGAGAATCTGCAAGGTGCATTTTAAGGTTCTCAGTAGGAACCCAGAAAATTCACATATCTGAAACACACAAATCAGTCCCCAGTGCTGCATTTTTCATACACATCTTTGCAGTATTTGGAGCTAGATTGAGTGACAGGAGATCTTTTGAATCAGGTAGCTTACATGTGTATCTGTAATCCAACTTCACTGAATTGAAATATGGGCTTTTTTATTCTGTCAGTATAAATACAAAGCCTCCTTACTCAGTGTAGTTCAGCAGCTCTGCAATAGACAACAGTACCTCTCCTAATTTTCAAGGCTAATTTTTATGGAAGTTAGTCCAAAGCCCCTGCTTGCAGGCAGCCTTCTCAAAGAAGCTGGAATAAGAGCTGCCTGTAACAGAATAGGCCAAAACCTCTATATTAATTATAGTTTCATCACTCCATTTAGCAGCCACCATCTGCCAAAATCTGGCTGGGGTTGAGGTGGTCCCCAGGCAGGGTTTGCCAAAGTAGTAACAAAAAGCTGAAACAGGCTTCTTTCATCTTCTGGGTGGAAAATTCACTGCTTAATATAAACTTCAAAACACTTGAATTCCACTGACCCTTTCAGTGTAGACAAGGATGTAGCCATGAGGAAGTTCCACAAAGTGTTGGCTCTAGGCCTCACTGGCTGATAAATACAAAACAGCTCCATACTATGTGTAATCTCTTTTAAGCTGTTTGATCTAAGAATAAGACTGTACATTTCCAAAACTATTTCATCCATATTTTCCTTACATGTGGTCTAAAATGAAAATGTGCTTAGTCTGCCTACAATACCCTGGCCATTGCAAGAGACAGTCCCATACTCTCCATGTGCTCACTTGGATGTCCCAAGTCCCAGATGGATCAGCACAGCTCATGGAAAGCAGAGCACCAGACCATGTCCCTCCAGTACAGTCCCTCCAGGCACCATGCCAAGACACTGTGGCCACCTTGGGGGGAATCCCTCCTTCCTCATTGTGGACTCATCCCTGTGCTCTGCGTGTGACACTGTTCCTGGTAATGTGTGAATAAATGGTACAATACACAGTCTGCAGAACACAGAAGGCAATAAGCCTTAGCTGTCCCTGTCTTGTGTTCCTCTGAGGTACACCTGCTTCCTTGTTCCTGACATATTTCTGTTCACTTTAACAGGTATAGCTTAGGTGTGAAGGGGATGCTCATCTGAGGCAGTCATTTTTTAACCTCCAAAAACTTTCCCTGATTTTGATTGCTTTAAAAAGAAAATTTTTAAATGGATTAATATTTAGTATGTGTTTTTATGCACACTGTTCTCTACAGAAACCTGTTTCTAATATGCAGTTCACACAATGTAAGGAAATATTTCTAAATTTTCCAGAATGTTTCATTTTCATGACATTTTTATTAATTACAGTGATATAATGAACCAGACCCATTTACAGCCTCTGCAGACTTCCCACACAAGCAGAAGGTTTTAAAGCCTTTGATTTGCAATGTGGTTACAAGTGAAATTAATCAATACTTACTAATAACATTTACAGCAGGAGAAATAAAATGATTGAAGTGTGTTTCAGCTTCAGCAGACCTAATTGTTTTCCCTGCCTCTCACTACTCCAGCTCAGGTGTTATCTCAGGGGGCTATGAGGTTTAGGTTTTCTGTGAATATCAAAGCCAGCAGCCATAGCTCTATATGTTATTTATTGAGCACAGCAACTGTAATTGCCTGTGCCCTGCAAATTCTATGGGGCAGAGCTGCAGGGTGACAGCCTCCCTCTGAGGGTGTTGAACAGCACTTGCTGAGTAGGACAAAGCAGACCCTTACTAAAGGAAGACTGGCACACTCAGGTTCTTACATTTAAGCAGATATTTTGTGTACTGGATTCTCTTCTCCACCACTTTTAAACTCATCATATGAGAAAGAGAAAGTATATTTTGTAAATATATGGTTAACTGTACAAAGGGCAAATAGCAAGGCTACAAAATATTAGTATGAGATAGCTATTCTGTGACTTTTCATAGCCAGCACAGATTCCTCTGGGTTGACTGGTTCCAGATCACAGCATTTTAACCTATTTTCTTGCTTGTTTTTAAAAAAGATAAACTGCTTTAACTTTGCCAAACAAGCATCCTGTTGATCACCAGGCTGTCACTTAGCTACTCTTTTTCATTCTCCTCACAAAATTAGGAACAGGTTTTGCTTTATGCCTTGGGGATCTTGTATCAGCCCTTTCACATCTTACCAAAGGCAGTGACCTGAGAGTGATGTAATCTCCTGCCTTGACTTTCTGGGCACACTTGGCTTGCTCTGGAAGTTTCCATGCTGTTTCAGTCCATGCTTTTTGTTTGCCAGGCACTATCCCTAGTGTCATGCTGGGCAGCTGCAGGGGATCTTCTCTCTCTCAGGCAATGCACCTTCCAGTTTGGTTCTTTTCAGGGCAGCTGCTGTTCTTCCCTCCTGCTGTTACTGTGTTGACCAGGTTTGAGTGCATGAGATAAGAGAAATCAATATGCAGCAGAATCAAGACAAGAGAGTCTTACTGGCTGTTTTCATCTAGAGGATTCAATTATTTCCATTGTTTAAAATGTCCCATAAAATAAAGTTGGCTGACAGTAATGTATAGTCAAGTAAATTTTACCTTTAAAAGCTACTGTTTATTTTTTGTAGATCAATAAATTTGGTCTCTATGTAGGTTAGATGCTTTTTATTTTTTGAAAGAAAAAGTCCTTTATTTTCCTTTTTTTCTTTCTTCTAATCATATAATGATTCGTTCACCTGTTCACTCAAACTGTCTCTTGGCTTCCCTGATTCCTAGTGATGCTGCCTAGAAGAGAGGCTAGACAGAGTTAAAGGAATAAAGTAGGTATTTATTAAAATGCTTTCAAAGAATACACCTTGGGCAGTACAAGAGCCTGGCCAAGGCTGCACCCAAGATGGATAACTGGTCATGAGTTTTCACACTTTTATAAGCTTTTTCCCATTTATCTATTGGGGTTAATTTTCCAATTATAGCTTCAGGTTAGGAAGTCTCATCCTCCCAAATTGCTCTCCTCAATTCACTGTTTACACTGTTGGGGCCTGAAGCTGCAATGGTGTCCTTGGTTCTTGGCTGGAAAAGGATTGTTTTGTCCAACTAAACTGTGAGGAGAACTTGCCAACACTTTATATGAAGTTCACAGTTATATACTAATGAAGAACAGAATCTGAAAAATATGTAAGCTTAAACTTTAGGCATCATCCCCTTCTATTCCCACTGAGCAAATGCATGGCAGAAGAACTAGATCTTGTGGACTACAGTTAAGCTCTAGTGAGACAAATCTCCCCACGGGACAAAGCCCTGCTGTGTTTCACCTTCATGCTTCTACAGAAATAAGCTGTAGAGATAAACATCAGTTAAGTAAACTCATGTTTACTTAATACTAAACATGGAATACTTTCCTCAAGCCTCTTCCCAAGAGGTGGGAGTACAGAGATGACCACAGTGGGGGAAATGTATGTTCATGCGAGAAAGTTCATGCATGGTTGGGTTTTCTGCAGAACACACACCCTGACATGTGAAATATATTTTAAAATCTGAAAAAATAATTACACTTCTTTCTACCTCTTTCTTCCAGAAAAATGGAATAACAGCTCCAATAAAATGTTTGTGACAGAAGCTGCCATTGCTAATTTCTTTTGGATTTCTCTCTTTAAAATATTCCACCACATAGTGGCTGATCCCACAAGGCTTCTCCTCATGGGTTTATAATCCATGAGGCTTTGAAAGTAAAAGTCATGTTTTTCCTTTCATAACTTTGCCAGAAAATGGCAAATTGAAGTCTTGACTATGTCTGAACATGTGTTTTTTAGTTTCATTTCATCTGCTCAGTGATCTGCCAATATTTCATAGCTTTTCCTATAGCCTATATTCATTATGATATTACACAACATTTACAGTTCATCATGTCTGTTTTTGCAATTAAAGTATTATACTTTTAGTACTTGCAAACTTTTTTTTTGCTTATTTATGTCTTTGGATAATCCACCTAGAAAATAAATTTCCTCTTTGTCAGGTTCTAGGAAATTATCATTTTTAGAGCTTGAGAAAATAAAACGTCCAAATTTCTTCATTTATAGCTCTATTTCAAGACCACCTTCAAATGGAATAGAACAGAATTGAAAAGTGAAGCTGATCAGAATAGTGTAGACATATATATTTTTCCAAAGCACATAAGATTGCATTTGATTTAATCTTATAAACTTTTGAAAATTTGTGACATTGATTACGAAAATATTTATGCACCCTTCAAGTGTGTCCATTCAACTTAAGGCAATTTATCCACTGACTTCAACAGTCTTTGTCTTGTAAGCAGATTTATTCAGGTGAGATAATTGATTCCTGGGTGAGGGGGTTCAAGGTGGGTCACTTTAAAATCTTATTACAAAATAATAATGTAATGGGAATATTTAAAATAAAACCATGATGTGAAAAATGAAAAAGTTGATTTACTTATTCACTGCACATTAAACAAATTGTTTTTATATAATTAAAAAAAAAATCACTTAAATTAGGTCCAGGGATAACTAGCATAATGAACTTCCAGACTTGAATGAGCATGGTATTTTCCTCATGCTTGAAGGTGTACTATAATCTTATCTGCCTAATAATAAGATCTATTAAATGAAGTTTTCTGAAGTCACAGTGGAGCCACAGAGGTGAAAGAAGGATCAAATATTAACCTCAAGTTTTCCATTAAACACTAACCTGAAATAAGCTGTGCTTTTACACCAGAGACATCCTTGTCAAGTGTTTCTTTCAATTATTTGTGTTGAAAAAGACACCTGTGATATACTTTCTTCAGACAAAGTGTGTGCAGTGAAGATATCTGTATCTAAGTGCTCAAACTACCTTTGTGGCCAATGGGCAGAACTGGTAATTGCAGAGTGCATCTGGCCTCACTTACAGTAAAGGTATATTATGAGATCAGATAAACACCAGAAGAATTCCTTTTCTGTCCACTGTCTGCAGAAAATTCTAACCCCCAGTCCAGGTGTTTGTATTGTAGGTACATGAAGTTGTCTAGGATCTGTTACAGACCTCCTTATTTGGCATGTTTCACATATGCCTTAGCCTTTTTCCTGAAAAATCCCTTTTTAAGTTTCCTTCTGTTATTGCAGATCTGCAAAAGTAACACAAATTCCTAGAAGCTACTTTGGAAAGCACTTAAGAAACAATATATTATAAAATGCATTTTTGTTTTGTTGCTATGAATTGACCTTTTAAAATATTTACACAAAAAATTGTCAATTTTCAAAACAATAAAATAAAGGAACATCTAAAGAGAAAACTATTAAATATTCTCTGTATGAATGGAAGAAACCATATAAAATATTTTTAAATCTCAGAATGTATTGATCTCATAATAATTTGCAGAATGATCTGTTCCCTTTCTCACTATACAGTTACTCCCACTTCAGCAAATGCAGCAGCACAATAGTATGTTTTTCAGGCTCTTCTAGAGGTTGATTGGCTTTTCAAGCTATGTACACTCATTGATCCCAGCTCTGAAACATGCCAGTAAAAACAAAATCCTGGTCAAAACATTTGTCTTGATGAGTCACTTATTGACTTCAAGGGAAATTATTTTTAAACTCTGTTCCAAAGAAAGCTACCTTGAACGTGAACAGACTTCAGAAGAGTGAAAGTTCACTACCTGAAAGGTTCATTGAATTAGGAACAGTTACACCAATTGTGCAAGTTTGTTCCAAAGTTCCACCTACTCAACCATGTTATAAAAATCACTTTCTGCATTGCTTTAAGCATGAACTAAGACAGCCAGTTTATTGCTATTATTGCTGGCAAATTTGTGCCTTGCTTAATAGGTGAGCACTTCTGAACTGGAATCTTGTATAGCAGAAATCCAGTGTCCAACAAGTTTCAGACCCAGCCTGATACAAATGAAAGTGGGTGCTGTTTCTGGATGTCTGTATGTACATGAATTATACACAGTCCTATAACAGGTACTTCCAGAAATATGGTCAAAGCCTTTAACTTGCTGAATTCCTGACATAGCTTGAGAACAGTTTGCATTCCAGACTTTTTTTTTTTTTCCCAAAATAAGACGAAGTTATTATTCTTCAACATGCTTGCTTGACACTGACTTCAAAGAGCTAATAATGAAACATTTACTGTGGAGAAATCTGATTGACAGAGTATTGGAGATGATATTGCTGGGTTCTTTTGGTGCTCATTTCCAGAACAGAGATTTTTAAAACTTTGGAGACTTCCTTGTAATGGTATTGCTACTGTAGCACAACATAAATGACCTATTTTCAATAAACTATGTTCACTCAGCTGGACTTCTCTGCTATATGAGTCATGTAACTTTAATATAAGATCCTGTCATTTCTCTGCCATGGTTTATTGTGGTTATAGACTCAAATATGCAAACCACCATTTAATATGCATTTTCAGGCTGTCAGGAAGCAAAGTTCAGAGCACCATATGTTTTTCCAAAGTGCTCATTATAAACATCAGGCACTCAGGGAAGCTCAAGCGTCAGTTCCTGAGGAATTACTGACATGAGTGGGAAACTTCCTGTTCTCACCAAAGCCACAGCATGTGAGTCAAAGGACATTCTGTGTCCCAACCAGAAATTTCAACTGCACTAAAATCTATCACTAAAAACAGAAGAAAATGCTAATTTTTATCACATATTTTATTTTCTTTTGATTATACCCTCACAGAAGCTTTACCTTTTGCCTTGCTTCTTATTTTTTTTGTCAAAATGACCAAGGAGCCACTTATACTTTTAAACATTTTTTATATACATACTTTATTTATAATTCTATATTTTTAGTTTATTACACAATTTATTTTGTGTTGGGAGATAAAAAAAATGCTCAAGTTAACATGTCCACCTTTTTTAGGTTTCAAACCAAGCCCCAGCCACTTGCCATGCACTGATTTGGTGTCAGTATTCTTCTGAGGTTTTCTCTGCTACACCAAAACTTGAAGCTTTACTTCCTAATAATTTTAGAATCAGACACAAAGCTGCTACACTTATTAAATAATAAAAAATGTCCAATTCTAAGCATTTATTTGTGTCACACACAGACAATCATGAACTTCAAAAAGCAGAGAAATCAGTGCATAGCAGTTGAGCAATATAAGTGCAGGGCAACACATCTGAAATTCTACCTGCAGGTCTCAGTTTCACAACCCTTTTGAATGCAATGATGTTGCACAAGTATAAGGCAAGGCAGAACATAGTCATCTGCAATGAGTAGTCAAGAGCCAAGAAATTCAAATCTATGTATACTGACAGCTTTTTGCTGGCTTCCAGGATTTCAAAGACACTGTGCAAAGAGCCTTATAATTGTTCTATTATACTAATTTTAAGGGTGGAATTCAGTGCAATTGTTTTAGGAAACTTGTTTCTGACCACAGTATCTAAAGAGATCTTTACTGCAATACTTCTGATTATGAAATTATTCTAGGAATTCAGGAAGTAAATTCACAACATCCTTCTCCACAGTGAAGGAGAAACCAGATAAAATCAGTTCAATTCCTTAGAAATCAGTGTTATAACAGCCAAAAATTAGGCTCAGTATGTTATAATGCCTGGAAAGGACACACAAAATTTCCACTTTTCCACATTAAGGATGAATTATTTGTCTTTGTTTTAGCAGAAATGCTAAATAAAATAGAGTAGGTGTATGCCAGAGGCAAGGGGGAGGAGGACTTGAATAATTTTGAATTTAGTTGAAAAGCTCAGTTTAGTAGGAAAAAAAAAAAATTACTTCAACAATCTGCAACTGAATGAGCCATAGATGAGGGAAAGCCATACTTTTTGTATTAAATCAGTCCATTTGGATGTGTTGATAGCTGAATTACCATCTGCCATATAAGCAGATGTTTTTCATCCGTGATTTAATGAATCTTATTTTTCTAATCAACTTTGTACAGAGTAAAAATCTGCTTTTAAGAAGCACTGCATCTTCCATTCACTGGACTACTTTGGCCTGTCCAAATTACAGACTATCTTATCAAATTAAAGTGTTTATGTGACTGTTTTGTGGTGTGAAATGCATCCTTACTTAAGCAATGATTCTGTCCCATCCATTGCAAAATGACACTTCAAGCTTTCCCTAGAACAAGGCTGTGGCAACCCATCTGCAATTTGAGTAAGACCATGCAGATACTGTAATAATTACCTCCCACAATTGTCCATCAGCTCTCAAGTAATTACCTGCTTCCATTAGCATTTTATTTGATTCACTCATTACCTTCAGAAAGGCTGGTTGGATGTCCACTATACAAAAGGATTACATTCAAATTAACCAACAAAGGTTTTGTTAAGCTGTCAGCATGAAAACAGAAGTCAAAGTGATGTATAAAGATAGTCAAGCAGTAAAGTGCAAGTCCTTTAATTTCCATTTGTTCAAAGTCACAGAAAGTTTCCTGCAATGTGCCCTTGCAGCCCAGACAGCTCATCATGTCCTGGGCTGTGCCCAAAGCAGGGTGGGCAGCAGGGCAAGGGGGTGAGAGCCTCTACTCTGCATCCTAAGATCCCACCTGCAGTGCTGCATCCAGCTCCCAGCACAGGAAGGAATGGAGCTGTTGGAGTGAGTCCAAAGGAGGCACCAAGCTGATGAGAGGGCTGGAGCAGCTCTCCTCTGCAGGCAGGCTGAGAGGGCTGGGGTTGTTCAGTCTGGAGAAGGCTCCAGGGCACCTTCCAGTGCTTCATAGCACCTTCCAGTACCTAAAGGGGCTACAAGAGAGCTGGAAAGGGACTTTTTACAAGGGCATAGAATGTAGCACAACAGGTGACAGCTTTAAACTGAATGAGGGCAGGATTAGATCAGATATCAGGAAGAAACTCTAAAGTGGGAGGGTGATGAGTCACTGGAATGAGTTGCCCACAGAAGTGGTGGATGGCCCATCCCTGGAAGTGTTTAAGGCAAGGTTGGATGGGACCTGAACAACCTGATCTAGTGGAAGGTGTCCCTGCACGTGGCAGGGGAGTTGATCTTTAAGGTCACTTCCGACCCAAATCATTCTATGATTTACAAGCAGGAAAAAACCCAAGAGAATGACACCTCTCTCACATCCATTCTGATCCTAAAAGCAGTTTACAGTGGAAGAATATTTATATCATTTAGGTCTAGTTTATCACACAAAGGGTTATATGAACACACTGGCACAGACTTTATTAAAGGATTGACTTCTGAAGTATGCATGGTTGCTATCTTATTATACACTATATGCACTACACAATGGAGTATTATACTGCTGATTTAATTCTTTGACGGATACAAAGAATCTAAACCCATTATCTTGTGATTGGAACCTCCTAGTGTTTCTCCTCAGGCATATATTTATACACAGATAATACTTGGGTAAAATACCAGGCCTCCTGACAGAGGCCAGTATGTTGTTATTTTGCAAAACATTCTCTGTGACCCTTCCAGAGCCTCCTTTAGTGAGGTGGTGACCATTGAGACCCCCCAAAATAGCTGTGTAAATTTTCTCTGCAAAAAGGAAAAGTTACTTGGAGTAGGTAAACTTACCAGCAAAAGTAGTTTGAGTGTGGTGAAAGGTGTTATCCATATTGTCACAACCTTACAAAGAATATAAATATCTAGAGGGTCAGAAAATTCATTACAATATTCTCAAAAGGACTCTTTTTCATTCCAGACTGCCCAAATGGAACTTAAAGCCAAGAAAAATAAATTGAGACTGTAACAATTCTGCTGATAACTTATCCCATTGGCCCTTTTTTAGCACAGGTGGCCCTTTCTCAGCTGATGTTAGCCATCTAAAACAGAGGCATCCAGGCTTTATTTTAGTCAGTGAAGAGGAACATCTCCATTGTGGGATTCACCCTGATCAATCCTGTTCCCTGATACTACTACTTCATTCTTGCTCTTGGCCAACTCACCCCCTGGAAATGTTGCCTATCACTTCAGATCACATAAGATTTTATTCCTTCTGAATATTATTATTTTTAAAAAGTGTACCAGACAGGAATTTTCCAACCATGGTCTGCTCCAGTAAAAATTATGCTTAAGTGTTATTGAAAAGCAGCATAAATTAATACAATACAATAATATATTTTGTTGATATGAAAATTATCACTGTTAAAAAAACTTTCAGGAATCCTTAAGAGGGTATAAAATATAAATATATGGTTATGTCAGTGCCCTGATATATTTAAAGATGTATTTAGAGAATCTACAGGCATGCATTACCAAGCATCTGTTTTCCCTGAATTTTTCTCATTGACATGTAGATTGTAACCTTATCCCTTCATTGACTGTAACATACCCACACTGACTGTATTTACCTGTACAATATACTTTATCACCATTATTATGTGATATAATTGGATCCATTATTGATAAAAAAATCCTTCCAATGAAAAGAGTCAGCAAAAGCAACAGAAAATCTAAGATGTGATCATGTTGCTTCTATCCACTCTCCATGTACAGCATTATTCAATCTTCATTTCGATCCTTGAGTCTCTTTTCCACCTCCTTGCAGAACACCTTTTAAGATATTTAAGGTAAAACTCATCTCACCACGTTTTTGAAAAGTGATGATGCTCTGTGATACACCTGATTTCAGGGGAAGGTTTCCCAGGCCCCTGGGTGATAACATCTCACTCATCACAGAGGAAAAAGCATCAGAACAGAGCCAGATGTTTTCCAAAGACAAAAGAATAAAGTCAGGATCTAATAAAGGCAATTACATCACATCCCATGCTCCAAGTCTTCTAGAACAGGAAATAATTTTGGAGATAGAAGGTGCCATTTCCAGATTTTTTACATTGTTTGTATTTCCATTGCTGCTTTGGTCTTTACCATTTTGTGTAACCATAGAGAAGTTTTATGTAGAACCTCTGAAATATAAAATTAAATGTATCATTCTCAGGATCCTATCAGCAGACAGGTCTTTGTACTTTAACTGTTCATAATATGAACACTGGTTTTACTGTTTGGAAGTTCAGAGATAATCTAGCTTTAGCCTATTTAGGCAACAACCCCATATTGCAATCTTTGTGCATCAAAACAATCCACAGGTAATATCATCTTAGTTCAGCAAAACAAAAGTTCTCATGTTCTGGTCCTTGCCTGCTCTCCAGTCATGAGCTCAGGCAATCCTGTTAAAAGCATTGTCTTCTGGTTTATATGGTAGCATGGATGCTAACATAGTAAACCTACAAAGATCTATTGGGTGATTGCCTTTCACTTAAAAGGACTCTTAAACATGGTGTAGGCAGTGGTTTACATGTTTTAATATTTCACGTGTTAGTCTAGCAGTTTTATCTTACTGGCAGTTTCTTCTAATGTACTAATTTAGTTTCCTAGCTACCCCATCTCTCTCATCATTTAGAAAACACAAGTAGCTTTTGTTATGCAAACATGGCAAGATGTTCAGAATTGTCCCTTCCAGTCACAAAAATCTGTGAAAGACCATGTCACATCTTCTCAATGACACCTTGTCCTCCCTCCACCACTCCCAAATTTATGTTCCCTGAGATCTCATGCAGACTACAAAAAAACAGATATTGCTCATGCCATCTGTGGGAAACAGACATCCACATTATTTCAGTTCCCCAGTGCCTCATCTGCATTGTGGCCTGTGGAGCACCCCTGAACCTGCTCTGAGCTACCCAACCAACAAGGAAATGTGACAATACCCATACTACCCTTCTAATTTTCAACATATTCTCCTTTCTATAATTTTGCTTTCTTTATACTTTAAATTGAAAACAGTAGCAAAATATTGCCCCTTAGTATGTATGTACATACAGGTCACAGAAATCAGCTTGCCATTCTGCGCTGCACAGCATAAAGGGGAATTTTGAACCTGAAAACTGTGATATCAGATCAGCAAATGAGGCTGATTTACCTTTCTGTGGATGCAAAGGAGCTAACACAAGAATGGAAAGTAGAGTTTGGAGCAATCCAAATAGCTTGACCAAGGTTGGATTCCCATTGTCAAGCACTTGCTGCTGTTTAAGTAAAACTCTACACCAAACCTAAATGAGAAAAAAAACAAGGTCAGAAAATATTCCCCTCACGAAATTCTCCTGGTTATTTTTAGTATTCACTATATGCATAAATCTCACTAATATTTATCCATCAAGCAAAATATCTAGGTTCTCATTTTCTATTTTCTCATGGAAATCTTGTGTCTTTTAATATAAATAGATATTGTTATCCCATTGCCTTTGTATCAGGTTTGCCTAGACTTTGCTATATTTAACAGTCCAAAGTACAGTGAATGATTACTTGCAAAAAATATTATATCACTGACAGTACAGATTAACAATAGTGAAAACAGCTTTCTGCAAAAGCAAGTGGATATTAGCTGTAGAGGGCACTGGCCAGATTGTTTGCTGTGACCTACTGATTTTGGTGTAAATCAATAAATATACAGGGCACTAAGATCCAAGCTGATAGAAGGTTTTAAATAAAACTAAGCAAAGCTTTAATGGAAATTTAGTGGTATAAGTCTCCATATCCAGCTCTTATAGCACACACATGTTCAGTTTATCATGTGAAAAACAGTTAGTGCTCACTTCTTACCACTCAATTCTTGGGTTTGGTTCTTTCAGAACAGTGAGCATCCCAGGAAACTTGGCCATTCCTGTTCCAGTTCCATATGTAAATCCAGGGATGCATTAAATGCATCACAAAACTCCTTGGAAATGAAGACTATGAATGACAAATATGACCAGAGTTTTTCCTTTGCATTAAAAGATAAAAACAAAAAAAAAAAAACCACAAAAAACAAAAAAAAAACCCACAAAAAAAACCAAAACAAAACAAAACAAAAAAAAAACAAAAAACAAAAAAAAAAAAAAAAAAAAAAACAAAAACAAAAAACAAAAAACAAAAAAAAACCAAAACAAAACAAAACAAAAAAAAACCAAAAACAAAAAACCAGAAATGCATCATAAGGACCAGAATTTACTACATGTGGTAGATAACTCTTGGGTATCAGCAGAAGATAACTCTTTTGGCCCGCAGAAAAAAATTTAGTTGTGATTTCTATGGCCTGCTATACCATTTCTCTTGGAGAGCCAGAATTTCAGATAAAATGTTGTGAAAGGCTTGATTTTATTTCCAATTAGGTTCATTGTGCTTTATTTGTATTTATACTTAGAATAGAAGAAAATATAAATTTCAGCCTTGTTTCAGACAGGTGCTGGGGATCAAAACCATTGGTGTCAGTTGTAAAAATTACTTAATCCACACATATTCAAATGGTGTGAAAGCAACACAGTTCTTTTGTGTAATGCTGGCTCTTGGCCCTGATAACTCCTGAGGTCTAGGCCTTATGATCCTGTCTATCACAGAGGTAATTGAGAGCCTCACAAGTAAATAAACTAACACTAATGACTCCATGGAACCTCTGAGTCTCCTAGTTTTAAGAGTGGTAGGTTGTGCTGGTAACTGTTTTCCAATTATGGAAGATGTCTGGATGACTAAAAACAGTTAAGGAATAGTAACATTTATTCTGTGTTAAATACTTAGAGAAATCAGTCTAGATTCAATCAAAGTATAGCAGCATCCACTATGCTGACATTCCCTGACACAATGTAGGTTAATTCCATCTTTTTTTTATGGTTTTCCTAAGTGCATGGTCAATTTAAATTAAAGTGTTCAGCAGAAGAAGTTTAACTTGATGTTTATCTATAAATATTTCAAATGTCAAACATGACATACAGTGGCACTGATGAGGATGACAGTAACAGACTGTGCTTTGGGACAGTCATGTAAAATACCTGTCCCACTGGAAGAATGATACTCAGAATTTTCTCAAGTTCATTAAATTTTCAGAAAATCTCCACAGGGCACATTATTTTGTAACTTAATTAATGCTATGTCTTTCATTTCTGCAATAAGTGCAATAAATATATGCTTATTGCTTTACACTACTGACCAAGTATTGCCTGAAAATTCATGCTAATTTATTATGATTGTTTCACAATATGAGGAAAGCTCTGTTCCACTGAGCATTGCAAAGAAAAACAAACATTCTCAATGACCCTAAACTATAGATGAGAAATTTTTCTATCAATTTAATGAGGTATCCAAAATTAATGAAGAAAGGCTATTGTGACATGTAATAATCTGACTTTTAAAAATAATAAAAAAAAATTAAATTAATTGCTCCAGTAGTTTAAAAAGTACATTTTTCAAAGCAGTAGAATGCATTCTATTTGATCTTCAGAAACCCCAGCTGAAAATAGCCACACACTCAATCTCCCCCACTGGGATGGGGGAGAGAATCAGAAAGTTGAAAGAGAAAACTCTTAGATTGAGATGTAGACAGTTTAATAGGAAAAGCAAAAACCATGCACACAAGCAAAGAATACAAGCAAAGAAAACAAGGAATTATCTCACAACTTTCCACAGGCAAGCAGTTCAGCCATCCCCAGGAGAGCAGGGCTCCATCATGTGTTGTGGTGACTTGGAATGACAAACACCATCTCTCCAAACATCCCTTCCTCCTTCTGCCCCCAGCTCTACATGCTGAGCCCCCACTGTGGGGGTCCTGGAGCTGCCCAAGAAGCAGAAATCCCCATGCCCTGGAGAGAGAGGCCCTAAGTCATGAGAGGGACATTAAGGGTACGGAGAAGAACAACTTCCCCTTACAGTTCTTTGCAGTTTTATGTTAATGCACCCCAGTTCTGCTTCCCTGGTTGGCCCACTGGCCTCTCCACCCCTTTTCTCCTTATGTGTATGTTCCCTAGGATGTTCTCCCTTCCCTGCTTGCCCACTGGCCCCATTCTGCCACAGTGTTCCACCCCCTCTACCCTACTGTTTGTCACCCTTTGCCTCACCTTCCCCCAGCCCAAGCCCCAGCCATTGGCCCTGATGCTCTGCTCTATTCCTCCTTCCCCATGGTTACACACGGACCCTGCATTGCTCCTGTGTTTGTCCCCAGACTCTTCCCTTGTGGCTGGGATAAACCTGCCCTGTGGAACCCTACACAAATGCTGCTCTCGCCTCTCCTTCGTTCCTTGCCCAAAAGTTGTCTGGGGTGTGTGGTTTTGTTTTCCCCTGTGAGCAAGCCTGTGCCACCAAAGCAGTTTCCTCCTAACTGGAGACACTTTTGGAGGGTTGTGGCACCTCACCACTACCACTTGCCCAACATGACCTGGTCTGGGATATCCGTGGGATCAGCTGTGTCCCCTCCCAAATCCTTGTACACCCCCAGCCCTGTCCCTGGCAGAGAAGGCTTTGATGCTGTGTGAGCCCTGCTGAGCAGCAGCAGCAAAAACATCTCTACAGCATCAACACTATTGTCAGCACAGATCCAAAACACAGCCCCATACCAACTGCCATGAAGAAAATTTACTCTAGCCAAAACTATCACACACAGCAACTTATTCTTAGCTATGCCATAGAAAATATCAATCACTCATGTAGTAGAAACAATATATGAAACAAAAAGAAGCACTATTGATAATGTTTGCTAAGGTAACACACCTTTTTTTTTTTTTTTTTTTTGTGTTTAAGCTAATCCCTCAAAAAGACTTAACAACTTTTTAAACTAACAATTAATTCTGTTTAAAAATAATTTTGAATTCAAGGGGCTTTACTCAACTTTCTTCTCAATTTCTACATCAAACTAGTAGAAAGAGGAACACGCATTCTACTTCCATAAAAATCAGGGGAAGAGACTTTGGTATCAACTAATACATGGAAAACTTAGTAAACCTTCAAGACAATAAATCAGAAAAAATCTTTTTAGTCCAAATTGAATAAAATTATCCTATTGGGAGTACCATTTTTCTGTCATTGTGGCAAGAGTTATTCCTGTTTGAATTAAGACATTCAGTGTGACTAAGGTGGAAGCAAGTTGACCAAAACTTCAGGGACTGTGACCAATGGAAACAGGCATCTGCCTTGAGTAAATCCTGTGTCTCAGCTGCATTTCTGTATTGCTGTCAAATTGAACAGGAATGACTGAATTACGCTTGAAAAATTACGAGTATTGAATCAAATTTTAAAACTAACTTAATGACCAAATATTCAGATATGTATATGTGTAAAGAAGTAGAAACTATTCTACTGATCAGTGAGAACACCATGTATTTTAGCTCAGTCACATTTCATCTCTGACACAGTGTTTAAGCCCAGATGGAAATTAGCCACCATGCAATTCCCACTCTCACCTCCTTACCCCAGTGGAGTAGGGAAAAGGATCAAAGAAATCTAATAGGAAATGTAGTTTCTACAACAAAGGGATACTTGGATAAGATTATTTTGTACTTCAAGGTAGGCTAAAGAGCAGAAGATGTAGAATTTGAAGAACATACTTTGTTTATGGCAGGAGACAGTGATTCAAGCAGGTACCATGGGAAGGATTCACTCTCCTATATTTGTTTTGTCTTTTATATCCAAGGAAAATAGTCCAGTCTTCTTTCTTTAACTGAAGGCAATGCATCTTTTTTTAAAAATAAATTGCAACTCTAGTAAGGATTTTTTTATTGTAAAGTATGAACAGAAAATGACAGATAAAGATAAGGAAAGGCAGCAGCAGTTGCATGAGTCCTGAATTCAAGCCTGAATGACTTGGTAAGTTCAAGCTCCTTCACAGATCATTGAGTCTGATGACAAAATCTCTGTATAAAGCTTTATGACCTGCAAAGTACGTAGTCCAGACACTGAAGAAGCTGTCCTGTGTGTCAGGGATAGGTGTGCAGAATGGAGTTTAAAGATCAAGAGTTTTGTGCTGTACCAAGTCATACTGGTGTGACTTAAGCCATATTGACAATGCTGTGCAGGGGTAGTGATTTCTTTAGGACTCCCCTTCCCCACCTCCAGTTATACAGGATGGAACCACAGAGAAAGGAACTATTATTTATATGTTTATTCCCATCTTTATCTGCCTAATTAGTTTGAAAATAAGAATTAATGGTAGTGTGTCTATATAAGACAAAAAATCAACAGAGTTGCTGCAGTATATTTTTGATAGAAATTTCTTTGTAGTGAAATGGGAATAGGTTTTTCTATTTCAGAAAACAACTATGTGCATTAAACAAAAACTTTCAATTACTTAAGCTAAGAAAATAACTCCTGCAATGACCTCAATGGAAGCATTCCTACCTAATTAGTGGAAAAACTCCTCCAATCCTTTGTATATCTATGTGCTGGTTTCACATGGTGGGGAGCCGCCTGAGAGGAGCCGCACGGGGCCTGGAAACAAGAGGGCTGTTCCCTCTCTGGGACCT
This sequence comes from Oenanthe melanoleuca, assembly GCF_029582105.1. Taxonomy (NCBI): domain Eukaryota; kingdom Metazoa; phylum Chordata; class Aves; order Passeriformes; family Muscicapidae; genus Oenanthe; species Oenanthe melanoleuca. The sequence continues at coordinate 12,950,307 of NC_079336.1, forward strand.
TCCCCTGTGGGCTGTGGGGACCAGTCAGAGAGCTGATTTAGTGGCTGACAAACTGAATAACCAATTAAAAGCTATTTTGCTTTCATAAATTTGATAAAGTTAATCCGGTCTCTTTTGATTTCCGGCCTCCACGGAGGTGAGGTCGGCCCTGCTCGGCTCGGCCCCGGCCCAGCCCCAGCCTGGCTCCCTTCTCCATGCGGCCTGGCTGGGTGGGAGGAGAGGGCGGGAGAGCCACTGAGGCCCCCGCTGACCACGCGGAGTGAAGAGGTGCAGCTGAGCTTTGGAGTTTTCGTCCGGCCTTTTCCACGTGGCCCAGAGGTTTTCCAGCATGGCCTGGCCCAGCTTCTGCACTTTCTGAATGCAATTTTAACTCTCTTAATGCCTGGATAAGATTCTAGTTCTCTTAAGCTCCCCTGAATGAGAGGAATAAAGCAAGGAGTCTACTGAAGTCAGTGAAATGAAGATTAAGTTTCCAGATGGGAAGAGATTGAAGAGATGTCACTGATAAATAGCTGAAAACCTTTTCTGTGGGCTATGAGGGGACTGTGACTACACTGAAATTCCTTTAAATTGTGAAATATACTTGGGGAGGTTAAAGTGCTTGAGAAGAGGATCTTTTGCCTCGAGGGAATGGGGCTCTCCGTTTTGGGACTGGAGATATGGACAGAGACATTTAATAGAAAAAGAGGTGAAGAGAATTTAATCTTTCAGCAGCCTGCCTTTAAAAGTAATACCCCAAGTGTGCAGCATAACCCATAACACAGCTCTGGAAGGACTGTGGGGATGAGAGGAAGTTCATAGTTTGCAGTTTTTTCTCAGGGCGGACACAGATTATGAAGTGAAGACACCCCCTAAGCCTAAATCCAAAAAAGGAACTTTTCTTTCTAGAGTGAACTGAATTGATTATTTAAGTAGATAACTGACTGAAGTGTTCTCTGTATGTTGCTGTTAAGAAATGTGGAAGATAAGGGAAGGGGGAGAAGGGAATAATCTGGAAATATTATTCTGAATTTCTTTTTTTTTGGTGTTATTAATAAATTTCTTCTTATACCCTTTTATGTTTTAAGCCTGACTTGTTTTTGCACCTAAATCCTATCTCTAAAATAAATTAAATATATTAAAATTGGCAAACTCAAGTCAAACCATGACAATCTTTTAATAGCACCCAGTGCATTCTGGACTCCCTCTGGAGTCTCTCAAATGACAGCATGCAGGGGATGCGCCAAGGAATCCTCAGTACCTTCCCTCAAAAGGAGTAAGAATTTCTTGAGATTTACCCTTCCCTTGAAGTACTAAAGATTCTAGTCAAAAATTCCACCACATTACTGCCTTTTATGACAGAGCTGCATAGGTATTAATTGAGAAATATGTACTTCTATGAAAAGCAAAGATGGACACAGAATTTGTTTTCCTAAGTCTTGTTTTCAAATGTCCTCTGAACTAGCTGGTACCTCAAAGCAGCACTTTTTGTATAAATCTGATCCTTCCTAGAAGAATAAAAAGGAGATCTTATACCTGGGAATATAATTACTATTTTTCAGAGTATTTTTCTCATGGAGGTTAACCATGGAAAAAAACCCAACAGAAATGTTCCTTGTCCAGCTTAGGCAGTTATAAATATGACCCACAGTACATTACTACAGATGTAAAAGCTATCAAATGATCTGGGAAAGTTTTTCTCTATATGTGACTTTGCAGATGTTGAATCACTTGGCATTTACAAGTAGAATAAATATGGTACCTATAGTATGTATTCCCATTGGCCTTCTGTGACCCAGGTTAGCTTTTCTCTTAAAGAAAACATAAAGCCTTGATGCACAATTGCTTTCCTCTGAAATTTAATAAAATAATGATAAAACCATTTCCTACTGTGTTAGAAAAGGTAACATTTTAGGTTTCAAGCAGTGTAAGGTCACTAAGCTAAAAAATATATGGACAGTGTCTCTATTTTCTTTTTCCTACAAGCTACAATTGGGAAAGCCTTTTAGAAGGTATACCCTCATGTTGGAAGAAAAACATGAAACAAAAAGATTTCTATGTAATTAACACTCAGAAACATCTTTAAATACATGTAAATTTGATTTGTTGTCTATTGTACATTCAAAAAAAGGGTCAAAATTTTTTCCTGATAATTATTAGAGTAGTAGAAAAATCCAAGGTCAATACCAGCATGATTTGAGGGTGAGTCCTGAGTGTCATCTTCAAGTAGCTAGTCCTTGATATTCATTCAGTGGTATCTGAGATACAGCTGCAGGACTGTGTGTTTGTATTTGCAGCATGAAAGAGGCATGATTCATATGAAGGTTTTCAGTGGTAACTGGCAATAAATGACTAGAACTTATCTATTCTGTCATGCAAGGTTAGCTATTCTACAACAGCTGTTCTTAATATCTCTACAACTTTTTACAACTCTTATTCTCTTATTCTGTTGAGCTTCATTCACTGTGAGAGGAAAAAAGAGCAGTGATACTTTTAAGATCACATTGTACCTTCAAATGAATGAACTTCTGTTTGTAGATGAATACCATCCTTGCAAGGCAATTTATCCAAGTGCCTAGTTAAGAAGTTCAGTTGTTGATTTTGGATAAAATTGTTTACTATCCTGTCAGAATCAAAGGGAACCAGTAAGAATCCTATTTTTTGAAAGATAAATTTAGTTAATTTTTTTTTTTTTATTTTTTTTTCCCCTGCAGGGTAGATATGACTGTGTTTAAAGTTCAGAAGTATATCAAGCTGAGTAACTGAGAGCAACCTGAAAATCCAGGAAAAGAGGGAAATGCTGCTCTGAGGATGAAATAACTCCTGTCCTTTCCTTTGGAAATATAAGTGATAAATTTTGATAATTCCATCTCAGCTTTCCTCCATATACACTCTGTTTATTACAGAGTTGGATCAGTAATAAATAGTCCATATAGTACATTGTAGGAAATATTTTTATGGCATAAAGGGATATCAGGTGTTTGGGGTTTTTTTCATATTTTTTTTTCCCATGACAACTTCATTTAAAAAAACAAAACAACTCAGAGTGGACAGAGTGACAGGAAAGCAATAATGATAGGACTATTAGTGAGTAAATTTAGATTAGATATTAGGAAGAAGTTATTTCCTGTGAGGGTGATGAGTCGCTGGCACAGGCCTCCCCAAGAAGCTGTGGCTGCCCCATCCCTGGAAGTGTTCAAGGCCAGGTTGGATGGGGCTCTGAGCAGCCTGATCTAGTGGAAGGCATCTCTGCCTGGATGGGAGGGGGATTGAAACAAGTTGATCTTTAATTTCCCTTTCGACCCAAGCAATTCTGTGATAACACAAGCAAAACAAACCAAAAAAAAAAAAACACCACAAATTTTTCTTTTGGCAGTGAAGATCCAAGAATACTAAATCTAAATCAGCTCAAGATGAATTTGACTTGTGTAGCAACTTAAGGTTAATAAACAAGACTCTTAGGTCTTGTAAATCTGCATCATTTTGATAAGAATGATCTTTCTTAACAGTAGCTGGAGGTCTAGTTCATATTTAAAAATCAATAAAATGTCACCAAAAAATCTACAACATTACTTATTTTAAATAAACAGAATAAACCAGCATACCTCACTTGAGGCTTCAGTTTTGACTTTTTTGGTTTTTTTCCTTTAAGGAATACACTATTTTCTATCCATCTTACTGCTCATTTCACCCTATATTTTCTTTTTCATAAGAAAAAGTACAGATAATTTCTTATCAAAGTCTGCGCTTCACAAGTGCCACACATTTTCCAGTTAAAATCAATGGATCAAAATCAAGGGAAAAGAATAATATTCTGAAGTGTGAATACAAATATGCATTAATACATTTATTAAAAGCAGATGGAAATAATTATGTGAGAAAATTCACCTGTTCTTTATATAGAAACTATTTGGGATTTCCATAGCAAGTTCTGTAATGCCTAAGCATCAGAGTCCAGTGAAGGAAATTGTTAAAATTTAGTTGTTTTAAGGCCATTAAAGAAGCTGATTACTCATCCATACAACCATAATTTCTTCCCTTTGTGATATGGCAGCTCTTTGTACAACATTTTTTCCCTTGTTTGCCTCTATTTAATTCTGCCTTTTCTGAACTTAGAAGACACTTTCTTTAGGTCATTGTTTATACCATTTTTGCACAATGAGACTTATGTGCAGTTATAAAATAATACTGAAAAGTAAAAATTGAGTGTTAAGGTTAATATGAGAAACAGCTTTCCTTAAAATTCTGCTCTGCACTGCTTTCAAAACAGAGATAAAAGGATCATATTTTTATCACTTTTTTCAAATTTCATCACCATCCAAGGTATATAAAAGTTGACTTACACTGTCTGCTTCCCACCACTGTCTAGCAGCTTTCCAAAGTAGAACTCAGCAAGAGTTTCTCAGTGTAATGGCTTTTTTGTGTTTAGTGACATTGAAACACATCCAGAGAAGCATATGTTTGAATGAAACTTGTATTGGGCAAAGTTACTAAAGAATTTTATTTGTAATAAAATAGTCTAGGCAATAGTGTGAAAGACAAAGGTTCAAGTCATCTTCGTCTTGGTTTAAAATGGAAATTTAAAATTTGATGTCTCACACTCTGGGCAATTGCCCCAAATGATAGTTTCTGGCTAATCCAGAGTCAAGTTCAGGCTGGGCAGAGGTGATGAGAAGGGAGGAAATTATTTCCCTTTTCCACAGAATTGAAATGTCTTGGATATTGCAATGTCGTAAGAAAAATCCTCATCACTTCTCTGAATCTTAACAATATCAGTGTTAATTGTGTGGGAAGCTATGTGAACTCAGTCATGAAGACAAAAAAAATAATTGCAGGAGGTATCTGGTCAGTGCCTTAATTTGACCAACGGATTGAAGAGAGCAGAAGCCCTGTGGGGGAAATACCACATATAAGGATCAGACATCTGTTCTTTGTAGTGCCTCAGTTTCCATAGGGTAAATAACCCTCCATTTCCTGTATGTATTACAAGCACTTGCCTGACAATAAAAGAATGTTAAGTACCATCCTGGGCTATGGAACACATTTATTCCAGCTGTGATAGGCTTGTTAGCTCTGCTTCCCTCTGCTTTCCCTCCATTCCCTTGACAATATCCCTTCCCCCATACCTGTCACTTTTTTGACTGTCATCTCTGTGTTCCCTAATCTCTCTTCCCATTCCTTATTGTGCCCACTTTGTTGGCACTGATATCCCCAAGGAAATAATCTATCTATTTTTATACTTTTACTCTGAAAGCATGTGAACAGAAACTTTTAAAAACCTGACTGTTCGGTCATATTTAAGTAATTTTCAAAATACAGCAAAGGCAAATTTCTGAAATTAGATTGGTCATGTCCTTTCTACCTCCCAGACAGATTCCAAGTACCTATCTCATCACACATTAAGAGGAATTTCAAAAATAAGCAGCTGTAATGTTATCTTTAGATGGGCAAGACTAGGTATTTTCAGAAAGAGAAGAGCTGATTTATATCAGAATGACAAAACTATTTAATCTTCATACAAGGTTTCCACCACATGAGTATTTTTCAGACTTTAGGAATCATAAAGCCAGTTATCATATTGAAATTTTTTGTATAATATTAGCTACTAATACAGTTAATAGATACTGATAAATCTTAAATCAAAGCCATATGTGAACACAATGCATTCTCTTTAGTGACATAAATTCAGCTTGCTCAGTTTAGCAGTACCATTCACATATGTAGGATTAAATCAAGACATATACAGCATCTCCTTAAAAATAATCACAGTAAAGCACTAAGAACAGTGTGACTGATCTGACTGTGCTATTAGGTGTGGGAGAATAACTTGAGAGGCATTCAAAAGAAGGTAGAACATCACATCATAATAATAAATGCTGTGCATGACATTGTTCAGACAAAGGTGATCTGAACAATTAATCTTGTGAAGAAAATAATACAGGATAAAGGAGGATGGTATTAAATGGTTTGTAGCCACTAGAAGTTAGTACAAAACATTTCTTCATGGAAATCTCCATTATAATATGACTGCAAGCTGGGAAATCACTTTTGCTGAATTATTCATTTTGATTAAAGAATTTCAGCTATCAGCACAGTGCACCTGTTACTTGTCAGGCCAGGGGTATTGTTTATAGATTGGGGAATGAGGGGCTGCAGAGCAGTGCCATGAAAGGGACCTGAGGGTCCTGGTCAGTGGCAAGCTGAACATGAGCCAGCAGTGCCCTGGAGCCAGGAGGGACAGCCCTGTCCTGGGGACATCAGGGACAGCATCACAGCCAGGCAAGGGAGGGATTGTCCTGCTCTGCTCTGCTCTGGGGCAGCCTCACCTCCAGTGCTGGGGCAGTTTTGGGTGCACAATGTAAGAAAGGCTTTAAACTATTGCAGAGTGTCCAAGGGAGGTAACAAAGATGGGGAAGGGCCCTGAGGGGAAGCATGTGAGGAGTGGCTGAGGTCACTTGGTCTGTTCAGCCTGGAGGAGACTGAGGGGAGACCTCACTGCAGCTACAGCTCCATTGGGAGGGGAAGAGGAGGGGCAGGCACTGATCTCTGCTCTGTGGGACAGGGACAGGACTGAGGGAATGGCCTGAAGTTGAGTCAAGAGAAGTTTGGATCAGATATCAGCAAAAGGTTCACCCAAAGGTGAACTCAACCTTTGGTTGTTGGGCGCTGGAACAGCTCCCCAGGGAAGTGGTCACAGCACCAGCCTGACAGAGCTCAGGAAGCTTTTGAACAATCCTCTTGGGCATGTGTGGGATTCTTGTGGATGGTCCTGTGCAGAGCCAGCATTTGGACTAGATGATCCTTGTGAGTTCCTTCCAACTCAGTGGAATCTGTAATTCTGTGATTGCCATAAAGTTGCTCTTTACCATTCAAATGTGTAACACTAGACAAAAATAATTGGTATGTAACCATGATTCACCTTTTCCTAGTATAAAGCAAAGGCAATTATTCTTCTTCACAGTAGAAACTAAGATAGCAATGAAGTTGTCAGAATCACACTAGAGAAAAATGTATGGTAAAACGATGTTATATTCTAACCTTGGGACCATACCCTCCAACACTATAAATTGACATCTTTCATTTACAGTGAAACACATTACATCTTAACATTTACACTGATTACACAAATTACACTTTCATTTCATCACTCATTTGCACCTTGAAACATGAAGGTTTCATGGGCAATGTATTAATACTGGAGATGAAATAGAAAATTAAAATCAAATTTCGAATATATATATACCTGTTAAGTGTCCTTTTATTTACATTCTTGGAAGTACTTGAAGAAAAAATATAACCTGGAATTTGAATAGGATTATACACAATATCTTGTCATAAGGAGAATGAATGCTAAATTGACAAGCTGGTTAATAGTGAAGGCAAAAATTTTTGCCAGAAGTTCAGGAATCATAAGGCAATCATAATTACAGGTAACATGAATGAGAATGGTGTATATTTACATCTAATCTTCAATGCCTAGGGAGAATGAGGGAGAAGGAGCTGGAATTTAAGTAGTATCAGCAAAAAGCAAGCCTCAAAAAATATGTTGAACCCCCACTGAACCTATTTGTCAATTTGAAAAACTCCATGAGCCAGAAATGTTAGATAGGAAGTCAGTGACCCTATTTGCTTTCAACAGCACTGGGTATGAAATAGCTGAATCTTGTAACCATGCAAAAAGTGTATTATCAGACTGAAGCATACAGCTGTGTTCAGCATTCCTGTAAAAATAGCTGGACAGTATCACACATGCCAAACAAAATTTCTTCATCTCATGTGTGAATTCCAGCTGAAATAAGATAGCAGGGTTGGATTGCACATAAAAATCAAAGAGATCACGGCCTAACATTTTGTTTCCAAATTCATCCTACGTACAACATTGGAGAGGAGGAAAAAATAAGTCTTACCTTAATGTTACTAAAAAATATGTGCCCTTTGCAATTACTTTCATCTGAAGATCTCAAAGGTTTTTATTAACACTAAGCCTGACTCCTCATTATCTTATTTTTATGGTAATTGATATTAGCATTGAAATGTATAAAACATGCTACTATGATTCCTTGGACAAGAGTTTATATCGATTTTGTGTAGCTGCTGATAACTTCATAACTCCCAAAGAAGTCAGCTGAAACCAATACTGGACTCTTTGAATATTGTCATCACCTCTCCCACTCCTGAGCAAGAAGTGTCCTAATTGTGACATTCCAGTCCCTGCACGTGCCCTACAAGGTGAAGAGAGACTCTACAGGGCAGGTAGTGACAGAGGCACAAGGCAGAATGGCTTCAGAGTGGAAGAGAGTAGGTTTAGATTAGATATCAGAAAAAATGTCTTCACTGTGAGAGGGGTGAGGCACAGGAACAAGTGGCCTATGGAAGTTGTGTCTTCCCCATCCTTGGAAGTGCTGCCCAGGCCAGGTTGGATGGGGGTTTGAGCAACCTGATCTGGTGGAAGGTGTTCCAGACCATGGCAGAGGGGTTGGAACTAGATGATCTTTAAGGTCCCTTCAAAACCACTATGATTCTATGATTCTATGATTCTATGATTCTATGATTCTATGATTCTATGATTCTATAATTCTATGATCCTATGATTCTATGATTCTATTCAGCATGTGCAGGTCTCCTGAACATATTCACTTTTACTGTGTGCAGTTACTACTCCACCAATGGCATCAATTTCCTTGGATCTAGAAGACTTTTCCCTTACACACACTTCTTTGTAACACTTTTTCACCAAACTATTAACATTACTGCTTCTGCTGTAATTTCCCTAGATTATCCCAAGATAATCTTAATATTCAAACATGGACACTGTGGTTTTTTCTTTACAAGTTACCTCTTGACATATGAGTAGCCCATTCAGGATTTCTGCATTTTCCCACTAAAGGGAGGTACAGCATAGCATTCCCAGTTGCCTATGGTTGGTTGAATGAATCCATATTTGATGAGCACATATAAATAGATGCTGTAGTTAAGGTGATCTGAAAATTCCTAATGTGGCAATTTTCTCTGGAGGGCAAGTGGGCCCTTGGCATATTCAAGAGTTAAATGTTGTTTCAAATAAAGCTTTCTTTGCTGCTCTGATAAGGTGAGGAAAGCCATGTCCAAGGGAGAGTCAGACTCTCCTCAATGACATGTGCAAAGGCATCATGCAGCAGTTTACATTTGCTGACAATGTGACATTGAAAAGAGTGATTGTTGTCCTTTCTTCTCTCACCACGTTTGACGTGTCTTGTTTCCTTTTGCTTATTGCAGAGTGCCTGCAATTAGTCTTTAAGCTCTTTACACCAAGGAGTGTCTTATGCAGTTTTATTTGCTGTTTAATACCAATTAAGATGGATTTGCTCTTCCTTTGCCAAAGTTATCCAAGTCACTCTATAAATATAGGAAAATAAACATGCCATTCTCAGGGCTTCATTGTTTGTTCAGGGATGTTGTAACTGTTATTCAGGATGCTGTCTTAACTAAGGTTGAAAAAAATAAAATGAGGCTTGTGGGCTTTGTGGAATACTTACATGATGCCTAAATCATTTTGCCACTTAATCTATTTGGGATGAAGGAAGGTTTCTTGATTGACTATTCTCAGCTGATTGACTTTCTCTCAATTTGTTCTTTTTTCAAAGCTTTCCTATGCTAGAAATAAGCCTCTGATATCTAAACCACAGAGGAGATATTTTATTTATGCATATTCAGAGGTGATTAAAGGAAATTGCACTTGTTTATTTTGCCCATCTGAATTGTAATATTATCCATGTTGTTTCCTGCCTTAGAAAAAGCTGTTTAAAACTCATGTGATAAAAGGGCAATAATTCCCTGTAGGTCTGTTCAGGGTTAATTCTATTTTGAAATAACTTTTATGCACAAAAGGCCGGTTTTATTTGATGCCATAAGAATAAAGATTAATACTTGTTATTATTTTACTGAAATGATTTTGTAATGCAAATTAAGCAGCTTTAGTATTCAATTACTTTTGTGCTAATATAAATTGTAAGACTAACGTAAGCATACTATACCTTCAGCAACTGGTATCATAAAAATTCAGCCAATTTCAACAGCTGCAATTAAATGGTATCCTGTGTTCCAAATACTGAAATTGAGGTAGTGGTAATAGAAATGCTTCTTTTGGACAAAATTGTGATAATCAGAGTACCCCACAATATCTGACTCACTGTCATGAATAAATAATTTAAAAAACAGAATAAACATACTGCAGTTATAAGCCTTTGTAATGCTGTGTTCTCACTGCAGTGGTGGATCAGGTAAGAAACCACAGGCAAAGGGATTCCTCTGCATCACCACCCTGCCCACAGAGCTGCAGGTACCTGAGCTATTCTGGCATCACCTTGTGATGAGGAAATGGATGGAGGAATAGAAATCAGAAGAGCTCAATCCCCTCTGGAAGAGGTCCCTTGGGTGCTGTCCTTGCATGCTGCCTAAGCACAAAATAGAAAACCTGGATCATCCACAGGCCGTATTATTTTGCTTTATTTTACTTTGGTTTATTTTATCTATGTTATTTTTAACATCAGGGAGAGCGAAAAAAAAAAGAGAGAAAGAGACGTGGATTTGAATTTGACCACAGAATCTCTAAATAAACATAGACTGCAGAGCACCTCAGCTAGAAAGGTCGAGAAGCATCCAGAATTAATGCAGCAGCTGCTGGGTCTGCTCCTTATCTCATTCTGAAGCTGTCTGGGGAAACTCTATGGTTGGGAAAAATAGCCCTCGTTCTCCCATTTGCAAGAACTAGTAGGAGATAGAAATGGTTAAGTAAAAATATCCCAAAAAGGTGTTCATTCTAAAAATATACACAGTGTAGTTATTAGCTAGCCAAGGTAACCACTGTGAGGGGCTGATTACAATTCTTTCCCCACTACCAATGTAGCTGGATGCTCTTTAAGGAAATAGCAGACTATCAAACCACATTTTATGGACGTGTGTTGAAGCTGAGAGGAAGGAAATAACTGCCTTTATAACCTTGACAGTCCTACAGCATTTGGATTTAGCTATTAGCTCCTGTGTTTACCTGAGATAATGGCTGAGTTAAAGAGCTAGCAGAGCCAGGTCAGAATGAGAGTGGCTAAAAATCACACTATGACTCCTCCTCAATGCCACCACCCCAGCAAGTGGCACTTGGAGTATCTCATTCCTTGGATCTGCTCCAAGGATCTTCACTCCACACAGAAATGCAACATCTAATTTTTTCTTTGTTTCTACCTTGTGCTTTACACTTGTCTCCTCACTCACAAATAAACATGCATACAACTCAGATGAGGTTTCTGTAGTTCAAATCAAGAAAAATCTACATCATGTAGTTTGAGTGTTACCTGTATAGTACATGAAATTGATATTGATTTTCAAAACTTGTGGGTAATTAGTTGCATATCACAGTTTTCAACTATGCTGTTTTTCTTGCTGTTTTAATAAGTTGCTGAATACAGCACAATCAAATTTCATAAAGAATAAACACATTTTGTTTTAATTCTATGCAGAACTTTTGATTGAAGTAAAAAGGTAATGATCTTTTCTATTATATTTTCTACATAATTTCTGTAGAAACGGAAACTGTGGAAAGTTGGAAGATGGAAACTTCCAACTTAAGATTAAGAGCCTGAAAATTCATTCAAAATAAATTTGATTCCATATTATTACATTTAAATGACCTTTCAGTATAAATGAATTAGTTAGGCATGCTTGTATTTTTCTTCATTTGCCATGGAAAATCCTTGATAAAACAAAGTCCCTACACTTGCCACTTTCTGTGGTACTGTCCCATCTCAGTTTGTCTATGAGGACTGGGAGTTTTTTGTAAAGATATGATATATGCTGCCAAGTCATGTAAATGCAATCAGAGTTCTGGTGAGGTTACTGCAATGACATGAGTAACTGAGGCATTGATGGATGAGGCAATAACAGCAATAGAAATGGGAAAAGGGGTTATCTCAATATCATTGGTGTCAAAGATGGAAAGTGTGGACCAGATTTTACATATGAACCATCCTGGACTTCCTCCATTTCTCTAGAGAAACCAGTGAGATGAGGTTTGGGCTGCCTTGCATTATTGAAAAGAATTTGGTGCATCATCTTATTTTACTGCAAAGTTAAAAAACTCTTTTATGGAATGGAAAATTTTGTCCTTGATAATAAAAGTGCAGTACAGTACAGTACTTTCTAGAGGTCATCAACTTCTCCCTGTCTTCAGAGAGGACAGGTAAACAGGGTGAGGCAGCTGTAGTCCCACTGTAGAGTTCAGTACCACTGTAGTTTCATGCTTTGACTACACAACAGAATTGCTTCATTGGCTCAGTTTAATGGAATATTTGAGTTAGTGGCTCTTGTCATTACATGGGAAAGAGCTTACACCTGTCAAATTCTTAGTCTGGATCAAGTCAGGGTCTTCCTCAAAACTATACAACAGCTTCCAAATCTAAATCATAACAGCCATCCAAATTTTTACTTTCATGGAAGAAAAATACCCACTGTAGATATAGTCAGTGCTACAAGATGCTCAGGAGATGTGATAATTGGTATAGCAGCTTTTGCCATCATGCCTCATGCCCTTTAATCTGTCAATAATATGGCAGGAAGCAAGAAAATTGAGGATCTGTCAGGTCACTGTAAAACCTTTACTGTGTACTCACGAAATGTTGAACTCCAAAGAAACATCAAATTTGAAGATTTCACTTTTCTCATTGTCCTCAACAGCAGTCCAATCTTAAGAACCCAAATAAAGTCAGTGAACAAAAACTAGCACTTGCAAATATCCAGTGTAATCTTAACAGCCCTTTTGGTAGAAGCAGATTACAGGGATTGTAATAACAGAATCATAAACCATGTTTACCAAGAAAACAACTGTGTAGTTGATGATTGAGTGCTTCTAAACCTTAGGTGGCATGGAAGCACCACAGTGACAGATTTGGCCTAACAACCCGAGTTCATTTTAATAATTCATTTAAAATCTGGTCTAGCTGGTATCCTGTCCTCACAGAGGCTCCCTCACTTTGGGATTTGTGTCCTCAGTAGCAGACAATTGGATCAATCTACACACTCTGCTCCATAGTGTCGTTCTTTGCTTGTGAGTTTATCAGCAGTTATGATCTGCTCTAAGGTTTGTGCATTGACCATTGCAATAAGGCTGTAGCCATTAAAATATCTGCTGATACTTCCTCTTAATAATTTCCTAACTGGCATTGCTTCCAGTCCTCTTATTTATTGCCCACATTCCTGAGACACAGCCCCAATCTACTTCTTTTAGTAAACTCTCCTCTCAGAAAAGAGGAATGCTTATTTCAGGATAGGGCCCTGATGCACAAAGATGAGAGGAAGAGTTCCTTTCACTGCATCATGCCAAAATAGGAAAACTTGGCAAAGAAGCCTTCATCTGCCAACAGAGAAGAAAAATCTGTTGCAACCCTGTCATGAAGAAACATCTTTACCCTGTGTTGACATTTCTTTCAGAAATGGGAGCATTGAACTAAGGTCCACTGCCCTTCGAGGGATTCCATTTAACCTTCTATAAGTCATTGCCTGACACATTGCACTTTGCTGGAAGATTCACTATAATTCATGTAATTTTGAAGTATGTTCTATTGAATATAATTCTATTGAAGCAGTAAGCACACTCTGAGGTGAGTTCTGGTCTGGAATGCAGATCCACTTAGAATCCACTACACAGGTCAGAAATTATCACTGAGGATTTTCCCTCTGGCACTTCCCTCACAGGTGTAGAGACTGTATTCTTATCTCAAGCAATAAATTTGAGCTTCTTCCATTATGTGCCAAACACAATTACCCTAGATTCTAATGAAGAAATGACAAGTCCTATTCAACTTAGAAATTAAATAGCAAACAGAGGTTGCAGGTTGTATACAAGCAGTTGACCTTGGTTTATTTTATAATAAAGTTTAGAAGTCTTGGACTTCGATCAAATGTATCATATATTTGGATTTTACTTTGCTAAACAATAGAACTTATTTCCCATTTTTGAATCATCCTTTTAGCAAAAGGGGATTAACAGGGGAACTAAATATAAAGATGCCAAACTGTTGGAAATGTTGGTTTATGTGCAGAATGTTAGTTTATAATGTGATGAAGCATTTGAGTCTGAATTTCTTGGGATTCATTTCTCATGCAGGGAAGCTTCAAGCATTTAAACAGTAAAATTCCTATAGAGACATTTTAAATCTCAGTCTAGCTCTGAATTTTGTACGAGTGTGCTGTCATGTGGGAGTGTTTTGGCAGGGTGTTTTAATCTGGTTTCTTTGTGAGGAGTGCACACAGTTGCTTAGATATGAGCCATGCTGACCTCACTGGGGTCAGCCCAGAGATCAGTATAAGCCAGCTCTGTCTTGTGCTTCACAGTGAATGAAGACCTTAGCACCAGCCAGCAGCATTGGCTGGAGGCCACTTCCCAACTCACAGCCAAGCACAAGGCTCTCAAAATCCGGTCCATTGCATATACATCTGCCTCTTGTATTCACAATTGCATCATACACATCCAGGCTTCAGGGATTTCTAACACAAGTGTGTAAACAGAAAAAAAACACTGGGGAATTACCATTCAAACAAATGATTCTTGTGGGGAAAGTGTTATGAATGCTGCTCAACATATTGCACCTGCAAGCAAAGAGCATTCTACCTGCTGTCCAGTGCCAATAGTAATTCCAGGTTTAGTAAGAGCCTGGGGGATTCAATGGACAGCACTTGTATGACTGAATAAAATTTTGAGCACATGAAGCTATAGAACTATGTGTGTTTATGCTCTAGTCTTGAGAGTCTGTGTTATCCATTTGCTCATTTCAAGGCAAAATAGGAAAAATAATTATCCTTTCAGCAGAAATACTAGAGCTGTAAAAATTTCCATTGATTAATCCAGAAATTACCCAAGAACTTGAAGTATTTGTTCACCGCAACCTGTAATTTTGCTGATGGGCTGCAGTGAGTCTCTAGGAGCCAAAAGGGTTCAGCTGAGGTGACACAGTAAGTGCAGAAACATGCTGCTCCAAAGCTGCATAGAATTTCAACTCACATGGTTAGCTTCAAGGATAATAGCTGTGAACTCCAGGGCAAACTTCCCTTATAGAGAACTAACGAGTTTTTGCAATCTTCAGAACATCCTGTACCTGCTGTTGAGCTCTGAGTTAAACAAGCAGAAAGGAAAATAAGTGTCTCACCTGTCTTCTTCCAGTCCTGTGCTTATACAGTATTGTATGGTAAATCATTTCACCTCCAGATAACAATTTACAGTTCTGATTCAAATTGTTCCTCTCCACAAATCTAAAAAAAGAACAACTGAATTGAGGCATTTGAAGATTTGGATGTTTTCTATGCCTTATATTCCTACTAGTTCATTTCAAATATATAATGTTTGTTGTAAGAGTGGGGAAAAATATTCAAGAGATGGATTTTCTATTAAACTACAGTTTTATCAGAACTAGAAAATAAATAATAAATGCAGCTCTCTCTAAATAGGATTGAAACCTTTTAATATTTCATTTCAATTTATTGTTTCTTTTTCATTCTGAATTGCATATCATAGCTAATTTTCAAAGTCAGCTGCATTATAATTAAATTAACGCTTAGTGTATCCTACTAAACATGCCAAAATGAAATTAATTGAAATTATGAAACACAGCATTTTGACATAATGAGAGAAAACTGTACTAGGGATTCAACAAAAATGAATTCCTATTCTGTGGGAAACATCAAAATTTTGTCCTTTTCTGAAAAGGAAATCTGACTGGTGAACTCTGCAATTATGTAGCTCAGGGGCTGTTGTGGGACAGCAGATGCATGTGACATCTGATAATCAGAACTTCACAACTTGATCTGTAGTTTTCCATCTTTGCTTGTGTGAAAATGCACACACAAATTGCAGTTGTCACAGCTTTGGGTTGATGCTTTTCTATAG
Source organism: Oenanthe melanoleuca (assembly GCF_029582105.1). Classification (NCBI taxonomy): domain Eukaryota; kingdom Metazoa; phylum Chordata; class Aves; order Passeriformes; family Muscicapidae; genus Oenanthe; species Oenanthe melanoleuca. Next base: position 12,966,196 of record NC_079336.1, read on the forward strand.
AAATAAAATGCTTTGCTCAAGGTTCCTCATGGCTGCAGTCCCATACAAGCAAGGTCTTTTTGCTTGTGTCAGGTGTATTTAGTGAGACTTTTACCTTCACAGGATGCTGACCCATGCCATTTAGTCTGGGGATAAAGAGATACTAGTGTATTCCAGGGGGGCTGGAGAGGGTTTCTCAGTCCAGACTCACAACCATATGACACCTCCATGAATCCCACAGCTGTAGCTTTTGCTGTGCCACTCACAGCTGCAGCAGGTCTCACCACAGCCTTCCTTCCTTTCTGCCTGCACACCACCTCCCCTGCTGCAGGCAACATCAACAGCTGCAGCTGGAACCTGCCAGAGCCTTGCAAAGTCCAGGCAGGGAAACAGAGGCTGCACAAACTGCCAAGCCAGAGCTCAGAGGGTGTGAAGCACCTAATTCACAGTAGTGCATAGGGCACATCCAAGATTTGTGTCTGAAAATGACATCCAGACTGTTATTACAATATGGCCAAGCAGCCCAGAAAACAGGTTACAGCTACACTGGTGACCTTGTGATGCCCACAGTGATGTCTGGCAGCAAAGCCTGGTGGCTCAGGAGGGCTTGTGTCCACATGGCCTCTCTGGAGCAGACTGGACATTTGACCAGGCTCTTCCATACATCTCACATGTTACCTCTAAGTGTATATCTAGCAACCCACACTGTCACAAAGCTCTTTTCCTGGCCCTGAGAACTGGCTTAATTCTTAATTTTCTAACCTTTTTTGCAGAGTGCCATAGCATCCAGGATACAGGGAATGGAGCCCAGATGTGTTTCTGAACTTTGATTAATAGTAATTACTGTTAGCATTAGGTCTAAACAAAAATTGTGCAGGTGACTCCTCAACTACTTTAACACTCAAGATGATCAGGGTGCAAAACCTGGTCCAATCCCTTCATGTTTGGTGCAATATCTGGACTCTTCCCGGTGTTATTTAGTTTAAGAGAAGCTCTGAAACAAAATTAACAATTAGATTTTTACATTGAATTTTAAAATGCCTGCAATAATGCAAATAGTCTGTTATTTAAATACAGTGTTTTCTATATACTCTGATAACTTCTCACACATCTTGGGGTGGGGCCAGGGAATTTAAGAGGGTGATTTAAGAGGATGACCACAGGTATTTTGTGTTGCAGAAATACTGATGTGATGGAGGACAGGTGACAGTGTTAACAGGCAAACCTGATTGGTGGTATGACCCACCCAACAGAAACAACCTCTGGACAAAAACATTACTGAATCCATTTGCCATTTTCATCACAGAATAAATACGTTTTTCATCTCCCAAGGAGAACTGAAGTGCACTCACATAGATTCAGCAAGGATGCCATCAGAGCCCTGACCTCCTCCCAGGAGCAAATAGGAGAGGCCACTTGTTTGCCAGTACACCTCAGGCAAATTCCTGGCTAAATTAAAAGCACAGGTTTGGAAGAATCAGTATCTTTTCCACAGCAGACTACAGAGATTTCTGTTCTCCCTCAGAGCATCAGAACAGTGACAGGGACATTAAAATGGTACATTAATCCACAGTGTTTTGGTGTGACCTTGTATGTACACTTTTGCCATGCTTCATAAAACCATTCCTAGATTACACAAATCTAGAGAAATGCTGATTAAGCTGTACAGTAAATCTGAGCCTGAAATGAATAATTAACCACTGCAGAGGCTGCCAATAACTGCAGGGCAAGAGCTCCTTTTAATTTTCCTTCAAAAGCTGAAGGAAGCAATGTTTGATTGTGAGATTTCAGCCAGCTACAAAGGAAAACAGAGTATAGTATTTCTGTGCTTTTGAAACAACATGACGAAAATTACCAGTGTCTGCTTTGTGAGACAGAGAATTCCAAGTGAGGATTCAAAAGATAAAGAACAAATAAGTGTGTTATATATACATCTTAGAATAATAAACAATAGTTTGAAGACGATAAAAAGAAGTTGGGTGTCAAGAGAGGACAGAAGTGCAGAAGAACAGGGGGAATGCCAGCTTTGGTTTAGACAAAGGACCACTGTGGAATCTTGGAAAAGCCACATCCCACAGTATTGCCTCAGTTCTTCATTGTATTCTAAAAGCTAATGACAATAACCTTATGGAAAAAGTTATATAATGTGCAAATGTTCATTATTCTCTAAGTGCTTCAGCTATTAAATATGGAAACAGTGAGAGTCAGCAATATTTTTCAAGATATGTTGTATTTGAGCCTGTAAAACTCACATACTCAATGGACAAGCATTCTCCCCTCTGGTTCCTTCTTTACTGTGAGACCAAATCTACAGGTAATTAAAAATGTCAGTGGTCTACACTTTAGTGACATATTTCAATGAGACATGATGAGGTAGCAAAGGGGGACAAACTTTTTAAAGGCAAATATAGACACTAGCCTGGTTAGATTTTCCATAGATAGATATGATTTTGTTTAACTTCTGGAGTTCATAAAATGACAATAGGCACTTTTTGAGATTTTTGCCATACAGTCTCCAGACTTCTGGAAAGCCTTCCAGGTTTATCCTAGCATTATTGTACAGAAAATATACTGGTAGAGACTGAAAGTGCTGAGACTATATTATCCTTCCAGTGGTGAATGAATTTATGTGATAAATCCCTATATTGAGTAGCATGTAAATGAAATTTGATCTGTTATCTGTTCTAATACTAAACAATTCTTTTCAGTACCTCCATCAATTTATTGCTTTAAAATCCCAGCCATAATGCTTTCTAGTACTATATATATATATATATATATAGTAAGAGAAAGACTCACTCCCATCAGATTCACAGCTGAGGGATGCCATGCCATAGAAGATTAAATTGTTTCTTCTCATGTAAAATCTTCTGTTGTAATTACATTAAATTGTGTTAAAAGTACATCTACAGGAAAGCAGAGGAGATCATGACTTGCTCATGGTGAGAGTAAGTTGTCACTTCATATTCTGTCCAGATGGTTAAGTGACTGAAAGATGTTAATTGTTCAATATCCCACATGAAATGAGATGTGTGGTCTCAGACTGTTAGAGAAGTGTTTCACATTACTAGAACACCAGCTCATTTGGCACTTGCTGGAAACTTTATTGTCAAATGCAGGGATGCAGAGACTGACCAGGCAGCATTAGGATGATGATGGTGTGTACACAAAGAGGCCCTGAAAAAGCAATAAGCAGATGGGAATTAAATTGCTACTGTTTATTTTATATCTGGTTCATGAATTAATAAAAGGCTTTTTAGGGCTGGAAATCCACTACCTTTGACTGAAGGATCATTTGCTTCAGAGAGGAAATCACATTTAGGAGAAAACAAAAGAAGACATCAAAGCATTTGGGGACATTCAGCTCTGGGATATGTCACAGAATTGAGTGAGAAAAATCCCCTGCCCTGGCAAGGGAATTCATTTGGGAAATTGGGAAATTGGACATTATGGGTCACATTTACCCTTTAGCAATATAAAAAGTTGATAATTAGTTGCAAACAAATTATTTGTGAACTCTGTATTATTAATGGAGAAAGAAATAAAAGAGAAGGAGGGATGGAGGGAAGGGAGGAAGGAAGGGAGGAAGGAAGGAAGGAAGGAAGGAAGGAAGAACTTAAACAGTCTTTTTGTCCTTAACACTTCTATGGTTTTATTAACTACAGAAGAAACTTAAAGAATAATTCATTTTAGGTAGGCTGAGGGTTTGGATGAGTCATATTTCCATGGCTAATGTTAGGAGAAATTGCTGTAAATCCTTATTTACATGGAATAACATTTTTTATCAAATAGCCTTTGCTCTCATTTTTCACAGGATGCTAGAATTGTCCACTGGAGGACACTGAGCCTTAGTCTGCCCCTGCCTTCAGGGACCCCAAGCATCTTGGCCTTCAGGCTATGGATGGGAGCAAGCCTGCTCCCACTGTAGTGCTTGGGGAAAATTATGAAGAAGGACTGGGAAAATAAAATAAGTTTAAAAAAAAAGTAGTTAATTTCAAAATTCTGTCTTTTGTATATACTGTATTTTCTATAGATTCTGTAAAAATTCACAGTTCATCTAAATAAAACAATAGGTATAAGACAGTGTTTGCATTTTTCCTAGTCATGACCTATGATGGGGTGAATTTGAGAGTCTCTGGCTGCTAGTGAATACAGAGAAAAATGGAAAAAATAAGACATCTATAAAGTGTCTGACTCTTGATCTGTCCTCTCAGCTACAGCAGCAACCAGTTTGAATATTTCCTGAACCAGACATTGCATCTGGGTTACTTATGGATGTATTCCCATGAATTTCTCTAAAGTCTGTTTATGTCCATTTATAATTTTGGCATCTTGTGGAAAATTACCTCACAGTGCAGTTATGCAACAATATGGAAAAGTGTTTCCTTCTGTTTATTTTAAACTCACTACCTGATAGTTTTATTGTGTATGTGTCCTCCTGAGTTCCCATGCTGCAAGAGATCCAACAATTATTCCCTGTTCTCCACAATAAATTCATGCAACTGTCATACTTCTCTAAGTTGTTCTTTCCAAGATGACAAGGTCCATTCAATTCAGTTTCCCTGCATATGGAAAACATTCTCTTTATCTATCTACCTCATTGCCTTTCAATCCTGTTTTAACTATTACAATATGATATTTTTGATAGAGGGTTCTTTTCCCACAAAAACAGCTAATACTCACAAATTGTGTTCTGTTTCTATATTAGCACAGCCCAATATTTTCATATTAATATGTTTGTCTTCAGCCAAAGCATTTAATTACCTCTAAGATTGAATCTTCAGTAACTCTGTATAACATACAGTAAGAGAAAAATCCATTCTTTCACATCTCATGTGATTGCAGTTGTGTTTTATTGAAGATTTTACTTATAATTGTCTTTTACAATTTTTTACACATTGTGAAAATTATCTAATAGTTTTAAAACTCAAGGTAGCCTCATGTACTGCTCATTCTAATAACATTTCAATACCTTTTGATAGTGTGCTGATTCATCCTGATTCAGGTACAAATATGGGATCTGCAACAGATGTTTATGTTAATATTTAGTATTGTTGTATCCTCTCTACATCTCTGCTCTGCTTAATGCATAAGGACAGCCAATTTTGTCAGGCTATAAAGTGTCTTATCAGGTTCTATCACTTCCTGTGGTAGCAGTGCTATTTATAAATGAATTAGTGAATGCAGAAAAGAAAGAATTAAAAGGAAAAAGGCAAAAAAAAAAAGGGGGAAGAAAAAAAAGAAAAATAATACTTTCATGTTATTTATCTGGAAGATACATTCCAGGTAGGAAATTTGTACTGGCAAATGGACTAGGTATAGGATTTGTATCATTTACTAGAAACCTTTTGGTAGCATAAACAAGAACTTCATCAAACTCACACTTCAGAGTCTTAAGGCTGACCTCACATGCTCTTTGTATCAACAGATGGGTGTCTCTGATTCACACTTGTTCTGTGAGCTCAGGATGAATTCTGCCTTAACAAGCCTGAGACCCTGAGGAGCTGCAATAACCAGCCTGTGAGCTGGAGTACGAGTTTCTTTTTGATGTTTTCTGCAGATGAAAGTAAAAACTTCACGTGGTTTGGGGGAATGCTGCTGACAGCATTTCAAACAAAGAAAAAGTGATAAAGAGTTCAGGAAACTTCTCTCTCAACATCTGATTTCTCAGATTTTGAGTTTACAGGATGTGTCTGGAGTATCTTTTGGTGTCAGTAAAGGTTTTGCCAGGTTAGGTTTTCTTTTCTTTTTAAAAATGTATTTATTTTAATTCAGTGAGTAAATCACCAAGCCAAAGAAGGGAGATTAAATATTTCAATGCTGAGGTTTTGGTGAATTTTGTATGATATACAAAATATTTTGTATAATTCTTGTGTCTGAACTGTGTGTTCCAGTATAATTTATCATGACATTACCAACAGCAAACGAAGTAGAAAGAATAAAAATAAAAACCAATAGAATTCATAAATCCATGTAATTATTTTCCCCCACAGGTCAAGTGCATTTAAATAACAGAGACATTTTATATTATCAGGGTTGTGAGAAGAGATCTTGACACATGTTCAATCTAGCTTGCATAACTACTCCCTAATTGCCAGTCTTCATGCTAGAGATCAGTTCTCTTCATTGTTATCCTTGACTTAAGAATAAAAATTGTGGCTTAGTACTTAGAGATCCACTATGAAAAACATATTCAGTCTGAGAGGTCATATGGATGATTTGTGAAGATTAAAACTTATTATATGAGGCCCTAGGTTCTGTTCCAGCAGCAGTCCATGACCTTCCTTTTAGCTTATTTATAAAATATGATAGCACTTCATAGTCAAATGTCCCCAGCTTAGAAGGCAAGCATGGATTTATTCAGTATAAGTGGTAAGTGCATGAAAATAAAAGCCAGGGTCACTAATATAAATCCATGCCCTCAAGAAGTTTTCCCATCAAGTAGGAAGGATAAGTAGTACTTCCTTTCTTCTTTGCTGCTGTAGTGAGACAGGATTCCCTAAAAAATGCCATATCCCTCAGGTGAAAGTCCAGTATTTTAGCAGGGCCACATAGGACAGTGCAAAACAAATCAGCCAAGCTCCCCACTCTGCAAGCAGGGCAGAGCCTGCTGCCCTCAGCAGCTCCCACTCACACTCCTCCTGAGCCTCACAGAAAGTTCAGGTAAGGAGGGACTCCCCACAAACTACACAGGGAATCTTTCTGTCCTGCACTGACTTATAAACCCATTCTCCTTCCCATTGAAAAAAGCAGTTAACCACTGTGCAAGCAAGTCTTGTTATATAGAAGTTATTTTTAAAGTCCTGATAAGTCTCAAAGGGCAGGCAAAGCTCACCCAGTCAAGAATGAGATTCAACTTCTCTTTCTGGACAGATAGGCAAAAAAATCAGACATAGATCAAGGTAAATTCTCTAAAGGAATGGCAAAAACTAGACAGACCCACTTTGGATCTGCATTGCCATTCTTAAGCACCTTAAATTTTACATGTCTAATGAAAAAGTATTCTTTAAGTAGGAGCCTACATTTTCTTTATCTTAACAGAGCAAAACAGGTACCTCAGGAGACAGATTCATTTTGCCTATCTTTATTCTTCCTTGCATATATAAGCAAACATGTGATTCCCCTCACAATCATCACTTTATTAGGTGATTAAAATAGTGCACAAGTTAGCTGAAAAATTCAATGGGTTTTACCAGGAGAAATAATATTGAAATGTTAAGTTCCAGGGTTTGGTAGTTGGGCTTTTCCCTTTTCTATTTAAACAAACAAAAGACAAAAAAAAATAGATGTGAAACACCTGTTAAACTGAAATCTTCTGCAACAACTTTGAATGAGGTATTTAAAGTGCCTTCATAATGATAAATGCAATTTTTAGTCTATGATAAATTTACTCACAGTGGACAGATTGTCTTGCTTACTATAGCCAGAATCATTCTCACCAGGACACAGGATGACAGAGATTATGTTCTTTAGAATAAGTTCATTTTGACTGGGTTTTTTTATCTTTTGACAAATACAAGCATATTTTCATCTATGTACTATTTTCTTTTGACCTCTTTTTTTGCTTCTTTTGTTTAGGAGTTACAGGAATTTTAAAAGTGCACCTTTTAATTCAGAGCTTTTTTGACACCCCATAAAGTGCTGATTGGATTTTTAATTAAGTAGGATGAAGGTAAAACAGGCTATAGTATAAATGGGAATCACTAGGTATGCTGATAATAATGAATACCTAATAGGTTACAAAATTTGCTTCTTTACAAGAAATCTATGCTGATTGTCTTTTCAAGTGAGTTCTGCTCTTTGTTCGGTGTTAATTTCATAGTATTTTAAACCCTGCTAGGATTTGAACCTAGGGATGCCAAATGTCGAGTGATAAAGATTAGTTAATAATTCTAAAACTCTAGATACATTAAGCCAGAGGGGTTGGATACAAGGAAATTTGGCAGCAAGTTGGTATGTTTGCAGCAGAGTCCTGAGATTTCTGCTGCTGAAGAGATGGACTGACTGTGTGTGTGTGTGCACACAAATGAGTGTTTCACAGAATCTGGATCTGAGGTCTTTTTTGCCTCTCTCATCACTTAGAAGATAGCTCTGCACCTTTACTTGAACATATTTGTAGCCATTCATATTTTTTCCCACCACAACTGAGGAAGCACTCATGCACAGCACTCATTTTATATTCTCTTTGTTTCTTCTCACCTACCTCCATCTCCTGTTAGAGACATGCTTGTTGCTTTTCCCATCATCATTAATCTGATGGCTTTTATACTTTTACAGACCTTTTTGCACTAGTGTCATATTTTAAAATTTCAGGTAATTAATTAAAATGTTTTTTCAGGGTAGAAATGAGGTTGATTGTAATCCTCTCTACAGGTGACAGAAAGCTGGCACCAACATTTCCCATTCTGAAATTTTCATTTGGAGCCTGAAAAAATTCTTTGTAACCAATGATAAAGTTCTCATTCTTGAGTGGGGTTTGGAGCAGTTATAAAATGTGCATTTTTTGTATGAAAGTCAAGTTTCCTCTGGCACAGGGAAATTCTGCATCCATTTCAATCAGACACAGTTTGAACAAGGAGCCTTCCAACCTCAAAAACATTTGTATGTAAGCTGGTTAAGGAAAACTCTGTTGTCTGTCATGTAAACCCAGCTTTTTCTTCACCTTCCAGTTTTCAAAAACTGACTTAAATCTCTTTTGAACAGCACCCTTCATTGATGTTTACAGGCTACAGAGTGTAGCTCCTACCAAAGCACACCAAGAAATTAAATCTGTCATACATACAACATACTGCTCCCTGCTTTCAAGGGTGTTCTGCTTTTTAAAAATATAGTTTCTATCGGTATCCATTCTTTGTTTCTTTCCAATCCACCCCTGACCCAGTCAATGCAGTGTCCCAGTTGTGAACTTGTTAGGTTACACTGCTTGTGTTTTCTGACAAAAAGTCTGGGAATAAACATTCTGAGGGCATAATAAGAAAAGTAAGCTTATAGTACAAGGGTTCAATATTTAAATTAATTTCTCATCTTCATTTTCATGACAGCAAAGTAGATGCTCCTTAAAGCAACATAGAAGTTAAAGATGAATATATTTTAAAATGGGTGCTTTATTTCCTAAGGAGTGCTGCTGCTTTTTTTATAACTAAAAGCACTACTGTGAAGGTGAAATTGCAGACATAAATATCCAGTCATATCTAGCCTTTCACAGTACTTTCTTTACAGTCTTTTGATTGTTTCCCTTTTTTCCACTTTGAGATATAGGACTACTACTGCCAGCATTGCAGCAAGGTTGTAAATATTTCTAAAATCCCTTAAGTTTCATGAACTACTGAAAAGATGTTCAGCAAGTGAAGGAGGTCCTCTGAGCAAAGAGGGTTCTCGAGTTCCCAACTATATGAAATTTGCTTTGAGCTTGTAAATAAATCCAAGTGGGAACCAAAATGGAGACACAAATCAATGTCTCCCAAACTTGTCACCTGAATGAAGAGCATATAGCACTTTAGTAATTTTTCACCTGCTGTGCAGCTACAGGTGTTATTAAAGAAGTAACAAGTAACATATCAGTAAACAGTTTTTTAAAAAATTCTGACAAATTTCTATTTAGGTGAAAAAAAAATTAATTTCTACCCCACCCATAATCCTGACATTTTATGTGTTTTCTCCACATTAGTGCAAAGTGATTTATATTTCAAAATTTCTGTGCAATGGGAATACATATATATATATAATGATATGCACACTTAAAATTCCCACATTTGAATTTTCAAGAATATTATATTTTAACATTTCTAATTAAAAAAAAAACCTTTTCACAAGTTTTTATTTGTTAAATAACTAAAAAATCTTTCTTAATTTTAACATTAAACTGCCTTTCCTTATAACCTAGAGAGCCAATGATTACATTTTCTTTAGCTGACCTGTTCTTCCCTTGTGCAAGCAATACATGTTTCCTATTGAACATATATCTCAGAGTGAAAACTGTTGCAAAGACTTCTGGAATGTTAAATTTCCTGGGAATGAATCAGGAAAAACAGGGTTTAGAACACTTACTTCAGCTAGGAATGTATTACAATAGGAAAATTTATCTCAGTGTTTTGCTGAACTAATTTGGACAATTAAAGAATTCTTGTTAACCTTGAAAAAATGAAAGTGAACAGGATAATTAATGGAAATTTTCCCTCATAAAAATGTAAAAAAAGAAAAGATTGGCATATATGCAAGGTTTTCTAGGTTTATTTTTGATTTTTTTTAGAAATTGCATTTTTTTATTACAAAAAATAACTTTGAGGAAGACTTCAAGTGTAGGTGATATCTGGATGCAATGGCAAGTATCATGCTGCAAGCAGGCTACAGAGAGGACTCTCCTGTAAGAGTAGAAGAACAATTTATTTCATCTCTGTTCCCACAGCCCTTTGAAACTACAACCACCTGCAACCCAGCAAAGAGAGCATCAAGTGTGACTGCACCAGAAACCATCAGAGAACCTCCTGGCTTCCTGCCATTGCTGTGTTCCACTGCTGCAGAGCTGCAGGAATCTCTGACTTCAGTCCCTTTTTTATCTCCCTACCTCTCAATAGTCTGTCCTTTCAAAATGAAAATTATGCTTTCTAGAACAAGAGTGTCTGTTTGAGAAGACTGAAGCTGCAGCCTAGAGAGAACAAGTAGGAAATTCCTTGGCTGGTGTAGAGATTCATCTGTCAATTAGAGAAGCCAGGACAGGAGAGAAGAGTGAAAAAGGTTTCCATCTTTAAAAAGCAAATTGTGACATCATTAATGGTAGGAGTCTCTGGATGTTAAATGAGGATGGCACAGCAGAATGGTAAAATTTATCTTCAAAGGAGTTTTGCCTTTCATTCCTGTTTTACTGAATTTTTTTTTCTTTTACTAAGTAAAAATTGAAAAGGCTGCCACTTGCAGGTAAGTCAATAAATGAACTGAGAAGAATCAAAATGTCCTTCATTCATTGCTCTAAGATTCTCCTGTCAAATAGCCTTTCTTTAACCTGTTTTATTACTCTAGGTTAGAGAGAGCTCTGTCCTAGAATTAGTTATCCCAAAAAATGCACTCCTTTTATCCCTCAGAAACTCACTGTAATCTCTCAAAGGAGTAAATCCACATTCAATGTTATTGCAAAACATCCTTTGCCTGGAGAAAACTGTTCTAGCTACAGCACAGCAAAGCTCAATAAATTTGATCTTTTCTTAGCAAGCTGATCAAAATGATAAAGTTTGCAGGTGACAAAATACATTTCAATAATGAATGTCTACAGGCTTCAGAAGATGTAAAATTAGGATGTGGAGAAGCAAGAAAACAGAGAAGTTTTTCCAAATTATTTAGTCTCCGACTGTTGCTTTCATTTCTTACATAGCAAGTGCAGTTGTGATTGTGATGCCTATGTGAAACTGATACTGTCTGTGACTCAAAAGCTCTAATGAATGACTCACCAGTGCTGAGAATAGCTACCAGAGGGTCACTCTGGGACTGTAAGGTTCCTTTCAGGAAACAGAGAGAATAGAAATGTGTATCAGTTCCTGCTTGACAAGAAAATACTTTGAAATTATAAAAGGGAATTTCAAATATAATTTTTTTGCATAAAATTAAAATCATGCTGTTATAAAACAAAAACAGTATACACATAAACACAAAAAGACCTTTAACCAAACTGTGGTGGTTTAACCCCAGCCAGCAGCTTCATCCCCAGAGATCCACTTGCTTGCCTCCCTCTGGTGTTACACCTTCAATGTGGGATGAGTGATAGAATTGGAAAGGTAAAAGTAAAAACAACATGAGGGTTGAGAGAAAGAGAGTTTAACAGATAAAGCAAAAGCTCCACATGCACACAAGAAAAGAAAAGCAAAGCAGAACAAGGAATTCAGTCACCACTTCCCATGGGCAGGCAGGTGTTCAGGCATCCCCAGGACAGCAGGGCTCCATCACATGTGACATTGGCTCAGAAAGACAAACACTGTCACTCCTAAAGTCTCCCTACACTCCTCCCTTGTCCTTCCCCCAGCTCTGTATGCTGAGCATGATGCCATATGGCCTGGGATGTCCTTGGGGTCAGCTGGGGTCCAGAGTTCTGGCAACCCTTTGTGCATCCCCAGACTCCACCTTGATGGGGCAGCACAAAAAACAGAGAAAACCTTGGTGCTGTGTGAGCACTGCTCAGCAGCAATAACAAAAATATCTCTATTTTATCAACCCTATTGTCAGGGCAAATACAAAACACAGCTCCTTACCAGCTACCATGACAAAAATTAACTCTATACTCAGTGAAAACCAGCACACTGGGACACAAGTATTAGGTAAAGGAGAGCTGAGACCTTAAATTTTGTCTCTATAGATACTTCCATTTCACAAAGGACAATCTTTAATGTAGAAGCAGATCTATTATGAAGTTTATCATTTGCATCTCATTACTCAACAGAATACTGCAAAATAGAGCCAAATACCTTTCAACTTCTGAATTTTATAATATATTCTGACATCAACATGATTTTCAGTGTAGCTGATGACATCAAAGTGTAGAGACAAGTGGATTCCCAAGGATGTGGACTTGGACATTGTGAGGAAGAAGTTAAACTGCTTTGTTCCAGAGTCAGTGGTGCTGGAGGAAGACACACGAAATACATTTTCACTGGAGGTGGAGAATCAAATAAGGGAAGAAATGAAGTTTGGACTGTGGCAGATCCTGGGGTAAACAAGAAAGGATGACTGCTGCAAAAAATTCAGCAAAGAGTAGGAAAAGGGGAGAAGAGGAGATGTGAGATGTTAACTCTGGAAGTTCTGGGGAAGGGGAGAAAGAAAGGACCAAAAATAAAACAATAAAATGAAGTCCCAGTTGTCTCCTGCTTGGAAGCCCTGGGAAAGACAAATGGGCAGGCTGTATCAGATGAAATTTCATGTGATATATTAGGTCATGCTTTGGTTATCAAACAAAAGTCAGCACGTTGTGGGCCTTTCTCAGTAAAGGTTTTAAGGACATAAGGAATCTATCAGTGCTGGATAGGACTGAAGGTCAGATGAAACCATGAAAATGACTGAGTAGGAGTGGAAGAGATTAACAATCACCTGAATGAAAGTTGACACCACGAAAGATTAGGCAGAAAGATACATTATCTCCTCCCAGCATGGATGCAGGTTCTCTGAAACAGTAGATCTTTTCCATCTCAAACATTCTCTCTAGGGCCTGGTAGTTCCCTGATTCTCAGAAGTGACAGCACACCTCTGATGCCTCATTGCTGTTCCAGCAGTGTACCTAAAGCTGGAGGATTTAAAAAGCAGAGCCCTGCCTTTAGCCTCGCACAAATCCTAATGTGTTCTTTCATTCTTTGTGAGTCTGTGGCTGTAGCAGGCTGTGATCTCTGATCTCTGACAGTAAGAAGCTCCTCTGACTAGAAGGCCTGAAAAGGTAGTGACAGCCTAATAGAATTTTATGATTGCATTTTGAACATTTCCACTGTGAGCAGACAGCTCCTGACTCAGATATATTCATCTTCTGCTTAAAGAACAATAAAAATAACAGGAAGGAATCAACAAGTTGCAGCAAAAATAGCTCAATACCTCTGCTACATTTCCTTCTGCATTATTTTCCCGAAATAATTAACTTACTGAAGTGCAGTGAGAGTAATTTTGGAGTTCTGAAAAAGTGGCAAATACTTCCAAACCTGAGTAGATGGTCATCCTGCATTTCTAAGAAGGAGTTTTTGCTCCAAGTATGCCAGTTCTGACAATGAAAAATAGGGTAAATTGAACTTTGAAGGAATATTGAGGACAGAAAAAATTCTCTATGAGATGGTTCTGAGACAAAATAGTTTCCCAATGAAAGCATCAAGAAATCTGAGGAAAGCCTGTGAGCATGTGCCCACACTGAGGCAGAGCCACAGCACATGCAGGAATGGCTGAGCTTTGGATCCCTCAGGTCAAGAGACTTGTGTCTCACCCACTGAGCCCAACAGTGCCCTTTTATCAGGAAAGATAAAATAAACTTTCATTTACTAAATCAAATTGTTCTTAAAATGCATTCATGAGCACTTTGAGATCCTTGCTTGGCTGTATAAGCACAAAGTGTTATTAAATCATTCAGCATAAAATGTCCTTTACCTCATTATATTTTATAGAGGTAACTTTTTATTATCATCTGATGGCAGTAAAACATGACACAGCTCATCTAGCATGCTGGGGCAAGGTCTTGACTTGAGTTGATTAAAGTTTTGTCTGAGTGAGAAGTGAATAAAAATCGAGTTAAGCACTTCAAAATATGATTTCCTAATAAGGCATTAAGAATATATATATGAAAGCTAAAAACTTCTAATATATAGTTTGCTAATGTTTTAGGGTCAATTGACTCCTTCTAATAAGGATATTCACTCTACTAAATTTCAATTAATTCTGATTTTTTTTCTTATTACTGTTTCTAACTGTCCTCTACAAACCTCCCCCATTCTGCTTTTTTTATGCCACAACCATAATTATTTTTACTATCTAGTGAAAGCTTTTCTCAAGAATGATAAAGATGTTTATTATCATTATTGGCCCCTTGAATGGAAAAACAAAACATGTGATGAAGACAATTTTGCAAAGAGAATTTATTTCATGAGGGAACCGTTTGTGTCCTCAAGAACTAATTTCTAGTTTTATCCTGTGAAGCAGTAGCTCTGGAGGAGCTACAGAACAGTTAAATAATGGAAGAGCAATGGGAAGAGAGGTCTATGATACAACTGTCACGTGCTGGATATGACATCAGTGACCTGGGCATCTCTCCCAGGCATTGGCACATAGCTAGGGACATACTACCTGAAGAAGGTGACATAAATCAGGGTCCATCCCACTCCATTTCCTCTTCCACTTGCTGGTTTGGTTTCCCTACATTCTAACATAAGTAAATTTTGTGTCTTCTGTTGTAATGTCATATTATTTAAAGCACTTCTCAGCTTTTTTCCTCCACAACCTTACTCTGAATAAATGCCAAAGGCTTTCCTGATTTGTACCATTCAACTGAATGTGTTTTTCCACCGTGGGAGTTGCCCCCCAGTCCTGCTCAATGCTTTTTCTACCATCCATCACTGCTTTCTGTTGTACTGGAAGTATATGTAACCTAAAAACTCAATTAAATTAAAATATTTTTTGTGCAATAAACTGTCCTTTGGTCTCACTTCTCTCCAGTAATTATTAATTTTATAAATCCTTCATAGAGATATTTTATTTTGAGGAAAAAGGAAGGAAAACAAGTTAAAAATAACTATCAGGTAGCACTACCACAGCCAATGGTTTCTACAGAAAACTCAAGCCATATAGAAATCCCCTATGTAAGACCAAAAAGAGCAGCCCAGGTCACTGGGAGTAGAGGGAAGCTACTCAATGCAGTGCTGTGGGGAATTGGTGCAGAAGGGAACACAGCAAAAGTTGGTGAGTAACTGAACTGCAGAGCAGCTGATGGAGTCTGCAGTGTGGTACCTGGAGAGAGGGCTCTTGCTGCTGGTCTTTTTCAAAGATCACAGCTCCATCAGTGTAGCCAGGCTGTGTGCTGCAGGCATGCAAACACCCCTGCCCGAGCCAGGCGTGCTGTTCTTTTGGCCAAGAGTCCCTGTGATACATGAGGATAAAGCATCCATGCTGGCTGAGTAGCAGCACTAATCGTGGGGTCCCTGAACTGCACTATGAGACAAGCTTGCCTTCTGTTTCAAAATTATATTCATGACAACAAATCTGTTAAACTCCTCCGCTGACATGCTTTACTTTCCCAGGACGGGAACACTGTGAAGGCTGCCTTTTGGCTCCACTTCAATCTTCATGACAGATTTCAGGCAGTGACCTAACCTAACTCACTTTGCAGGAAGCAAGATGGAGGTTCAAACTATCTGTAGGAGCTTATTGACAAATTCACCACTGATATTTAAGAGAATAATGTATTTTCTGTTTTTGAAAGACTATTCACCTCCAAGGTTGAAGAGTTCTGCATCTTTAAGGGAAGCAAGTTTCCTTTATGAACTAGAAATCTGCTTCCAAGGAAGATGTGGAAGCTGCAGCTTTTACTGCTTATATTTCCCCCAGGGGAACCATACAGCCAGAGCCAGCTAAAGAAGTTGGCCTAGGTCACTGGTAATAGGTAACAAGCCTTTCCATCCTGCAGATATTTTGAATACTCTTCAGACCAGGATGGGGAAAAACATGGGACTTTTATCAGACAGTGGCTTGCTGGTGAACAATAGTAGACTTTAGTTAATGAGTTAATATTCCCAAGTCACTTCTTTCCAAAACACATGTGGTGTTCACAGGCAGTCTTCTCAACTTAAGAAGGAGACAGGAAAAGTTTACTAGGTGAGAAGAGAAAATAATCTTCCACAATTTAATGCCAAAGTCATAGCAGGGAATTCTACAATATTCCTGCTGTGCCAATTCACTAAATAAGGAGTGATTCACATTTGTCAAGTCAGTCAATTAGACAAATGTGATCAGAGGTAGACTTAACAACTTCTGCCCCCTTCACCCTGAGAGGTCTGCTGTCTCCTCTTGAGAGCCTCTCCAGACCACAGGAATCATTTCTGCTCGAGGCTGACCAGGGCTGAGGGATATCCAACCTGTGAGAGCAGGGAGGGGCAGAACCTATTGCAGATAAAAACAGCACAGACACAAGGAGGCGAAGCAGAGGAGCAGAACTTGTACAGAAAAATCCCTCTAACCCACAAATGCCAATGTTTCCAAATCTCTGAAACCCTTGTCATTTAAAACTTGGTATCTCCTCTTCTGCCACTCTACTCCAGGACAACAGTGAATTTGAATAATGGGGGATGGCAAAAACAGTCATAAGTCCAAGCTGCTCTTTCTTTTTCCTCACCAGAGCTGATGGCTGCACATAAGCTGCACTCTTGGTCCAGTGGGATTAGTTACAGTGCACTGCAGTCAGGCAATTCACAGCTTTGTTTCCATGAAAACAAAATCCATTGCAATTACATCCCCTTAGTCTTTTTGAGTGCATTTTTTATATTCATTTATAAGGACACCCAGGAAATCTTCCCAAAGATCGTGTTTCCAGCATAAAACCATAGTTTCATGCATCAGTCCTTAATGGCTCAAAGGTTGTCCAGCTTCCCACTTTTAACCAGGTAACAGATGTGTCATTGCCAGATGGTGCCTCAGTGCTCTGGAACTCCCTGCTCAAGGCTCCCTTCACTGACAGAGTGCACTTCAAGTTCTTGCTGCAGCTGGATGGGCAGGGGATGCTGAGCAAGAGCAGAGAAGTTGCTGAGCAGTTTATGTCTAATGTCTATTAAACTTATCAGCTATATAACATGAGTCCTTCTTGTACATCTGTTATGCTCTTCCCACGGGAGTAAAGCAGGACAGACACCAGATTGCCTATTTAATGGAAACAGAATGATTTCTCCCCACTTTTTTCTTTTTTTCCCCATCAAAAGAAACAAAAAAAAAAAAAAAAAAAAAAAAAAAAAAACCAACTAATTGGGGGAGAAAGGGAAAATTAAGAAATTAGACATTTTAATCACTTCAACTGCTTTGATTGAAAAATTGTGACATTTCACTTGAATTTCAGTCTTTTTAAATGTTAGGAACATTTTAGTACAAAATAATTGATTTGATTTTCAAAAAGAATTTTGTAATTAGCATAATAAAATGTAATTCCAAGTGTGTCAAAATAAAATAGTTTTTCTGTGGCCCCTGAAGCACCTCTTTTAATGTGGGGTCTGAAAAATCCATCTCAGATGAAAATTCAGAGAAAAATTATTTCTTCTTTCACACTAAGATTTATAGCAACACTCAACAAAGTAATAAAAAGGAACAGACTCCACAAAGTTCTTGGTGGAGCATCAAAATTACTTTATTTATCCCTAAGTTTTCTGCAGGTAGCATTCAGAAGTTCTCGTGGACTAGGTCACCTTGTGATAAACCTATATGAAAAATCTATAGAAAAAAATCCCATACCTGCAATGCATATATATTTTTTCAAAGTAGCAAAATGGCAGTGCTAATTTTCTGCCTATGGCATCAGCATATTTTTATACCCCTTCAAATACTAAAATGGGATAATAAAAATTAAAAATGACCCTTCAAATACTAAAATAGGATAATAAAAATCACTCTTCCCCTTTTCACTGAATCTAGAAGATGAAAATGGTCCCAAGTTTGTGAACACTGGAAACAAACAAGTTCCACTGAGTCAAGCTCCATGTAGAAAGAGCAGGAGCATCTTGAACTGGTGACTTTGCAGCCCACAGATTCTACTCTGCAGTTATGAAATAAAGTTTGAAATAAATCAGTGTTTTACTTAGCTAACATTGACATTGCAAGTTTTTTTTTCTTGTCAATTATATATATAATAAGGCAATTATCTATAGAACCAAATGTGCACAGAGAAATAATGTAGGCAATCCTGCCCCACAATGAAACTGTATACGCTCCTAAAGGAAATTAAGTCAGCCAAAGCCTGTCTGATTTAGCCAACCAATTATTCTTCCTTTACTAAAGGCAAATTATGTGTTCCATTCATAATTAAGCCAGGTTATAGGGATCTGGCTGATATTACCCACAGTACATCTTTCTATAAAGCCCAAACAACTGGAAAATGGGTAGAAACTAATTTCTGCACAAACACTCCCATACAGTGGGACTTGAGCAGAACATGTACTTTTCACAGGGGTCAGCCAAATTTGTGATGCCTTTCTGCACAAGAAGTCACCTTTCTAGTAGAATATGCCATTGTTATGATGGCATGTGGCTTCTCTGGTCCAGGATGTGAATGTCTGGCTGTAAGTGCAGTGCTAGCACTGCAGAAACTGAACAGGTCAGCTTTCCCATTGTGTCTGATTGCAGATAAAAAAGGTCAGATGTTGACAGCTCTACCTTACAAGGAGGTGCACCAAGCCTGCCAGCTAAAGTCATTCATAACATTCACACACTGTTGGATAATAATGAGGAAAAATTATGATAAACAGGAAATAGCTTGAAATGAAGAGGCCAAACCTCAGCAGATACACTCCTGATCACGTGTAATTATTGACAGCATCTTACTGCAACACAAGGAGAGCCCATTTTGGTGTGGGGATAGGGGAGAGTGAGCCTGTGACAGCTGTTGTGTGATGGGAGAAGAGACACAAAAGTTCATCTCTAGGATGCCATTTCAGCTTTTAGTTTCTTTTCCTGTCGTGTCACTGGTTTTCTAGGGAATTTGAGTCGTGACACCATTTGTTCCTCTAATCCTTCTCTCACAGACATGTATGTACACCACTCTTAAATGAAGGACATGTCTCTCAGGGATTCTGAAAGGATAAAAGTGCTAAACATTATAAATATAGGAACTGATATTGGTAGAGGGTAAATGTAGAAAGTGTGGGAAAAGCTTAGAAAATAAATCTTCTTTTCTCTCTGATACAAATACCCAGATGAAACAATAGCTAAAACCAAAAGTAGAACAAAACTTCAGTGTAGAATTTTTAATTTTGCATTTGCATGCTAAGAAACACTGCTCCTGTAATAAATACTTGGATTTCAGGACTAGAATTCAGAATGTGTGAGGACAGAATCTTAGCAGGGATAATTTATTTAGCACAGATGATTTCAATATTCCAAAATGGATATTTTTTTCACAAGTTAAAGATTTGCTGGCTGTTTTTTAATTCCTTTTTGTTCCATAGCCCCAAGAAGATTACACTTCTCTCATCCATAAATTTAGCATAATAATATTTGTTCTTTCTAAAATTACCTGCTAGACACAAGGTGATCTTTTTTACATCCTTTTCCATTTAAATTATTATTAATTTTTATGTGTTGCATTTAGCCCTTCTGAAAAACATGTTATTTTTTTGATCAGCACAGATCCCCCCCCAACTGATGTCCTGTCTAATCTGAGTGCCAAAGCAAGGACTGTACTAACAGACATCTGATGCCATCTATAGCTGGCAGAGTGGCAGCTTTTCTCTGTTCACTCTGAGCACAGTCCCCACTGGGATCAATTTACTTTTTCATTCACACCACACAAAAGAATGTGTGGATGGTGCTGGAGATGACGTCAGTGCAGTCAGCTGCAGAGAGCCGTGCAGAGTGCAAGGGCTGCAAGCAAGAACAGCCATCGACAGCGCGCTCCCGGCAGGAAATCTGCCATCGGAAACCAATGGCCACGGTCGTGAAAGCTTTGTTCTGAAACACAGCCAACCAAACCAAAACAGCCAAACACACCAGAGAACAAAGTTCATCATGCTGATTTTATCCTGAAATAGTATAAAGAGCACTGAGCATCAGAAAATTTCCTATTCCCAAGGAGTTATTCTTTTGTGTGTGTCAGTAATAGAATGCACACCAATTTTGGTGCATAATTCACTACCCAGGGAACAAAGTGATGTGGCTGGGGGACACACTATCCCTCTGCTTAATCAAAGAGCAGTGCAGCTTCTGGTTGTAAAGTGAGCAAAAATTAGTTTGTTGCTTAATTTTTTTTTCCGAGTCCTCAACATCAATTATTAAGTGGTATTCATAAACGCTAGTATGTGCAAAATTTTTGAAGTCTATTTACCATAGAAAGACCATTTACTATAGAAAGATCATTGTGGTTGTAATGGTGATATTTTCACAACCCACAATATTTTATAAAGTATTCAGATGTCATTTTGCTGCAGGTATTAATACTTTGCCTCAGACAGCAACTACATCTGAATTTTATTCTAGTAATCAATATTTTATTTGACTTTAGATATTTTTAAGGCTGTTTTGCTAAAGAAAATCTAAAAGAGTGCCTAAGTAATCCTTTTCCACCTCTCTGGTGTTCGGGTGCTGTAGGGGAGGTAATTCAGGAGGCTGATGAGCTGTGAGCTAAGCACAGGGAGGTGCTTGCAAATGGGAATCTCTCCATTGACTTCAGTGCCCTGCACATCAAAGCCTAAAAAGAACAAAGTCAGGGCTGAAGGGCGCTTAGCGGGCAGAGGGAGGGTTAGGGCAGCACAGGAAATGTACAGCACAGGGGCTGTGGTGGCCAGCTGGATTAGCGATAGTGACAAACTACGATTAGCGGCGGTGACAAACTCGGATTAGCGGCGGTGACAAACTCAGATTAGCGATGGTGACAAACTACGATTAGCGGCAGTGACAAACTCAGATTAGCGGCGGTGACAAACTCGGATTAGCGGCAGTGGCAAACTCGGATAAACAGCAGTGACAAACTCGGATTAGCGGCGGTGACAAACTCGGATTAGCGGCGGTGACAAACTCGGATTAGCGGCGGTGACAAACTTGGATTAGAGGCGGTGACAAACTCAGATTAGCAGCAGTGACAAACTCGGATAAACGGCAGCGACAAACTCGGATAAACGGCAGCGACAAACTCGGATTAGTGGCAGTGACAAACTCAGATTAGTGGCAGTGACAAACTCGGATAAGCGGCAGTGGCAAACTCGGATTAGCGGCAGTGACAAACTTGGATTAGCAGCAGTGGCAAACTCGGATTAGTGGCAGTGATAAACTCAGATTAGCAGCAGTGACAAACTCGGATTAGCGGCAGTGATAAACTCAGATTAGCAGCGGTGACAAATTCGGATTAGCGGCAGTGACAAACTCGGATTAGCAGCGGCGACAAATTCGGATTAGCAGCAGTGACAAACTCGGATTAGCGGCGGTGACAAACTCGGATTAGCGGCGGTGACAAACTTGGATTAGCGGCGGTGACAAACTCGGATTAGCGGCAGTGGCAAACTCGGATTAGCAGCAGTGGCAAACTCGGATTAGTGGCAGTGATAAACTCAGATTAGCAGCGGTGACAAACTCGGATTAGCGGCGGTGACAAACTCGGATTAGCGGCGGTGACAAACTCGGATTAGAGGCGGTGACAAACTCAGATTAGCAGCAGTGACAAACTCGGATAAACGGCAGCGACAAACTCGGATTAGTGGCAGTGACAAACTCAGATTAGTGGCAGTGACAAACTCGGATAAGCGGCAGTGGCAAACTCGGATTAGCGGCAGTGACAAACTAAGATTAGTGGCAGTGATAAACTCAGATTAGCAGCAGTGACAAACTCGGATTAGTGGCGGTGACAAACTTGGATTAGTGGCATTGACAAACTCGGATTAGCGGCGATGACAAACTCAGATTAGTGGCAGTGACAAACTCGGATAAGCGGAGGTGACAAACTCGGATGAGCGACGGTGACAAACTCGGATTAGTGGCAGTGACAAACTCGGATTAGCAGCGGTGACAAACTCGGATTAGCAGCGGTGACAAACTTGGATAAACGGCAGTGATAAACTTGGATTAGTGGTGGTGACAAACTCAGATTAATGGCGGTGACAAACTCGGATTAGTGGCAGTGACAAACTTGGATTAGCAGCGATGACAAAGTCAGATTAGCGGCAGTGGCAAACTCAGAGTAGCAGCGGTGACAAACTCGGATTAGCGGCAGTGACAAACTCGGATTAGCGGCAGTGACAAACTCGGATTAGCAGCGGTGACAAACTCGGATTAGCAGCAGTGACAAACTCGGATTAGCGGCGGTGACAAATTCGGATTAGCGGCAGTGACAAACTCAGATTAGCGGCGGTGACAAACTCGGATTAGCAGCAGTGACAAACTCGGATTAGCGGCGGTGACAAATTCGGATTAGCGGCAGTGACAAACTCAGATTAGCGGCGGTGACAAACTCGGATTACCGGCAGTGACAAACTCGGATTAGGGGCGGTGACAAACTCGGATTAGCGGCGGTGACAAACGCAGATTAGTGGCTGTGACAAACTCGGATGAGTGGCAGTGACAAACTCGGATAAGCGGCAGCGGCAAACTCGGATTAGCGGCAGCGACAAACTCGGATTAGCGGCGGTGACAAACTCGGATTAGGGGCGGGGACAAACTCGGATTAGCGGCGGCGGCAAACTCGGATTAGCGGCGGTGACAAACTCGGATTAGCGGCAGCGACAAACTCGGATTAGCGGCGGTGGCAAACTCGGATTAGCGGCGGTGACAAACTCGGATTAGCGGCGGTGCCATCGCAGCCGCGCTCTGTGCCCAGGGATGCTGCGGCTCCCCGGCACTGACATGTCCCAAACCCAGCCTGCATCGCAGCCCGAACACAGCAAACAGCCCTGGGGACCCGTGTCTTTTATGCAGGCATGAAGGAGAACAAGGTTCCTCTGCCGTCTTCCCTCTTGTGAATTCTGAGAGGAACAAACCTCAGAAAATTGCTGAGTCACTGTGTTTATTTGAGTCTTTGTCTCGGTGCTGACATTTACGATGAGCAAGCTAATTTGAACCAACTGGGAGGGTAGCAATGAAGAAAAAGAAGCCAAAACCACATTAGTTGGAATAAGATTAAGGAAATAAGTAATCTTTTTTTTTTTTTTTTTTTTTTTTTTTTAATATGGAACTACTGGAATGATTACAAGCCCATTAAACTGCATAAAAGGCACTTCATTGACATCTTTAAGGTTTGGTTCAGGAAGAGAATGAGTAAAGCCTGATCTAGCATTTTCTAAAATGAATGGAAAAATCTTCATCACTTTCAGCTGAGGCTAAATCAGACTAAACTACTTGGGGTAATTTAGAGCTTTGGGGAAAATAATGAACACTAGCCAACACAGACTGGTAGATCATTGACTTGTATGAAATCCATTTACTTCTTGGTCTAGAGACTTCTCTGCAGTATCTTTGAGGACCTTAAGAGATTCCAGATTTTTCAGTGTAGTCAGAGGGTAACCATCATCAGGTTCATTCAGAAAAAGCCTGGAGCAGAGGGAGAGAGATAAATCATAACTCTAGATTTGTTGTTTCATATGGGCAGACAGGTTGTATGGAAAGGATGCTCCCACTTCAAAGGCAGGTTGCTGTTCTGTATTTGAGAAAGAAGTCTTGTATTTATTGTCTTACAGATTCAAGGTATTCTGAATTACCTAAATTTTAACAAGTCAGTTATATTTTATACTATAAAATTGTACTGCTTATTACTACATTAACTTATAGGTAAATACACAGAGAGGCACACATATGTGTATAGATATGTATGTATAGGTGCACAGACACACCAGGGAGGGAAATCCATATACACTTAATTTAGGGAGGATTCCTGTTAAAGAGCAGTCAGGGAGGCAATCATTCTGGTACTGCATTTTGCCAGAACATCTATCTGGATTTGGTTGGGAATAGGTATCTGAGTAGATACATGCATATTTTATGTGTATACAATGAACATAAGCAATGTTCATAAAGAAGGTGTGTAGAAGCTTGTATTAGGGATAGACCATATGAAAGGAAAACCTGTCATTTCTCTTTTTGACATGCAGCAACACATTTTGGTTGGCTGCCTATTCCAAGTAGCTGTGCTTATCACTGTAATAACTGTTGGGGTAAGCCAGCCTGCCAGAGGCCAGTGGCAGCTGGACAATACAGATGTGTAGGTCCTGGCAGGCTGTAAAGGTTTTTAGCAGTAGCAGCCTCAGAGCCATGCTGCTGCATGCTGAGGCTGTGTGAGGGGAACACAGGCTGGGGCTGGCCAGCACTTCTGGAGTCAGTGGCTGTAAGATTGGTTTCCTGGAACACAGATGTAGGAGGATGAGAGAGAACAGAGGTGGTAGTAAAATCAGTGTGCTGTGTTAGTAGGGTAAGTGATAATGGAAGCAGATCATCCAAATTCAACCTCAGTGAATCCAAAATCCAGCCTCTGTGTAAGACAAATGTACTGTGTAGGAGAGATTCTCCTTTGAGCTTCTGTCAACCCCCCAGGCAATGCTCAATCCATTCTTATAGTGAGTGATTTTGCAGCTCTGCCAGCAGTTGATTCTATTTGAGCAACACCTGGATCCCTGCATCTGAGAATCCCTCAACACTAGCAGCCACCCTGCTCTTTCTTCACTGCCCACCCTTTCCAACACTCTTGTGAGAGTCCTGCTTGTCACAGCTCATGCCCTTTGAAAGAAACATTCTAGATGTTTGGTTTTGTCGTGTTTTTTTGTTTGTTTTTTTTTTCTCGTTTTCTTGAGAAAAGCCATAGCTACAGCCTTAGTACAGATTCCCTCTCTGTCTTGCATGCCTTGCTTTTACAGTAAATCCAGTTATATGCTTGCAAAACTGCTTGTCTCCTCTGGGCTTTAAAAGTATACAAATACTGGGTAACACTATGCCATAAAAATGTCTACAAAGTTACAAAAAGAGGACTGTACCACCCCTGTCCTATTGTGAAAAATGCAGTGAATAGGCATCTTCTGCTTTTGCTGACACAGGAGTGACCTAATTTACTTTTGGGCCAGGGACTGAACCTGCAGAGAGAAGGCAAAAATTACTGTAATTTAGACATGTGAGTATCTGTTTCTAGGAGCAATCAAATGCTTAAACACTTAAATAGACACAGTTTCATCTGCTAATTACAGGCTTAAAGAAAGAACCCAAAAAGGAAGGGATGAAGACAGGGTCCTAATTTGTCCTAGAACCCATAAAGGGTTTTTTGAATGCAAACAAAAGAGTACTTCAAAGGCACAGCAAATGAAGCAGATTATTTATATCTATATAGGACTCTGCTTATCAATATCCCAAACCATTTTGTATTCATTATTTGATGGATCTTCACAGTGTTATCAAAATTAAAAACTGTACCATGAGGCTCAGACTTTAAAAAGGACAAGC
Source organism: Oenanthe melanoleuca (assembly GCF_029582105.1). NCBI lineage: Eukaryota > Metazoa > Chordata > Aves > Passeriformes > Muscicapidae > Oenanthe > Oenanthe melanoleuca. Next base: position 12,991,780 of record NC_079336.1, read on the forward strand.
TGTGATGAGTTAGTTTTCTGTACAATGACAGCAAGAAGAAAGATAGAACAGAGTGATACAGATGATGAAATTGTAGAGTTACACAAGTGACCTAGGTCTTTACCTAGTGAATCTCAGTACAGGACAAAAAAAATACTTAATCCTTGTCCACAACTCACTAGCTGCTATTTGCAAATATGGATGCTTCTTATGAGAAAGGAATCAGTCACAAACCAGATGCTAAGTTATAAAGTAGCTGCATTTTATCCTGTTTACAACACAGAGATATAATCCAACACAAATTTTTATTGCAAGTGACAGCAAACTTGGACAAAGCTGCATGCCATTTGTCAAACATTAGCTCTGAAAGATGTGTCAGAGCTTGTCCTGGTGCAGCATGAATGCTGGAACCATGCCCTTCCCATGGGCTTGTCCATGGTGGTCAGCAGAGTATCCCCATGTCATTATGCTAGAATGTGGCTTTCTGCACCAAAAGTTTTGCAGGAAGACATAAATTTTGGAACAAAAGTACCCCAAACCATTGACAGAACTTGTGAACAAGGAAAGGAAGATTTTGGTAGGTTGGTTTGGTTTTGTTTTCTCACAAAAATGGGGGAGGGTATTAGAAACTTGGTGCATATGAGACTATTGCTTCAAGAGAGAATGCGTCCACTCTCTTTCTGGAACAATCCAACACCTTTTGAAATCAATGGGAATTATTTCATTGACTCAATTTCTGCTACACCAGGCTCTGTGTATTACACAAGAACATACATAGTTTTAAAAGCATAGGAAGAAGGACAGTTTGAACTTTATCATCTTCAGTACAACAATACTAGCAACCAGCTGCCCTTTTCCCCAGGACAAGAACTGCTTCTGCCTGTATCTAAGAAGATTACTTAAATATTTTGTTTTAAAGAGGCACAAAATTACAATTATCCATATTACCATTTTAGATGTCATTGATCTTACTAATGTCCTACTAAATCACTCTCCCAGCCCCCATAATATTTCCTCAGATGGCCAAATGCTAGCAGCTATCATGAGGTTAGTTATATTCACTTCATATTTTGAACTTTGAGTTCAAGACGACCATGAAGTTTAGTATTTTTCAGATGAGATTCTGAAGAGTGGTTACACAGAAGCAGAAATTATTGCTGAACAAAGCAGAAACAAGAGTTCACTTTGCAAATACTGTTGCTTGTAGGGTGAGTGTCTGCCAGGCTGCTTCTGGGGAAGGAAGTCAGGAGCAGTAAGGAGATTTTACACTTTCTTGTCCTTCTATTAGCAATGACAGGTTCAGCACATTTTTTTCAGAGATTTCTGAATATCTGAAAGCTTCAGGGAAATGACCACTGCTTATTTGTAAAAAGCTCTGTGAGTTTTTTTCTAAACCTTGTTCTTGACCTAAATGACATGCCAGAGCTTGGAAGATGCAGCTGAAAGCATCCCTATCTGCAAACCAGAACAGCATTCTTTTCCCACACATGAGATTAGACTGGATTCACTGCACACACACTGCCATGCTTTTGTCTGAAATTTCCATTTGATTTCAGGATCCATGAGTAAAGGGTGCAAAAACCAATTCCACAGAGCTGGGTTCAGAGCAAAGCAATACATTTACAGGTGCTGACTGAGCATGGAAGAGCAGCTGAGTGTTGACTACACCCTCTGCTATAGACATTGGTGTTGGCAGTGTAAGATACCTTTGGCAGCAAATGGTCTTTGCACTATCAGCAGAGACATGGAAGTTTGGATATTGCCTATGGCTTCATGCCCTAGGAAAGAGCAAAAAAACCTTCACAATTTCTCATAACAGTAAAGAAGTTAAATTCAAAAATAACTGTAAATGGGAATACATACCTAGTTTTACAAATATTTTCATTGTCGAAACCTTAACAGGCAGTGGACCTAGACTGAAATGATTACACTGGAAAAAAGAAGGAAAAGAGATGCTGAAAAGGAGACACTGAGCACTCTAACTTATGGCACAATGACCATCACTAGGCTAGGTAGGATCTCTTCAAGAAATTTATTATTAAAAACAATAATAATGATAATTCAGGTGAATACACATTCATTTTATATTGAAACTAGAATTTACTGAAACTGAATCTTATTTTATACAAGTAAATACTACTTATTAATGTAGATTATATATTAACTTCCTGTGTAATTACTTAATCTGTCTTATCTCTAGAATGTGTATTTTTAGAATTGAGATGCACTACCTATATCATAATTATATATCATAATGACCCTAAAATTATATACTTAGTAACAACATGTGCCTATAACAAATTCCATAATTAAAATGTTTTAAGTATAGAATTGAATTTCTCAATAAGAGCTCCAGACTTCAAAACCTGATATGGGTATCGTCAAAAGCAGTAAATACGGAATTTATAATTTTCTAAACTGGATTTTTACACTTGGATTACTAAATAACTCAAATTTTATCTATTCACTGAAATACTGGCCTAACCTTAAAACATTTCAGAAAACAGCTATTCTTTGTCACTTCATCAAGCAAGGCAGGCTACAAAATATAAAGTATTTTTATAGTACAAAAAGAATAAACTACAATATAGATTAACTGTCACTGTATTGTAAATGTTAAGTAAAGCATAAAATTGAGATCCTAAGGTCAACATTGTTGATATCCTCTATACTATAAATTTATCAAACTGAATTTGAAAATCTGCATCCTTATATTCCCCAGGCCTGCTTGAAGCAGCCATCTTAGTTTTTTCTGTTTTATTCTATAAATGCTCTGAGTGTATTTTGTCTTATTTCATAAGAAAATAATTATTCTGTAGCAAAAATATCAAATCCCATGGATGTTATAGCAGTGATCAACATTTTTAGTCAGACCTCCTTCTCTTTGGCTTTCAGAAAATCTGTTTTAGCTGGCAGAAATTGGTGCATACAAGGATACAATTGATAGGCACTGTGATGAGCTGGGAATTGAAGGAAGAATAATGTTTTAAGCCTTTCAGAACCTGGAAGCAGAAGGGTCATTGATGTTTCCCAGACAAGACCTCATTAAAGCAAACCTGTCTTTCATCTCTCCCATCTCTAAAAACTTACAGTAAACACTGGGACCAAAATTGACTTGTCTTTAATGTGCTCATTAACAACTACCTGGCTTGAATTTTGGATTCAGGCCATCTGTGTGCAAAAAATTACAAGGATTTTTACCTTAATGGTCTTAGTTCAGAAACATCAGTGGGCTGCTCTTACACAATTCACTCTATACAAATATTTCTAAAGACAAGCAGTTAAAATCTGGCAACTCCTTATACAAAACACTTTTTATTTGCATATTATGCCTTTTCATGACAATTAGCAGAACATGTATGCAACTTTATGGCTTTATTTTGTTTAAAAATACAATATGAGTTTTTCAAAGAGACAGACAATATCATCTGACCTGTTTTAGGATGAGCTGAGCACTGCATTGACTGCCCTAATTTTTCTCCCTTGACTATCAATGACTCATTCAAACACAGCTATCTAAATTTTAGATGTCCCACAAAGGACTGATAAATTCCACAGTTCATCTGTTTAATGCAAACAGATGTATTCAAATGCCTGACCAAATAAGCCCATTATCAAACAACATGGACTCTACACAATTTATCAGCTAAAAGAATTCTAACAGAGCTCTGAGCTTTGACAAGTTAATGTTGGAAGTGAAGAAACAGGTGTCTTGTTTTACATGCCAAGTACCAAAACACGTAAGAAAGGGGAGCTTTAACAGACATTATTATATAAAGAGATTATTTGCAACACCCAGTGTTGCAGTATATGTGAAAGTGCTGTAACTAACTCCAGAACATATCCACATGTGTCTGCTCCATCGAGTATACTGTTCTGGTTTTCTGCAGGTTTGGGGGGCTTTTGAGGTTTGTTTGGGTTTTTATTTCATACTTTTATTAAAAAGGCAAATAAACCAGTTTTTGTGGGTCAAAAACTGTCACCTAATTACAGGATACTTTGGGTACAAGCCAGAGATTTTGATTGCATCCATCTTTTCTTTGTATATCAGAATAAGCACATCTAACAGCTCTGCTCAAGTAGATTAAGCTACATGTGTAGGCAATTGTAGAATTAGGACCTTTCAAGTTTTGCTTCTTGATCTAGAAACTGACTATTCACACAGAACTGAATCAGCAGTCAATAAAATGAGTGTTTAAATTCTGTTGTCACCGAAGCTTGGCAGCCCAAGGGATGCTGATAGCAGAGTTTCAGTCCAAGCACTCTGGCCAAATCTACTGAAGTTTTTCAGCTTGTGCTATCTATCTTTTCCAGCTCCCTGCATAGTGCCATTGCATCTGACTGGCTCTAAGTCCTTTCCCCCACAGCATGCCTCAGTGGCTGGGCAAATTCTTCTGTCTTCTGTTACAGAGGACAAAGGCAGATGGACTAAATAACGCAGGTATCTAACTTTGTTTCTTCAAATTATCACAGAGAAAAATATGTAAAATAGGTCCTGAAGAGATCTTAGATATTACCTAATCTATCATGCTGTCCCAGCCCAGCATCAGTCATACCTCAGTCATTTTTATCTGGTAATTCTTTAACCTGTATCTTAAAACCCTCCTTTAATTGAAATTACACAGGCTGCCAAGACAATTCTAGTGCATCTCCCATGTAAAAAGATTCTCTAATATCTGAATGAAATCTTTCTAAAATTTTAAGCCTTGTCTTTTATCCCCTATGGAAATGAAGAACACTTTATTGTCTTATATTTTGCATGAATCTCATGTCTTTAAAGGCTCCCCTCTGGCCTGTTTTCTGAGCAGACATTTCTCCACTTCTTTGAACATCACATTTTCTACTTTTCTGCTGATCCTATGATTCTATGAACATCTCTCAAGTGTGTCAGAACTCAGATTTGGATGTTCCAAGGTGATTAACTAGATTTTTCTTTCAGCTTAAATATGCAAGTATCTAGTATATTTTAATGATATCCTTGCATACCTAATCTAAGTTGCTATTTACATGCCTCACTGTCTCAGATCAAAGCAATCAGGTTCTTGCAGAATAAAGTCTTGAGTGAGAAATGGAAATCAGAACTTATCACAGTAATAGCACAAAAACTGAGACAAACTTTATAATTGGGTACAAAGATATGTTAACTACTAATAGGATGTTAATAATAGCTCAGTATATCATAATCTGAAAAATCAATTGGTGACTCTTCTCCTGAAGAGGAAGGTGTTCTGAAGAAGAGAATAATTCTAGACCTACATTCTCATGCACTTACTATAAAACTTACATGCAGTCATGGAAAACACAAACTCAACAGCCAGAGAGAGGCTTGAATGCTGGATAAGATGCATTGACTCCTAAAAAAAACTGCACTCAGCTGTATAATGGATATATTGACTGGATATTGCTAGAGAAGTCAGTCTATGCTGCAAAGAAGGAATTCTATTACAATATTGCACATGACATCTATTCTTGAAGGTATAATAAGAAATTTAAGAGTTAAAAGGAAAATCTTTATGTGACTTAAGTCAGAGGGCAAAGGTTCTACCAGCAGTGCTCCCAAAAACATATCTCAAATGCATTATTCAGGATCCATCCTTGGTCTATTCCCAGTATGTATTATAATATTTAGCACAGAGTGACCACTGCTGCTTGGAACTGCAGCTATTCCCAAGGCTGTGTCCATGATCATAGCTACTTCTCTGGAAGGACCAGGTGGATTGCTTAGACATATGATGGACTGCCCTGCTTTGAGTAGCCATTCATGCAAACTGAGATCAGATAAAAGCTACAAAGAAAGGTCCATTTTAACAAATCTGTTGGGAGAAGGCAAGTCAGTACAATTCTGAATTGTTTCCAGGGGTAAGGACATTAAAAACCAGTATCATAGAATCAGAATATCCTGAGTTTGAAGGGACCCACAAGGATCATCCAAGTTCAGCTCCTGGCCTGGCACAGGACAGACCCAAGAATCACATCACATCTTCCAAATGCTTCCTAAACTCTGCCAGGCTGCTGCTGTGACCACTTCCCTGGGAAAACCTGTTCCAGTATGCAGCCACTCTCTGGGTGAAGAACCTTTTGCTGATATCCAACCTAAATCACCTCTGGCACAGCTTCAGGCCATTCCCTCAGTCCTGTCCCTGTCCCCACAGAGCAGAGATCAGTGCCTGCCCCTCCTCTTCCCCTCCCAATGGAGCTGTAGCTGCAGTGAGGTCTCCCCTCAGTCTCCTCCAGGCTGAACAGACCAAGTGCCCTCAGCCACTCCTCACATGCTTCCCCTCAGGGCCCTTCCCCATCTTTGTTACCTCCCTTGGACACTCTGCAATAGTTTAAAGCCTTTCTTACATTGTGGCACCCAAAACTGCCCCAGCACTGGAGGTGAGGCTGCCCCAGAGCAGAGCAGAGCAGGACAATCCCTCCCTTGCCTGGCTGTGATTCTGTCCCTGATGTCCCCAGGACAGGGCTGGCCCTCCTGGCTCCAGGGCACTGCTGGCTCATGTTCCACTTTCTGCTGACCAATCCTCTACTCCAGAAATGTTCTCCAGTATCTCATTCCCAGTCTGTCCATACATCCAGGGTTGCCCCATCCCAGGTGCAGAATCTGGCACTTGTCTCTGTTAAACCTCAGATGGTCATTGCCCATTGTCTAGTTTGAAAAGGTCTCTGTGGGGCCTCTGCCTCCAAGGGACTCAACAGCTCTTCCCAATTTAGTATTGTCTGCATCTTAGTATACTATTGCATGAAAGGGGCTGTATAGACAAAACCTATCCTAACTCTAAAAAGGCAAAGCCCCAGTTGTTTTGTTGTTTTGTTTTTTGCTTTTTTTAAAACATAGGGATAGGTTTTCTAAAGTGATAATAACAGAGACCATATGTTTAGGTGAAAAAAAGTTAAATTCAACCACTCTTCTTGGCCCTTGTTATTTCTTTTTCTTGAAATTTCCACCTGTCTTCTTTTATTTTATGAACAAGACTGGACAGTAGGTAGATACAGATTTTACTTTCCTGCTTTGATAAACACTTAAACACAATATTCACACCCAAAATGATCTATGGATAATAATAAAAATATAATAAAGAGTCATAGAAACAGAAATACCAAGGCTGATAAGGTTTGTTCATTGTCATCAGTATGCACTTTATTTTAAAAGGCCCATCCAAAAACAAGATATGTGGAGATGTTTACAAAGCATGGGATGTTATGTTCAGGTTCTCAGCTGGTATAAATTATCACAACTTCACCTGGAATCCATGCAGCTACACCACTGCATGTACACCAGCTGAAACTGTGAGACACTGGTCATGCCTAACCACACATTTGTTAATGTGGGTAGCAGACACTGCAGGGGAATAGTGTATTCTCACCTAACTAGGTTCCTAATGACATATAACAAATACACAGATGTGAGTACATTTAGAAAAAACTGCTCAGAACTGCTATCTACTGTTTATTTCCAGGACTCACAGATTTCTGTCAGGTTTGGAAGCAACTGAAGCAATTGAAATCCTGCTGTGGATGTAAAGCAGATATGATCTTTGGCTTTTAAAATGAGACTCTGAAAAGAGTAAACTGAGATTCGATAAATTAAAAAGAAATCGCTACCTCAATCTCCCAAAGCCACTCTTTTCTGTCTGCACCAGGTCTTTTGTCTCCTTTATTAGCCTTGATAGATCACATAGTTGCTAAGGGATGATGAGGAAAAATTACTGGTTTTTGATCTTTTTTTTTTTTTCCTTATTACAATAATCTACTGATTTTCCTTTTCTTGGCTTTCAGGTTTTTTCAGTTTAGAAATACACGAGCTATGAAACAGGATGTATGGCACCAAATCAAAATTCATCATCTCCTATGCCATTAACTGACCAAACTACATTACAGCTTCTTTGTTAGTAGGCAGGTCTACATAAGCATGCCTTTAAGTGATGGATCTTGAAATTTGTCCTGGCATGGGGTTAAGTACAAAACATTGTGATACACTGTACATTTCACTGTACATTAAGCTTGCTTAGAAAGCAGTCAGTATTTTAATGTTCAATTATATTCTCCAAGGCCACCACAAAGGACTGCCAGCATGCCTTCCAGCAGAGGAAACTAAATATACACAGAGTGTTTTAAAATAATCAGTGCTTTAGGAAAAGAGAATTGCTGCTTAGAAAATCTTAAGAAAAAATATTTGTGGAAATTTTATTTTATCAACACGGAATTCTTACTTGCAGACACTGTAACCTCCTGCCCAGTACTAGACTCAAGGGGAGGCAATATGGGGCAGAAGAAAATGCTCTTCTCATGCACCTCAATTCTTAATACTTGGAGAAATGGAATAATACCAGTGAATTGCTGATCTACTTTGTTTCTTTCAGGTTTGTACCATAGGCAATATAAACAGCCTTTCCCCTGACCTGGTGTCCCTGCTAGAGACTTTGACTTCTGCAGATTAGGAGAACATGTGCTGTCCACAACAAACCAAGTTAGATGTTACCAGAGTATCAGTGTCACCAGAGGTTTATACACATCTGGAGTGTTCCCACATGGGTCCTCTAAAATCACTTTAGGTGCCTTGGTCCTCAATCCCCACTTTTACCACACTAGAACTTATACTGGGAGTTTAAGTAATGTCTAAGCCTGAAGAGATGGAATAAAGAATATTTCCTTAAAGATATTTGACATTTGGATCTGTTTTTTTTTCATGGGCTTGACATATTTTTGCAAATCTGCAGCACTATTTGAAGAGCCAGGACTTTGTTCTTGAGCTGTGTCCTAGTGTTATTATGTCAGTTCTAGGCAAGTGATAGGTGTTCACTGGTTATTTAAAAACATTTCTTGAGGGTTGAGAGAAATTAAGACAATCCATATATAAAGAGCTTGATCCAATTCCTTTAGAAAATCCTTACATGCTGGCAGAAAACATGTCATCTAGGCAGTCCCAACCCTAGAGGCATTCCAGCAAAGTGAAAATCCCAGAGTTTGTGTGTAAAAGGTGGATGCCAGAGGGAAGGTTCTTAAGGGCAAATTTGGAGTGCAGTGCCTATGTGATTGTGGTGTGCAAGTCAACACAAGTAAAATCACTGTTGATATAATAATGTGAAGGTGAATGAGGGGTTTTGGAAATCATGTATGAAGTATATAGCAATGTTGATAAGGGTATTTGAGAAACACTGAAGATATTTCTCAAACACCAGAGCATGGAGTAAAGAGACAGGTATGTGGGTCTTCAAAATGCAGTTCATATTGAAAAGAAATTTTAATGGAAAATTTTCACACTAACTTAAGATTATTGCAATGATCCCAACAGAATTTTAGCTTTTTAATCCCAAGCAGTGGGACCGCCAAGGCTGCAATGAAAGATAAATGCACCTTGACAGCAGAGCTATCAGGCTGCTTGATTTTCTGTTTTGATAGGTTTATGTCTCATGCCAATCAATCCAACTCTACTGGATTGTGCAGCACAGTCACATTTCCTTTATAACATAACCTGCTGCCAGCCTAAAAGCACTGAAGGAATACAGTGCCCTCTAACTAAAGCAGGAAAAATAAGCTAAGTGTTAGGATGGGCAGATTTTTATGAATTTTTTTTTTCTTCTGCAAATTATTTTATTTAATGGTTCAGATATTCAGATCTCAGCCATTCTGATGATTACACATTTCCCCAGGGGGAAACATATGCTCAGTGCACTCACCTTGGGGTTTCCCACTTAGTCATTGCAAGAATAAAGAAAAATCTCTCTGGGAAGATGTCTCTAAGGAGTGAGGTCTCATGGTGAATGATTCACAACAGAATGCACTCTTTTGTTAAAAAAAAAAAAAGCCACAGACAACACCAAATATTAGATCAAATGTTGAAGTAAATTCATAATTACTAAGTCAGATTCTCATCTCAGTTAATAGAAATATAAGTTCAGACTATTTATTTGTATGCTGAAGCTGCTTTGGATTTACTCCATTTTAATTAAGATCAGAATCTTACTCTGTTTGTTTAGATTTTTTTAATAGCTAAATTATGCCTACATACAGCAAACAGATGAATTCATTTCCGGCCCTGTTCCTTTAATAAAAGCTTCCAGCAGCCCTTAGTACCTTAATCTCACTCCTGGAATCAGGACAATGCTTTGGGGGTGTACCTAGCATATGCTGCAAATCAAGTTATCTCACTCAAACGTAATATTGTAACAGCCTGGCTTCTAATAATCAGTGAACTGTAAAATCTCAGTGCAGGTTATCTCAAATGAAAATTCCAGAGACAAAAACAGTTTGGAGGTTAATGGGATTATCTGAATCTCAGGATGAGGGACTCCAATATAACTTTGTGCTGGATCTGCAATACTAGCCAATCTGAATTCCTTTTTACGCCTCTCCCTCTCCCACTCTTGCTATTTCCCTAGGTTTTATGAAATAATGTGAGGCTTTTGACAGATAGTCTAAAAATGAATTCTGACAAGCTGTATGCAGTATAATATAGCTTCTTCCTCCATTTTAAAAACAATTCTCCTTCTGTGAACACTCACAGACATGTCGAGTCCCATTGCATTGTTCCAGCTGTGCTCAGCTATCCGTGTGGAATGGAACCCATCGTGTATCATAAATCTGAGTCACTACATGGTCTGATGGCCCTGAGTTTATTTTAAGGAGCAGAGGATAACAGATGAGAAAAACAAGCAGGAAAAGTAAAGAGAGAGCAGCTCAGAAGCATTGCCGAATCCTGCTCCCAGGTCATCCTCTGAAATACCTCATGGCTTTGGGAAAAGAGTCAAGTCAAAATTTCCTTCAAGCGTGGCAGTGGAGAGTCCAGCTTGGGGTATCTGAGCCTATTATACCTTGAAGGATCAATGAGGTTTGGCAGTTTAGGAGCAAAAAGGCAGACTGAAACCTGTGGCTAGAAATGGACTGGAAAGAAAAGTAAATTACCTTAGTTTCAAACACAAAAGCTGAAGTAAGGTTGCCAGGTTTTTCTAGTAAATACATCCAGCAATAGTTTTCAGTGCAAAGAAAAAACAGTAAAAAATTGCTATAGTTAGAATAGCATCTGGTTTGGCAAGAAATATCCTGTGAAGGTGAGAATAACTGTCTGAAGAAGTAGAAAATCTTCTAACATGGATCAACTGCCAACAAAGGTAGTTTCCACATTATTAGTATGTGATGCCCTCCTTCTTCTACCCCTCCTTCCCCTACATCCCAGTGCAGATGGTTTCAGTTCCCTTACTTGGGACAAATGCCCAAGCATTTGTTTTGTGTCTGAATTCTGGATAAAAGAGGGCAGAAAAAAACTCTTAGAAACCTTTTAACATGCAGTGAAAATGGCCATAATAAATTACTCACTCTCCATCTTAAATTATAAAAATCAGATAAGGTACAAATTAAGTACTTTGTAGAAGCCACAATGGATTTTAAGTAAAATGCTAAAGGTTTGACACCAGAGACAACAGGACTTTAAATACTTTTTCCTTCCTTCAGATTACATCTGTCAATGGATTACATCTCTGTCAACTGACAGGCACTGTAAAAGGTCCAAGGCATACAATGAAGCTCAGGGTTATAGTATTACAAAGAAGGGTCCTGCAGTCCAGCCAGGACTGGACTTGAGCACAGCTGTAGCAAACCTGCACACTAAGCATTGAAATCCACTGGCACACTGGCTTCATCTGCTGCTGGGTCAGACAGGCTGGTTCTTATCTCCTGCCTTGATGGGCAGTGTTGTCAGGAGGTCAAATTTCAGCCAGAGTTCTCAGTATCTTCAAGCAGAATTATATTATCTGTACTAAAGGGTACCTTAGGACTCTGCAGAATGGAAAATGAGCTGCCTTCCTCAGACATGAGCCTCCACTTCCTTGTGATCTAAAATCTAAGTAGCAAGTTGAGCACTGACAAGCATCAATGTGAGAAACTGGCAGATAAAGCAAATGGCCACATTATGGAATATTAAAAAAAAACCTATTTTTGATATTAATTTCAGTGATTTAGGCACGCTGAACTGTGTGCAGCAGCCATTTCTGACTCTCTCCTCTGAAACAGGAGCAGCGTGCGTGCAAATGTAAAGCTGGGATATGTATAACTTTATTTTCCACACTGTGCACATTTGCATTTTTTAGTAGCAGCCTGTTTGTCCTTATGTCTGTGCAAGGCAACAATATCTCAGATGTCTCCAAACGTCCTCGCTGTGGAGCAGGAAGCGGCAGAGCTGCAGCAGCATGGCAGAACTAATCAGTCTGGGCACCGTGCCCTGCTGACGCAGCTCTCCTGCCTGCAGGACCCAGCTCACATCTCTGCAAGGCACAGAGCACATGCTGCTGAAACTCAAATACTGTAGTCATGGGGACAGACAGCGAGCAGCAAGAGACAGCCAGACCTTACAGGCTACTGGGTCAGGCACATAAAGGGGAAGGGGGAAATTTATCAAATATTATGCAATTATTTTTTTAATCTGAAGGAAACTGTGCGTGTACTTTGCCTGGAACCTTCCCAAGAGGTTGTCCGAGCTGTTGGGTTAGGATTAGTGTGCCAAATGCTTTTTATGCTCTTGGTCATACACCTACATCTGTACTGCTAAATTTAACAGTGTCAGGACCCTTGCTTTGGCTCTGAGATCAGCTTGGCCCAGATGTGTCCATGCTGTGCTTCCAAAGTGGAGCTGCCTTCAGGCAGCCTACTGGAAATAGATGCCAGTCTGTGCTTACTCCAGGGAATTGTTCAAGAGGACATTTGTTGACTCAGGTTGAGTCATGCTGGGAAATATCCTACGAGTATAATGATGGTGTCTGAGCCCTGGAACTGGGTAAGTTGTTAGTGGTTATTGGAAATAACCAATGCATTTGAAGAGTAACTGTCCAGCTTCTGTATGGTAAGCACCAAAACAAATATGTTCACACTAACTGCCACAAAACCCAGTGAAATCCAGAAATAAAACAGCAAATATAAAACCATGAGTTCCTACCCTGAGCTAGACTCAATGCTTTCTGAAATGTGCTCAGTGCATCTGATGTTCTTTTGAACTCAGGAGACAGTACTTTTCAGGCTTGAAATATTGAGACTATATGAGCCAAGAATGATTCACACTATCAAGGACCTAGAAAAGGAGAACACATGAGAATATAACAACAGACTGAATTTGGAGCACTATCACTTTTGGTCTCAATGAGAAAAATAAAAGAGGTTGCTTATACCATAAAAATTCTGTAGCATAAAAAAAAAAATCCGTCACAAAATTTACTTTGTCTCTCAAGGGAATTTTTTTTCTCTTATTCAATACAGCATTTTTCTTTATAGTAAATATAAACGCAACCACTAATAGACCAGCAATTCATTTTTCTTCAGATTCTACATGAAATTCACAAATAGGATTATGAACTTGACTTAAATTCTCTACCAACCCACTTAGTATACTATAACTATTTTTTGTATTCTTTTTCTTCTCAGTAGCCTAACAAATCCTAAATTAAACATTACCATAACTCAGGCTTCTATTTAACTCCATGATCTGGAGTCCATAGCCATTAAAGCTTAAGCATATTTAATATCAGAAATTTAAGGAAACTCAATATGCAGTATTCTAGTTAACACACCCATTAGGTTGAGAATAAAGCCTTTTTCAAGCAGCAACTGTAAGATGATGTAAAATGATCTAAACTCATGGTATCCTTAATGGGCAGATTCTGTGCTTTTCTGCATTCTTTGAAGTTGTTTTCTATGTTTTTTTTGACAAAGTTGTTTTCACAAAATCTGAGCACAAATTCAGCTGGATGGCAGAAATTACTCTCTGCTCGCTTGCAGTGAAACCATAATGAGGAAGCCAGGTTATGAGGGACTCTGAAGCAGAACAAAAAGCAGCAAGGCATGTAAGATGGAGAAAAAAAATCTCACTTTTTCCCTGCCTCCCTCTCTCTCTCACACACATCACATCACAGGGACAATAAGTCGTGGCACAAACTGGAATATCAATATATCCTTCATCAACCTGAGGCTGAGATACAGCCAGATAAAAACTATTTTTAGTCTACCTTGGACACCAGCCAAAATGAAACCATCAAGAAAAAGACTGCAATAAATGCTGGTAATGTAAAGCTGTAGATAGGAAAAGAGGACTTTAATTCATGTGCTATGAAGGTGCCCCTTAGTGAATCCATTCTGGGAAGATTTAATAATGGAGTCATCCTCGTTCTTGTCATTGGTATTGCCTTGTTTGGTAGTTTGCTTAGCCTTGGTTGATGGTTTTCAGCCCACCTTATATTGCTTTGAATATGCTAGGCAGCAGATACCTTTGTAGAGCCAAGGATACCCCCTGCCAAAATGGAATTAATATAAGCTCCTTTTTGAGACCCCTATTATAATAAAACTGTTCCCAAGGCTGCATCCAAAGTACCAGTGCCCTGATCCCCCCCACACCTGCACATACAGACACACACCAGCATGTTTGAAATAAAAAGATCCCTTAGGAAAGAAATTAAAAGAGATCTCCCTGGCCCTGCTTTCCCTTTTTCTACTTGTATGGTCCAGCTTGGTGTTTCTGTACATTTCCTTGGATGTATTCGCCTTTCCTGGTAGCAGGACTACCCAGCTTTGCTATGAAGGCACCTTCACAGCTCCAGAGTGGGAGGGACAAGGCAGAGGGATTTATCATGAAATAGGGAGGTGCTCTGAGGCATCTCACAGCATCCAGAGACCTCTGTTATGAAACTGGGCATTTGATTTTTTATTTTTTTCAAGCTTGAAGGTTAAGCTTGTCCAAAATCCTCTCTCTGACAATAACCAGTACCAGATGTCCAGAGGAACGAGACTAACATGGGGAAATTAAAGTATACACTACTCCTTGCACCTCTCTTCTTTCTGATAGTTAAAACTTGGAGTAAATCCTGAAGAACAAGTTTCTTTTCCAAAACTTTGCAGTACTAATTTTCACAGCTCTAAAATTTCTTGTGATACTTAGTTCTTCTTCACTGCTTGTGAAATTCTTGGTCTTAAAAACATCCTGAGACAATGAGTTCCAAGGAGCACGGTTATTTTATGTCCTAATTGCATCTTTTCTAATTCTAATTTCTCTAATACATGTTTTGTCTCTTCATAATTTGACGGGGAGACAGAAAGTCCTGATCTGAATTCTTTCAAGATTTATCATTTCATTTAATTTGATACATTTTAGTTTTTCTTTGTTTATTGTTCTGCTTTCCAAGTATTTATCGTATTTTTAATCTCTGTTCATGTAAATCATTGTCATGCAATTTCTCAACTCCTTCCAACTCAGATTCAGCAGTAGCACTCCTGATTGTCTGGTGATACTTCACAGATACTCACAGGCCCATGTCAGACTCACCACAGATGTGAATGGTCTATGTTTGCCCTGATGTTTTACAGTGTTTCAAATTCATATGCAAAAATAAGATTTACTTAAAGCTACTTTTAATTTTTCTTTTCTAAATAATAAACTCATTTGGAAATGATCTGATTTTACTAACAAAGCAACATTGCAAGCGTAATATACTGCCCTCTCTTTATGAAGAATAACTTCATAAACCAAAACTTTTCAAGGACTGATACAGGCCATTAGTAGCAGAATGTAAAAATAAGGCAGGAAATAGCATGTCATTATTGCAAGTTAGGTAATGGTCACTCAAACCAGCTCATTCCCAAATACACCTATTTTAAGCAGCAAGACAAGGCAAGAGGACAGAGATAATGGGCAGTTCAGAATGATGCCATGGATTGAGCTGAATGATTTTCATCTGGAATGCATTGATCTCAGAAAGCATTAGAGGACTCAAAGTCCATCCTCTTTACTCATCTGTGTGAGTCATCCTCATTAAATTCAAAGGATCTCAGAACATCTGTGTAACTGTAAATTGAATTTTAACACTCAAATGAGCAGTGACTCAATACAGCCTTCTATGCCTGATACCAAACCTGGCAAGTGAAGAATTGCCTGAAAGCAACAAAGCAGTACAGAAATTTGACTTAGAAATGTCAGACTCAGTATATGACAAGTTTAAAAATTAATCTCCTGTAGATTAATAAAATACAGCTTTAAATATATTTCAAATATTACAATTATCCAAATATTAATATAATAAATTTTGTACAGAGAGGATTAAACTTTCTGTTTTTTCAAGATACAAGCAAATAGACACCATACAAAATGTTAAACAGAAATATACAGAAGATAAGGATCTAAAGAAAAATGTGGTACTATTTGCAAGATGACCAATATTTTCAACAAAGAGCCCATGACATTAAACAAACCAGAGGTTTCACTTTAACACTCATCATGTTTCAGGGTTGATTTCTTGATGAAAAAATTATGCCAAGTAAGACCTAAATATAAAAATATGTTTGTAGTTTTGAGCGTGAATATGCAATA
Source organism: Oenanthe melanoleuca (assembly GCF_029582105.1). NCBI lineage: Eukaryota > Metazoa > Chordata > Aves > Passeriformes > Muscicapidae > Oenanthe > Oenanthe melanoleuca. Next base: position 13,008,098 of record NC_079336.1, read on the forward strand.
ATAAAAACATTTGGAAGTGCCAAAGGATCAGATTTGTAAAAGTAATTTGTAAATTTGATCTAAGCATCAAAATTATGGTTCAGGTTATCTTTTTCAACTCTGAAATACAAGAAAGTAAAGTACCAAAAATCCCTCTGAAAATCTCATGATTTTGACTGGGGATGTTTTTGTTGTTTTTTTTCTTTTTAACCTGAAGACCTGAAGTATCTTGTCAGTTAGAAACAGAGCCACACTGGTCTTCAGTGTATAAACTTTCCTTTTTTTTCAAAGTTGAGCTCCTAAAGTATTTTATTCATACAGTTCATTGTATATTCACTCACTGCTTTGACCTTGGCTCTTGGTTCATCCATGGATGAGGGATATGTTCTTGCAAGTGGCAAAGCTTAATTCCTGGCTAAAAGCATGCAAGGAAGTTAAACAGTGGAAGGGAGCAGTCTGCATGAATTAAACAGTGGAAGGGAGCAGTCTGCATGCTGGAATTCAGTCACTTGCAATTCTCTGATCCTAGACCATTCCCAGATATGCTACAGTTTTGCTTTCCACAGAGACTAAACTTGAGTTCAGACCATGGACTATTTCCTTTAGGCATTTTAGACACAGTCACACATTGCATAAGGTGAATACCATGGGCATGAACTTTATGTACAGGGTGCCACAGAAATGTCCTGGGCACTGTAGGCACAGCTCACAAGTCACAGGATTGTTGCAGTGAGAGTAGAAAACAGTGGTTTGTTGGTTTTTTGGGTTTTTTTTCCTATTCCTCCTATCTGAAATTTATTTATAACCAGTGCAAACCATACTAGTAGTCCAGGGAAAAGGGACTGGCATCCAGTCTGCTTTCAGAAATGTGCTGTAACCAGTAAAGAATTGTGTGCTCTCTGCACTGTTCCTTTTGCTACCTGTTGTCCCCACCATCACTGAACAAGCCCTGACTCATCAAGCTAGGTATGGGATACTGGATTGAGGAGGGAAGCAGATTTACATTTCAATCACCCCCAACAGGAGAAATCTTCAAGGCTCAAATATCTCACTTCTCACTTCTCCCTGTGTCCACTGCCAGGCACTCCCTCTGCTTTTTGCTCTGTACCCCTCACTGCCCTGAGTCTGCTCAGAGCATTTCTGGCTGCAGGAGAGATTCCCATGACCAAGGCTTTAAAAATCCTTCTGAGTGCCCACCGAACTGCAGCAGAGCAAAAGCAGCCCCAACACATTTTGGTGCTCAGACTGGAACTTCTCCATACATACTACTGCATAGTTAAGTTTAGCCACGGGCAAGTCTTTGGGGTGCTGAAGGAATTTACTCATCTCTGAGCAGGGCATTTGCTGGAATATGAAAAGCAACCCTTCTTTTTACTTAGACAGGTAGTTTTCAGGGAACTCCATTTTCAGCACTAGGGTTTAGGATCTGCCTGCAGTGCAGCCATTTGTAATGTCACTCTTATCTCTGCTGTGACAGTCAGAAGTCTTTGCATTCCTGGCTTCTACTCCTACTTTTGATTGTCCTCCAGCATGATCCTTTGGCTTCCCTAGTCCTATTATGTCAGGACCAAGTATTTCAGAAGGGACACAGGGATGTTGCTCTAAGGTTTGGTCTGAGGAGGATTTCTGTACTTTCAATTAGTGGACTCACACTCCTGCACAGACTAAGAAAACCATTGTCATAATGGCCACTTGTATTTTGTAGTGTTTCTTGGTGGATTGTCATATGCAAGGCTTCATGCAAATAGAACAAAACATAAAAATTATTTTAGTGTGGCTCTGAAAAATAAAACTCTTTAATTCTCCTGTTGCTAAAAATGTGAAAATACAGAAAATGACAAAGTGATGGTGAAGTCCTAGCAAAAATTTATCCTAATACAACATATATTCAGATATAGTCATCATTTAATTCTGACAGGAAATGCTTTTCAGGCCTCATTCATGCCTGAAATTATTCAGTTTTGTAGAAGAAAAACCCTGTTTATTGTAAACAAGATATTTCTTCCTTTTTTTTTTTTTTTTTTTTTTACTCAGAAAACATGTTGTTTGTTTTAAAAAGGGCACAGTTTTCTCTGTCATTACACATGCCTTAAACCATGGAATGAACATTTTTCTGACTGTTTTTTTTTTGGTACTACAAAGTCAGTAGTGATGACAAAGCCATTTCCTTCATAATAGAATCTATTAGAAATGTTACAATATCTGATGCAATTAAATAGTCATAATTTTATATATCATCATTTACAGCTGCTAATGGTAACATTGGAAGACACAATTCTGCCCACAAACTAATTGAAAATCAGATATTGGATATTCTCTAGATATCATATTGGGTCAAATATTGTTTATTGGGGGACAGTAATTTCTCCACACATTGTCATCAGCACTTTCACTTTGTATAATTGATTTTCAGATACTTTGTCACTTTTAGGAAAATTTTGGAATTATGAGGGATTTTTTGGTCAATGTTACATTCATGGGAATTGAAGTCTCTCTACATAGAAATATTTTCCCTTCAAATACCTTACTTCCTATTTTGCTTGCTCTGTGTTTTAGCTAACACAATTACTGGCCTGATTCAGCTGCTTTCTCTGCAAAATGTAGACATTTCAGAATCCTAAACATCAATAAAATGGTGAAACATTGCAAGAGGCTTAATATAGTTTACCTGTAAAAAAAAAAAAATTGTACCAAAAGCTGCAATGGGTGCAGTAAAAGGCATTAAGAACTCCCCATGCCACAATTTTCTCCAGTCCTTAAATTCTAAAAAATTTCTATCCATTCTAATTGAAACACTGGAAATAGAAGAATAAATTCCATAATTTTAAATAAACTTTGGAAAGACCACAGGAATTAACTAATATAGATCCTGATAAAAAATCCTTTAGAATTAATTGCAATGGAATGAGCAAAGAGCTTTATGGCTGTTTTGTTGGTTTTTTTTTTTAACATACTCTAATTTAAATGCAATAAAAATTATGATTGTTAGGAAGTATTTAAACAATAGTGAAACAATAACCAAATTATACACTGGAATCACCATACATAAAGAGAAAAAAAATACAATACCTGCATTTCCAAATTATGATTCTTATGACAAAATGTTGAGTATGTCTTTTCATGTGTGTTTGTGTTCATGTTTTCCATCCAGAAAAGGTGACAAACCTATGAAATCTCAATAATAACACATGAGAAGTATCCACAGCCTGGGATCTTCTGTCACACACATAGAAAAGAGATTTGAAAAGTCCACTGAAGATAGAATTTTATGTCACCTGACCCCTTAAGGCAAGGTTAGTCCAAAAATTTCTGCCATTAATATTTGATAAAACAGGTCCTCACCTTTATTACAACTCTGCTGAAATTGCATCCAGATGAAAGAAAACCTGTGATGTTGAAGTTGCAGTTTTTAGATCTGTGCAGCAGAACTGGGTTACAGTAATGTAGTCTGTAAGCAATAGGACATATAAATTACTTTGACTCTATAGTTCTGATTGACATGATTATGTGAGAGAAAAGATAGAAAAGATCTATTAGGTCATCTTGTCCATTCCCCATGATATATTGTAATGTCTCCAAAGGAAATGCTATAATGTGTTGTGATGAGGAGCTGGCTATTAATAATGCTATTAATAACTGCTATGGCATTTTTAATTTTCTTGTTCGGGCATTTTTTTTCTGTGATCTGATAATAGATGCCTTGCTCTTTTAGAATGTTACCAATACATCCAATATGGTTGTACAAAATATAGTATAATGTCTAATTGTCAAATGAAATTATAATGCATCAAACTATAATTTTTTTTGTGTGACCAGAGTGTTAAAATGTTACTCTATTAAAAAACAGCAACAGTAAAAAATTTCAAAATTTATGTTCTTGTGTCAGATCTCATTTCTCATTATACAAAATAGAAAGGAATTCTAATCCTTCCTGTCATCCATTCCCCTTTCCATGGAATCAAATTTTTCATGACTTTAGGACTGAGCAGGATTTGGGCATCTGCACCCTGCATACAGAATGCAAGGTTTAACTATTATTCTATATTTTCTATATAACATTTAAAAACATTCTATATGTTTTCTTCTAATTTTGCATACTCTGTCCCTTTTGGTGGTAGCAAATCCAGGCAGTGCTAAAAAAATCACCCTAGAAAATGTTGGTCAAACTGCTGTTGAGTTTGACAGAAAAGACTTTTACCTGTGAATCATCCAGCATTCAACCTTTGGCTGTACACCCTTGTGGGATTAGGACTTGTTCTATATAAAATGCCATATAATATGGCATATATAATATGTGCCATATAATGCCAGCTGTTCCACATGGCTCAGGAGATGAAACACCCTGAGTCTTGGTTTCAGGATTCACAGCTCTATTGACATCCTACCTGCCATCAGACAAGTCACTTAGGTCCTTCTCACAGCTGTTTCACCCCTTATTTATAAATTCCTTCTATTTACCTTGCAAAGTTTACAGCTAAACCTTGGCCAGTCCCTGGGTAAGGTGTGGGCTGGCACTGTCTCCTCTCTTGCCCTCAACCACTGCTTGCTCTGGTTCTCAGGGAGAGGAAATTAAACTGTGGAATGGTTAGAGTTGGATGGGACCTTAAAATCTTCTATTTCCAACCCCTCTTCCATGGGCAGGGACACTTCCAGCAGAGCAGGTGGCAGAATTACCCAGGCAGGGTGAGACCATTGCATGTTCCAGCTGATGTCCTTGCAGTGGCAGCTGTGCATCTGGTGTGATGGGGCTTGCAGATGACATCTGGCTGCAGTTCAGCCTGCCAGGGTGACAGCCCCTGGAGTTTTGTACTGTACACAACTAAGTACAAAATAGAATTTTATATTAAAAGTGTGTCTGCATTTACATTTGTAGGGTCTTTATTAATATTTATGAAATAATTCCTAGATGCAGCTAAATTAATTAATAACTCAGCACTTATTTTACAAAAAAGCATTAAGAATGAATCAGGAACAAGCAATGTCACAGCTAGCTGTTATAACAAATTTTGTAATGTAGATTTCATTAAAAGCACGCACGTGAATGATTAATGCATGAATTCATATGGTAACATAGCATCCTTTAAAGTACAATAAACTTATTAAATAATAATCAGTTGTGCAAACTGATATAAAAAGACAGTCTGAAACTGGAATGTGAAGCCATCTGTAATGGAGCAATCAAACACTTTTGGGCTAAGTAGTTTGGGAAACACAAAGAACAGCTAAAAATGAGGAAAATGAGAGAGCACAACAAGAACACTTTGTCTAAAATAAATACTAAAAGTTCATGCACAGATGCCATCATTAAGGGCTTAATTAAGTAAGTTATGTGATGGTTTGTTTCTTCATCTTTTTTTCTAGGCAACAGAGGAAGAGATTCTTCAGGAGGTGACTGAAGTCAGGAGGCAAGGTAGGAGCTCTACATCTCCAGGATGCCACTTGGGAGAACATCTCTCCTTCTCCTGACTACCCAGAAAGTCTGTGGAGATTATTAGGTAGCTGAAATATTACTTTGCACAAGTCAGTTGTTGTCTACTAATCATGAAGTGCCTGCAGAAATTGCTCATAAACCCACAATTTACCTAGCTGCACATGCTATTTTGGAACTATTTTGCTTTGAGATAACCATGCACACTTTTGTAGACGTTTTCTAAAGCAAGCTCTGTGTGCTGGCTCTAAAGCTCACTTTTAAGAGCTGCAGTCAATTTTATTGGTTGAGTGACTTTGAAGACCAATTTCTGTGAAGGATTCTTTCAGACTCAGGCTGTTAATTTATTACGTGCTGATCAGCAATATGAAAGAGCTCTGTGTTTAGGAAGTTCAGTGGTTCTTAATTATGAGCAAGCTTTGAAGCACCCAGCCATGCATGACTGACTTCCTGATGCCTCCTTGTCTCTCCTGCAGCCTGAGCTCTTCTCTCCAACTCTCATATTGCCTGGAAGGGTTGGACTTTTTCTTGAAGACTTTTTTAAGAGTAATATGACAAACCATATCCTGTGCAATATTGCACAATCAGGGAAGGTTAACCAATATTTATGTCAGAGCTAAAGGACTCCATGTTGTGTGGGTATTGCTTACCTTCAGCATAGAAATTAAAAATTATCCATTAGAAATACAGAGCCACTTTCTGATCCTGCAGTATTTGACTAAAAAGCCTGAGTGCATGTTAGTGATGCCTGACGCATTAGCAATGAACCTGGCCACAGACTGTGGGGGAATTCTCTCAGAAATATATATCTGAACAATCCTAGGTTATAAATCACTGAGCAGCAAACTTCTCCCATTGGAACTATCAATTAATGGGGATCCTGCAAGGACAGAACAAATTGGTCTAGGCATCTTGGTTAAACTGGAAATCAATTAGATTTTAAATTACACTAAAACATATTTTCACAAGGTGCAACACTTGTTTTCTGACTTGCAATCTGGTGTTGACAAAGACCTGGATTCACTCATTCTACTCTATGCACCTAGTATAGGGTGGTCATCTAAGTTTCAGGTATAATGAGCAGAGGAAGAAACAAAGCCCAAAAACCATGGAATCAATATTCCTCTGAAAAATCTCATCTCTTGCAGTGGCTATAGAGGTTACTTTGATGAAGTGCACTACTTCTGGATAACATAGAGGAAACTGCCTCCTTTCTTGCCCTTTTTTCATTGTCCAGGTGCAGCAGAAAAATCAAAATTCATACGAATCACCTATAATGAAATGGTGCCTTTCAAAGAAAATAATTTGGTCAATGAAATAAATTTCCAAAATGAGATGTGATGTCAGGACCCCATCTAAACCAGGCACTCTTAGAGGAAGGCAATGGGTCAGAAGTTTGCCTTTTGTTTACCATATTACTTTCTTCCTGCTGTTTTTCAGTGTGTGAGAAGGTTAGTCCTCACTAAATGACTTGGATCCTACATCTGAGCATTTCCATCTCCTAATTGTTTTCTGACTTACAAAGACTGTAATAAATGTGAGGGATTCAAACATGACAGAGATGAGTGCTGTGTCACAATTTGGCTAGATACATATTACAGTAACTTTGAAAAGATTCCCTCTGGACAAACTCATGCACTTTTATGAGTTTTTCATTTCTTTGCTTTTCTTCTTTGTACCTCTACCTCTAAGCAGTCAAAAAGGAAAAGACTGAGGAATAAATATTTTCCTCACATATTAAATTTCTTTTTAAAAATAGTTTCCAAAACAATTGTATGAATTATTCATTGCCTCTCTTTCTTTGTTCCTATTAATATCAGCTTCCCCAGCTCTGTTTGTTTGGGATTTTTTATCCAGTCCTTTCAGTGCTTTGCTCATTTCCACTGATGGGGTGCTATTTATTTTGCAAATTGAAATGCCTGCAACTAAACTATTAATCCTAGAAAGGCTTTGATAAAATTATTGCATATTTCAGAATAGTGGAAATGCAAAAAACATCTTTCACCTGTCTGAAGAAGGTTGCAATGCTTAACAATTTTCAACATGCATTAGAGAGCTACAGTAGACTAGCCAGAAAGGATCTGTCAATATTTGCTCCAAGGATGGGCTAGGGCTAGAAATCCTCAATGAAACAAGAAATCCATGTGCAGCCTTTAAATCAAGGCCATGAGACCCAGTATTCCTCCATATGGGTGAATGCCATAATCTCCAAGCTACAGGGTCACCATCTCTGTCTCTTTCTCTTGGGAGGGGGCATAAGAGGGGCAGCTAAAGAATCGTGAATGATATTCACATAGAGGTGTTGAGTCTTCCCTCACTCCCCATTTCAGCTCCCACACCACAGTTTAATTATTAGGGCAGGCTGCTATTCTGAATTGTTTCAAAGAGCAGAGAGAGCAAGTCCTGTGCTTCTCAATGATCTGTCTTTCAATCCAAGCTCTTTCACAGATGGAGACCTGAGGATGCTGTTATTTTTCTCACCTTTCAAAGAGAAGAGCAGTCCCACTATGACTTTTAAAAGGAAGACTGTAATTACCTTTTTTGAACCAAGGGCTCCAAGGTGCAATGCACTCAATACCAGATTACAGTGTAATGCTTTTTTTCTCATTATGGCTAAACAGAGCATGAAATGAGTGATTTCAGACACAGCTCTATGTAATTTCATTTGTTCAGAGTACAGAGACATAGGCATGGGTGTAGGAGAGCAGAGAGACACTCTCTACCTCTACTTTGACCTCTACCTTGCATTCCTGTGGCAGAGTAGAAGAGCTGTAACAGAAGACCAGATCCATCAGAACCAGGAGTGAGCTGTAGCCCAGAAGGGACTGTCACTGTCATTATCATCTGACAAACACTTTTAGCAGGAGCTGCTGCTTACAGCAAGCTTCCAGATGTTGAGGTTAAAAGTTATCCTACAGAAATGCATGCAGTTCTCCAAGCTGCTGGGCTCCAAACCCAGCTGTGCACATCCAAAGCCTTGCCTCATGAGCACACTGAATAAGTAAAACCTTCAGCTAGTTACCACATTTCCTCAGAAGAGTGGTTTAAAGGGAACACAAGCTCCCACTGCAGTGTCAGGAGAGATGAGAGCATTGCTGGCATCCTGTTGGTGTCATCTGCTCATAAACAGAGACCTGCCTCCCTGCTCTGGCAGCCAGACACAGACCACTCTAGGGAAGATGATCTGGGATTTCAAAGCCTGCATTTGTAAAATAAACATAACTACTGTACAAGCTCACTGGACAGTTGTGCCCTTAACTTTCCAGCATTTTTCTCAAGTTTCAGAGTATTGAGTTACAGCTGTTGTCCTGCCCATCTCCCAAAATGCTTTTGCTGACCAAAAGGTAGAGAGAAATGACACTGACCCTGCCCCAGGCATGAGACTCATAAGCCAGCACAGTTTTTGCCTATCAGGACTCTTGGTTGACACAGGGCTTTGCCAAACCCTCACAGCTGCTTCCAGGCCAATCCCAACCCCAGCCAGGGACAGCCAGCCCCTGGGACAGCCCCAGTCAGGGACAGCCAGCCCCGGGACAGCCCCAGCCAGGGACAGCCAGCCCTTGGGACAGCCCCAGCCAGGGACAGCCAGCCCCTGGGACAGCCCAGCCAGGGACAGCCAGCCCTTGGGACAGCCCCAGTCAGGGACAGCCAGACCTTGGAACAGCCCCAACCAGGGACAGCCCCAGCCAGGGGACAGCCAGCCCTTGGGACAGCCCCAGGCAGGGACAGCCCCAGGCAGGGACAGCCAGCCCCTGGGACAGCCCAGCCAGGGACAGCCAGCCCCAGGACAGCCCCAGTCAGGGACAGCCAGCCCTTGGGACAGCCCAGCCAGGGACAGCCAGCCCCAGGACAGCCCCAGGCAGGGACAGCCAGCCCTAGGACAGCCCCAGCCTGGCTAGCAGGCACCTCCCAGGGGATGGGGACAGCTAAAGCCAGGCTGGGCAGGGAGGGTTTGGAGAGCAGCAGCATCACCAGGTCAGGAGCTGGCAGCCCCAGGGGATGAGGGCTCATGGACAGACAGCTGCATTTATTGTGTGCACTTTTGCAAATGCTCATCAGATGCAAGAATTAATTTACTTGTGCTACATCAAATGAAATACTCAAATTCTAGTAAAACAGTCCCTGTGAAAACCTGGCTCAAATCTGAAAAAGCAATAAAAACATCATCATTTATGTCCTGCTATCTCCTCCCTGTATTTTGTTTCTTGATCTCAGTCCAGAATAAAGAAGCAATAAGCACAGTGAACACATCATTAAAATTCTCTCTTTTACTTCTTGTTGTCAGCAGAGTGTAGGGAAAAACAACTGGGATTTGGAGGGTTGCAGTGTTTAGGCCTGGAAGAGGTAAGAGTTTTTCTCAAGATAAAAAACACTTAGAGGCTATCATGTCTGTGGACAAGAATATAGCTATCATCCATCAGCTACAGCTCAGAACAAAGTGGCTGGAAACTTAGGAAGAGAAATCATAGTCCACATAGTAATAAGAAAAAATATATTACCATTGTGTTTAGCAATTCCTGTTTCTTGCAGGTGCTTTAGGAATGTCTCAGGTTTAGGCGTGTTCAGAAGAAATGCTAAAGGTATATAACAAGTAGAGTCCATCCCTCTAAACACAAATTGGGAGCCAAAGCTTTTAGAATTAATATTCAGACAATTGATACTTATCTATTAGGGAATTATTTTCAGAATACAAGAGTTTTTAATTTCCCTTAATTGTCAAGGCACTCTACAATGGAACACTTATAGAAGTCATTAATTTGGTGCATCTTCAGTAGTTTATTTTTCAAGGGTGCTCAGTATCTGCCATCAGAGCAGGGCTGTGCAGTGTTAAACACAGGCCTTGGGTTGTTTGAACAGTTTGAATCACAGAATGGTTTGGGTTGAAAGAAATGCACAAGATCTTGTTCCAACCTCTAGAACCTTCCATGCTCCAGAATGTCACAGGCTTTCTGTAGATATTCTGTTTTACCTATAAATCCCAATGTGGTTGCCTGAGTTGCTCTCAGGAGTTTAGGGAACAGAATTGTGTCTTCACTGTCATAAGCATTTGTCATTCCCTGAAACTCTTCTGGATGTGAGATGAAGAGCAAGTCCTTTGCATGCAGATATGAACTCTGACAATTTTCCTCCTTGGGAGATAAAAAATATATATATAGGAAAAAAAAAAACCTCAGAAAAAAAAGTAGGAAAGTACCTAGCAGGATATTAGAACTGTTTTAGATAATTCCTATTCAGGCATTAGTACTGAAAACAAGATGGGCTCCTGAAAAGAGCACATCTCACTTTCTTGTAGCTAAACAAAAAGTTTTGGTATTCCCAGAGAGATCATCCTCAGCAGACACATGGCATAACCTTGCTCTAGAAAATTTGGTCTTAGCTGATTTCCTGCCTGGATGACATATTCATAATGCTTACTCAGAAAGATGATTAATGATTGGCACCAAAATCTGTCTGTAGAGTTGTGCAGATATGGTTCTTCACACACAGGAATACTGAAAGTCAGGGTCTCACTGCTTCTGTTGCAGCAGTTCCTGGGCTTCCTCAAAATTTGGTCTTTGCACTGTAAGAAGGGCTTGAAAACAGAACCTCCAAATTAGTGATGCAGTAAATATATTTATTGTACTTCTAAACCACAGAAACTGAAACGAATAAAGGTGCAGGATGTGCTAATCTGCAGAAAGAACCATGAGTGGTAATTTATGCATCTCATAAACAACTAGTGAGCTGTTACTTTACAAGCTCTATTTTGAGGTTTCATTATCTCACAGAGTTAGGCAAATCTGCAACCTTTCACTCATTCAGCAATCTGCAGTGCTCAGTTGTGCAAAGTTTAGGAGTTTGAATAAGAAGGTGCCACTTAAAACAGGCAATTGTTAGGGAAAGCAGCATGGTACACAATTAGCCAGAGCAGTACTTCAAGCAAGAATCTGCAGCAGTAACCTGCAGGAATAGCACAGGATGCCTTAGAGCAGAAATAGAGTTTAGGCAAGCACAAACCACAGTGAGCTCAGGTTTGTGGTCAGTATTAGCATACACTAATAACCCTCAGCCAAACATCTCAAATAATCGTGAGAGATGTGAGGAATTGCACCATCACTTGTATCCTTGAGCACCATAGATGGCACTAGCAGTCATTTTGGCAGTCTTGAAACAGCCTGGAGAGTGGATGACTTTTCATCAAGTTATTCATTGCATTTGGTCAAGTCGTGTTCCTGACAGAGCCAGCATGATTAAAATGGTCAGATTCTTTTAAAGAACACAAGAGGTTTCTCTTAGACATTGTCCATGAAATCAGACTTATACTTCTTTGTGAGGCTACAGAGCTAAGCAAAAGTCCAAGGATGGACTCACATCATCTGACATGATATTCCATGCACCACAATAAATTATGCTATTCCAAACTCACACATGATGGCACCTTATTAATTTCAGTTGGAAATGAAATTTTGCTGGATCTTCAGATTCTCACTTCTATCTTCTGCTGAAGCACTGAGTAGGATACTGTCCAGTAAAATTTTTAATAAAGCAGTTCACAAGCTCAAAAAGGTTCATGTGATTTTCAGTCAAAAGGGACTCTATATATATTTATGTCTGTATATGTGGCCATGTTGTGTGTAGCAATGTTTAAATATAGGCACGCATATTCATCTGTATACCCCATTAAAAGCATTTTTTAAAAATTATGTAAAATACAGTTTACCTTGCAGTATATAAACTAAAGGAGAAAAAAACATCAGCAGCTTGCATGTGCTGTTCCTGGATTTACAGTTGTCCATTGGCTCACTGATGGGTGGGAGCACATCTGCTGTTTCTATTCAGAGTTGTTCATGAGCTGTGTGGTCTAACCCCTATAGGTGGTGGTCAGGAATAGCAGAAAAGACTGCTTGACTCACTGAATAAAGATTCTATTTTCTTTTCAAGTCTGAGTAACTGAGTTCTCATCAAAGTGAGAAACTGACACCTCATTGTGAAATTACTGATAATACAAACTGGCCTTCAGAGTTTTGATTCAGCTTTCAGTGTCACTTGGTAGCTTCACCCCTCCCATTTGTCTTATTTTCTACCTCTTCCACACAGAAATTGTCTTCTGCTTTAGAAAACTTTTACAAATGTTATATGTTCACCTTGCTCTTCAAACCCAGGCACTTCTACACACAACCCTAGTGTCATCTACCCATCAAAGGAATATTTTTTGGATGGATCTATCCATCAAAGGGAGATGCCAAGAGAGGGTTATCACAGACCTTCCTTGGGCCTCCATCCCTGACACATGAAGATTGCCATGTAGGGTCTCTGATGGCAGGATGAGCTCTGGGACTCAGGGACAAGGGTCCAAGAAAATGCCACTGGAGTAATTCCCAGCTGGGAGCATTTCACCAGTGATGCACTGAGCTGGTATTCCAGGCAGTGTGCATGGCTGCTCCCTTGCTGCTGTGATACCACAGGTCAAAACAGGTATTATATGGAATGTGGCACCAAGAAAATCCTCTCTCTAATGCCTCTAAGGAAGGCACATGAGAATCATTGATAATGAGTGAAGCAACTGGGCAAGGCTCATGCACAGACCAAGAGAGCTGGCAGAATTGGGTATGAGAAGAAAGCAAAGTCATCAAAAATTTCCTTAGATTAGGTTCACTCCTGAAAGAAGATGGAAGATTACAGCAAGAATTACTGCTCTCTCAGGCAAGAGTTTTATAGAAATTTGATTTGAATATTCAATGCATTAGAGCTGCTACAAAAAGGGGCTCCTGGAGAAAATCTCTCATAGCTAGAATTTTGCAAAAATGAGTAATGATAGAGAATTAAATAAATAAATAAATGTTATTTTAGATATTCTGGTTCAAACACCTAAATTACTTCTATCCTTCAATTTTTGTGTGATGTCAGAAAAGTCCAGACAAAGTACAGATAAACTGGTAGTGCAGATAAAGACCTGTTTTGTTGCTGAAAATATCAGTTTGAGGTTGCACTTTCAGAAATCCTAATCATCACATTGGGCTTGGACTTTTTGGAAGAGTGACAGTCCTTCTCCAAGCAGATTTTCTCAATAGAAATTGAAGACTATACTGTTCAACATGTGAGCCAGGCTCTACCTCTGCTTTAATTTTTCAATGTATATTTACAAAAAGATTAATAGGATGCTTTAAAAATAGTAAAATGAAAATTATCTAAACCCAAACAGCATCTGCTGTGATGGAAAGCAAATTGTTTTTCTCTTTTCTTGCAGGTCAGCAAGTTTAGGCCCTGAAACACCATTTTTTATAAATCAGAGCATAGTTTCATTACCCAGTACAGAACCTCTAGGGCACAGCAGTTTGGTAAAAGCATATATCATTTCTGTACAGCAAAGTAGTTTGCCACCAAGCAACACCAATCCCAACATTTTGGAGTGGTTTTCTCCTGGATTTTGGTTTAAGTCAAATGTGTAGGAAGCATTCCATTTCTGCTTTTAATCCATTTGAAGTGTATCTCCTAGACAACTTGTCAACCTCTTGTAAGGGCTTCACTGGTGAGAGCCTTGTGTTTAGTAAAAGAACTGTAACAAAGAAACTGCTTTGTGGTCAGGGCAGTTATATTTCTGTCAGGTTCTCTTTCTGTGTTTGAATGATGACTATCTTTCACTTCTGCATTGAGAAATTACTAAAATTATGAGGATTGTCATGCTGTCAGAGTCCTTATCGTTTGAGGTTGTGTATTCCCTTTGTTTCTGTAACTATTTTTGCAATGCTACATAATAAAAACATTTGCAGTATCACTGTGCAGTCACCTAGAAGTATTCAGGCATAGGTAGAAGGGTAGGTTTGACATTTTAAGAATTTATAATAGATGGCCATAAGTCCAAACAAATTTACATCCTGATTCAAATGCTGTTTCTTTGTTACAGCTTGCTATGAATGCTGTGAGAATGCTGTGAAATGGGGTAAGTGTAATGTAAGAGCTGGATGAAATTTTCCATTCAAAACATCTTTTCTGACCATCAATAATGATGGATTGAAGAAGGGTGCATAAGTCATCTCTCACACAAGTTTTCCTTCTGCATCTTGCAGAATCTGTGGAGACTGCTCCAAACCTCGTGCTCCAGCACTGCCTCCAGCCCTTGGACACTTCATCTCTAAGGCTCCCCCTGATCCAAATCCACCCATCCTCTCCTGGCCTTGCAGTTCCACAAAGCAAAGAAGACATATAAGAATATGGAAACCCCTTTCTCTACAAAACCCAGGACTGTGACTGTTCAAAGCAGTTTGGAAATCCATCTAATTTTTTTTTTTTATTAAGTAGACATTTAATCTTTTTTTTTTTTATCCTCTCTTTTCTGATTAAAAAAAATTTTTGTCATTCCAAAAACCAAAATGACTAAGAAAAGTTATGTAACAATTTAATGATTCATTACAATTTTTTAAATTTCCATTAAAAAAATAATTGAACGACATTCTCAAATGAAAAATAGATTGATTTCAACCAGCAATATCTCTTGATTGAAATACTTTCATTACTGGGGGAGCTATTCAGAAAGGCTTCAGTAGATACATTTGTGGAAGTATGTGACTTAAAACACATCTGTGCTTTATGTAACTTTTGTTGTGTAAAACCCAGCCTTTCCATCATGACCACAGTCTACACCATCTCTTAGAGTCCAGGTATTTTGGGCTGAAGTCTTCAGGGGCTGGATACAGTGGAGTGGTTTAAATCAGCAGGACTCTTCACACACAGTAAGTGAGTTACCTACATGGTTTGCACAGAATATTTAGAATATTCTTTTACTGAGCCATTCACGATGATACTACTGTTTTAAAACCTTCAAAGTTGATTTTAGAGAATACAGCTGAAAAAGACACTGCTCAGAAGCCTTTAACTGCAAATCTAATTGTTACTTCATCTTGTGTGACAGTTAAACTAAATGGAAACACACTGGAACATCATAAACTAATCAATTAAATCATGCTTTCACTGTAGAACAGCAACAAAAATCTGTAAGAAATTCAATATTTGCCAATAGCTAATATTCTCTTCTTTCTAGAGAAAGCATCAAATTCTATCAGCAAAGTGAAAAAACAGTAAGTGGTTTTCTTTTAGGGCTGGCAGCCTCTTAAGGAAGCATATTGTAAATGAAATATCACAGAGGGAACTCATCTAAGAAGCTGAAAAGATAGAGCTGCTTGTCTGTAGAAGTCTTCATTAAAACTGGAGAGAGTTCAGGAGGAGCTCTGTAATTTTCAGAAGAGCTTCCAGTCTTATTTCCACCATTTACTAGAGTTAGGAGTGGAGCCACCTCCCTGATCAATGGCAATTCAGGAACCTGGAATTTATATCAAATGAGTCACCATAAAACCATAACTGCTGAAATTCTCTTGAATATAAATTCTTACCAGTGGTACTTAGTACCATTGTAGACAACAAGTATCCAGGAAAAAGAATATTTAGAGATTCTCTAAGCAGTCCAAATATAGACATCTAAGTGTCCAAAATGTAGATGATGTGACTGCAATGATTCAGCCAAGCATCCATGTCAGGGAAAGCTCATCTAAATGGCATTGTGGGCTCTGCTCTAATTTATCTTAATGATATCACCACCTTAGGGCCATTTTCTCATTTTCCTTTTGAAGCTAAAGGCTATTCCTGAGGGAAAGGAGTTATATGAGCAGTTGATAAAAGAAAGAGAATGTCCTGTTTTGAGGCAGACATGATTGCAGGGGCCTGTTGAGGCTGGTGTCCATCAGCATCAAATTCACAGCACTAGACAGAATTCCACAGGGCTTTCTGTACCCATTCTTTTGGAGTTAGCAGCTGTTAACACTGCCTTTGACTATGTGCTTACAAAACAAATCCTTTCTCTTCTGTGTCTTCAATCTGCTACAGTCCTACTTACAGAACTGGTCAGGTTTCATCTCAATATTTACAGCTTCAGTCAGGATATTTTTTCTATTTTAATTTTAAACTTAGATCTCTGGCATTATGGTACTGAGGCTCCTGGTCAATGCAAGTGTACAGCAATCTGAGGAAACCTTGAAACCATGTGCAGT
Source organism: Oenanthe melanoleuca (assembly GCF_029582105.1). Classification (NCBI taxonomy): domain Eukaryota; kingdom Metazoa; phylum Chordata; class Aves; order Passeriformes; family Muscicapidae; genus Oenanthe; species Oenanthe melanoleuca. The sequence goes on from NC_079336.1 coordinate 13,024,526, forward strand.
TTCCCCAGTAATACTCAAGGGTAATAAACTACAGCCCAATCCACTGAATCCATTAAATGTTTGAACACGAAAGCTCAGAGAGCTGAACTTGAAGTTCACTCTGCAATAGGAAGTAAAACTTCCTTGGTCTTAAAAGTCTGCCACATTGGGCTCTCATCTCTCCCACCTGCACTGAAAAACTGTACTAATGTATTCTCAGACACTGAGATCCTTTGGGCAGGGTTCTCAGCTGTGTCACAACACTGAAAAAATGACTGGCCATAGTTAGTGCCCTAGAAATCCCTATGGATGTGGTATTAAAGGGCAGTGACAAAAGCACAAGCATCAGTCCTGCTCTTGTCATGCCTGTTTTCTAAAAAGTGCAGAACCAAAATGGACCATCACTGCTGCTGAGAGTTCTAGTTCAGTTATGCCTGTGCTTAACCTGCAGCACTTCCATCTGGTTTCCTCCTATAACTTCTCTGCTTGATGGGAATCATAGCTTCCAGCTAACTTTCAGAGCCTGCATGTCACATTTCAGCAAATCATCTCAAGCCAGGGATAAGGACAGAACATATTGCGTGTCAGCACTGTAAACTGTAAGCAAGTTATCGGTATGCAAGGTGCAAATCATTGCCTAGAGGAGACTTGACTTTATGTTACAAATCCTCCAGGTCAAAAATAGTTCATGGATAGGGAAAAAAAAAAAGAGAAAGTGATTTATCTTCATTTAGTTAGCCTTGTTTTCATCCTTCTGGACTTTTAACTTTTTATTTTTCATTTTGTTTTGTTTTGAGGGCTCTGAACTTCAAATCTCTTCCAGTGATTTATTATTGATTTAATGTACCTTTAAATTTTACCCTTCAATTAATAATTTTAAATGTCATAGGATGTTGTCCCTTTAAACCAAGATTGTGAACCAATATGCAGGGATGACTGTACTTGACCTAGTTAGGGCTGAGCTTTCTGTTACACAAGACAAAAAATAAACTTGGATCACTGAGTACTCTCACGCTCACACAAGATTGGCACTTTCTTCCCTCACTATAGATCAGTAAATGATCAGTCTTTGTATCAAAGATCCAATTTATTTGCATAAGGCAAAATTGAGAAGAAACTATCAGAGATGCTACTTTGCTTTTTGAGGCAACACACACTTTTTATTATAATATACAACACCCAGTACTGGAGATCCTTCTCTACAGCTGCAACTGTTTGGCCACACTGCATTATAATATTCTCAGAAGTGATGAGCTTGAGATGGCTTCTCAGCTTTTTTAATATGCATTCTGGTCTTGTCTAAAGAACTTAGCTGAGACTGAGATTCATTCTCCTTGGTATTAGAGGTTCAGATATATATTCATGTATATAAATATAAACATGAAATACCTGCCCTCATAAGGTAATAATTTAAATGGCGTGATTGATACAGAAGAGGTAAAAGAACCTGTCACTAATTTCAAGAAACCTCCATGAATCCATGTCCATGCCTTTGTATGCATGAATCCACCATGTCTTCAAAAACTACACTTGTGCAGAAGTGTTTAAAACAAAAAAAACATCATGGTCTGGACATCCTCTGTGTGCAGATCAAGAGCACTCAGCTGGGTGGATGCACATTTTGAAATGTGTGTTTAGTGCTTGTAGAAATCATGGGCACAGCACCTAGAAAATGTCATGGCTCACCCTCTGTTATTACACATGACTAAACTCATACTTGCTACTGAGCATTGTTTATTGCATATTCACAGAGCCCCATGGGAGGTGCCTTCCCTCACCATGCCATTAAAGAAGTGTAAGAGCAGAAATTTCTCTGTGCCCTGTATCTTACCTCCAGTTTGCAGAGGCTATAACAGGTCTGCTAGATAACCTGGAACCTTAGTTTGGGGCTTGATGAAAACATCCATGGAGGTTGCTATTGCTACGTGAGTTTGTAAGCCAAGAATTGACATCCACAATCAGATTTTCTGGAAATGATTACAGTAATCCCCAAAATGAGCTTGACACTATGTTGTCAGAGCTGTTCCAAGTCTCTTGGTGTAAATGTGAATTTGCCCTCCAGTTTGTTAACTGTCTTGCAGTGATTTTAGTAATGGTCAATGTGGTGGCTAATTCACCATTGCATTCTTATTTTTGCTTCGGGACATCTTTAGCTGAAAGTCTTGACTCTGAAAAACTTCCTTAGCTTTTTGAATGTTAAGAAGCCAGCTCAAATATCTCTGGCAGCATGCAGGAATTATGTATTCTGTCTTTGTTCTGCACAGACCAGGGGTAATATTCTCACAGGATCCTGTGTATTGAGCCCCCACAAATGTTATAAAATTATATCACTACTATTCTAAGCAGATGATGATGAATCATCTCCTGCCTTCCAATGCTACTGTTTCCTTCAATATCAGCACTATCCAGCCCTCAAGTGATACTTGATGTTACAGATCTTAACTTCTGTTTTCTAGTGAAAAAGAAAATGTCGTAGTAATTCAAGATGCAACCTTGAATGCAACTAGCTTTGCTTGTACTATTTCTGGCATAGAAAACAGCAGAAATCAAGTGGATTGATCTCTCTGAGATCTCAAAGCAGCTCCACTGCAAAGTCCACAGCCAGCCCTGCAAACCAGGCAACAGTCCCCAAGTGATGGGTTAAACACTCCTTTACAGCTGGGGAATAAAGGGAAGGCATTGTGCAAAAACAATCTCTGGGAAGATTATTTTCCTCTGATGAAGAAAGACAACTTAAAAACTTCCCCCACAAACTGAGAAGTGACTCATAGCCCCTCATCACTAAGTGAGCCACCTCTCATGGACCTGGTGAGCTTGGCTGTATCTGTATTAGTAAATCCAACCTGGCTGAGACTCAGACAGAGCACTCCCTCCTGATCCTTGCCTGCTGCATCCCACTGCAGCTTCCTTCAAACTGCACACAACACCCAGACTGGGGACAGGGCTCAGCACAAGCCAGGGACTATCCCCAGTGTGGATGATTCTGATTTTGTTTAGAAAGACAGCTTACACTAATGAAAGTCTTTCCATGCTCCTCATCTTCCACCACACATGGTAATCCTTAAGTCACTGTGGAATTATAGACAGAACTTAGCAGGCTCATGATTCAAACTGTCCTGCTCCAGCCTAGACTGAAGAAGTCTATTATCTTTCAAACTGATGAACCACAACCATTACACCCTGCAAACCATTAACTCTCTTGATGCCCCAATTGCTATGTCTTCTTTAAGCCCCAATCCCAAAATGTACATTATTTGGGATAAATTACTTGTTTAACTTAAGCAGAAAATAATCAGAGTAAGCAGAAAATAATCAGAATACTAATTCTCTTTTCTGGTGCTGTAGCTCTGACTCTGAAATGCAGCTGGATTTCTGTAAGAATATCTCTCTTGCTTTGGAATAAAAGGAGTTTTTCTTAGAAGGAAAAGATCATATTGTGAAATCAAGATGAATCTCTTACTGTTTTTTGTCTAAGCAAACAAAGGTTTTGAGAGAAGAAATTCACATTTTGCAGTATCTAAAAATAAAGGAGCAACTACATTAGTATGTTTGTGACATTCATACCTCTAGCAGAAAAGGATGGACACCTTGACCCTGGGCTGTCTCCCCAGATCTGTGGCCATGTGTGACTATTCTTTACTTCACCTTCATAACACACACAAATTAAGTGTTCTTGAAACTGCAGAATTTTACTTTCTCTGTTGTATATATAAATCCAAGTATCAAATAAAATAATCATGTCCTAATGTAAGATTGATGAACACAATGATCAACAGAATGACATTGGGACTTCATCTAGAGTGGGATTTGTATCACATGCTCATCATGGCTGTCTCTTTGGATACTTTAATACTCAATGAAAAAAGACAGTGAATGTAAATAGCAATTAATTCCATTCTTCTTAGACCCTGATTTGGAGAAGACAAAAACATTCAGAAATGGTTATCTATCTTTCCTTCTGGGAGAAAAATTAAATATCCAGAAGAAATTTTGTAAATTTTCCAAAGATAGTTGATTATTATTTGTTACCTACAGGGATAGTTTTCGCAAAACAGCTCTTTAACTATTTATAGCAAATATTCTATGCCTGCTCACATTCAAGGATAAATGCTACCTTTCTTTTGCAAATGAGTTTTATCCACTATAGATAAAGTTCACTTACAGCACAGTATTTGAATTCTGGAATAAGCATATCCAATCAGCTATCCTCCCCATCACCAATAACTCAGTTTGCTTCCCTTTGACAGATATTAAGTTATATTTTATAGCAAAATATCAACCTTCTTTTCAGGGAAAACCCCAGATCTTGAAAGACCATCTAGAATTTTTGGTGTGTTGAGCTGGGACTTGATTAATTTTTCCCTGACACACATGGTAAACAAGGCTTAATCTCTTCAGCATTTCACTTCTGGGAATACAAGAGTTATTTTTGATCTGTGTGTTCCACATCCCCCTTTGTGAACATTCATTTTCAAAACACTTAGGAGAATTCATTAACAGAGGTATAAAGTCTGCTCACTGCTTCTTACAATGAACAGGATAAAGAAAAAGTTTAATTGCTTGTTTTCTGCTAAAAATAAATTGATTTCCTGCAACAATCAGAATTCTACAGGGACTCTGATTACAGTAAATATATTGGTTAGAGAAAAGACTTGAAAATGAAAGCTGTCCAGGTTATTGGGAATTCTCATGTCTCTTTGTGACACTTAACATGGCTTGTCCTCAGTTTACATATTACTAAACTAAAGATTGCAGCAAAACTTTATTTCATAAGATATGAAATTTTTTCAGTTTGCTATTATTTTTATTACTCACTTTGAATTCCTTAAATTAAACTACATTAAGTACATAATATATTTCCTGGTAGACCACAGGACTTCAAGACATATCTACTAAAATAAGCCAAACCAGAACACAAACAGGTCTGTAAATGGAGTTTCTGAGTATTTAATATTGCCAGTGTTGAAGCAGACCAAGGAGGAGCTAGCCTGGTTTCAGATGCTGAGGATTCAGTCTTTGGGCCAATAGAAATATTGAATTCAAGACAGAAAAGTCCCAGTTTGGAGATGGATGTTGCCAGCTTGTGAAGGGTCAGTTTTGGTACAGTGGGGAGCACGTTACTCCTGCAGGTCACCACCTGCACATGGAGCATTCTGAGATATAAACATTCCCACAGATCATGGGAACAACTTGTTTATGAAAAGAAACAGTGCACCCATTTTTCTCAGCCCAGAAAAACGGAAGTTCAGAGGTTGATATAAGTGTTGCACAGCAGGAATAAACTGTGAATTCCCTTTTATATTTTTTTAAAGTGGCTTAAAGGAAGGATAGCTCAAAGAGCCTGTCATTAACTGGGAAGAATTTCTGCTGTAGGCAATGGTTTACATATGATCCAGTCCTGTGGTCTAAAAGTTGTAACCACTGGAGGCAGTACAGTGGTCTAAATAAAAAGGTCTTGTGGGATCGGGTAATTTCACATCACAAAAAAATTAACACCACTGTTACTGGAACAAACTGAACTCCTTTGTTTGCAGTGCTAGAAGTAATACACGATAGAGAAACATTGTGAGCTCCCTTCCTGATGTGGTCCATAGGCATTGGGACCAGCTAAACAATGTCCTCAGTGGCCTTGGCAGAGGCACGGGCCACTGAATATTCTCTCTCTATAAACACCCTGCAAAGGTGTTTGCAGGGCATTTTCATAGCATGGACATGCTTGTTGTTGGCATGGACTCAGGATAGAGATTACAGAAATCAGACAGAAATCAGGAATGAGGTGAATTGATAGAGAAGTAAAATTGTTTAAAACCCCTCTCCATTCTTCCTGTAGTATTTCTTCCAAGTTGTGATTGACTACGTATTCCTTAGAGCAGAACTTGCATGCCTATCTTTAACAGCACCATCTGGTGATTCCCAGCACTGTAGCAGATTTTACTCCAATGAACTGGGCATGTAAAAATTATGACTATAGCACCTGAAGGTTGTGTGAAGGTCTCATTTTTTGAGTAGGAATCAATTACACAGCTTTCCAATACATAACTATAATGTGTCCTAACCAGAAGCAAGTGCCATATTTTTTGCAAACACTATAGCCTGTTCTGTAAAAATCTGCCTCTGGATGATATTGAGGTGCATGTAGCTGTTTTGAAATGCTTCTGTTACATTTTGAGACACAAGTGGTAAGTATCTGTTTCTACATTCGAAACTTGTGTAATATGCATAGTTTCTTTATGAGATGTGATATCCTGCTTGGGTAATTTTTTTTTTAATCTCATGCCAGAAAGAATCCACTTTAAGCTTATGGTACCAGACCAAAATAAAAGAAATTATAGTGCCTTAGAGACTTAGACAAAATGTCAGTTTTCAAAGGCACTCATTTAGATACAACTAAGAAATGTCAATATTAAGTTGGAATAATGAGAAAGAATGATGTGTAGAGGAAACAGTCTACATAGGAAGCTCTGATGAATATTTAAATGATTGGAATCAATGTTTACTTTACTTGGGTTAGCACTGTAGGATATATCTCCTAAGCAAAGAAAAAATAAGTCTAAGGAAGCCAGAAAAACTTTTGGAAAGTTATTGCAATCAGAATGGCCAACCAGTTATTTTATTGACAACTTCTTGTGCTACATCTCTGAACTTCATGGCTTAGAGCCCACAGATCTCTCTGGGACTCTGATCCCACAGCCAGGGGGAAGGCTGTGCTGGAGGGGGCTCCACACAACAGGTGTTGCCATTGTTTCTGCTGCTCTCTGGAATGCCCTGGCCTCTGATCTGAGACATTCTGCTTTTTCTTCCTTGCTCTTAAACCTAGACTTAAAGAAATATTCTCAATATATAAATATCTGGGTCTGCAATGTTTTTAGATTATTTTTGATTAGTATTTAAGACTCAGTTTATATCAGGCCTTAGCATGTTTTGGTGGGAAGGTCTCCTGCAAATAAAATGGAATTTTTGGGTAGCACATAGAGCTGATAAAACTGCCCTGAATTTGATGTTATCTGTGGATATCAGATACAGTCAAAAACTCCAGCCCATGGCACTTCCAAGCATTCATATGCAACATAACATGTGGAATATATAAAAGACTCTGATTCAAAGCATTTCACTCGGATTTTTTTGAAGCCAGAAGTTGAGATCAGCTCTTCAGATGCATTACTGCTAAGAACACTGATTGAAAAATAACATTGGACTTGCAAAAGTCTAGCTTTACATTTTATATTCACTTCTAGTTCCAATTTAAAATGCGATCCAAGATCTGTCTTGAGAAATAATCTGCAAATGTAGGAAAGCCTGTATGCACAGTCTATAATTACAGCAATAAAGTAGAAGGAACTGCTTATTTTGTTGGTTTCTTTTTACAGAACCATTTCCACATCCTGTTTTGTGTGGTGGTTTTTCCAAAAAGAAAAAAAAGATTGTACACATGGTGAGGAGCAGAAAATCCCCCATGGGGGTACGTTGATCTTTCCACGATGAGGATGGGAAGTGAAAATTGATTCAAGTTTTTTGCAATATTAATGGCTGAATGTAAACCACACCAACAACTAAGTCTTAATGAGTGACACCCAAGTTAAACAGGAAAAGAGGAAAAAAGTCTGAGCCAAACCAAGAGTAACTGAAGAGCAAAATGCTATTACAATCAATAGCTGCCCCCAACAGATTGAATGCATCTGTGCAAAAGATGGGTCAATTTAACATTCCACCAAGGCAAAGCCCAGGCAGGGTGTGGCAGCTCTTGTGGGAGGATGGGGGCTACCTGTGGTGACATTGTCCCACTGGCTCTTTCCTTGTGCACTCCTGGAATGGCCTGGTGGAGCTGCCATGGGCTGACTGTCACATCTGGACACCACCAGTTGTGTTCACAGCAGCAGTCACACCACAGCAAGGTCTGGGTGCTGAGATCCAGCTGCTGCCTGTTACTAGTTCACAAAAAGGCACCAGGCTTTGTTAGATTCCTTCCTGAGGACTGGATTTAAAGTCACTGGTAGCTGGGTCACCTCAGCTAAGTGTCTAAAACTGTGAGTGCTACAAATCACCCCCACGCTGCACGAAACAAAGTCAAAATGTGATCAGCAGGGGTATGGCCAGTGGCAGGGTATGGCTACATAAAAATATGTGCTTGCACAAGCTGGTGATTAGAGCATGGCTAACATTCACCAGGTTCAATGGGAACCATGTGCACAGAGAGGCCTCTTCAAGGCAAGGCACCAACAACAACTTGCCCAAGAACCAAAGTCATTAATTGTGCCTGTTTTCCTTTATGAGAACTCACCCATCTCTATCACACTGCCTTTATTGCCTAAATTATGTAAACATATAAGAGTATAATGTAAAGAGGAATTAACTGTTAAAGGGAAAAATATGTTTCGATTTCTCTTGTGGTAACGTTTTATCATGTTACTTCATCTACTTGTTCTAACTCAAATTCACTGTGGTAGCTGAAATTTCAGTTTAAAAATAAATATATTTCACATGGGAAAAAAAAAAAAAAAAGAGAAACTACATGAAGAACAATCAAGCCACAATAGAAAACACACAGTCTATAAAAATCACTGGTCCATTCCAAAAAAAACCCAAAGCTGTTTATGATCAAGTCAAACACAATTTGAACTAAAGGTTTTGCAGACAATACAGTGCAGGTGGGATGCTGTTTACTTCAGCAGGATTTTACAAGCATGTACAAAAATTAATTAGTGTAGACAGGGCGAAGGAAATCAGGAATGCTCAAATTATTATGCAAATCAAAAAATAAATAAAATACAAATAAAAAGGTTAAAAAATGGATGGAAGTTTTTTTAAATATCTGGAAGACGTTGCCTGCTGAAATAATTTTACTTTGTGATGTAATTATTACACATACAAGCACATAATTGCTAAGATTTCAGCTGCATCTGGACACTGTACTCATCTTGGAGAAATAGCACCTACACCATAAATAAAGATCAGGTTAACTCAAATTTATTTTATATTTGGATTGAATAAGCATTTGCAGTTTTCAAATTGCATTTGAATAAGCAGTTGCAACTGCAAAACAGTTTTCTCACAAGACTGTAGTGACTTAACAACCAACATTCAAGACTTAACAAAAAATATTACCTTACAGCCAAAGGCTAATGCAGGTTGCTGGGAATGTGGCTTTCCCTGCTCTTGTACTCACAAATCACCTGCATCTCCCTTACCCAGAGGGTGAGAAAAGAGGGGATGTTCCAAATATTACTGGTTGAGGTTGCTGTACATTACATCATTGCCAAACTTTCCTTGGCATGGGAACAGGTTCCTAGATTATCCACCTGCTCAACAAGTGTCCTCATCATTAGGTTAGAGATATTTTTTGTCTTTTCTCAGAGCCAGGATATGCCACAGTCAAGCAGAAGATGCTGTTGCCTGATCATTATGCCACTGACTCGAATTCAGTTCCTTACCCAAAATCAGACAGATAATTCACATGCAAGCATACTTCTCAAATGATTTATACAGCCAGAGTTGGATGTACTTTGAGGAACAATTCCTTCCATCCTTCTTCAGAAAGTCTTTATTCCTATTGAACAAATGAACAGCTACCAGCAAAATTCAGCTCAGCCCTTCCTTTCACACCTATGATTTGGTGTTACCTGCAAACTTGCCATTGGATCTCTTCTATTCCAGCTGCCCAAGAACTAAATATACAGGAAGAGGGGAAAGCAGCAGGTTCTAGCAGCTTCACAAGTGTTTCCATTATTTCTTCTGCGTTTCCTTCAAGCCAGCAAAACCCTTATTTTCCATTTGAATGCAGTACTTTGTGGCAAGACAAATGCAATTTTTGAGGAGTCTTAGGTGAAAATCCAAAGCAGATTTACTTTTCGGAACCTTCAGCCCAAATTTCCCATCCTCACCTCCACTTTGACCAGAGAAACAAACAAATATAACAAAAAATCAGTCATGCCTAAAGCCATAATTGTCATATTTTAATTTGGCAGAGCAATAGATTAAGTGGCTGTTTGGTTGAGTTCTGCATATACAATTGCACAGCACTCTCATTCTAACTTTGCTGGAGCAATTATTGTGACTTTCAATATTAATCCTAATTATAGGACTAAAATGCTTTCATAAATAATTTTAAACACTGTTCAAATGACTAATAAATATAATGAAGAGCAAGTATAAAGCAGGATGTATCCAGTTAAATTACTCTTCAGTGTCCAATATCCATGGCATGTTTAATGATTATACTTCTGTCCATCTATAAATAATTATAATTATTTGCATTTATTACTATCAAACCCAGTAATTTGGCTAATTACTACAAACTGTAGTTAACATATTTTCAGTTTTCAGCAATAAGTCATTTCTTAATTTCTAATTATCACCATGTCCTTTATTTCTCTTATTCCTGATGTCATTTAGCTTTGATAAAGTGTCAAAAATAAGTCTTCCAATATTTCATAGCAATATATTCTCCTTCATTTAAACAATAGATTTTCATCAGTACACAAGTATGTCACAATATATTACCTGGAATGATGTTACAGCCTGTAACTTTCAGTGGGTATTGGACCATTCAGTGGCACTCTCATAACCTGATAGCCCTCTTTGTCTTCTTCATAGTGACAGCTGTGAGTCACTCTGAGGGTTGCAGCAGTTTAGAAGTCACAGTGTGAGCCTTACTGCAACACATTCCTATTAGTGCAATTCTATTGACTTCATTGGAATTACCCTTCATTTACAGAAGCATTATAAGAAGGCTTTTTACCTTTAGAGATTCCTGAAAAATTGCATCAGCTGAAAAGCATTTGAACTGGTCAGAAGTCCTACAGCAGAATACTTTTATGCCAAGAAATATTCTTTCATAGAAATAAAGATGTTCTATGGAGACCTTTCAGAACAGCATGGAGCAAAGGTTCCCTCAGGATCAAGCCTGCTAGATGGGCTTGCAGACTGTGCAGCTTCTGGCCACTTCACCTACTCCCTCAACAATGCACATGAGGGATTGTGGGAATCCTGGATTTCACCTCATCAGGTCTCAAGTGCTGCACAGATGGCCTTTCAGGAAATTTTGTAGACTCCTCTACAGCTTAGAGGTTCCCAGTCAACAAGGGGACAAGAGTCCAACTTTCAAACTCATTGCTCCTGAGCACCTGAACCCCCACAGGCTGCCAGCATTCATGGCTCCAGCTTACTGCACAAGTCACCATGGCTGGTGACTCTGGGTCAGCCCATTGGAAGGACCACACTTGTAAAAACCTACATTTACTTTAGTAGAAAAATTCATCATTTCTGTCATTAATTCCTTCATAAAACAGAATTGCTTTTTCTCACATAGTTCTTATTGGGACTGCCATTGTGCATCAGGCTGTTATGAGCAATGAATGGCAAGATTTCTATTTTGCTTTTGTGCTGATCATTTTCACACATCCCAATTCACAGTCGGAACAGCCCAGAAGCCTTTCACATTTTATGTGAATGTGTAGTTCAGGTCACCATGTATCCACAGGGAAGTTCTGACTAGCAGGATGCACTCTTCAGAGCCTTGAGCCTTTTGGTGTTGTTTGTTACCTCTCAGAGAGCCTGCAAAGAAATTTCCCATTCCAACTTGATTGTGATTTATACCTGCAATGAGCTACAGCAGCAGAAAACAGAGCAATTCAGGATATTTTCATGGACTGCAAATACTAGTCCCATAAAAACATGGGACATTGCTCAAATTCCAATTCTATTCATTATACAGATAAAGTGAGGATTAACATCATTTATTTATTCTCTTCCCTTAAAAATGTTATGAGCTGGAAAAACTCTTAATTTTGCTGCTTGCCATTTATCTTTTCAGGGATATGAAAGAGCTCTTGAAAAGGGATGTAAATTTCCTTTTATTGGTCAGAATAAAGAGGTTTATGTTTAAGAGAGGAGTTGTGGCTGATGTTAGAAAGAAGCCCATGAAGTTAGATGCACACCCATGCTAGAGTAGAGGGACTATTCATGAATCATCCATTCCTACCCAAATATTATCCCAGCTACCAAAGTCAGTGTTGGTTCATGCTCCCAATTGCACAAGTGCTGGCCTTGAAACACAAACCTGCCCAAGGGTTATTTTAATTGGTACAGCCAGCTTTTCCAAAAATGTGTGTTTGCAGACCATGCTTGCTATGCTCCAACATGTCCCCTTGCAGCCTTTCTCCATGGCTTGTCTTCTTGCAAGACCTTCACTGCTCAGCCAGTTTACCCTGTAGTCCTCTGAGAAACCTGGGCTGGGTGCCACAGACTCTTTCTGTGCTCTTGGCAAGCCATTTAGGGTCAGAGTCTTATTCACACTTAATTTGAAAGTATTCCCTTGGTTTTAGTGGGATGACCCAAGTGGTGAATTACTGCACAGGGACAGTGAGTAATGAAATTTTAGACATTTGGATATTTTTCTAAGAGTCAGGCAAGAACCCTATCCTTGAATCTGGGTACATGAATGAACATTTCTTTTATCTCAAACAAATTTGAGAAAGGTAACTTCTGAAGAAAAGCTATTGCAAGACACATCCACAAAGTGAATCTTCTTGAATTAGGCAATCCTATTATCTCCTTGCACACTTTGGACTTGCATTAATATGCCTCTTATTTTACCTAATATTTTGGGTTTTCAAAGGCTTTAAGTAACACCATGTTCTTCCTTACAAGGTACTTTTATCTTTAAGAGGATATTTTTTCTGAAAAACCTCTTCCCTTCATAGTCATAGAGATGATGCCTGTCCTTGATACCCAAAATGTGGCAGTGGGCAGCCTCCCAAAGCACGTTTATACACAGGGGCAGTGTTCCTCCCTGTTGAACAACCTGCATCTTATTCTTACAAGCTGATGCTTAAAAAATGGAGACTAAACTCTGCTGTTTAAAATTTAAAAAGGCTACTCACTCCAAGTGCTTTGTTTCTTGGTGTGGCTCAAAGAGGAGCTAGAGATGTGGGAAAAAGATTTATAGTTCCTTCTTCCAATTTCCCCATTTTCTTTCCACCTTCCTACTGATTAACATAACAAGTTTATGAATAGCTTCCTTCTCTGAAGTCTGGGACCTCTAGACAAATGAACACCTGGGTTTCTCTTGGTGGTAGCTTAGAAACATGATATTTGATAAAAAGGTCAGAGATGTTCACACAAAGGTTGCAGATAATGAAGATTGTAACAGAAACCTGGGGGCAAATGTGCTTTTCATTATCTTTCAGAGACCAGTGCTCTTTCTAGATAGCCAGCTTTGGTGCTTAGTCTTTTACAAACTTTTATATGAATCCCAATTTGGACAATTAACTTTGGGATCTCTAAATGAGTAGTTTGAGCCTACACCTATAACAGAAATCTCAGAGGCTCTGCAAGCACCTCTCTGTGCATTTGTTTACTTCTCACTCTCCAGTCTTGAACTTCTCTGATCATTCCTGTGTTGCAAAATTGCTCAATGTGAGACATTTTATAAAATTTGCTCTCATAAGTTAAAAACTAGAAAGAGTTTCTCATTTTGGTCAGCAGATGTTCCCAAAACGTGGTGCCGAGTCTGTCTACATGATCCAAGGTTGGGAATATCTAATACAAAGCAAGATACAGCAACAAGATCAAAAGCCATGCACAGAAGAAAACTGTTATATTGTCTTTGTGCCCTGTGCAAATGCAGAATACAGATATTTTAATTTTTTTTTCATTATTTTGTTGGGTTTGGAGGTTTTTTAAATTCAGAAAGGAAACGGAAAGCCAATGCAAAAGTTAGTTATGCCATTCACAGTCACTGATAGTGGTTTTATACTTGCCCAGACTTTCAACCTGTACCACTGAAAAGTGGATTTTGGCAACTAAGTGGGTGGTTCAGACACATTCTCAGGAGACAGATCTCTGGTTACTAACATCCCCTATTCCCAAACAATAAACATCTGTGTAAAGCCTTTAAGGCATAAAGTTTGCATAAATTACAGAAGACTAAGCTTTGGTTTCTCAACTTGTGCCATCTACAGAAGAAAAACATTACCATTAACTTTTGTTTCCTTATATTTTCCTCTCTGTAAACCAGCAGCCTAAATGATGTACAGCAGCTGATCTGTTACCTCTGGAACAATGTGCTTCTATACTCCAGTTTGGAGCCCAGTTAATTCAGTCCTTATTAAGGTGTCCAGCTGTAGTTCAGCTAGATCTCAGAAGTCTAAGAGGCTGCCAGCAGTGAGTGACTCTGTAGAGCCACTCTCACAGTTCTGCCTCCCTCCACTCCCCTGCATTTCATGCACCAGCAGCCCAGGGACTGCTGACACCTTCCAGAGCTGTGAGTGCCCCATGCCTGGAGTGCAGGAATTTGAGAGGTGCACATCTGGAGCACAGCACCTTGAATACCAGGAAATACATCTCCTCTGTGAGCTTAGAAACTGATTAGTCACAAACAGCCCTAGGCAGTTCCACCTTCCCCTACAAACTAAAATAGAGAATTACTGTAACTGGTAGGGATTCAGTCATGTAGAGATAGTGTGGGGTTTCAGTCTTGCACTTAGATTTTAAAAATATTCAAAAAGTAGTTCAAAAATATATTGAATTTATTAGAAAGGTGCAATTTTTTAGGATCATTATGGAAGATGCAAAATGAGCTCTTGGAAGCATTTTAGGAAAAATATTTCCAAATGTTTAGCACAGACAGGGCTCACCAATCTCCTATGAGCACTAAGCTAGTTTCATTATCCTTGATATTTTGTCTGCTTTTCTTTCTGCATTCTCAGTCTCACACATCAGAAAAGATGCTTTCTCTTAGAAAAACTGTGCTTCTTATTTACTCCTGTAAATAAGCTCAAAACAGTTAGATTGCAGATTATCTTAAAGTTGTGAATTTAAATTAATTGCAGTTTTATTCTAATTTCTTAATATTTCTTTGTCAAAAGACCTCTTGATTTTTTTACTTGTCTGTATGCTTCTCAAAGAAGACTACAGCCCAGGCTAAATAAAAAGTGTTTAGCAGAGGAGAATTACAGATTTCAATGAACAATACTGGAATATCTACACTCCCACAGGCAAGTCAAACACTCCAAATAAAACTAAAGTTAATTTTAAGTAGACAAAAGATTTTTTTTCTTTTTTAAAGCATTTATTTTGGATATAAATACATATGGGATCACTCCCAAATCCAAACCTAAATCTTGTGTGATTCACCCAAAATTGTGTTTCTATAAATAAACAGTCTGTGAGCACAGATATTCAAAAAGCTGAGGAAAATGGGAAATAAAGCAAATTCATGATGTAGTGATATAATAGTGATATAACACTGAAAAATTTCTAGTATCATTAAAAACACAGAAAGGAAAAGGTACAATGGATAATGAAATTATAAGGAAATTCTTTGAGTTGTTTCACAAAATTTAACATAACTATATTTCCTGACATTTCAGACTTCAGATTTTTTTCATTATCATTAGGAAGTTTTTTGAGAATTTTAATTCTAAATGCAAGAGAAATATTTTCTTTTGAGCTTTTGAACAGAAGAATGCAAGTTCTATGGAAATATTTTCCAAACCACCATGTTTACTAGGTCTGCTTAAAAAAATGAACAAAATTTAGAATATTTCAGCCAAGAAGATTCTCAAAGGCACATAGGGATTTTAGATATATCATCTCTTTTGCCACAAAGAGGCAAAGAATAGTGCACTAAGGAAACCAGTAACTCAACTTCTTAAAAGGGCTCTGAAAATCTCCTTATGTGCACAGCAATATATCCCCTGAAATTATATCAATGCTGAAAGTTTATCCTTAAATTATTAAAGAAGATACAATTTAGGTAGTAACAGGAAAATAAAACTTTCCTTTCTATTAAAAAAAGAAAGAAAGAAAAAAGTACTAATGAGATTATTTTTATGAATTCCAGCCTGTTTCATGCCATCATTCATTGTCATGGATTGTATTTGCCATGTACTTGCATATTTTTTCCCAGAATACAGAACAGAACTCATACCATAAGTGCTGCCTGTAAATGGTAACTGTAGGAAACAAATAGAGATATAAGCAGATGGGGATTATGCAGAAGCAGCCCTGTGATGTTGGAATAAGTTACCATTCTCAGCCTGTCACCAACTGTTTATCATGCCCTTATCTCAAAGGTTATCCAATCTCACAGCAGAGCTGCTGAAGGGGAAACTACTGTACCTGCTGCAGTTGAGATAAAACAAATTATCAGATTCCTAGTCAGGGTAACCTCATTTTGACTGAGACAGATTAGGGAGCTTGCACTGGGCAGGTGTCTCTGCAGGCATGCAAAAGCAGTAGCCTTCAAAGAAAGTCAAGACCAAGGACCCAAAATCTGTTTCTGCTAGCACAGTAGGATCTGAGACATGATATTTATCTGCAATTTAAAACACATTCTTCAGATTTTGCCTTCCTAATGCATGCAGTTGATATTCAGTGGAATAGGAACAGAGAGGAATTGTCTCAGAAATAATCCTAATAGGCAATGTTTATATCCCACACAGTCTTTTTAAAGCCATGCTTGTGCTCTTTTCACTGAACAGGAGTAGATGAGAATCTCTGCAATGTCTGGAAGTCTTTCAGCATACTGACTATAAAGAGATATTATTTTCCATTTCCTCAGTTATTCATTCCTGGCCATTTCTTTGACAATCACCCATTTTACAATCCAGCTCTAAATCCTTGGCACAAATAGCTTTGATAAAATTCTAGGTGCTCCTGTTTGTTTTTTTTTTTACCAGCTAATGGCTCCCAAAATTCAAATTATTTTGAAGTCTCATTTTAGTCATGTAAGGATCAATAGCTTTGTCTTCTTGCTTTTCTTTTCACAAAAAATACTGCCTTTCTTCTACCATTCCTACTTCTTAAGGGACTCACTCAGGATCCTTTTCATTTTCTTGTCTGCCTGTCTATAAAGCACAAAGCAATCAAAAGGTCTGATTTTTTGACATGGAACTTGTAAACTATTTTTGTGCCCATAATCCTGGGAAAAGAGAGCAGATAAAAATATTAAAAGCCTCAGAAAAGAAAATCAGAATGAGTATTAGAGACTGAGCACAACACAGTTTAATCTAAGGGTCTGTCTGCCCAGAGAAGGCATACACTTTTAATGATAGTGCTGTAAGTAAATTAGCTCAGTTCCTTCATTCCCAAATGTGTGGATTTTCTTAAACTTCATGCCAGCTGTGCTACTACACTGTTATTACTGTTTAGGGAAAGGGATCATTGCAACTTTGAAATTATGCTTCCACCTTTAGACTAAGATAGACTTTGAATAACTGAACAGATTAAAGCTGATTAAATCTGTATTAGACTGGCAGTTGTTGAATCTTTTAGGATCACAGATTACCTGAGTTAAGGAAAAACAGTAGCATGTAGAAAGAAAGAATACCCTCTCTTCCCAGATCAGGGAAGTGTTGCTAAGCTTAGAGAAGAGGACTGTTCCAGAAGACCCATATTAAGTATTCTTAGCATTGAGAAAAGAAATTAGTTGTATCACCCTAAGGAAGAAGGAAAGAGCCTGGCTGGAGTAGGATTGATCCTACCATGGGATGAAATAACTGAGCAGGGAGAAGAGAGGTACAAAAAGCAAGTGAAGTGACCTTGACAGCAAAGAAGTCTGCTCCCAGCTGCTATGAAGGAAACAGTTTGGATAAAGGAAAGGGAACAGAGAAACTGGTGCTTTTTGAAAAGTCAGTTAGGAAATTGCTCCCTTTCCTGGAATTCTCTCTATTCTGTTTTCCCCTTACTCTGCCATGAGGTTGGACAAGACCTGTTTGGAATCTAAATGAGGTCAGAGGCAAAGCTCCTCAGCCTGGGACAGCATGTCAACTTTGATGTTCTTCAGGAGGTATTTTAGCTTGAAGCTTTGTCCCTTCAGCCTCACATTCAGAGTGATTTGATATGCAGCCATTTCAAACTATCTCACATAATTCAAGGGCACTTTTATTCAGCATTTAGTTATGGACCAAATTGTAGTAAGAGAAGAATTTTAGCTGGCCCTCAGAGTACAGACATCATCATTTTTACGTCTCAGAAACCCTTCAGGTATGTATTTTTAGCCTGTCTGAGATCCTGTACCATCCCTAAAAGGCATCCTGGTATGAAGTAGATAGCAAGAAAAAAAGCATATGCTGCTGACATGCAAGGGCCCAGAGCTATTATTAAAAGAAGTAAATCCTCCTCAATCTTCCTCAGTCATTCCTTCTTCTCTCCTTTACATAAGGTTGTGAAGTCAAGACAGATTATTTCAAAAATGTACTGCATGATTGTCAAGGCTAAGGCATAGAAGACTAAGGTTATATCCTCACCAAAAATATGAAATGGTATTAGAGTGAGTTATCTGACCCAGAAAACAACCAGCATAGTTTGGCCATGCTTTTATCCTCAAAATCCAAAACAAGATGTCATATCCAAATTCCCTGCTGGTAATTGGGTTTTGGCTAAGCTACCTCCCAGTCTATGACTGGGAATTGTTTGGGAGACTATTAGCTGTCCCCTGCTGACGATATACAAAGTATTCTGCTAATAAATTGATTATTAAATTTCAGTACTCGTGCTTGTACCCTGACACAGTTTAGTATATTAAAATAGCTGTAATCTGAGTGACATTACAGTGATAATTCAAAATTCATCTGGGATAGAATTGCAGTCAGTCTGAGCATAAATGGCTCACAAGCAACTGCATTAGTATTGTCTCTAAATTAGGCTTCCCAGCTGGACTCATCTCCCACACTGTACTGTAGCAAAGGACTGAGACAAGACACCATGGTGACCCACAGGAGCATTTGTTTGACATGGTGAGCACAAAGTCTTGACACACACAGATCCATGAGGCACCCAAAATGCACCACTACAAGGAATCTCATTAGTTACTACTATACATTACCTTGATCAATAAGCCCAATGTTATTCAGTAGAGATATTCAGTCTGAAAAAATGTAATTTGCCATTAAAAATATTTTGACAGAAGATTTCTTGTTTGTTTCAATGTGTCATAGTAACTGATTGCCACAGGGCAGAATAACATTGCCTAAAGCCTTTCTCCCTGTGGCATCCATTCTGCATTCAAGGCAGATGAACATTTGCTTTTCATTCTCTCACATTTTCAGCCACATATCCTTCAAAGCTTTATTTTCCTGAAGGTTTGAACTGATTATATTTTAATCCTTATCTGCCACTATGCAAGAGACTTCCTAGTTCACCTTGCAGAAGGAAGACTGATTACACAAGACATAGATTGGGCTAGTTTCAAATGACATACCTCTCAAAATATTCTTGCCTCACAATGTACACAGCAGCTTTGCATTGCTCTTTCACTAAAGCAGTCAGACCCATGTCTCCAGCCAACATTAAGGACTTGTTTAGAATGGAGCCAGGCCCAGTTTTGCTGAATGGAGATAAGCTTCAGTGACACTGAAAGGACTATGCTTATTGAGTCACAGAGGAATCTCTTTTTAATAAAGTTATTTTTAAAAAGGTAACAGAACAATCTGACTTCAGCATGTGCTCTATTGTTATGGTTAAGAGAGGCACTAGGGTACTGTTCAGCTGCTCCTGTTCCCAGTGAAATGTCCCAGTCAACATACAATGAATCAGTGGAGGGATGCATATGAGAAATACCATTCTTTTCTTAAAGCAAATAGATTGAGACTAACAAGAAAAAGAAAAACAAAGTTTGTCCTCTGCCACACTGAAATCAGAAAGAAGATTATTCCTGATTTTTGTGAGTCTAGAACCAAAGTCCCAGAAAATTAGGCAGAAAACCATAAACTGAATGGCCATGAACGGTAAAATGCCAAAAAATAAACAAAAATAAAAGAGTTGAAAAAGAGATAGAGAGGAAACCCTGTCAGGATTAAAGAATGAATCTAATCTGGCAACAATTTAGACAGACTTCATAAAAGGAGACATGTTTGAAGGAATATTATTAAGTCAAAATGGAGTCCAGTAGTTCATAAGGCTTTAACAAGACCATAGCAAACAACATTGAAGGATAAATATCAATTTATTTCTGAAGTGTTTATATTTTTCCCAGAGCAAGAATGCTCAGTGCTTGCCTTACACCAAATACTTTCTAAAATATACTTGGTATGAAAACAGATAAGCAGCAGAAAACAGATAAGTTTCTGTATAACTTCATATCAAAAAGCAATTTAACTTTCATAAGCTTTCAAATACTGCTTGGAACAGAAGATGTAACAGTGAAGTGACTCTGGGTTTTGACAATTTAGCTGCTTCCTTTGGCAGCTGACAGGTAGAAATGGCCAGAGCACCTTTGTCTGGCTCCACTCTGCCAGTCTGTAAAAAAACCAACCTGCTAGTTTTGGGAGAGGAGGAGAGGAGCTGCAGTCCCACACTGCAGCTGGGATGGAGACACAAGAGGCTGCCAGGAGAGGTGGGTCAGTGAGTGCTGCTGCCCCAGGGCAGTGGAGGAGACCATGGCTCAGCAAGGGTCACAAAGGGGACAGGGATGTGACCACAGGAGTGTGTGAAAACACCAGAGGTCCCAGAATCCTGTCTCACCTGATAAGGTATGGGGGTTTTTAATCTCAAGTTACTGTCCTTTCTGGGTTTTGGGTCACTGCAGTCTGGGAAATGGGAAATGTCTCTGAGGAATAGGTAATCTGAATCACAGCTGTCATATATTTCTTCAAATCACACTAACTTTCCTGAAACCTTCTTCATCTTCTTCCTTCACACACCACCACCCTTACATTGCTATAGAACTAAACTTTGCCACTGCCAACACTAAAAGAAGATGCTAAATCATACATCCATGGCAAGGCTTGGAGGGAGGCAGCAGGATGGAGGTGACCCATGCAGCACAGATGGGGTCTGTGGGAAGAGGCTGGGCTGCCCAAAACTAAGACCATCAGGAAAGCTTGTGGTGCCTCTGTGAAAACAGGTATGAGAAAGGTCAGAAAACACTGGGCAGCAGGGAAGAGTGAGAGAGGAAGAGAGAGAGGAGGGAACAAAACAAACAAACATAAAAGAGCAAGAAAGAGTAGAGGCAACACCAAGGCCATAGGAGGATGAGAATCCACAGCAGAGTACACAATCCTAAAAGGACTGTAGCTCATGGAAGACCCATGCCAGAGGAGATGGAAAGAGTGAGAAAGAAGGAGCAGCACAGAGAAACTGCCATGTTGTGACCATAACACCTCCATGACAGTCATTGTTAGAATTTAAGAATTAAGTGTCAACTGTGGTGATAACAAGCCAAGGAAAGAGGAGTCAGGAGTGAAGGTGACCCTGGGGGTAGAGCAGGAAGGGTGTTTCCTTAAGTGTGTAAACATTTGTTTCTCTTTGCAGTTGTTTTTCCCAATACCTTAACCAATACTCAAATATTTATATCAATTGACAATAGATTAAGTTATATTTCCCAAAGCTGTTTTACCTGCATTGGTAACTGATAAATGATTTCTCTTTATTTGTCCCACAGTTCTTCTTGCTCTCTCATCTTCCCCCCTACATCACTTGCTGGGGGGACTGAGCACGTGGCTGTGTGGATATTTGACTATGAGCCAAGGTAATGCATTATCCATCAAAATGACAAAATTCAATTTTGCCTATGTTCTGTAGAAACCTAAGATTGGTTCAATATAATGTTCAATTACTGTATCTCCCATGTGGTACCAAGGCATTTAGTGATTCAAGTCTTTCTTATAGAGGGAATGCTTTTAAATTAATATCTTTTGGAAGGAGAAATTGAAAACTGTTCTTATTTCGATGTTTTTGTGGTGAGGAAGAGATGAAGATCATAACTCAGGGTGATGATTACTCTGGGAGCGATGGGGTTATTCAGGAACAGACCACATTATTACTTGGTTTGGAATATGAGACAAACTGCTCTGTGCTAACAAAGGCACATCACAAAAAATAGTACTTTAACATGAAACATAGGAGAAAGCCATTTTTTCTCTCAAAGAAGCTGCAGAAAGCAAACCTAAGGAGTGAATATGTCCCTACTATATCTAAAAGTCTTCAGCTTACCTCCAGGGTACTGGAATATATTCAGAATCATGAAAGTCCCATTTCAAATTCAATGGCAGTGTGTGATAAATGCCAAGATTTTAATAGTGCATGCCAATGAAAACCTAATATTGGCTTATTTATAATTAAAGTTTATCAGTGAGGAAGATGTGAAAATTGCAATATTGTGAACAAGGACTCCTATACAGTTATTTTCCTTGCCAAGTAAAACACCAATATTAGATTATCACCCATTATTAATATTATATAGAAGTTTTACCTTTAAATATTGCACAGTATCTGAACCCTAGAGCATGTAGATATCAAACTGTCTGTCTTGAAAAATTTGTTCCCCAAATCAGTCAAATATTTAGGTTTAGATTGAAAATAGCACTGAAATGACTTCTTCTTCATATAATAAATCAGTGAAGGAAACACTATAAAAATTGTATCTCATAAGTCTGTATCACCCAGTCTCAAGAAGTTGTGCCTCCATCTTATGTAGTGTTAATCTCATGAGTTTTTATCTGAGAAACACTCAACTGCCTCCAGCCCCATTCAGCTCTTTCTTCCTTCTAAAAGTAGAAGCCAATCTGCTGACTTGTACTATTGGATTTTTTGATGTGGGCGCCTTTTCCCAATAAACTTCACTGTGTCTACCAGCGCATTTTACACAAGCTACTAAACATCCATCAGATGGAAATGATTCACAGTCTTTACTGATTAGGTCATATTTGAGCCAGTGACCTAGAGCTGAAAAGTAATGACAGCTTAAATTGCTTTCTCCCCTACTGCAAACAGCCATATGCTGAAATACAGTTGAAAGATGCAATTTAGCATACTTCAGTTTTATAACAAAGAGTTATCTGTTGCAGCTTTAATTCCAGTCAGAGTAAAACCTTTGACAGTTCACTAACCAACCAAATATAGTTATGGGGAGCTGGGAATGCAGGCATTTACATGCACAGATCAACAGTGATTTTGTGGGGTTTTTCAACAGCTGCAGTGTTGTCGGCATACTAAATGCTACATTTCATTTTCACTAAGTTTGTTGATGTTAAGATCCAGAGACTGAAAAATCTGTGAAAGAATTACAAGAAATGTTGTTGCAGTTGCAGCACCCTTAGTATAATCAAGCGTGCTTTGTGTGTTTTGAAGTATTCTCAAATCAGGATTCTATGGATTTTGGTTTTGTTTGGCTGATTCTTTCACATACTGAAATATACTGGCAACAAATATTATTAACCAAATGGTCATAATTCTTGTAACAGTGGCTTTTTAGATAGTATGCATTGTAAATTAAAGTGAAAGGTGATGTGATTACATTAATAAACGATAGGAAATCATTATAGCACTTTTCATAGTCCAGAAAGAGAATTCCTGGGCCTCATTCATGACTGTTATTCTCTAGAAAATAAGGCAATAGATCTGCAAAGAAAGAACTAGTTTTCTGCCCTTCATTTATAGCATGCATGCAAACCTAATTGGCATTCAAGATAGCATATGCATATTCCTTTATATTTACTTCCTAGTGGATTGAGGGAAAGTAAATTTTATGCAGACCTTAAGATAAAGCACAGCTGTGCTTGACACCTCATTGTTCTTCTACTTAAAATATTCTTATGGTGTTTGTTCAAGGGATTTTTTTATGCCAGCTGCAGTTTCCCCATTACTTCTAGTAAGAATAAGAAAAAAAAATTAAAAAACCACCACAGAACAACAGAAAGCAAGTTTTAGCTCTGCAGCACTGCATTCTGTGAATACAAAGTGAAAATCTTGTTGCAGTTTCTCTTCACATATTAGCATTGGTAGCTCCATTTCTCTAACAAACCAGGCCACAAACAGTACTTCTGTCTAAAGAGTCCTACAGTAAAGACTAGGCAAACTCCAAATTTATAAGTTCCATAGATATTATGAACAGCATACACATACAGACAGAAGAAAGAACTGAAGGATGCTGTGGCATTGTGTTCTGTTTGTTCTTGCTTTCCCCCTGTTAAAATGGCACACATTTTGGTTTACAGCCTGTCAAGGTCACCCTGAAGTTTTTCCACCCTAGAGCATATTGACTGCTCTCCTCTGTTGGGTATAACCTGTGAAGTCACTGACATGTGAGACTGACCTGCCTAAATTTCCCGAGATTATCCTTGCTTAGGTGTGACAGTCAAGAGTAGGCTCCTCTAATCATTGGTCTTCCCAGCATGAGCTCTCTTCCTTCAGACTTCCTTAAAAAAAAGTAAAATGCAAAAAACTCTTCTCTGTCTCTTCTGCTACCTATCTATGAAGGTGTGAATCCCACTACACTGGGTTTAACACTGAAGCTTCCCAGACACCCAACATTCCTCTTCAGCACAGGCCTGGAAGTGTCTTTGTCTTGGCTTATCTCTACTGTCATGTGCTCTCAACACACAAATGAATTCTAGAAATGAGACATCTCCTCTCTAATTTTTGTGTTTCACAAGCATGCTCTGAACCACAGAATGGTTTGGGTTAAAAGGGACCTTAAATTTTTTCCGGTTCCAGACCCCTTAGGGATGCCACCCACCAGATTCAGTGCCTAGGACCACACCCAACCTGACCTTAATTGCATGAATGCAACCAGTCAGAGCTGGAAACACACAAAGCAGATCTCTGTCTTCAAAGTTCTGCTTTCTCAAGACAGGTCCTCCTTCCCATGCAGCAATATCACTACGCTGGTACAGTGCTTGATAAAGGCAAAACTGGGAAGTGTAAGCAGTGACAGGCATGCTAGTGACACCCCATGCAGCCATATTATCACACCAAATGGTTTAAAAAAGACTTAATAGTCTGTATTGGTAAGAGCAGAGAACCAGTATCATTACTTTTAGACAAATATTGCACAAACATTATCAATAAAAGCAGTATCTTCAACAAAAACACATGTGTTTAATAAAAGCCTTCTCTTGTTCTCTCTGTCCTTCTTCCACTGCCATCAATGGAAAATCTTAGTCTTTCCTCTATATTTCTGTGAATGGTAGCTAATCAGAGAATATCCCTGAAACTGAGCATTCAGTTTGACAGTCTTACTTATGAATGTGTTTCTCAGATGTGGAAACCCCACAGAGACTTGTATTTCAGTATGAGTCATATTTCATCACAGTATGTTAATTTAGTTACTTGTTTCCATTGAGGGATTGTCTTATAGAGCACGTCAATGGAAGCCTTATTGTTTCCAAAAGAATATTATGTCATCTTAATGCAGTTTAGATCCAGTGCCTGCAGCTGCCTTCTGTTTAAGACTTGTTTCATTTAAGTTTATAACATTCTGAGAGACTTAATTCCCATTCATAGCTGCTTGGATCTAGGTCTTTAGTTTTATTATTGATGTGATGCAGCATGAGTTATCCCTCTAAAAGCTGTTCTCAGCTGAATGGTTAAGCAAAACATCAATCCGGCCCCAGGGCTCAAAGCTAATCTTTCAGCTCATTACATTTTAAAGATTGCAAACAGTCAGAAGGCCTGGAATTTATGTAACTTGGGTTATATACAGTAAAAGCATGTAAAAGTTATATAACTTAATGTTCATATCATATGTTGAAAAATAATAGGTATATCAGACACAGGAACATAGCAAAAATATCTCCAAGGAGTACTTAAGGTTATCCTTTGACTAAACACATACAAAGAGCAATGTATTTTCACATATAATTAATTCTCTCACCATTTCAAAATGAAATGCATATTTTTCCACTATTTAACTTTCATAATAGCATTCTCATGAGTACTTTAATAATACTCTTAAATCTTTGCAAGTTTAAATTGAGTTTATGAACAGGCTAATTAATTTTACTGTCCTAATTATGGGAACATCAAAGTTCCTATTTACCTGTGCTGTTAATAGCTTGTCTATAGAAGTGTATTACAATTCCTACAAAGATTTTATCATAGAAATATCTAAGGAAGTACACAGTCAGATTTGTAAGTAGAAAGGGAAAAATTATACCAACTCAAAACCAAGATCAAAATCACATTCCCATACCTTTGTTTTTACCTCTTAGGATACATTGTAAGGTATGCACTCAGTGAATAGAATTGCCTTATCAAAATAATCCACACTTTTGGTATTTTACTAAGAATAGATATCTCTTCTTTAAGATACAAGATGGATTAAACAATGCCTGTGCTTTTCTCAAGGCTATTATTACTATAGTGAGAAGATCCTAAGCATTCTTTCTGACCTTAAAATCTATAAATTACAGTCTGACAGCCTCAATGCTTAAAAAAATACAGAATTTTTAAAAAGCACCTTTTTTTTCTTCTTAGTCTTCCTCTTCAGCTGTGCCATTTTATAAATCATCTCCTGTCAGGCTGTGGGGTGACACCATGGCCTGTTTCCACCAAAGGCTCTACCTAGTGCACCAGATGCTGCCAGTGCCAGGGGCACTACACAGGGCACTACTTCCAAGAGCCACAAGAGCTGGCACACACCTCAGAGGCAGCACAGCATTGTTGTCTCTGCTGTGCTGGGCATGCACTTGGCCTGGAATTGCTCATATCCCAGCTGTCACACTCATACCTGGACTGCTTTGTGCCACCTGAGTCTCAAGCACAGAGGGAAAATCAGCAGGAGACTGGGAAACAGAGTATGAGGTGCATGTGGTGAACAAAAGAATCATTTTATATTTACCCAAGTAAATACAGTTCCTCACTTTTTTTTTCTTTTTTTTTTTCTTTTTTTTTTTCTTTTTTTCCTTTTTTTTCATTTTTCAGATGACACTAATGCAGTCATTCCACTGAACTCTGAGGTCTTAACAAGAGCTAAATTAAGACTATCAACCCTCCAGGATCCCTACTTCCTTAATGGAAAATAAAAGGCTTTACAGAGAGCAATTCAATGGAGTTAAAATCTGAATCAGTTCCCAAGATTCTGCCACTATATTAAGATCTATTACAACAGAGCCCCTTCTTCTGGAATAGGAAGTTTTCTGCTTCAGTGAGACCACTCCCAATAATAATCAGTGAGGGATTTAGTAGCGGATGTTATGGCTCTCAAGACTTGCAGACTTTTTCTGGCTGTCATTATGTTCACCTATTCACAAGCAAAAAGCACAGAATTTAAAATGGTTTCATTTAGTATATGGTTCTCATTGAATCCTTTATTCCCTGGATAGCCACAGACAAAACACATCTTAGTTTTTATAAATTTATCAACAGATCTGCCCACTGAAGTCAGTCTCATGGAAAACAGATCTCCACCTCTTACTTACATTAGAATCAGTTTCAGAGGGATTGGAAGCAGTTCTTTAATCATTTAGCTCTTTTTAGGTACCTGGGGAGGAGAAGAGTTTTGGACTTATGACCTGACTCTGTTCCCATTGAGGTTAATGGGAGATTTGCCATTAATTTCCAGAGGAAGAGGATGAGGCCCCAGCCATTTGAGAAAATGATGCAATGGTGCTTAATGGATCATGCAGACCTCCTCAGTTGAAAACACCTTTGTGGTTCCAAGTTTCCATCTACCTTTCCTGGATAAACATGAACATTTAGTTCTCTCTTTCAAATTGTTTCCAACTAACATTTGCAACACAGTCATATTCCCTTTTTGTCCTCTGTTAAAAAAAGAAATACTTAGCATGTTCCATGATATTAGGAAATGCCAAGGAATCGTTCCAGCAAGTAAAATTTCATACATCTATCTGGCTAGGAAGAATAAATAATGACCTTTTCCACATGCCAGCAAATATAAAACGTTCATATTTCCACAGGCAAAAGCTTAATGGCCATCTGAGATGTCTGATTCATTTATGATTCAAGCACTGTTTATAGGAGTTGACCAAAGAATTTACTTGATATCACTGAGGAATGCAAAACACATGAGTAAATTATACAGTGCAGATATCCACATGCAACTCACCAAGAGTGAAATAAAGCACATTTACACTAGAAAAGTAAACCTTTGCATGCACACCCACTTCTATGCAGTCGTGAAGTTCATCACTTCACACCAATTCTGCAGTTTTTCAGTTAGCATATTACATATATATAACATCACATTTGAAGTCCAAATCTAACGTTTGTCTCCTTTTGATATTATTCCCTTTGCACTGCTCTCTGTCTGTGTGTTGTGCCTATCTTTCTGTACATTACAACTGCTGCTAAGCACAGACCTCATCTCATGCCAGAAGCTGTTTTCATGGGGAGCACTAGTCTCCTTCCCAAAATAGTCTTCTAGAACCATTAGAGATTAGTAGCTTGTCGGGCAGGTGCTGCTCCAGAAGGCTGTGGAGCTGCTATGTGCTCCATTTATCAAACTTCAGCAGATGACACTAAATACTCCATCTATGCATGGGTAACAATGGACAGAAATTTATGTTTCCATGCTAAACTGGGCATTTAAGCTCCTCCATAGAGCCTCACTCCAGTCAGCATAGATATCTCCAATGACAGCTTAATTCCTTCTGCTGTAAACAGTTACAATAGGTGCAATGAATTAGCCTCTGGAAATGCCCATCTCACTCCAACACCCCCAATTATTTTAAAGTAATAAGATCATTAAAGCCAGTATATGTGTTCATCCTTTGGCATGCAATTGTCCATACTGTCTAACTTTTAGCATGATCCCTGGTGTAGTTTTGACCTGGGTCAGCCAGCACTCTCCAAAACAAAGTCTGGGTATATTTCAGGGCTAGTCAGGGATGCTTCCCAATGCTGGCAAATTAAAAAAACGCCTGTCTCACTTTATGTACTGGAATAGATGCAGCTTACATAACCAGCTTGTATGATGTACTTATAATTGCAGCATGACTCTAGACTAGGTGAGGTGAATCTCATCCAGTGTGGCTGAAATGTTCATAGCTGGCCAGTGACAGCAGACGTTCTACTAAGGACAAGAACTTTTCTCCTAAATTTCCAAATAGAGTCAAGGGTAACTACTTCAAAATCTTGTCTGACACTAAAATGACTATAAATAATGTTTTTCAGATTTACTTAGAATTGGCCCCATTGCATCAACTGCTAGACAAACAAGACCTAATAGAAAACATCTCAAATACTCTGGATGAAACAAAGAACATGAAAAGGTAAGAGGAATAATAGTTGTAAACTGATATGGTTTGATCAGTAGCAGTATGGTCATTTCAGTTAAGCAGTGTACATTTTATAGAATGGTGTGGGTTTGAAGGGACCTTTAAGATTATCTAGTCAATTTCCTGGTCTAGTGGTGGGCAGGGGCATCTTCCACTAGACCAAGTTCCTCAAAACCCCATCCAACTTGACCTCAAACACTTCCAGGGATGGGGCATCCACAGTTTCTCTGGGCAACTTGTTCCAGTGTCTCACCACCTTCACAGTAAAAAATTTCTTCCTTATCTCCAATCTAAATTTTCTCTCTTTCTATTTAAAACAATTCCTTTTTTTCCTGGTCTCAATATAAAGTCTCTTCATCTTTCTTTCAAGCTCTCTTTAATATTTAAAGGTCACAATAATGTCTCCAGAGAACCCTCTCTTCTCCAGACTGAATAATCCCAGCTCTCTGAGCCTTTCCTCATAGGAGAGGTACCCTCTGACCATTTTCCTTGCTCTCCCCTGTACCCACTCTAAGAGGTTCATGTCTTTCTTGTACTAGGGGTCACATTTTGAAATCTGTTCATTCTTTCATGGTGTCCAGTACTGATATGCAATTTCACTCTAAAACAGATATGCCACAATACATACCAGACATAATATCAGGATGCATAAACAGGCATGATGTGATTAAGACATTTTCTTGAGGACTTCAGACAGTCACTGGAATTTAGGCATAAAGAATGAAGACTGCTGTGACTAAAGGTAAACTTTCGTATTCATTCTTACATTGAAGATTGTCATGCAGCATGACAGACAGAATATAAAACCAATGTAAGCAATGTGTTTTCCTTTGCAGTCTCTCACACTAGCCTAAAATATATTATTTCCTCCATGGTGACTTCTCAAAGGCATTAGGCAGTCTGGATGTAATTCATTTGACTTGTATTTTGCAGGGTCTTATTTCCCCCTGTTACTGCTTTGCCATAAAGGGACTGCATAAAGAGCATCCCAGAGCACAGGCAGACTTCAGAAGGGAATTTTTTCAAAGCAGTAAGCTGGCTGCTTAATACAGCTCATTATGTGGAACGTAGTCAAAAGGTACAAACATTCTGAGCGTCTAGCCTCAGTTAAGTGGAGAGTGGGACTTGTTTCATGGTCAAATACTTAGACTCCCTGGAACAATTTGTTTGATTCCTGGAAGAGCTGACTTGGATGCTGAGATTTCCAAGGTTCCACTGGATGCCGTGGAACTCACTGTGGGAGCGGCTGCAGCCTGCTCGCCAAAGAAATTAAAACCTGAAGTCCTCTTGTGGTAAACTTTATGCACTGTGGCAGGTTTCACATGACTCCAGTGAGTCATGACCTATGGCCAAAGCAGTACTTGTAGTCAGTGGCACAAAATATGTCATTGTGGTTATTGGGCTGCTTCTGTCACTCCAGCTGTAGCTGTAGGTAAAGGCTCGTGGTGATTAGTTCAAAAATACGCCTTAAGATGGCCTAGGATTAAAAAAAGTGATGCAACATTCAAAAGCATCAGTACAAAGTGTCCCATAAACTTCACGTGGGTTTTAACTCAGGCCCTGCAGGAACATACTTTACTAAATCGACAGGAAAAGTCAGCAGTCAGGAGGTGATTATCATCTTTATATAAGCCTCACGTCTGACTGCTGGGAGTAGGAATTCCAGCTGGGAATGTTCAAGCCACTGTCTGTGTTGAAGTTATGTCATCAATAATGTAACTCTTGGCTGGAGTAATTTCAAATAATAAAAGTTTCTGTAGTTTGTAAAACTGGGTTTTGGATATATAGAAGGCAGTCCAATGTCTCGGCATTGCTCTCTAAACATCATCTTTCACTCTAAAACAGTGTTAAGGGCCAAATTTTCTGTGTGGCTTCAACCCAGACTCTAACATTGCAGTTGTGAGTTCAGCACAGGGTGAGTAGCTGTCTAAATACACTGGTCTTGAGTAGTGTACAGTTTAATTCACACACAACCCTGCAAGGAATGGCAGTGGACCAGCACAGAGTGAATGATCATAAATAAGCCAGAACATTTCATTTGTTTCCTTTTTTATAAATGTCATGAGGGTTATTGGGGGATTTTATTAGAAAGGCAGCTGGAAGAAGAAATGCATCAGGTGAAATTAAAAAGAGCAGGGTGAGGCTTCATAGTGCCTCATAATTCATAGTAAAGTTTAAACCAAGCAGAGAACCAACATGTGATAAGTCTCAGAGTCACTTGTGGGGAAAATCAAGAGCCAAAGTGTAAAAGTGTGGTCTTCCTGGCCTGTAGGAGCAGCACATCCTAAAACTGCCACTTCCTTTGGGTTATTGTGCTCAGCTACCAGTGTAGCTCCAGTATATGCAATCTTCTGAAGCTTTAGCTTTCTGAAGTTACAAGCAAATGTAGCACACTGTGACTCATAACCTATTGCACAATGACTTTGGGGAGGTGAGACTCATTGTATTAATCAGGTGGGACATTGTCCTCCTAATTCAAGTTGTGGCTGTAAAGGAAACAGTGCTAGGGCATGGGCATGAATGGGGGAATCCAGAAATTCCTCCTTGTTGTTTTTTGACATGACTCTGGCACATTTTCAGAAAGTTAGTGGTCTTTCAGCCTTGTTTAAGGCACTGGTGTGCCCCTGAAACCTTTCCAGTAGCTGAATTGTTATTTCAGTCGGGAGAAGGAAAGGAGCAAGAGTCTTTAATGGTGTGGGCATGGTTACCTTGTGCTATGTGGCCTTGGAGCTGGAGAACAGGGTCTTGCTCAGCTCAGTTTATTATCTTGGGTCTTGTCTTAGATGCTTAGAGAAGCACAGAGGTTCTAGCTCTCTCTAGAAGTACTCAAAGTATCCACATCTGTAAATGTGCAGTATTATGCTTGGAATTCAGCATTTGACTGAACACCCATTTGGGTAAGTCCACACCTTGGTTTGCTTAACCTGAGGAGCACCACAAGGTGCCTACAATTCCTTCCACCTCTCTACAAACATGCAGTGTTTCCTGCAGAAACCCACATATGGTGATCAGATAACATCAACATGCTCTTAATAGCAGTGATATTATTTAATAAGTATTCCCAGCATACAAGAAAATGTTCAACAAAATAATGTCTCTTCTTTGAATTAATTATTACAATAAAGCTGAAGATTTTCTTAACTCAGTGCAAATTACTTGAACAAACTACATAATGCAGACTAACATTTTAATTGATTAAGTAATTCAAGGCAGAGAAAAACAATAATGCTTACATTAAAGAGTCATGGAGCCATTGTTTCTGAAGCATTCTGTACTCTGCTTTTGACACTTCAAAAAATTTATCATAAGATTGGAGAAATTCTGGTTTTAATATAGGAGGCACATATGCAGACAACAGTCCTTTAAAAAAAATCTCTATGTTCTATCACCCACCATAAGTTTGTCTTGGCAAAAAACACACCTCTGAGCTTGCTCAGCTTTAATCTCACTTGTAGCCATTACCATCACTTTCAATGGGTTTACAGCCCCCATTTATTAGCAGCAGCAACTGAAATCATCTGGCTTAGATTCCTTTCCTAGCAACAGCAGTCCTCTTGATCAAATCATTAGATGGTGAAGTGTTCCTCCCCAATGGAAACCATATAGCACCCATCTGTACAGGAGGCTTTCACTGATTTTACTGGAGTCTGAGGAATGGTGTTAATCCTTATTTGTAAGGCAGTAAATAAAATAGTTCAAATCTTACAGGAAAATATTTCCTGTGATCCAGTTCTTCCAGTGATATGCTTGAATCCTGGGAATCACTCACACCTTGTGGAACACAACACTAAAGCCAAGAAAAGGTCTTATGCCACTTCTTTGGTATAAAGCAGCCTTGGGAGCTTGAAAGAGGCAGAGACAGTGTTGAAGATATCTGTTAACATCCTGATACTTCGTAAGTCATTGTCCCACTCCTTAACTGCTGTCCCTACTCCTGCTGGAAAACATGAGTGTTTATCATTCCAAACATGACAGTGGCAGCAGTGGCAGGTAGGTGTGCAGTATCCAGCATGCCTACAGTTCTCTGAAAAAAGAAAGCAGAATAGGAGATCTTCTGAGGCTATTTATTTAATACAGTCTAGGCACTGATGAGTGCAGAACAAATCAGAGAGAGGAAATGAAGTCTAAGCGACAGATATTTGTCACACTACTTAATATAGTGCTAGATGCTTCAGTGATAAAAAGAAATTGAGTATAACTCACATATCCAAAGAGTGTTGTGCATTTGTGCCATTTGGGGAATACCGAACTGCCCACCTCAGCCAAACTCCCAGGCTGACCTCAAGACTGCTGTGGGATGGCACAAAGGGATAGGCACAAAGTAACTCAAGCTACTCTTTTTTGAGCCCGCAGAAAAAGCCCTTGATTCACTTCTGTATCATCATTAGATCCTAAGATCATAATCAGGAGAGGAAATTTCCTGTATTCAGACAAAAATGGAAGGTACTTCTTAGCAGGACAGTAACCAGAAATCTCTAACCTGTTCTACATTTGGGTGAGATTAAAAGAGAATTTGCTAAGATGTCCTTCCATTGCCTCCTTAGGAAAAACACTCCCTCACATACTAAAAGCTATTCATTGTCTGCAGATTGGCTAAAAGTTATATCAATTACACTAATAATACCTTTGATGATCAAGAGGTTGTAACCAGGTTCCTAAGTTAAAAGGCTGTTGTAAAAAAAGAGAGAAGTCCTCACCTTTCTGGGTCTTCTCATTTGAACCTAACTACAGAGAGGTTAAAGCTATGAAATAAGAGTCTGAATTGTTGAGCTGATATGCAAGATGTCTTTACAGATCATTTTAGGAGAAATCCCCAAAAATCCAGCTCTGCCTTCTAGTCCTCTGCTGTGAGACACAAACCCTCCAATGGTCCAACTGCACAAGCTGTATCACAGGGCAGAGCAAGAAGAAACCTTGTCAGCTATTATTGATTATTAATTTATTATCATATTTTATTGTAGCCTTCCTGTTCTGTGACAGATAAGCTGTGTCAGGCAATTTATAGGTCTTTTGAACTTCCAGGCTAAAGTGACAGTGGCTATTAAATAGTGAGCTGTTGTAAAAGAGGCTGAGGCCCCATAAAAGAAGTAAAATGGGATGAATGGTGTCTCCAGAGATCTTCATCTCATCTCCCACAGACTTATACTAGTGCACTGATTTCTGATTAATAGCTCATTAGTGGGTGGGGTAGATTTCTGGGAGGAAAGAAAAATGTGTTTTAAAGTGGCATGACTTGTCAAGAACAGCAGGCATAATATTCTTCTCTGGATGGTAAACAAATATTTGGTGATGAATCAGTATGGTCATTAAACTTTGACCTTAACCTGTACACTGACCATCCACAGTTATGAGACGTAAAATTTGAGTGATCTTGAGCTTTCTGTCAAAAATTATCTGTCCTCCAAGAAATATTCTGTTCCAGGTTAAATAAATCACCTCTTTTTTCCTTTGCACATGCAAGTCTTGGGGAAAAATATTAAAGTTGCCTTTCATGTTGCAGGTGCCTTTCACGTCACTCTAGATATTTAAATTAACACTATTTAAGGATATTCAGCACATTACATTCCATCAGCTGTGTGGGTGCAAAGGAGATATTGGCAGAATGAGTTTTTAGAGAAAAAAAGGGAAAGGGACATTTTGTTTCATTTTTTAAAGACAGGGACATAAGGGGTCTGGTAGAGTTGAGGTTTTTTTGTTTGGGGTTTTTTCATGTTAAAATAAATACTGGGTATTTGTAGTATTTCTCTATATTGCATGTATTAAAAAAAATTGAAAACACTGTAAGATGTAACTGCTTTATCTCAATTAAAATTCATTAACAGTTTCAGCTCAGATGAACCTGCATCTTTGAAAAATCAATCACTTGTCCCTCAATCTTTCTTCTTGTAATCAAATCTATCAGATCAAAAATACAGTGTTCAGTTCTCCTGTGCATTCACTTCTTAAAGACAGGGGATGTGCAGTTAAGTATATAGAATTATAGCCTAGGAAAGGGAGGGCAAATCAGAGTCCAGATATATTATCTAATTCTACTTTATATGAATTTATATGAAATTTAGCAGAATTCCCAAAGTGTTAGTCAAAGCCATACACAGTCAAGAAGTATGTGGGAGATGTGGAGAATGATTGTATGATCTGGCCAACTCCTGAGGCCATGTTTTAGACCTCCTTGCAACCAACCATTTCCACAAACAATGGAAGTGTCCATGAGGAGCATTGTGCTCACCTGAACAGAGGTCTTGGATTCCCAGGCCCTCCCAGGGACACAGGAGTTCTTTGCCCATTTCATCCCCTCTCTCACTCATCAGATACACCTGACCACATCCTTCTCTTGCTCATGCAAATGCAAAACCAGTCACATTTTCTGCTTTCAATAAACATTTTCATGGCAAGAATTTAGAAGTATTGTGAAGTAATTTTTCTTCTGTTAACTTGCTCAGTTCTCCCTTACACCTGTGCATATTTTAAACAACCTGTACTTTCCCAAACACCTTAATGAACCATCTCTTTTTGTTTCTTCTGAAGGTTTCTTTGTGTGGCTTCATTTGATGGCCGTGTTCTTGCACAGACAAGAGAGCAGAGGTAGGTGAAATGTCCCCCTGCATGACCTCCCTAAGCTTCTTCAACACATCAGCAGCAGTTCTGGAGAATAGGTGCTCTCCTCTGCAAAACACTTTTCAGTTTCTGCAGAAAAGCCTGTTTTATCTTTTTCTGACTCATTTTTTTTCAAAGTTAGAGGAATTTTTCTTTCCTGTTCCCCATTCAGAAACACTCATTCACCCAAAGATGATCTCCCATCAATTAATGGCCATCAAGATCCCTTGCTTGAACATGTTACTGCAGGAAAACAAGTTGCCCACATCACCTTTGCCAGAAACACCAGCCTGAATTCAGCAACCTGTTAAAGCAGTAATTGCAGCAATTCCCAGAGTGGGTCTTGCTCTGCATTCTCCTTTATGTTTTTCTCCAGTCACTCAGGAATAGGATCTGCCCTTGTCAGCACCAACACAAGGCCCATCAGAGCTCTTGCCCTTCATCTTGTATTTAATACAATGAGGGCCAGCAAAGACATTGCCTTCCCATAGCAGTTTCTATCCCAACATCTGATATTTTAGCCCTGCTGTTCACATCTCTGTTCATGTTTAAATGAAACCACTCTACATCTTCCTTGATGGTGTCCTAGCTCAGTGTTGCTCACATCATTGTGCCATATGTGCAGTATGGATGTGTTGTTCCTAGTGCAGCAGTTAAACCCCATATGTTTCAGCCTGTGGGAAAGAAAATACTATATATTTTTATATATATTATATAAAATAATATATATATTATATTTTATATATATTATATAAAATAATATTATATATATAAAAAATTATATTAGTCAATAGGCTAATCTTTCTTGGAAGTTTTTCTTCAATGCATTAAAATGGATTCCCCAGTAATATTCAATATTCACCATTCTTAACTAATTCAAGTAAATCCTGCAACCATGTTTGAAATTTGTTTATTTATTTATTCCCTAAAGGTCAGGGGCAGTATGTGCCACCAAGATATGATATCCACATAAATAGCAACCAGCACACAAAAGGAAATGAGGAGAATATAGTGTCTACAGTCAGCATATGTCATCTGGGTTTTTTTAAGTGTTATTCTTTATTATTCCAGAATCAAGCACTACATAATGCAGATATAGACTTGCACTCTTCTTATGAAAAGAATATAATGAGAGAACACTACATTAGGAAGTACATACACAATAAATTGACTGTGCTCTGCTCAGATCACTTCATGATGAATTACCTTTTTGAGAGGTATCTGCTTAAATAGCAGTTTAGGAATTGCAGAAATACAGTTTTATTCTAGGGTGAGACCTTGACTGAAGAGAGATTTTGCAATAAAGTTGACATTCCACAGTGTGTAGAATAACTAGTATTTCCTGTATGCCCTGGGAGGACCAGGCTAATATAAATTACTTAAATAATATAGAAAAGAATATTTGAGAATTTAAACTGTGATATCAATGTTCTCTGTAGAACCATGTCATGTTTGTTTTGCAAAAGTGTTCTTGATTTACAGATTTTAGAGGGTACAATAGAATATTATTATTAAAATTTCTACAGTCAGGTGCTTTTTTTAAGGTGTCTGCTAGCTGCTCAAAGATACCAATGTCTATTTTAATCTTTGGAACAACCAAATTTCTCTCTTCTCCTTTGATGTGGTCTCTCTTTGCTATTTTCCTAGCATACATCAAATATCTAAACTGAGTCCAAGTCAGCAAAAACATTCAAACAAAGCCAAAAAGAGAGACAACTATCTCAACCTTGTAAACACTAGTATAACACAATCTTAGTGGAAACCACCACTTCTTTTAGCACATCACTTTTAATCCTTAATAACTCATGGATGATAGAATAATAAAATCCATACCAAGTTCAATTTAACAGCCAGAGATGATGAATGTATATTTAGACTTCAAACTGGTCAAATTCACAAGACAAGTCTATGGGCTTTTCAGGTAGAAAACAGGTCCTGGCACAGTTTAGTTTGCATCTCTGAACTGCTTTTTACCTCTGAGCCACTTGGAAATTCTGATACACAGTGATAAGAAGAGAATACACTGCACAGACATGATGTGCAAGTGTCTGTGTAAATTTATCCATCATTCCCAGAAGAGGAGGAAAGGGAAAGGAACAAGATAACAGCACAGTGTTGGGGAGAGCACCACTGAAGGGACAGCATAAGGAGCACTTGCACAGAGTGACATGAGAGGCACCTCCATCACTTACTCAGCTTCTTACAGCTCAAAAGGTCTGTGTGGCCCTCAAAACCTCTTTAGGCACATGAGGCAATGTTTGTTCCAAGCACTCTGTGGAAATGAAAGGAAGAATGGCTGTTGAAAATAGCTAAACAGAAAGGCAGCCCCTCCATAACTCCTAGCTTTTCCATCAGAAATTATGGCAAGAGAAAGGCTGAACTTCAAAATGTGGTTTTGTTTGGCTCAATCTGATGAATTGATGCATAGGTGGGACATGGTCGGTTTTTACTTTTCCAATCACTGAAAACACAGTGCAGATATATTTGTCATGTTTTGTTTTCACTATCAGTGATCAAAAAAATCAGCATCACATTCTGGAGTTCTTTGGTACTTAGCAAGTGCAGAATGAGTGAATCATCACAGCAGGTCTGGTTGGGCTGGGCACTGCTGTGCAGTTAATGAGGGGCCAGGATCTCTTTGGAGGATAAGGCCAAATGGAGACAATGTGATCCTTGGAAGGGCCTCTGGCCCAGGTTCTCTGCTTGTATATTAGATAATCTCCAGTGCCAAAGAAGGGATTTAAACCTCCAGCTTGAAATATGCATATTTATCTTTTACCAAACTCCTTGATTCCCAAATTCTTTTCAATCTGGTCCCTCAGGTAGAAGACCTCCTAATGCTAACAGGAGCAGTGAGGGGGGAGCAAGTGGGAACATACTCGCATGCACACAGCCTTTGGAAGGCACATTAACAGAAGACAGCATTTCAAGCTGTATGATAATGCAGTGAATTAAAATGCACTCCTAATACATTATTTGTTGTGTGACTGAGTAGAAACAGCATATGCAAATTGATTCTAAGCATGCAATGTAATTCCCATGCATATGAGCTGTGCAAATGGGAATTGAAGTTTGTTATGAGCACCGACTGAGACATGATCTTTGGTTGTTTCATTTTCTCTAACTCTGAGTCATCAGTCTCACTGTCTGATAATGAATTTGAATGTGAGTCTGTATAATACTTTCTCATTCTCCATCACATATCCTCTTGTCATCATGTCATTTCCAGGGAAATACAGTTGGAATCGCATCCCGCAGTGATGAGGTGAGAGATTGCTTTTTCTGGAGAAGGAGGAAATATTTGTCACCTTAATAACTTAAAACTTGATGCTTTTGAGAAATGTCCACATTACAGTCTCATTGAATTTGAAAGCATTGTGTCATTTGCCTAGTTTTTGTCTTCATGGCAACTGAGAACATGTCCATAAGGCATAAGAGGGCAGCACAACATGAGAGAGTGGAGACATTTGGTGGTATGCAACCATAAAAAAGCAAATGCAAGATCCATTTGCAGGACAATGGTGTTCAGTGATGCAATTTTCAGCATGATCTTAAAAAATTATGATGGCTTAGAGGGCTGTCTTTCCCCACCCCTCTCATTACTCTATTTTTTCCCTCACTCCTTCTTTCAAGTGGCTTTACAAAGTTATGAGGATAGAGACAATGTCTAGCCTGGAGTCACCTGTGGGGGATGTGTGGCATGCCTGTTTCTAGAGAAAGAGTATTGCAGCTTGGATGACAGATCTACAGACAGACTGCCTTTTCCCTGGAATAATCCTGAATCTTCTGTAAAGAGGAAAGAGTTCTCAAGTAACAAATCCAGGATGTTTTTCCAAGTCATTAGAGTTCTAGGTTTGAGAAGCCATGGGAGGATAATAAAAACTGAGATGACTGACAGCTCTTTCTGCCTATATGCATCACAAGAATTTTTCCTTGAAAGCAGCCTAACCCACAACTAATCCCACACGCCCTAACCAGCACAGTTTACAAAATTTCTCATGGGATGTGGTGCTTGCAAAACAAGGAAAGCTGGCAACCTCCAAAGGAGAAGGCTGCTAGCACCAGAGCATGCCATGAGAGCCAGGGCACAGCTTCCCATCACAGCCACAGGCACAAACCACTCCTGCCTCCCAACCACCAGGCACCTCTGGCAGCTGCTGCACACAGCAGAGAAAACAATTGCCCATCCCACCTGCCCTGGACACACCAGTGAGCACTGTGTGAACACAGAGCAGCCCTGAGCTGGTAGTGGGGAAAGCCCATTCAGGGTATTCTGATCTCTGGAGTTCAGGATCCTCAGTTCACTGCGGTTCAGGAGCTGACAGGCTTATCCAGGGTCTCCTGTGACCCATCTGGTTTCACACAGCAGCCTTAGCAGGTAGGCAGTGAGCAGTCCAGGCCTCAGCCTCCCTCAGACAGAGGTTTTTACCTCCTCAGATCATCACTGGACCAGTTAAGGACACCACTCCTCCTGAAGGAGCATTGCTACGTGACACTGGAGTTTGGTGATTGCAGCCCTTACCCAGCTTAGAGGAAAGCCTAACTGTGGTACCTGCTCCTGAATTATTTGTATGCTGCATCATGGATTGATACTTTAGGCACAAAGACCAGGATCCAGCCTCTTCTTTCCTCTGTCTTAATCACTGGCACATATGATGGCATACATCCTACTCTCAATTGCTCATCCTCATTTCTTTTGCATTTTTGTAGTGCAGGCTGGGCAGGATGTGCAATGAGAGAAATTTCTTGAGGAAGGGGGAGGAAGGACAAGATAGAAAGACGGATGAAGAATGAATAAGATCAAGGAAAGGCCAAAGCAAAAAACAAGGACTGGAAATAAGAAGGAAGACTCCTGAGAAGAATACTGTTGATCAGGAGTTGGAAACAAGTTTCAAATTACTTGAAGGCTGAAGGGCAAAAAACAATAATCACAGGAAGGGAGGAACGTGGAGAACTACCACAGGACCTGGGCTACAAAAATTTAATAAGCAGAATCCAGAGAGAAGGTATAAGAACAGAAGGCAAGGGATGACAGAGCAGTAGCACACCCCTCTTTCAAGAACTTTCTAATTAATCTGTTGCTCTAGTTTTCCTCCCCAGCCCAGGGAGGAGCACTGACAGAAGTGTGTGCCTGCCCTCTAGTGCCATCCCCTCTGGAGACACGGCAGCTGGAGCCCTTGGCCACTGCCGGAGCCAGGTCTGGAGAGCTCAGCTTATGGAAACCTGCACAAAGAGAGCAAGAGCAGGGCACTGCCAGAGTTTCCTCATCTCTTATTAAAAACAAGCCCTGTACATTGCATCCAAAAATCTAAAGTAAAAGATAATTGAGCTCAAAGAGTGCATGACCACTTAACTAAGAAACGTCAGCAAGTGATTGTCCTTCAGTGGTATTGGCCTTGCTTGACTTTGGACCTCCTAATATTCATATTTATTTAGCATTAGCTGCTAAGACCTTGAACAAGATGTATATGAGAGCTGAACTCAAATAACAAGGAAAAAAACTTTCCCACTTTGTTTATTCATTTGTTTATTTTGTTTATTCTTCTGGGCTTAAAGGCTAAATGAAGAAATAAGAGCATGGATACTGGTCAGTGAATGAAAGAGATTTATAGACTGTTTAAAATCCTTTTGATCTTCATTTGTCCGTGCTTTATTGATTTTTTTATTATTATTATTTAATTTTTCTTGTATGAACTTAGTGCTGACTGGCAGAACACTGTGCATTCTTGTAAACTGTTTATACATTTCAGGTAGTTATGTGGAAACTTTAAGGAAGGTCCTCTTTATATGGGATTTATTTCAACAGGTGGAAATTCCTGCTATGAAACCTGTCGCTGAGGTTTTGGTTTAGTCTAATTTTGTCAAACCTCTGCTAAATCACATTAATTCTCAAAATGCCTTTAAAACTTGTAACACAACCTATTCCATAAATCTGCCTCCTCTCACCCAGATGTCTTACTCTGCTTAATTCATTGCAGAATTTCTCCACTTTTGCCCTGAACCAGCTTAAAGTCAGACCTGAAAGTCCTTGGCCTCTGAAGGAAGTGGTGGAATAATTTCTGCTCTTTGCAATCAAGAAGTGATTCAAAATTCTGTATCAGCTTGCAGTTTTGATCTGCTACATCACAGGGACTCATCTGAAAACAAGAAGTGTTTGTGACCACTCTGCAGGACCAGAGCTGAGACCCACTGGGGGCAGAGACACAACTCTGAGCACAGGCAGTGGTAGAAATGGGCCTCAGTTCAGCCCCTCGACTCCTGCACTCGAAACAGAAGTGAAACATGAGTTGCTCACAGCCCAAAGACCCTTCAAACCTCCCTGGCTGGCCACACACTTCAGTGTTTGTTGATCATCAGTGCAAAGCAAAGCATGGGATTGGCAGCTGAATGCATGACATCTGTGGGTCATTTCTAGTGCCCAGGACTCACAGTTCCTGCTGATAAATTGCAGATTAACTAGATACTATTAATTTCTGGCCCCTCCCAGCTCCTCTGAGATACTGAGATTTGTAGTTCTGAAGCCATAATCCGAGCTGAAATAAAACCATTCCTAAAGCCACTATCCTTTCCTCCTTTTAACGTCACAAAACAGATTAGTTGAGGTGGAAAACACCTATAATAATAATAACTTGTTGCATAAGAATAGCCATGGTTTTTATAACTATTTGAGGGGGTCTATAATGCTGAAAAAAAAAAAAAAAACCAAAAACCAAGAAAAATATTTACAGAGATCTGCCTCTTAAATCAAGAGACAGACAGGATTTAACAGTCAGAATGGCTGATGCACTCTCTGAAAAATGTGCATGGTCCCAGTATGTGTTTCATAAAACTATGTTTTACACTTTATAGAGCTTGAACTGGCCGTGCACACTTTATTAAGTGTGTGGAAACAGCTGTTCACAATTAAGTTCTTTATTCTTCAAATACCTACTACTGGGCACTGAATTGACTGCCATATGTTAATCCAAGTCACTGATCTATATCTCCATATAGACATACTCCACAGTATTCTTAAGCTGCTTCTCTCTGCAATAATGTTAGCTTTCCTGCATAGTAAAATGGAAACTCAGAACCTAATTCTCTTCTCGTTCATGCCAACATGAATCAAGGTCATGGAGCTACGCTGATGAAAGCAGATGTAAAATAGAATGATGGTCAAATCCCTACAGCCCATTTTAGTTTTTGCAAGTCACATGTCTAAAAATTAAAACAAACACCTGCCAAGCTGCTACCCATAAAAGAGGTCAGTCTTTCAGAGAGCAGCAGAACTTCTCTTTGTGACAGATATCCTTTCCCCAGAAAGGAGGAACTGTGTGTCACCACTGTTACACATAAACCATGGGAACAGGAAGAAACAGGCTGGTCAGAAAGCTGCTTTCCTTAACTCTACATACACCTTTTCCCTTGGCATTATTAAAATATGCAGGAATGGAATATTCTGTTACTTCTGCAGAACAGGATACGCAAAGGAAATGGTCTGGCAAGCTTCTTTCCAAGTGTAAAGGGCTTTCTTAGTTCCCAGTAGCCTTGCCAACAAAATTAAAGCTCTTGAAATAACACTCAAGTTGGTCTTTCCTTAGGATGCATTTAAATGTTCCTAAGTCTACTAAGGTACTTCCTTTCTTTAGAATTCTTTGTGTCCAAATGTCAAGGAGTTACCAAGGATGAACGTGTTCCAACAGATGCTTAAAACTCTGGAAAGTAACTCCTTGTGTGTTGGGAGCCTCAGACTTTGAGGCTGTGATAGAGCAAGATATTTGAACAGGTGTTTATTTTGAACAAAGACCCAGTTCTACTGGAGGCAAAACCAGAAGGAAAACCTGAACCCACTGTTTGGAGAGGACAGGTGAGCTCACGCCCACATTCGTAAGTGAAAGTTCAGTCCCTTGTCTGTGTGTTAACTGTGTCCAGCCCCAAGACAGCAGCCACACAGAACACCAGAAAAGCAGGTTTTGTGGCATACCTTTCTTTCTGGTACATGAAATCAGCCCTGCACAAAGCTCCTTTGGGGCTTAATCTCACCAGGACAGGATAAACAGAGCAAACATTGTTCAAAGGAGAGCAGTTCCCAAACAGTATTCACTATGAGATGTGTGAGTTGTAATGGCTTGTGGGACATCACAAAAAGTCATCAGCCAAGATAATTTGGGATTTCCCATTGCAGCCTGAGTGTTACATTGCAAGAATGAAGGCACTTGAAATAGTACTGAGCCTGGTTATGTAGAAATGTAGCTTAGGCAAGATGTGCAATGGCCATATGGTTACTATAATATATCACAGTAACATAGACTTGAATATGTGATAATAGTTTCATAGGCAATGCTTTAATACTAGCCATGTGTTAGCTGTATAGATACAGCTGCTAGGAGAAAGGTCTGGGCACAATCAAAGGGATTGAGTCAGTCAGTGTGTGCCAAACTCAGAGGATTTAGCCACAGTAATAACTAGATTTTACCTTGTGTTTTTGATATTAATTTCCCTGATGAAACTATGGTTTATAATAGTCAGAGTAATATTTCATTGTTTGCTCCAACAGGCTGAAGTCATGTGAAAACTGGTGTTTCTTTGAAAGCTGGGAGGAAATTGAAGATTAGCTTCAAGGTTCTTGGGAAAGCAACACAAATCTTCATTAGGGCAATAATAAGCATTAATGCACTGTAACTAAAATGGTCTGTTACCTCTTCTTGTTAGAAACTGGATGATAGATGGAGACCATTTCCTCTTTCTGTTCTAATGACTTTGGTGAATAAATACATGATTGAACCAATCACAGAAAAAAACAAGAGCATAAGGCAGTGATTTGGTCATGTAGGTATCTTTCTCCCTCTAGAGACAAAGCTATTTAATGTTAATCTAACATTAAATAAAATATTTAATGTATTTAACATTACAGGACTTGTTCTAAATTATGGACCTTAAAGAAATAATTTTTTCCGTGGCTTTTCTCTTACTATTTCTCATTTTCTACCACCCTCATGATTCTACCAC
Source organism: Oenanthe melanoleuca (assembly GCF_029582105.1). NCBI lineage: Eukaryota > Metazoa > Chordata > Aves > Passeriformes > Muscicapidae > Oenanthe > Oenanthe melanoleuca. The sequence goes on from NC_079336.1 coordinate 13,069,045, forward strand.
AAAACAGATTTCTAGTTGCTACTGATGAGGATATAAGTTTATGTCCCAGACTTCATACCATGCTCCACCTGTGTGCACTGATTTTTAGTGCTTGAGAAAATGATGGTGTTTTGACACAGGACAGTGGTCTTCAAATAATTGTTCCTTTATAATTTTTTTAATAATAACCAGAAGAGTTATTAATTCATATATGATAACATACATATATTATCAAGCCAAATATCTACCTTAGGTCTTCCTAAAATCACTTAAGATTGAAAAGTGTTCCTCCTGTGCTGCAATTATCCCATTGCTGAGTCATCAAAAAATAAGGAAATGAGAAATTCTCCTGGAAAACAATCCAGACTATAAGACATTAAACTGTATTGCAAAGACACAAAACAAAACCCCCAGTACCCTCTACTAATAATATAAAGTAATCACCAAATATCGTTATTATACAGGATTTATAATATTTATGCATCTTTAAACCGTTTCAAAGTTTCAAACTTTTAAAAATATTTTTATTCTTCAGTACAATAGTAATATTTTAATCCTGTGTACAGTACATTTTAATTTTTTTTCCTGCCTTTAAATTTTAAAGGCAGAAAACAAAACCAGAAAAATATCTTGATTTATTGGTAGGCTTCTTCCTAAATGTTCTCTAAATTACATTTCAAAATATGTGATGAAAATAACGTACCTAAAGTTTCTTCAAAACTTTATACTGAGATTCTTATGTGAACAGCAGGAAAGCCTGTGCAACTTAGCACATAAGCAAAATAACATAACCCAAATATGCAAGTTCTTTCAGCTATAACCTCTTCAGTCACTTTCAGCCAAAGCACATCATGAGTGGCCATGAATTCCAGTTCAGAGGCAAAGTGGATGAGAAGGAAAGCACAAATTAAGTTCTAATGTCCAAATTAGGAGACTCCCAACTCCTGTCTTCTTTCATGTCCTATCATGCTGACTAAACTTGTGCCCTGGTGGTCAGGGAGGCTGTGGCATCCCCTCTTATATCAAACACAGTGGGGCCAGAAGGAGCAGGGCAGGGCTTGTGCCCCTGTGCTTGGCACTGGTGAGGAGACACCTCAAATGCTGTGTTCAGTTCTGGGCCCCACACAACAAGATATTGGGGGGCTGGAGAGTGTCCAGGGAAGGGCAACAAGGCTGCTGAAGGGTCTGGAGCACGAGCCCAGTGAGGAGAGATGAGGGAGCTGGGAGTGTTTAGCCTGGAGAAACCAAGGTCACTTATCACCTCTACCACTGCCTGGAAGGAGGCTGCAGCCAGGGGGGGATCAGGTTTACCTCCCAAGAAGGGAGAGACAGGAGAAGAGGAAATCATCTCAAATTGCACCAGGGGAGGTTTATATTAGATATTAGCAAAAATTTCTTCATTGAAAGGGCTGTCAAACATTGGAACAGGGTGTCCTGTGGTGGAATTATATGCCCCATAGATTGGCACTTGGGGACATGGTTTAGTGGTGGGCTTGGCAGTGTTAGGTCGACTGCTGGACTTGGCCTTAGAAGTCTTTTCCCAGCCTAAATGATTGTACTGTGCTCTTTTTGTCTGTTTTTGCTGATGTATGGTGACATTTCCACGCACTTGTAGACTTAGCTAATGGCCCAGTATATTCCCTACTTTCCAATTCTCAGTCCCATAGCAGAGTTGCCAGATGTAGAAATAACAAGAGTAGAAAAAAATCCCTTACCCAGGAAGACATCAGGATTTGCCACATCCCCAGAAAGCTCTGTACTGCATTTAGTTATTATGTCCTGGCAGTGTCCTTTTAGGCCAAGTAGCAGATTTGTGATCTTGTCCTTGAGGAACCCTGCTGAGGCCACAATGAAGAAAGCTGGTAACTTCCCATATCTATATGCAAATACAGTTAAGGGTACTTCTTCAACAAAAAAAAAAAAAAAAAAAAAAAAAAAAAACAACCCAGGCCAAAGAGGGAAAAAAGCAGCAGCCTTTACACCTGGATTTTTGTCTCAGAAAGGATATTAAATCCTGATAGATTTTTACTAATAAATATATCTTGGTGTGTTTTATGTCCCAGCATCTTACACAGAATGTTTAATGGAAAAATCCCTGTGTAGGTAAATACCAGTTCAGTCATGGAAAATTACATCTCTACAAACACCCAGTGTTGTGGAGTTAGTTCTTGAATGCTCATTGAAAGTGTGACCCAAGTGGGACTAATTTGGCCCTTCACATATGGTATATAAAGCTATGCATAGGAGACCACTAATGTGGGGAAGAGGCCAGCCTAGAATTAATTGTGTCTCTAGGCTACACATTCTTCAGCTGATGCAAGTGAAAAAGTGCAGATGTCATTTTGGCCCGTGGACAGATACCACATTTTTTTACTGATGCCATAGAAAAACTGATCAGGAACAAAGGGGCTAATAAAAGAGCATGTGTTATAAAAGGTCTCAAGTTTAAATAATTCATTGTTTCACATCAAAATATCCATGCAAATAAAAAAAAAATCATCAAATTGAACTTTCTTACAGCAAAGAAGTTGCCATATTTTGGCTATAAATTTCTTCATAAAAATGGCACCTATTAATACGAATTTTATATCATATTAAACTACAAAAAGCTCATAAAAAATTATTCCACTCAACACAATTTTTCTTTGTGTTCTTTCTTTCCTTTAAACTATGCCTCCAAATAATTTGCAGAATGAAATCATAGTATTTAATGTTATGATTTATATTATTAGTTCATATAACTCTTAGGCCTTGTACCTGAGGTTCTCTGTGGACCTTGTTGGAATGGGCCATGCAGTCACTTTGTCTAGTTTCAACAGGATAAGCAGACAGAAGCCAGGCCAGTGTGAGTGCTCAAGAAAACCCTTTTTGCTCTTTATGCCTTCCCTCTCTCTTCCTTCCAGCTGCAGCCAAGAATTAGTCACAGCTGCATTTCTTCAGGTTTTATAAGCTTGTCTTAAGCCCTGCTTCCCAAAAGGAGGAGAAGCCAAGCTTGGGCACTGCAACCCATTTAAATTCCACCAGCACTTAACAGAAAGTGGAGAGTTGAATCATTTATTAAGGGCAGAGTTGTGGAAAGAGGCAGAACCTTGAAATCCTTCTGCTGCTATTACTGCTAGGTAGGGCACTAACAGGGACACATGCTCAGTCTTTAGGACATTTTGCAAAGTGCTCTGTTGCTCTGTGGTGGCTGTGACTCTCCTGCACTGGCAGAGCCTCCTGGTGGCATCTGTGCACAGAGCTGTGGGACAGTCCATGCTCTGGAAATGCATTCCCTTGCCATGGCCCCTGCCAGCATCACAGGAGCCCAGGATAAGAGATGCCACTACCATTTCATTTTCTTTTGTTTGTCTGAGAAAATCACTGACTCATCTGCAGCCCAGAGTAAATGTTTCTCTGTATGGGCAGTCCAGGACATGCAATACATGGAACATCCTTCACCATGAGACAGAATCAAGCAAACTGCAAACTGAGACACTAATTTGGAGAATCCCTTCAGTTTCTCAGCCTGCTGGCACAGAAGACAAAAGCAAAATTCCCACTGTATTCAATGCCATAAGGCATCATGAACACCCCTGAAGGGTTCCTCTGGCCAGCTGACCTGATGATATTTGGGAAAAGAAGATCCTTTATTTCCTCTCTCTGCTGCAGAGACAGCCAATGAATTATTTACTTCCTCTCCCAAGCCACCCTGCAGCTCTGCTGTGCACAGATGCAGCTTTGGCCCCAAAGGCCAGGGCAGATGTGAGCTGGCCCCTTGGCCAGGGCCAGGCAGCAGCAGGGCTCCAGGCTGGGTCAGGGGCAGTGGCACAGCAGGCACACAGCTCCTGATCTGCTCACACCACGGGAGAACCAGGGCTGTGCCCTGGAAGAGTGGGAAACTGGGGCTGGGGGAGATGTGCTATGGCAAAGGCTGACATTTTGGGTTATCTTCAAAATCGTGAGCAGAATAAAATCCACTGGGTTGTGCTGATTCCTTCCTTTCTAAAGCATCTCTGCTTTAGTGGAGTGGTGTCTGAAAGCTGTCTCTGCCAAGTAGATAGTACAGGCATGAGATGGTAATGCCACTACTGAAAAGTAGCTGCCTTACATAAATGAGAATTATTTTTTTAAATCCTCTGCAATCCTGAGCTGTTACAATCACATGTTATATAAATGTGAGCATTGTCATTTAGCCAACTGTGCCTCTTCCTCTTTTGCTCCTCATTTGCCTGTCACATGGAAGATTTCAGTACAAATTTTTGCAGACATTTGTGATTTGCAAGCAATAACTTAAACATTTTTTCCTTTTTTTTAAGCTCACACTTCTGGGTCACACAATGATCGAGTAAGGCTTAGCCTCCCTGGTGATGTGCAGATCTGCCTGAAGCCTTTGCCACTGTTAACGAATATTCCAGTGGTGGTACAGAGATCATCTCTCAGAAACTGCAGCTTGATTTAAATTCACTCACTGCAGCTCCTCATCTCAGCTGGTGCCCTGCTGTGCTTAATTGATCTCTGAAAGTACATCTTCCTTGTATCTTGATTAGTTTGAGTAGGAGGTGAAAGTGGAGGAGGGAAGTCAGGAGAGACCTGCAAGGAGTGGAAGAGGACAGAGGAGGGGCAATAGGCAAGTGTTGCAGCAGTGGAGTGAATTATCATGACATGGTCCTCAGAAGTGCCTTAGGGCATGTCTTCACACAGGGTGAGGAAATATAACCAGAATCTGGATAATTGCACTTCTTCCTATGAGAAATGGGTTTTAAAAGTTTGGGAGTCATTTATTTAGTAAAGTTCATCATCACTAATAAATGAAAGGGTGCCAAGGTGTGTCCTGAGGGTATGAACTTCATTGTAAATGCTGACAAATTTTTAAAATGCTGTGACATAATTTTAATCTGGGCTGGCTGGGCAGAATTCATCCAAACAATTCCCAGCTGGGCACTTGCACAGTTCTGGAGTTAGCAAAGGCCAAGACCCATGGCCACTGGCCACTGGCAGTCTTGGATGCAGCCACCTGTTTTAGCTTGGGTCTGCCTTCAGTGGCATGAACTCAGCTAAGCCAGCACCTGGCACTCAGAAAAGAGGCATTCTCTTTATGGATGAAGGTGTGCAAACAGTAAATCCTATCTTGAATGGTTAAAAAAGGGGGGAAAATGTATACTGTGCTATTTAGAACTAAAGATATCCTTAAAGCTCATCAATTTCACAGACAATTCTCAAAACCACCAAATTTACAGTCATAATCTGTTTAAATCTCCCAGACTGACAAGTAGCACAAATGTCACAGCACCATTTTCTGGGTAAGTGCTGCTGCCAGGAGATTATAATGAAGATGATGGTCAGAAATTCCTGCCCCAGAGACAGGGAGACCCTGCAAGCCATGCCTGGATTCACAGCCCTTGGGGTGCTGTGCTGCTTGGCCAGCTCTCTGCACAGGGTCACCTCTCTGCTCAACCTGGACCCTTCATCAAAACTCTCCCTGAAATCAAGGATTTGATCCACATAATGTACAAGTAATATCTCTTCCATGGGCTTCAGTGGGTTGACTCACATGATTCTTCATAGGTGTTTACGTGATCTGCAGAGATTTGGTGGACACTTCATTAAAATCCAGCAGGAAAAAAAAATATTTCTATCTACAAAGCTGTGTACTGGCACTGTATCCTCAGGCTGCAGGGAAAATCACTACTGTAATTAATTTAAGAATGTGTCCTTTTTAAGCCACACTTCAATCGGGTTGTATTTTTGAATAATTAAGCTTTAAAAAGGAAGTCTAATGAGACTAATGGCTATCAAATTACTAGATTTTGAAAATCATTGATTTTCTCATTTACACTCATACATGGCTGCTAAAATTAATTGATTTCATTTGCATAGAGAGATTGCATTTGCTTTGACTTCCAGAATGTTTCTCTCCCAAGTTTCTCATCAAACTTTCAATATTCATTTTCATAAAAAGGCAAGTGATCCTTTAACTATGCTCATTTGCATTGGAACTGAGACATTATCCCTCTTCTAAATAAGCACTATTTTAATTCTCCTTTTTGTTTGAATATATTCTATCCCAGAGTGCTTAGATATTTTGGCTGTACTCATCACTATGGCATCTGAACACCTTACTGAAATTACAATAGAAAACTCTAACATTAAATTATTTCAAACCTTTTGTTTTCTGTCTTTTCTTAGAGAAACCCCTTTCTCTCTCTTTTCTATCACATCCACTAAGCTAAATCATTTTTTCCATCCCTTACCAACTTTCCACTTTCTGCCACAAAACTTTCCCTTCTCTTGCCCCTTCTCACTCCCTGGTTGAATGGGAAAGCTGAGCTGTTCATGCATTTGGAAAAGGTTAAGGTGGCAAATGACTCGTCTTTCCCCTGCTGTAATAAGTAGCACTAAGAAAAAAGGAAATTCTTTCCGAGAGGACCCATCCCTAACAGCAAAGAAATATAAAAAGAAGCCTAGATAATGATATGTCAATTAAGTACTAGTGAAATATGTTGATGCTAACCATTTATCCAGGCATATGTCTCCTTGGTATCACTAGCCAGCTTCTATCAGCAAGAAAGATGCATCATGATCAGTACATTCTCTCTATCATCTCTCCCTCATACCATGCTCCTGTTCTGCTAAACTGCCTACATGGTTTATTGTCTATTTTTAAAGTATGAAACTATGCCCATTGCTTCACAAGTATTTTGGCACTTGAGAAAATAATTAAAAAGCAAATATCTGTTCTTACAGCTTGGTGCTGCTGGGCTCTTGTTCTTTAAAAATTTGTCAAATTTTGAACAGGAAGCCAGATTAAATAAGTAGAGCTAAAGTTATGTTCTGATTTTGATGTATTTGTGGTCATTCTCATCTCTACTCGATGAAGCCTCCAAAGAAAAGCCCTGGGGAGAGGAATTGTGTGAACCAGACTGGCTGTGCCCCAAGGCTGCAGGCTGTAGATGCCTTGGGAGGATGTGAGACCCTGGCTGTAAGGGCTCTCTCTCCCAGAGGGGATTTTGAAGAGGATTCCTGCAGTCAGACATCAGATCAAGCTATTCTGCACAAAAGGAACATTTCTTTAATGTTGGTTCAGGGACATCTTGAATTAGTAGCTGTTTTTCTTCACCACACAGTTTTATTCAAAAATGTACTTTATCAGAGGAAGAGACAGGGATGGCCTGAGAATCTTGTTCTTATTCTCTCTTGACTTCTGGTACTCTATTGAAAGAAGGCCTTATTGACTGGCAAACCAGTATCAACAAGGAGAAATTCAAGGCAGTGTCCATCCAGTCCTTTGCCTGTCTGTGAGGAAGGGGGGCACTTTCACTGGAATAAAAATTGTGATGTGAATATGTTTCCTGAGATCTCAGTGAGCCACGACATTTTATGAGGCTTGATAACAAGTAATTTGGAGTTCAGTCAGGTCATAAACCCATTTTGGTTTTCCTGGGTAGTGATGATCTGTGTATTGGATGGCACTACTGAGGTTGGTGATACAAAGGAGCTACAGCACTGCAAGGAGCACAGGTCCCAATTTCTGGAATCCTAGCACACCTCTGGTGTTTAGGGTTGATGTTGTTACTGCTAGTGCATGTGTACTCTAGACAGGGATACACCTACAATAGAAATCAGGAGGATCTTTCTAACAATTACAAGATTTCAGTTCTTAAAAATTTCATCCACCTGGAGAAACAGAGGTAGGAAATTTAAGCTGAGGTTGGTGGTTTTCTGCAGTTTTAATCTTCCAGAGAATAAAAAATCTAAATGATTGAATCACTAAGAAAACCAAGAGTTATTTAATCCAGTAGATTATGTGCTGCAGGCTCTGGTAAGAAAAGTAAAGTGAAATACAAATCAGTAGTATGAAAGCTTGAGCCTGATTTAAATTGTGCTGAATCATAGAACCCTGACAATTTTGACTGTCCAAGAGTTCATGTGACTTTTTGTTTTCCAAACCTTTGTTAACATTCTCTTGACCTTCATATTGTTTTACCTTTAGCTATGTCAGACTGAATGCATGCAGTCTGATCACACCACAACAACTAAGTAATTTTGTGCTTCACTGAGAGACCAGCTGGGAATCCCTTGCTGTAGGACTTAGCCAGGGAGTCATGGCCAAATATTAGACCACAGAAATCAAATGAGTAGGAATATTTGTTTTGCTGCATCATCTCTACTGAGATGGCAGATGTGAACAGAATAAAAAAATAAAACAAAAATGTTTCTGCCTTTCCAAAGGAGAACATTTTGAAAATGCCTCTCTGTCACTATCTGCACTGTTATTTTTTTTTATCATCTGTACTTACAGTGATGGAATCAGAGTATGTGAGATCACCTTAGCTAAACTGAACAAATTTAATCTTAGATGGTCATCTGATTTTGATTCACAGAGGCTAATTCTTACAAAATCATCCATGTGAGTGACATGCCACAGAGGCAGACTGCATGGACCATAGCAACACTGTCAATGAGGTGTCTGACCCCTGCTAGTTTCACTGGCACTTGGTTTGTGCATCATTTAGGAGCTGTGTAACTTCTTAATACTCATGAGTTTTCTGTAGTCTGCAAGAAAAATGTTTTGACATTTATATGGAGACTGAAGAGAATACCAGTTTGAGTGGCTATTTATTACTGTACGAAAATATGGGAAAAAATAACTGAAATTCAGTCCTATAAATATAAGCCAAAGTCCTGATTCAACCAGACACACGAACATGTAACCTTAGGCTCAGAATTCTTACTACTGACATTTAGATTAAGAATTTTCCTTAAATCAGGCTTTTAACTATTGGAATTGTTTCCCCATGACTCTCATGTATCCTTACAGAGATCTGATGCCCTAACCCAGATTTCCACTAAGTTAATTTGAATAAAGTCACTGAAGACTTATTTGAATTTTTTATCAGAGCTGTACTCTTACTCAAAATTTATAGGAAGACCTAGCCATAGAAATTTCTAGATGTACATTTGAAGAAGAAAAGGTAGGGAGGGATGTTTAGTCTTTTTTTTGCCATTTCATTTCAAATATTCTTCCCTGAATGCACACTTAGGCTTCTCCATGGGAAATCCATTATGATAGTTACAGAGAAAAAGTATTTCTTGCTGTTGATGAACCTAAACTTCATTTATTTGACTACTGTTAGAAGGAGGGGATTTGTTTTTTACATACATGTGTACAAATTTGTTTGAACTCACTCTCAAGATAGGCAGGGCTTTATTTGGTTTGTGAGGACATTCTGAGTGAATGAGAACTTCCAACACTCACTGCACATATGGTGACCATCACTATCATAGCTAGTGGAAAATATTCTAGGTTTTGTGTATACATAGTGTGCTAGAGTACAATGTATACAACTTTATAATTTCTAAATCTACAGGCAAAGAAAGGGATGCAGAACAATGAAAACTACTTTTTCAGACCAACATCCTAATCAAAATTTCATAATTATACCTTTCAGCTGTGATTATGTGCTGCTATCTTAGAACAGATTTGGGAAACAAAGACATGTTTATCCAATTTGCAGTCTAAGTTTAAATATTTTAAATTGATCCCTTAAATTAAGATCAGCAGTATTGTCAGGATAGAAACCTTAGGCTTACTGCTTGAAGAGGCCAGACTGGACACTGGTTTTTGGTGAATATTAACATTTTCTTATCTTGACATCACTCCTCCTGGAAAGGAAACTGTTAAATCCTGAGTATTTTCATTAGAATCTCTTGGAAAACAAAATGCAGAGCTAAATGAAGCATGAACACCATCCCAAAATTGCTCTGAGGATGTAGTGTGAGCCATGGATTTTTAACAGGCTTTGCTGGTTTGGGTGCAGCCGTTGTTTAGGGGGTTGTCTGAGGTTTTTTCTAGTGGAATTACATGAAGGAATGTAGTGGAGTAACAAAGCAAGGCCTTTTAATGATTAGCTCACTCTGTGGCTATTGGTCATCATGGCCATCATCATTTTTTTACAGACAATGATTTTGGGATGCAGAAATCACCCAAAATGCATGATCTGACACTGCAGAATGAGGACGGTTTTTCCAAGTTTATTCATATGGTCATGCTCTACAGCAATAATAATAATATTTAATGTGTCTGGGTCATTCCATTAGCAAAGTGCAGGCATTATGGGCTGTAAATTGTGGCTCCAGGGCAGCGGGTAAGCTCAGAGGAGAAGCAATGATCCAGTGATCCTGCAGGAACTCGAAAGGACAATGTGCCCAAAGGCATCACCCAGGACAGGAGCACAAACCCTGTCTGAAGGATTCTGCCAGCTGCAGCATGTGCTCCCCCTGGCTGCTCTGTGCTCTGACATCCAGTGCTCAAAGAAGGAGATTTCTAGGGCAGCATCATTAACCACCCTGGCCTGGGCTCGATGCTGCTCAGAGGCTCAAAGCCTTTCATTGCAACTGAAGGGAAGAGGAAGTGCTGACATCTTGAAAACACAAAGAGAGAGCCAGGAAAAAACTAGATTTTTCTTTTCCTTAGGACCTGGAGAAAGAGTGTAAATTGTTTCAAGTTTTTTATATCTCTGCCAGATTTTTTTTTCTTTTATTTGATTTTAATTTTTAATGTGAAAACTGAAATCTGTTTTGGACCATTTATAATGTTTGAATTTTCCTAAATAAATATGTTTTGCTGCAACTGCAACCAAAATCCTATTGCGTTCTTCCAAATACTTTTAGAGTGAGGAAAAATTGGTTTTAGCTGCAAGACAAAACATATTCTGAAGGTTGAACCAGGCCTAAGAAACAAGGGACAATGACACAGGTACAAAGGCTCTGCCTCTGCCATCTTAGTTGAGAAAAATATTAAAAATCCTTCCTTTACCCTGTAGTCACTGTTACTCTGGTCTTGACTAATGAACTAATCACTAATTAATACTTTGCAGCAGTTAAAAGATGCCCAGGATTCCAGGAACAAGTCTTTCTAATAATAAAAGATTAACCAAAGTCAGGTGTTTAATCTACTGTAAATTAAATCAGCACCACTTCTGGTATGGACTCAAAAATTGGGTTTGATCTCCTGATCCTAGAAGTGTGCTCTGTTCCATGCACAAGCTCATTGTGGCTCAGGTAACATGGTTTCCCCTATTAATAATAATTAACTGTGACTGTGTTAATGCAGTAATTCTGTGTCTGTGCTTGGGACACCAGAAAGATCAAACTACATCCTAAGCAGTAAATAAATAAGCAAATAAACAAAAAGCCTCACTTTTCTTGAATCTCAGAGTAAAAGGAGCACCAAATTTGGATGCCTCTGTGTGTTCCCCAGAGCAGATGATGACAAATCATGCTTAAGAAAAGGCTCCACACAAAGCTGCAAACAGCTCTGTGGGACATGCTGAGAGGGATGTGTGTTAAACCCTTATTCCTAGGACTGAAGAACTACATTCTGGGTGGGGGCCTTGGAAACCTGGCTACAGCTCTCCTTTCCCCATAAGGGAATTACACTAGGACTAACCTATCTAAATCAGCTCTCAGACTGGGACTTGATTTCCTGCACATTGGCATAAAGTGTTGCTACACTTTTTGAGTTTAAGCCATAGTTTTACCCATATCTCCAGAAGGATGTATGTATCCCACAAGTGTTTCATCTCATCTGTGATCCCTGGAATGGCAAAAGATGTCTCAAAAAGTGGTGGGTGGTTACACTGAGTGATGAAATCCCATCCTTCCTGCTCAGTTCACGTGCCCAAGCATGGATGTAAAGTGCTACCTGCCTGGCCTGCTGCCACTGCTGCTGCTGCTCCAGAAAGATGGAGTTCTCTCCTGTGGCCTGCATCATGTCTGCTAAGTCCAAATGGATGTTGTGCATACATGTTATAGAGGATTTCCAGTGGTAGTGAGTGTCTTGTCCAAAGCACAGACTGGAGCCTTCCAGGTGGAGTTCTCAAGCATAGGACACCTAAATGAAAGTAGATGTCTGCTAGAGGTGCCTGAATTCCCTTTGTAGTCACTGGAGAGCTAGTTAGTACACCCAGCAGAGTTACTCAGTGCACCCTAAATTGCTCTTTAGGCTTCTCTTAGAGCACTGTCTTTCCACAGATTATCATTGAAGTTAGACTCTTCCAGCACAAGTAGACACTTTGCTATAAACACTTAAGATATCTTAAGATGAAGGCAAAGTCTTCTGCTGGCAGCTAAAATCTCTAACCATTAGGCAATAGGCTCCTCTGGTCATTGGGGTAAACCAGGATTAGGACAAGAGGTTTTAAGCCCCCCCTTTAGAAGCAAATTCATTTTACAGGGGATAAATTATAAATGTATCATTGTACAATTGAGAGATAAATAGAGGTTTGTACTCAAGCTCAAAGGAGTGGTTCAGGAGGCTCTTGAGGTTAAAAAAGTGACCATATACTTCTGCCTAAAAGGAAAAACATTGTCAGGAGTCCTTAGCTTCAGGAACTGTAGATCATTCTGGCACAGTTAAACAGAGTGATCAAGCAAGAATAATAGAATAGAGATAACAGAAATATTAAAATTATTCAAGCAATGCAAAATATCTAAGGATGCACTTCTACAAATTATCAGGACAAGTTAATTGCCCCTGCTGAGTTTTTAAATTATATTTTTCTACAAAGAAGTAAACCAGTTTTAATTAGAGCACTTTGGTGGTGGTGGTTTGTTTGTTTATTTAAGTTCCGCTACAGATTCTTGTCAACTGCTCCTAGGAGAAAAAGAGAAATGTTGCCTGCTTAACATCTGCTGTCAGATTATGTTGCCTCTGCTATCAGAAATGAATGCAGAAGACCAATTCAAGTTCCTGTCAGCTGTGATGTCTTTTGGACATGTTTCAATCAAGCAGCAGGCTTTTCTTTACACTTAAAGAATCATTAGAACAGCTAAGTCTTAGGGAAAACACATTTTGATTGCAATTATAAACTAATGTCTAATTCATTTAAATTATCATGTATTAAGTAAATATTTGAGCTACTTTGAGATCCATCACACATAATTGTAGCTCTGTCTTGAGTATTTCTCCCTCCTCCAAATTCTAATCAATAGCAAGCAAAGCATCTTTTTAAGCTAGTGCTGCAGCAATCTGATATGCCAGTGTAAATGCCCTCAAATTCTCACTAATGGTTATCTGATATTTCTTATATTAACTCTTGATGGTTCTGACATCTCACAGTGAGCTTGGTGGAAGTTAATGGTAAGCTGGACCATCCCTTGTTTCCCTCTGATGTTTCAACTCAGCTTAAATTCTGCTGATTCTATGCCTAGACAAATCTTAGGATGCCCCTGGGCCTGCTGTGTATGGCACAGAGTGTTGCAATGTGAATTGGCTCCATGTCAAACAATTGTTTCAACAATCTGAAATCCATCACAGCAAGAGTAGGGATGATTCAGCCTTGATGTTTGAGAAAAGGCTGTTCAGGCTCCTGTGTGAATCACCTTTTTCCTATCCAAGAACTCATCAACAACTGCAAATTTCTCATTTTCCACACAGAAAGAAACAAAATGTTATGACACCTATGCTAGTAATGTAATTACAACATTTGGTGTTCTCCCAAGGACTCTATTTCTAGAGCCAAGTGATTAGACAAGTATCTTAGCTTTCAGTCTCTTTCACAGAGGCTTCCAGCAGATCTCTTGGAAATGTTATATTATTCCTGCAAGCTCACAAACCAAAGGCAAGGAAGAGTAGTTAATAATGCTTCCTCATTTCTAAAGCTCACTATTTTAAACAATCACATGCCTTGAATTGATCTATCTTGTGATATAGTTCAGCTACACTGGTTTCACCTCTAATGTTGATGCAAAGGGAACCCTCCTACTGTAGGACAGCCCTGTCTGGGCTAAAAATCTGTAATGCTGCCTTATTTGACATCAATTAATCTGTTACATCTAAAGTAGTCAGCTGAAGTTGTTTTCTGGTTGAGCAGTGTCCAGCTGACCCCATCACCATGGAGGTGCCAAGTTATTTTCTTTTTAACTAATGTCCCAGGTTTTAAGTCTACTTCAAGATCTGCTGCCTTCAGCAGAAGGTGTGTCAGAGCTTGCCTCCCAGGCTTACCAGGAAAGAATGAAAAAAAAAGTAATTGCATAGACTGAAAAGGAGGGTGAGTAGCCTCAGAACAACTGTGTTCAAACACAGAAAAGCAGCTGCAAAGAGGAAGGAGTGTTCTTTTCTCTGTGTCTAGGGGTGGGAAAGAAAACAGCAGAATGAGCTTAAATGGCAGTGCAAAGAAGAAACAAGAAAAAAAAATGAGCCTGGTGTAATGGACTGCCTGGGAATGCTGTGAGGCATCTTTAGAAACAGGTCACCTTAATAACTCACAAGAGTCAAACCTGTTGGTGATCTAGGGCTGGGGGGCTGGAATATATGATTTCTTGAAATATTTTCTGCCCTAATTCTCTGTGAATTTATGCACAGGCTGCCTGTGAACTGCACCTGGTAAGTGGGGCACGTCCCAGGTATGTCAGTCTGCAGGTGGAAGTGTTGGGGTGCATGTGAGGGTTGTGCTGATTGAGCAGCCCTCAGCTGTGAGAGCCCTACTCTTTGCAAGCCTAGACTGAGATCTCTGCAGCTTGTAACAGTAATATACTAAACTACACCAAAATATTTAAACATTAAACTGTATTTGGGTGCTCTCCAATGTTGTTCAGGGAAACCAATCCAATAAAAAGCTACTTATGTGTCATCTACCACAACAGCCAATTTTTATGTACATGACAAATAGGATGTATGTGTATTGAGCTCCCACAATTTCTACCAAGTTTTAGTATAAAAACTGGTACATCAGAAAATAATTTCCCTCTCAAACTGCCTGTTACAGACAGTGCTAGGTGAAAGGAAATGCAACAACGCAAGGAGAGCCCCATTTTTTTATTAGGGTTATCGTCTTCTTCACATAGATCTTAAAAGTTGTGGATCTATATCTACATCACTGCCCTGCAGGCTTTAAGAGCTCAAATTCTCAGTCTGTTCAGCTCATCCATTACAAAGAATTAACACTGTCATAATTTTAAATTTTTTTTCTTATTCTAGGCAATGTCTGTCTTTAAATTGTAATGAGTAAAACAGGAGGTCTCTTTTCAGGATGATGGGGAAACATCCAGAATATCCCACAGAGAAATAAAGGAAGTCTCTTCTAATTCCTTGAAGATGGACAAAGCAAAATAAAGAGGACTTCTCTTTTTTGTGCAGGAGCACTTTCATTTTCTGTGAAAAGGAATCCAGCAAGCCTTCCATTTGATTCACGTTTTGAAAAGATGGATTATCTTGTTCTCAGTTGGGATTATTGTCTCCAAGGTCCTGTAGCATTGGAGTGGGTAGGGGTAGGTCGTAGGAAGAAGCCAAAACAAACTTTTAAGACAAACTCATTTGTAACCTTAGCTATGAAGAATCACTCCTTAATAATGTTAAAAACAAAATCAGTGCCAGTGTGTGGAAAAGGAGAGGATAAATACTGTACATGCTGGAGATCTATGTCTTTCTGCTCTGCTGACTCATAGCTTAAGCATGGTAAAAGTCAGGTGACATTACCACAGTGATAAATCTGATCTCTATCTACAGGAGAAGGCTCCTGAGCCAACCCTTTGTTGAATCCTGAGGAAATCATTGCCATATGTGAATATTTTTACTGGTGCCTTCTGACAAAATACATATTTTCCATTCTTTATTGAGCTGTTTATCTAGACTAGAATTATGATAAACTTCTCGAGCGGTTCGTTTTCCCAAGATTCGTATGGAACAAATTAAAAATAAGTTTCCATAACAAAAATTACTTAGTGATAGAGCTATGAGATCTCCCTCTCCTGTTCCTCTCAAACAAGTTCACAGCCAGGCAGATGTGAACAGCCCCATTTGTGGCTTCCCAGAACTCAGCTGCACATGCCAGAGGGGCAGTGTCTCCCCTCCAGGAGGCTGCACGGCCAGGCACTGCCCTTGAGAGGCTCTGAACCACCACTGCAGTTTGGTGAATGCAGCAGGATACCCCACACTCACTTTTTCCATTCCTTTTAAGGTGTTTTACTCCTCAGTGAACAAGGGAATAAGGACCTGACTCCTAAAAGAGACACTGAAGAATGGGGATGGCATTGGCTTTGCATCTGCACGCCTATATAGTCTTAGTCAGATTACTTGAGCACAAGCATTAGAGAGTTTAATTGACTTCCAGGACAATTTTTGGCTCAGCAATGGACATGAGCATACATGACAGGTCCTTTTGTGCTTCAGCTCCATATTGATCCTTTCAACCCAGCTAAGATTGCCTAACATTTTATTTTGTATAACCAAGTTTTCATTCGAAGCTTGGAGAAACTTTTTGAGATTTCACACTTGGCATCTTTCATGCTACCTTATTTTTTAAAATATTGCTAAGACTTTAAAAAAAATATATATAATAGAAAAATAACTGCTATACAGTGTTTTTTAAAATGTTGATGAAAAGCTTTGGAATTCTGTGTTTTGCAGGAAACCTGTGTGGTGGAAGAGTGTGGCTTTTGTTAAGGATATTTCTCATTTACTCATTTTTATTCTCTGTGAAATACACACACACCCTAAAAGTGTCCAGGTCTTTGACAAGTAGTAGTTTGCACTTACTTCATAAAGACTTGGCAGAATTTAACAGCCAGAATCCCCAGACAGTCTGTCTTCACTGAGCGTGTCCCAGCTCCTTGAAATGTCTGTATATGCTGAATTGTATGTGTTTCACAGTCACTTGAAGAAAATAAAAAATAAAAAATAGTATTGTGCAGAGTTGGTTACAGGAATGAAATCAGTTTTCCTCTGTAATGGCTGTCCCCCTGTGTCTGAGCTGGAGCAGTCCTGGACACTGGATGTGGCTGATATCTCTCTGATATCTCTCATGCTCTCAGTCCACCCAGTGCTGAAACAGAGCATCAGAGAGAAGGGAGATACCTACCTTGTCCTGCTGGACAAGAGGAGACCAAAGGCTGTCAGGAAAAGGAAGTATGTGAAAAAATGTGAATTTTTCTGAAGGAGAACTCTAGTTCTAGGTGTTGTCAAGGAATAGAGACTGGGAATAATCCATGGAAATATAGAATCAAAGAAAAGTTTGGGTTGGACAGGACCTTTACAGGCCATCCAATCCAACCCCCCTGCAATGAGCAGGGACATCTTCAGCTAGGCTGGGTTGCTCAGAGCCCTGTCCAACCTGATCTTGAATGTTTCCAAGGATGAGCCATCTACAACTTCTCTGGGTATCTCTCTCATAATAAAAAAAAAAAAACCAACAAAAAAAAAACCACACAAAAAGAAACACTTCCATGTATCTAGTCTGAATCTGCCTTCTTTAAGTTTAAAATCATTACCCCTATTGCTGCATGCCCTACTAAAAGTGCTGTCCTCAGGTCTGTTCTGGGAAGAATCCAGCACACTGGGAAGCCTGGAAAAGGAGCAGGGGCTAGAACCTAGGAGCAGTAAGGTGTGCCATAGGTCCTAGCAGTGGCCACAGTCATGCTGAGGAAAGAGATGGGACTGTTAGTGTGCCAAGAAACTGTGCACAGGGTGCACAGGGGGGGAGAAGAACCCCACTGCAGAAACTGGATGCCAGTGCAGAATGAAGGTCACAGAAACAAATTTGAGGGCTGACCAACACTGACTGAATATTTGGTGAGGGAAAACTTTTGGAAAAGGCAAAGAGTGAGACTGTGATATGAATCCCTAAATGAGAGGGGAGTGAATACCTGAATTTTCTGAGATTTCCATGTTGTTAGATGAAGAGCTAGGAATGGGACTGTAGCAGGACTGGAATAGGACTAAAACAAGGCACAACAATAGTTCTGCTTAAAGAGCAGAAAAGATGAATACAACCATCCTCAGATCTGCAAACTAAGCTCAAAATCTTTCAGTTCAGCCCCTTCCCTGACTAAGTCCCATCCCCTGCTAGTGTACATGTGTGAAATTTGCAGCATCCCTGTTGTATCCAGCAGCCAAGCTCATTCCCATGCAGTACTGCTGGTAAGCATTGAGCTACTCCCTTGGGATAGCACAAAGGAATTGCTGGGAAGAGGACATCAGCTCCAAACTCTTGAATATGAACATAAATCTGATCTTCTTTACTTCCCAAAACTTGAGGGAAAGATCATCAGACCGGTGAGCTGGATGGTCCTCCACTGGTTGCAGTGTGCAGTCGGTGCCCTCATCTCTCTGAGAAACATCTGCCTGTCCTGAGCTTTGGAAGAGCCAAAGGCCCTGCAAGGTAAAGGCCAAGGTGCTGGCATGGAACTGAGGGGACTCAACTCAACAATATGCTCTCTAGAGCAGGGACAAAGCAGGAGGGACAGAAAAAGCTTGGTTGTAACAGGGAAGTCCACGAAGGAACTGAAATTCTAATCTGTGCAGTGGGAAGATCAATCTTCTTCTTCATGGCTGAAAATAACAACCCTGGTTAAAAAGATTTGCAGCTCCTCATATGATCTATGTGTCAGAGGCAGGGATGAAATTCAGTTCTCCTGAGTGGCATCCACCTACCTCAGGCACCAGACAATCCTCATTCTCCCTACTCTCCCCCGCCTCATTCATCTCACATCTTGCAACTTGTGCAACAAATGAGTCAGGGGATTTAACAGACAACAGATGCCTTCACAGCACAAGTCTGATTCACCCCCCTGGCAAAGTGGGAAGAATCATATGTAACTATTTAATTCAATATTGTAACCTAAGAAAGTGAATGGAAAACCACAGATGACATTAATTCTGGTATGTTGTTATTTTTTTTAATGTCTGCATCTGCAATCCTATAAATGTTCTTTTAAGGGTTGTTAGATATTGGGTGGGATATTTGGTTTAATTTTGTTTTCTGGTACAATCTATCTTAGGCTGCACCACGTGAAATCAGTTTTATATTCCCAGGGCAACAAGAGCACAGAGATTCACTTGGATTTATCTTTTGTGATTCACTATAGTAAAAATATGAAACTAATAATTTATTGTAGTTCTATCCAAAAATATAGTCATATCCAAATGAAAATATATCCAAAATACCTAGATTCATTTGTACTTCTACATGAGCTTGGTGTGCTTGTACTCTTTCTGTGTATAAAATTGCAATTTTTTCTGATATACAGTTTTCCAGGAGCCTTAATCCTCCAGGCCTTTGGAGAGCTGCAGTCTGGCCTGATGGCAAATGTGATGCTCAACACATGGCACAGTTCTGAAAGTACACAGACACACACACACACACACACAGAAATCCTCCAAATGGGTCACATATTTTCACTATCCATTCCATGGGCTGCAAACATTTGCCATGGAATATAATAATGCTTTAGATTCTCAGCAGAAATTTGTCAGCAAAAGAAGCAAAACAAAGTCCTCTGCAGAGTACATCACACCAAAGCTGTCAGCCTTACAAGGGTTCATAGAATTGGCACATTCAGACCAGATGAGTGTTCATTTTCATACACCCCTAATCCTCTTTTGTTCTAGTGTGCTATTATTTGACAGGGAATCTTCATTCTCATTATCTTCTCGTTCACACTCCTCACACAATCCAGAGAAATGAAGAAGGTCTGCATAGCACTAGAAAATAATCTCAGCAGACATTTCCTTCCTGACTACAGATGCACTTGCTGGATTTGATGACAAGCTATGAAGGTATTTTCAAGTATCAGTGACATGGGTATGATTTCTAAGGATGCTTAAAACATCCCTAATTTACAGATATCTCCCCATACTCCCCATATTTCCACTGTTTGGCAATAGAGAATTTTCCTTAAAATAAATATGAAGGAAATCGAAATATTGTGCCCTACATTATATGCTAAGTCTTCTTAAAGCTTCTTGAACTGCTAGCTGCTGAAGAAAGCAGACAGAGAAGGGTCTACACTGACAATGTCAGCCTCACCTTCAGCTAGTGGCTCTCACACTGTGCCTGACCTACTGAAACAAAGGCTGATTTGGATCCAAAGTGTTATCAACCAGTTTCCAAAGACACCCAAGATCACAGCACAATAAGCATGTCTTCTCACCCTGTACCAGCTTGTCCACTCTGGTTATGAGCAACACAGAGGAGTCAATTCTAGCATCTTTAAACCTAATTTTCCAGTTTTATATGTCCCTATTAGTAACCTAGAAGACCACTCAAAGCCAAAAGCTGACTCACAGAGTTGGAGCAAGGTCTCTATCCTCCCTAATAGCAGTGCTTGAGTCCCACGTGCCTGATCCAGTAGTACAGCCAGTAGACTCAGAGCTTGGAGAGAGCCTGTGAACACTCCTGCCTGTTTCCCTGCCTGGAGGACCTGCCAGCTCTCCCCAGACAAGCCAACACAGAGCCATGTGCAGGCTGGAGTGAGGGGTCCTCTCACACCCTGAGCTCATCTGACAATCTGAGGTTGGCTTCACCTTGAATTACCTTCTGGAGAGCTCTTCTGCCCAGAGAACAAAGAGAGGTTGACAGATTTCCCAAGTAATTCACACTTGACTTTGTGAATACCACATCCTTTCCACTCACTGTTATTTACAAGTCAGGGAAGCTTTCAGCACAGAAAACAAGGCAGATCCAGATACCATCAAGGACTCTAAACAAAGGCTGGAGCTTCAACATCTCCTTAAGTGTCACTTGATGGATCTTCAGACTCAAGCAGATCTTTTGGTCTATCATGCAGTGTTTTATTTGCTCCAACAAACTGCTGTATACTTTGCTTAGTTCTGATGGGAATATGAATAAATTGCCATAAATACAACGCTGCTAAAAAAGAGGTATTTTTTCATACATATTGCAGTCATTATAGAAAATGAAATATCAAGGAAGCATCAAGTCAAGAGCAGAAAAGGATCAAGATACAATTTCCAGCAAATCTTCAGCATGTCTTTCACGGACTCTTATAATTTCACTTTTAGCACACAGGGTGTAGTACACCAAGTGTAAATGTCATCAGTCTACTGTTTACAGTCTTTCTAACCTGAATGGCTAATAAGTTTAACACATTCATTTTTCAGTACAAATTAGGTCTGTCAGAATGACTCACACTTCTATATAAAGGAAGTTCTAAACATATTTAAAGGGAAATTTAGCTGTCAAAGTCAGTTAGTTAGTTGGGGTAAGAGGAATCCCATGTTCTTTGTAACCTTTCAGAGAACATGGTATTTGGCAGATTGCAGACCTGTTCAAGATAAGTGGTTTTAAAACTTGTTTGTGTGTGTTTGTGTGTGTGAAAGAGAGCAATTAGAGACTCTGGAGGGCAATTCTGGAGAAGCTGAAGGCATACTTCTTTGCCCTTTATTACCAGCTAGGACCTTTCTGTAAGTTATTGAGGTCTGAGGAGAGGTTTACAGCCCCATTTTTCCCCCCAATTATATAAGATGATATACTGAAAAACTTTATTTTCCCTACAAATCTTCTCTTGCTGGTGTCCCCAGTTTTAACACTGCTGCTTCTTGAATTTCAAAATAATTTTTCATTGCTAGTTTCTGAAATGTCTTATATAAATATTGGTGCTCAGAATGATCTTTTCCTGAAAAAACATCTAGCAAAGCAAAAATCTTGTAAGCTAAACATGGCTGGAAGCCAAAAAATTCTGCTTCAGAATTTTTCCAACCAAAAGGGGAAAATTTAGAGCAATGCAGAAGTTCTTCATCAAAGTCTTTCAGCTAAGAACCTAATTTTCTATTCAGGCATTGTTTCAGTGGATATATTCTGAGCAGCAGTTAATGAGACCCCTTTTGTTGTTTGTGAAAGAGACTTTGGAAAGGTGAAATGATTTGCCAAGAGCACAGAGCAAGTGTGCTGCTTCTCCCAACATTATGATCCACCATGTCCCACAGAGAGATCAAGGGACACTTCCCATGTTTCTTTGAGCTCACTGTGCTGCATTCAGACCCTCATTTCCCTGCTCAGACCTGGAGCCCCACACACTGGAGCAATTGATTCCTAAAAGGCATGCCAGTGAATGCCAGTACGTCTGTCTCCAAAGCACGGGGTCAAATTCCCAGTTTGAAATCCTGTCAGAAAATAAGAACATCGTTTGCACCAGACCTGCAGAAGCCCTGAGCCAAAAAGAAAAAGCAAGATGAAGTCTGAGCCTGGAACATGGTGGTGAAAGCACTAAGTCAGGAGGAAGAGGATGCTAGTGTGGGAAGGATGATCTACAAGAGGTGGCTAGAGGTGGGATAAAAGAGTACCAATTTCCTTTTACAGTGGGCAGTGCTGCTTCATTCTGAAGCAGTTGGCAAGAAAGATCCCAAGATTCTTTCCACAAACTCCACTCCTGGACTGCAGCTGATATCCTTGAACAGAAGTTACTAAATATTTAAAAATATTTAATAACTGAGGTTATGAAAAATAAATCTGAGAAATACAGGAAGTCTGAGGTACCTGGGAAGAAGTCTGGTCTGAATTCTAAAGACAGACTGCATCACCTCCAGGTTATATACATAAACTTCTTCAACCTCCTGCCCTTAGGTACCCCAGGTATGCCCCTGAGCAAGCTGGATGACACTAAACAGTTGGAGCCTTTCCCTGGGTACCTGGAAAATTTTACCAGTGAAGTCATAATTGGTGCTGATTATGGGCCCTGAAATTTTCATTCTTGGCCTTCAAAAACTGTTAAGACCTCCTTCCTCAACACCTGTGGCCTTTTGTGGGTTTCAGCCCTTGTTTCACCATTAGTGCAACATTCCCAGCTGCTACTGGAGCTGCAGAAGGATGCCACTCCTGACTTTTCTGCCTTCTCAGCAGCCCTTTCAATGAAAAGAAAATTTTCAGCAAAAATTTCGCCACTTGAGGGTCATGAAAAGGTCACCTTTTAATCCAGGAGAGAGTTAAAGTAGAATGCACACTAATGATGGGGCAAATCAACTAAATTACTAAGGATCAAAGGAAACATTTAACATACCACTGTCCACTTTACTGTGGGCAGGTAAAGCTGAATTCACCCAGTACTGGAGTTCTTGGATTTGAACTTTCCATTTCCAGTCAGAAGAAGCTGAATTAGATGGTGACCTGAGATGGGTGGGCACAGCACCCTTTTACAAGGATAATTTTCAGTTAAAACTGTAACCTACTTTCAAAATAACTTTTCTTTAAATTCTCAATTTGTTCTTACTGAGAGTGTTAATAAGCCAATATGGCACAAACAACAGGTTGAGAGAGATTGCCTTAACTAATCAAAAGAAAAATTGCCTTTCCAAAAGATTATATTTAGCTCCTTTTTTTGGGGAAGGGAAAGGAAGCTCAGCATCAACTGAACTGTTTCAGGTCAGGCCAGTCACCATGGCAACAAATTTTTCTGATATTAGAAAGTATCACTGGGGAAGTGTGGTTGGGATAATAGCATCATGGATCATTTTCATATATCCACTTCAGAGTCAGGCCTTAAAGGAGCTGCATCCTTTTCTTTTGAAAAGAACTGCAACATAATGTGCAAGATACAGATATGCAAATAAGTGTGTCAGGGAAAACAGGTTATCTCAGCCAAATATAGGCACCAAAAGTTTTGACTAGCAGAGACCCAGGTTTGGCTACCCAGTGACCTGATTGACATTAGCTGTCCTGGCCCCTCTTTTCCCTGCTGACTGCAATAGAACAGCATTTTTCTGTTATTTAGTTATAATTAGATGCATTGAGGCAGAGTTTTTCTAAGCATCAGAATACTATCTAGAATAGAGACTACACTTAAACTGTGTTATTTCTTCTCACATTAGATTTAGCTGTATATAAAATACACTGGGTTTGCTTTTAGGAAGAAGGATAAACATGAAATTTAATTAAAATTAAGGATTTTCAGTCTGTAATGTCATTATTTGCATTTTTTTCCTCTCTGGAGGTAGCCACATAACTTCTAAAAGTGCTTGAAAATAGCTGCTTAGTGATGTGGTAGATTCTTAAATTAAGTTTTTGGAGGTTTCTCTCTGATTGCATGAGAAGTGATGGATTCAGTGCTAATATTAGGGATGAAATGTAAACGTATACTAGGCAGAAGGTCAGACACATCTACAAACTGCAGTAAAAAAATTGAAGATTCTTCCTTGTCATCTAAGCAGCACCAAAATCTGTGATTGGACCAAGGGACCAGTTACCTCAAGGTCATTGATTCCATCCAAACATCAGAACACTTCAACACTTCAGAATAAAACAAAGTACATGAGTACCTAGATATGTATCTTACACTTTGTATTGAGGAGAGTGAGGAAAAATTTTCCCTGGGTACCATATTGTGAAGAAGGGTGAACCAAATTCTGATTTCTCTTTCATTCATATAAACCCTGGGCTTCCAAGTGAAAATCCTCAGGATTTTCAAGATGATAAAATGAACTCAGGACACAGCCCAATATATTGTATGAGGTAATGCTCACCCACATAGGTGGTTGGAGAGTTTCCTTATGGCCCAGGGAAGAAACATTCAGACTGTGCAGGAATCAGCTGGTGGAGCCTCTGTTCCACCTGAGGTCAGACTGGATAATCAGAGTGCTCCCTTTTGGCCTTGCAATCTCTGAAGCTATTAAATGAAAACAAATGTTACAATTAGTTAAGCTGCTTTTCCTCTGCTCTAGCCCACCAGATGATGACCAACCAGTGTCTCCAGGCACAGCTATTCCAACTGTTGTTTGGTGCAGCACTGGCAGGAGCTAAAGGCACAGGAGATGTCAATCTTTCAGCATCATTTTTTCACCAGTTACCTGCTGCAGCTGAAATCCTGAAATCCTAAGTCAGTTCTGGTTTAGCTAAGGTTCAAATCAAGTTAGATGTTTGAAAGATTTAAGTGATTTTAAGGATTGGATTCAGTAGGTGTTGTTAGACCAGGAACATGCAGCTGTAGTGCAGATATTTAAATGTCAGCCTGCAACAGAATTGCATCACCCATGTGCACAAAGTGTAACTCCTAAAATGAAAACTTAGTGCATCAATTTTTTGTAAAGGATTGAACTATTATAATTATACAACTGTAAAAAGGATACATGTCACATATTTTTACCTGGATTCTGTCTTCCTTATATATTTGTTGTTTGTGGTCATAAGCCATGCCCAATGTGTGCTGAAAAACCTGAGACCAATCTGTGGGATCAATCACAAAGCACACAAAAAATGATGATGCTCTGCACAGTAAAAATGCAACACCTTAAATCATCCCACACAATGATTAAGCTATCCTTAAAATAGCTATTCTCAGTCATATTGTTTGGGGTAATTTTTCAACTTCCTTCTGTGAATGAAAAATTCAAAATTGTTAAATCTGTCTGTCTTAAATATATTGTTGTATTATGCTGAAACCAAACAAAATGTATATTATACATGACATAGGCATTTTGGTTATGAAATTTGATCTTTGATATCACATAAGGTGTTGGAAAAGGGATTTATGGCACTGAAGTTTTGCTGTATGTGATGTAGGTTGTTTATTGTGCTTGATACAATGATCAGAGCAAAGATCTTTGCACTGAGGATAATCTCAAAGAAATTTCAGGGCTTATTTTCCAAACAAGACATAAAGTAAGAATACTTTCTTCTGTTTTTTACCTCCTCATGTATCTACCAGCCTGTACTATTTTGAATCAGTAGGAGAAATGGAGTAAGAAACTTTTAGTTATTCTGAGAAAAAATAGAAAACAGCAGTCATAAAACTATGAAAAGTCTAAGAATATGAAAAAATATGCACTATTTCATGTTTAACCTTTACTGTCATTCTTGAGGTTTAGGTACATGAATTATCAAATGTGCTGGTAGAATATGACCTGAAAATTTGCTGAGTAAGATTGAAATGGCAACATCTCTTACAATTATCAAAATCAGGAATGGCTGGTACTGGCTTTCCCACCAGGTCAAATAAAACCTTCCAATATGACTATCATAAAAATGAACATATCATTATAGAGATGACTCAGAGAGTTTTGTATTGAAATGCTTTGAGCATTGCATCCTGCACTGTGTGACAAAAGGCAGCACTTTGGTGCCCATATATTGCCTTTTTGTAATTTTTTAAGTTCATGGAATGTCTGAGATGTCCTCATTGGGCTGGCAGAGATAACATGCCTCTATCTGAACAAAGAGCTGGAGGCCAGCCAGGATAATTTAGAGCATCCTCCATGGCACTAGGCATCTAATTTCAGTCAGCTGAACTGAGCCTGAGGCACCCAAATTCAGTGTGTTAGCTGAGATTTACTCAATACAGTCACCAGAGTCTGGCTAGAGAGTGGCCAAGCAGCCAAGTGAGGAGCTGGGTGCCAGTGACTGCATTAACTAAGTCTCCAATGACTGTGTATCTAGATACCTAGTTAATGCATAAATGGAGTCCTGATCTCAAATGGACTCTCAGCTGTAGAGCTCAACAGAGCTGCTCACAACACTTTGTGTTGTTGCAGATCACTCATGGCATCTAACTGCTTGTCAGGGAAGGCAAAGGTCTGTTGTACATCCTACACTGCCATTGTGTGGATGCTCCAGATATATTTGGGTGTGCCAGCTGGCACTAAAACCATAAATTCAGGCAGGTGACCTAAGTCTCTGACTCTTTGCCTCCCTTCCGTAATGCCTTCAGCTGATGTGTTGCAGATTGCAAAGGCTACAGCCCCTAATAAAGACTAAGCTCACTTAAGGAAACACTGGGTAGAATTGAGCAATTATTTAGCCAATTGCTCATCCAGTCTGGCTGGTGGGAAAAACTCAAGTTATCTGAACCTTTAGCCAATGGCAATCAACACCCTTCCTGTCTTATCATCCATCACCACATTAATTACGTGGTATTTTAAATCTTTCTTGTCCATGACTGCATTGACAAAATAGATTATCAGGGGCAACCAACCTCAGAGTGCCCAGAAGAGGGTCAAATTATAACTGGGAGGAGGTCCTTCAAAATTGTCAAGGGCAATCAGAATTAATGCTGGAGAGGAAATAAAACCAAGCAGATGAAATCCAGGATACTGAGACTTCCCTGAGGGATGACGAAAGCACTTTAGAATAATGGCCCAATTATTTAATTCTGAATTTCAGTGAAAATCCTATAAAAGTACTTAAAACACCCCTATTAGCACTAAATGAGCTCATCTTGATTAATGTTATTAAAACAATTGCCAAAGGGTTTAGTAATGATTAAGTCTTTTATCTCAGGTGATAAATTCTTAACATTCTAGCTACATTAGGATAAAGCATAAAAATAAAATCTTATTTTAATTTTAATTTTTCTAATTTATTATATTTCTTTGTTGTCCCTCAGTCAGACTCAGCAACACCTGCACATTTCCACCCTCATCTTAGTAAGTTTGGCACAGGAATATTATGCAATAATTTTTCTACTGCTTCAGTTGGGTACTGAGGTGCTTCAACCTGTTCTTCCCACTAGGTTTAGGCACTGTTCAAGGCACCAAATTAGAAGATTAAGCTCCTTTATTGACTCTTCACTGTTAACAGCACGGGATTGGTTCAATCAAAGAGTCTGACTCTTTGCTGCCTGACTACATCTGTCTCTTTGTACTCTTCTACCTCAGACATCTCCATCAAATACCTACATTTATGTGGATGAATCCTAATCTTTAAACCCTGCATAGGCATGCAATTAGAGTGAGAATCTAAGCCCAGCTGAAGCCATTAAAAAGGCCCCTGTTGTCTTCAATGGTGGATTTGCCTGGGCTTACTCTACTGGTAATGGAAAATCATGTTTGATACCTTTTACATCCATCCCACAGTGTCCTGGCCTTTCCCTCCGGGCCCTCAGAAGAGCAAAATTGAAACCAAATGTGGGTTTTACCTATGACAAAGACATCCCACACCACCCAAGAGCAAGACACAGCACATGTGGGGAATGTTTGTCCTTGCCCACCTGCATCCTCACTGGGACAGCAGCGAGAGAAGCTGGGACACAGCTGCCAAGCTGCCTTCCTCTGCCAGTGCTGCTTATGGGCCAGAGCAGAGAAAGTCCTGTTGTCTCTCCAAGGTAGCTCTGCTGCCACTGCAGACCAAGACAGCCAGGGAACCTCCAGGTGCACTGTCTGTGCTAGAGGAGATCTCACTCCCAAAGAAGTGCTCAGATCATTGGTATGTAAATGCCATTTGCAAAGGCAAAATACACAGGAAGTTTTTATTTGCATGGGTCAAACACCAGCATGCAGAGCAAACCACCTGCTTTGAAGAACTCCAGAAGTTCTAACCCTTTTTCCTCATGCAATGTGAGCATTTACTAAATCCTTCCTTCTTTCCCTCATCCCAGTGATGAGTGCATTTTGGTGTCACCCTATAGATGCTGGTAACAGTTTTGCTGTTATTCAGGTTCACATGGTGTGGTGTGCATGCAAAAATACCTTGAGAAGACCCTTGTAGTCCTTACTTTTCTCAAGTTCCTGACACATCAGGAGGCAGCACAGCTCCTTCAGTCAGGGGTGAGAGCAAACTGTGACTCATGAGTACTCAGGCTGTGTTGCACTGAGAGTGACAGCAGACTGCTTTTCCTTATCTGCTCTGCTACAGGCTCCTCTGGCTGCATCAGGGCACACAGGTTTGCTCTTGGACAGGTGGAGAAGGCAGATTTGGCAGGCTTCCTTCTCATGTGCAGATGAGCTGTAGTCCTTATCACTGAGTAATTATACAAATATCTCTGTGACAGCCCTGGAAGACAGGTGCAGGCAGCTCCACTGCCCTTCTTAGTACTTTTTGTATATTTGGCATCATACACATATACATTTGCACAGGAAGTTTCACCTGAATATAAGGAAGAACAACTTTACTGTGCAAGTGACTGAAACTTCCCTGAGAGAGTGTGGAGTCTCCCTCACTGGAGATATTTATGAACCATTTGGACACAATTCTGTGCCTTGTGCTCTGGGATAACCCTGCTAGGCTGGGCAGGTTGCACCAGATGTCCCACTGTGGTCCCTTCCAGCCTTATCCATTCTGCCACTCTGTGATGCCCCACTCAGAGGAACTGGGTGTATAGTTCCTGTGTGCCAAGGGGACCTGAGGATCTCCCATCCTCAGGAGAACACAGTGGAGAGAGCTACAGGCAACCCATGAAAAGAGACACAGTGGACTTAGAGCCACTGCAAAGCCAGCATCCTGCACGAGCATGTTCAACCTCTGGTGGAGCTGGGCTGCTCCAGCTGGTTATGTCCTGTCTGCATGGACCTCTGCCACCCCTCTGGAACACACTGCAGATGTGGTTTCACACCATAAAGTGCCTCCAGCTCTTCACCCAAAGCCCTGCAGACATCAGCACTTCCTTGTGTTTTCCACAAGCAGCACACAGGGCAGCCCACCATGGCTTGATACAGCAATACAGGGATGAGGGTCTGGCTACCAACACCCTCTAGTGACATCAAGAAATGCTGAAGAGGAAAGAAAAAGGTGGTTTCAATCCTGCTATGTCTCTTTGCCAACCTGCTTCCACTTATTATTGCCAGGTTGTTAGAGTTGCTGACAGAGCTCACTGGATCTGAAGTGACCTTTGCCCAGAGGTTTTTGATGATATTTGTGTGCCTGCATATGGAACAACTCTTGGTCTGCACAAAGGGAAGTGATAAAGAAACCTGATCCTGTAAATGCAGACCTGGGAAATAATAACCAAGGTATTTCATTAAGCAAAAATGAACCCAAACAAGTTTTGATTTCTTTTTCTCACTGGAGTAGTTTTTTTTTCATTACTCATAGATTTTGCAAAACCTCTGCTTCTCTATTTCCTGATATTTCCTCAACAAATTGAAAGTTCTGATGAATTCTCTGGAAAAAATATGAAGTATGAAACATCCTCAGGATTCTTTCCCTTTCATCCCACATCTTGCACCATGTAGCCATTATTGGATAGCATTTTGCAATTTGCTTGTCTTCACCAAAGCTTTTGCCAAATGTCCTTATTTGTTGCTGCTGAAAAAGCCCCTTGATGTTTTGTTTAGTTTCTCCCTACATGCCAATGAACTTGCAGCAACATGTGCTTTTTTGCAGTTTTCTAGAAAATATAATATCCTGCCCTAGTTCACAAACTTTGACTCCCAAGAACTCATTTGGTCCCTGACTTTTTTTTTTTAATCTCTTGCTTTATTTAGTTTTTTATTGAAGTCCAGACACTTTTCCTCACCCAGAACTGACTTTCTATCTTGGCCCTATCTAATTTCTCCTGCTCAAGGATGTTTTCCTTTTTTCCAAAGTGAAGATCCCCAGTTCTGCAGGTGAACCCTGTGCAGCCCAGAGGAGTCTGTCCAGCCTGCCAATTCAGAGCCAGGACACAAGGACAGCACACCATCACCTGCACCAGAGGATGGTCACAGCAGTGCCATGCCATGAACGTGGGCTGCCAGCATCATCCAACCAGTTCCTAGGCACAGCTGAGGCATCAGAGCAGGGGCTGTTTGCTGGCCAGGTTGGATGCAGGACCCTGTTCCAGAGGCAAAGAGAGTTTAGGAGTACAGATATTGCAGATGGCTTCAGAGGCAATGAGTCCTCAACAGATGTACTCTGGAGAACCAGTGTTGCCCTCTCAGAATCTGCTGTGTTTATTCACACAAAAGCAAGGGTACAGGAGGCTGTTAGATGTCCTGACCATTGAATGAATCTCTATCCATCAGAAGAATTTGTGCCCTCATGAGCCTGTGAACACCATTTGCAGGTGTTCCTCATTCCATTTCACTTTGGCATGGGTTTTTCAGAACCCTCTTCCCCATCCAGACACTCCACATGCAAACAAAATACCCCTCAGTGGGGTTGGCTGAACTGTGCCAAGTGACTACTGCTACTCAGGTGCTGGTCAATTCCCATTGAGAAGTAATGCTGAATTTAGCTGTAGGTGTTTTTCCCCAATTAAAACTAGCAGGTCTGTGTGCTTTCTGTATGGGGGAAGGGGGTGTGAAAAAATAGAGGAGCCCCATTCAATTGCACAAGCTCCATGAGCAATTAGTAACTCAGAGTGGAAAGAAATCATGAACCAAATCATAGGAAATGGCAACAGAGCTACAAAGATGACATCATAGTTTATTGAAATTATTTAAACATCTTAGACATATGTTCAAACTCAATGGAGAACTCCAGTGCTGCATGCCAGTTAAAATTAGCTTTTCATTCAGGATCAAGTCAAATATCCTTCTGACTTCACACTGCAGTGCTATACACATCTTTTTATGTATGGCATCTAAATAAAGCCTCTGTCACAATTAGCTGTGCTGAGACAACCTTGGGTATCACATGATGATGCATATGCTTTAGCTGATGTGCATCCGGAGAGAAAGCTAACCAGAACCACAGGATATTTCAGCCCTCAGGGGGAGGGAAGTGAGCAACTCTGCTGTGGAAAGTAGCTGGAAGTCATCCAGCTTCTCCAGGGCAGTCAGTCATGAATATCCTGCTTTGGCCACAGAGGGGTTGTGGAGGAAGCAGGCTCACAACAATTGGGAAAGGTTTGTAACCACAGGAGTCAAATGAATGAAGCCAAGAGACTGCCAAGTGATGCAATTCATGGAGAAAAGGGAAAAAAAAAAAAAAAAAAAAAAAGAAAAAAAAAAAGGAAGAAAAAAATACCCAAACCCTCCCCAGCTCCTACACAGGAGCATTCATCATTCACTGTGACCTTCCAGGAATGTGCTGACAGACACAAAGCGTTCTGTGTGACATTGTGCCAGTGAACTGGAATGACTGTGCTCGCAGCATTGTTCCTAACAGCAGGGCACCATCTTCTGGAGGCTGCACAGGCTGTCCCACCACTCCCAGCAGTGCAGGCCAGGATGAGGGGGCAGTGATGCACCATCCCATTGAAAGCCATTGAGGACCCAAAAAATACCCAAAACTGTGTTCTGAGCTCGTATTAAAACCAGCCACTGCCTCAATTAGGCACAGGCGCCTGAGTGCCTGAGAGGGATGCTGGAAGCAGGGCTGGTGCTGTGCTAGGGTGGGATGGAGCTGGGGGAGATATCCCAAAAATGTTGTATTGTCAGAGCTGGCAGGCAGACACCTTTGTGCTGTTTATTGACACAGTCACCAATGGACAGACAGAAAAGAGAAAATGTGTTATCATGGAAGCATAGAATGGTTTGGGTAGGAAGGGACCTACAAAATCATCTACCAAAATCCCTCTGGCAGCAGAAGTGGAACAAGGCAGGATGTGGTTGGGTGTCAGAGGTTTTCCCTGCAGCTGTGACTCTCCTGGGGACCCTGCTGCCCCAGGTACTGCCAGGGGGGCTGTAACAGCACAGTGATCACAGACACTGTGCTGCCAGTGCAGCTTCTGCTTCCTCAGCAGCAGCAGATGTGGCCTTGGAGGCTTAGAGGTCTTACCAAGCCATGCTTAGTGCAGATTCCTCTGAAATACCTCCAGGGTCCTGTTCCCTTCCTTGGAAGTGAGGTAATCCTTATTCCCTGGTGATGAGCCAGGCAATAGGTTGTTGTTTGGTACCTCCAGCATTATCTCACTGACCCTCCTTGCAGAGTCCATTGCCCTACATTTTCTACCTAGTCTGGCTGCTAACTCAGCACAATGTACTTTTGCTTGAGTACAAGTAGAGTCAATTTTATTCTCCCTTGTGCAATGCTGTTGTCCAAACTCTTAGACTAATTTAACTTAAAAAATAAACCAGCTTCCTTTTACACCTGCAAATGTCTAAAGTTCCAAAACTCATGATGTCTGACATACTTATCTTGCTAGTCTGCTCTTATTCAAACAGATATCACAAATTTTAGCTGGAGAACAGGTACCGTGAACAGAATTTTCTGGGTATCTGGGTATGTCTGGGAGCACAAGCTGCTCACCCTCAGCTGAAGGGTAGCTGAGTACCCAGAGGGTTTCACAAATCCTCCTTCTCTGTTATGTTTCCTGCAACCATTCCAGCACATCACATCATGAGAAGGGAGAGAGAGAAGGAGGAATAATGCAGGGATGTGTGGCATTAGGCTGCCCTTGGCATTGTGGTGTCTGCCTCATTGAGGACTGCAAGTGCCTGGCTGAAAATTCAGAGGATGCAGAACAGCAGGAAAGACAAAAAAATAAAAAATAAAATAAAAAAAAAAAAAATCACTCATGATGTGATTCTTGGGACAGAAGAAAAAAGCCAAAAACATACATGGTATGACTCTTGGGACTGTCCTGTGCAGGGTCAAGAGTTGAACTTTGATGTGGGTCCATTTAGCTCAGGATATTCTATGATTCTGTGCTGCCACTGTGCAGCCTCAGCTGCACAACAGGGCTGGCTGGCCAGACCTTGTACCTGAGAGGATCTGGGACAGTCAGGAAGAGTGGAGCCTACACAAGAGACACTGATGGGCAGCAAGGTTCTGGAGATCCTGGCCACAGCTGGGTTGCACACTGGGAGATTCCCATATGTCTTGCTGGATTTCAATAAAACACATGGAGTAGGGTCATCTGAATGAGAAGAAATTAAATGCTCTAAAAAAAGGTACAAGAAGCTGCTGTCTCCAGTGTGCCCTCCACAAAGGCAGTGGGTCACCTGGCTGAAGCTGGGGAGAGAACTTGATCAAATGATGTGAAAACAGAGACTGGAAAGGTAATGAGCCAGGGCAGGAATGAGTGTAGGCTTACAGACCAGGGTCAGAGAGGTAGGATGTGGAAAAGCATTTGAAGGAAATCATAGTTGCTACAACCCTTTAATAAAAATAGAGTGGAAGATGCCAAGAACTTACTCTTCTGTCCTTGGCTGGAGCTAAAATTTCAGGACCATCCAGGTGATGAAAGATCAGTCAGGCAGAGACAAAGGATTTGCAGCACCTCTGTGCAGCTCTGTCACTGTAAAGCTGGGTGCTCAGTCATGTCCAGAAGGCTTTAGACATGCATTTGGGTCTCTCACTTCACAATCAAACATGCTGCATTGTTTCTCACAGTCCTGTAGCCCTCAGTCTCCCACTGCTGCCGTGGGCTGCAGTCACAAGGTTGTTCCCATGCCCCTCACTGGTTTGCTTCTTGGCATCCACTTCTGGGAACAGCCATCCATGTGCCCTGTGTGTCTGGGAACATGTGAGCCTGGGCAAGTCCTGTAGACTGTGCATGCCACGGATCAGACCTGCTGGGAAAAGTTCACAGGGACTTCCTCAGTAATTGCCCAGTGGTCTCTGAGAGTGTTTATTGGAAAATGGGGAGACAATCAGAGCAAACCTGTAGGGAAGCATAAAAGGATGAGATCTAATCTAAGCTGTGGGTAACAGCCTGGCTAAACAGAGTAAAAGCTCACAGTTACAATTCCTTTAAGAGATTCACTTCCTTCTATTCTATGCCTGATGCAATAGCTGGTTTTTATGAGATGATCAGCCAGAGTTCTCCAGTTATCTGAGGGAAGGCTTCACCTCCCAGTAAGCAATGAAATTCTAAGCCCACCTGGTATCAGATGTCATAATTTAACTGGTGGTAGTTTGCACCAGTGGATATCAAAGACAGATCTGACTTGGTATCTGCAAAGGCAAAGTTAATAAAGGTAATATGTGCCCACTGTATAACTGTGAGTTATGTGGGTTTCTGGCAGCACAGCACCAGAAAGTCTGTGAAATAAAGAGTGTTTCATCCTGTGTGGGACGTTCATTCCCTGGTATCCCAAGCCTGTTGTGCTTTACTATGTTCTATGAATTCTTCTTCTCTATATCAAGACAACAGAGTTGTGTCCAGCTTTGCAAAAAAAAAAAAAAAAAGCTGGATTCCCTCAAACACTTTACTGGTTTATGCTGAAGATCTAGAGAACCAACAAAATGCTCTTTAACAACAAGGTTATGGTTATCACAGTTTATCAGAAAAGCAGGGCTACCACACTGTGGTAAGGAAATGAACACAATGTTTTCTTTATCAGAAGCTCAAAGCATATTGCACTCAATAATTGCCAATTTCTTTCTTGTAATTCCACACATATTGGGACATGGAAAATTTGGCATGGGGAGGCTTTTAAGGAGGAAATTGCATCTTAAATTTTTTAATATATTTCCATAACTTCTAAGCTTTTCAAGAGCTCCTGATGAATTAGAGGATCTCAATCCTGAGAGCTGAATTTAAACCACCATAAAAGGACTTAAATTTCAGATGATGGGTGCTCAGCCATTCTGAAATTCAGGCATTATTACAATGTTTCCAGTTAAGCACCCAAAGTCATTAGTCACTTCTGAAAACCTTGGCATAGAGTAAAAGAGAAAATCTCCAACTGAGCTAACATCCTTCATGTACAGACTCGTAAAACAAAAACTAGAAAAAATGTCCAAAAGCTCATGAGTGAGTCAATCTCATTCATTTTGACTGTGGTAAGCTGTAAATTATTTTTATTTAATAACAGCTAATACCTGGCTTTTATACAGCTGCTTGCTTCTATTTTTTTTTCTTTTTTTTGATCAGTGGGCTATAAATGTATTATAATCTTGAAATGCAGCATCATGGAGCCATTAGCACAAGAATTTAGTCAGTGTAGACAGACCATCATAGCAAAAGAATCCAGCTAAACAAAATATACACCAAAGTATTTGCTCCTTAGAAGACAATAGGAAATTTTAAGCAGGCAAAAATTCCGATGCCTTTCTCACATATTATTCTTGAGAACAGATTTTTCAGTCGGATCAAAAGACAATTGTGTTAATATTTCTTTCTCTGGTTTCTTTTGGCTACTCCTACCATGAAGGCTTTATCACAGACCCCAGCTTCAAGTTTTCTATGCTGTCCTACAGACCAGAAAGGCAGGAGGTACATCAGAATTGCACAAAGCCTCCCAGGGCTGCTTGCAGAGCAGTTGTTTAGGCATTAGCTCAAAGCTGTGCCTGAAACACTCCCTGGCCCACAAGCCCCAGCAAGAGACTCAAAGTCAAGGAGCCAACACCACCCTCAGCACTGCCCTCAGCCTGGGGCATTTAAACATCCCAGGGTGCTTCCAGGGGCACCTCCAGTTTGGCTGCAGAGCTCGTTCAGGATGTGACAGCCTCACATCCCTGCTGGCCAGAGGTTTTCTACCATGGAGCAGCCCACTGCCAGCCCAGTTATCACCTGCCTGCATGGACTGACCAGGAAGAGGAGCTGCTTGGCAGGTGAGCCTTGCTCTTTCAAGCTTACAAGTTTCAGCCTTGTATCATCAGCACCAGTGCTGGGCAGTGAGGAGAAGCCAAAGAGGTGGAGGTTGCCCAAGCACCCACATTTCACCCAGCACAACAGGTCTGTGCCAGACCCATCACCCTGCAGCTTAGACAAGACTCAAACTGAGCCTAAGCTGGACTGACTCCTCTTAGCAGAACATTTTTGCTGTCTGGGACCAAAATTTCTGAATACTCTTGCATGGGATTACATATATGTGAAGCCAGGCTGGAGCTGCAAATGGAGCGAGTCACCTGGCTGCTGCGTAAGGGCTTTATAAAAATCACTTTATTTGTATTGTTGTAAAGTGGTGCTATGCCATGTCTCTGCACAAACCCAGTGCATCACTGCTCAGCCAGCCCTGGTTGCTGGACAGGCTGAGGGTTGATTTAGGTGGGGCAGCCCCATCAGTTTTCAAGGGGTTAGTAAACAAAAGAAGTTCTTGTGAACTCTCTGCAGTCAGCCTTGGGGCCAGCAGCTGTTTGGGTCCTGTCACAACCCCACAGCCTCCTGACAACAGACAAGCAGGTGAGCACAGAGCAGGGATCAGACCCAACACATCCCCATCTCATGTCCTTGTGAAATAGAAACAGGTCCTGATACTTGCAAGAAAACCAGGCAGCTCATAAGGAAGGTAAAGATAAAACACAGGAAGAGAGTGGAATTTGAAGTGTTAAAGAGATGGATGTATCTCCTTAAAGAGAACAGAGAGATTCATAATAGGCACCTAGCCACTCAAAACACTCAAAGGCAGATGTCCTGGATAGATCCAGCCAAGATATTTTGCTTTCTAGCCCAATCTTGGAAACCTGTGGTTTTGTGTCGATTTTATACATCCAGTTACCAACCCTCTGTCTCATTTTTACGTAGTTTTAGAAGTTAGCATTGTATTTGGTTTGCAAATATGATTTCCTTTTAAAGTAAAATTATTCTAGACAAAAAACCCAGCTGACAAATTGTCACATAAAAACTTTATGAAGCATATTAAAGAGTTAAAGACTAAAATATGTATTTATAGTGCACAACATTAAAATAAATATTACTTTTTATCTCTAAGTGCAAAATATGAAATAGTCATATACAAAAAATATTTCACCAAAGAAAGGAACACAAAAATTACTACTCTGCTTCTGAAAACAGGCAGGTTTTATGTGACTTATGTGCTTACACCTCTTGAATATAATAAGGCTTTGCTTACCCATATGGAAGGTCGTGCATGAGGTTATTACTCATACATACCAATCAGTTTCACAGGTAAATCAGTAGGAAGCTAATTTGACCAATTTGAGCAAACACCTGAAATTTTCCATGATTTTTAAAGTATAAATTGCAATCACAATCACAGCATTATTTTCAGGAATGGTTGTTCCTGTTATCTGCAGTCTTCCCCACCAAATGCTTTCTCTTTGAAGGCAATGTTTAGAAATTCTCTCTAGCCAAAATTCTACCTCTCTGATTGTCACAGGGACATTTTGGAAATGTTATCCCTAGGTCAACACTCATCTCGTTGCATTTTAATGAACAGTGTGAGCCCTTCTGATTTGCATAATAGCCGATGGTTTCAAATCCTGCAGGAGCTAACACCTTATTATCCCCTTTCAGGAGAGTACCTGGGTAGCAGTGACCTGGACACCTCCCTGTTACCATTATTCAGTGCATGCCATGAGTGCTCAGAACTTCTGAAAACCAGCCTGCATTTAACAGGTACTAAAAATACACAGGCACAGGCTGCTTACAAGGCAGAGCCCTTTAGCCTCCCACCCTGCCTACATGCCACTGTCTCCTGCTATTTCATTTTTCTCCTTGGCAATTGGGTTTTGGAAGTGCTCTGATACAGGACTGCATCACTGTCACTTAGCAACCTTTGCCATGGCCCCTAAGTGAAGTGTTTTATCAAGGAATTCATGTAAGTTTGGCATTTATAACCAAATCAGAGGGTTTTTCCCCTCTGTTACCAGGTAATTAAAGTATAACAATTAAAGTTTAAAATAAGCCTGTGAGGGCTTTTTCTCTCTGTGACAGAAATAGAAATTAGGAAAAACTGATCTAAAGTTCTGCTGTCAGTACCTGAGATTGCATTTACCTAGATTTTAATTCTTTATCTGCTCATTGTGAGGGGATGTTGTTGAGTTGGGATGCCTCCTGGGAGCAATTCCCTTGGACATTGTCCTTTGCCAGAGCCTCTATCCAGTCTTCACTACACTTAAATTTTAGTACAGTAAGAAACAACTGTATTGGGAGATTGCTTCCTGATAATTATGTAACTTTTAGGTTGGATGAATTTGAGCATTATGG
The DNA here is from genome assembly GCF_029582105.1 of Oenanthe melanoleuca. Taxonomy (NCBI): domain Eukaryota; kingdom Metazoa; phylum Chordata; class Aves; order Passeriformes; family Muscicapidae; genus Oenanthe; species Oenanthe melanoleuca. The sequence goes on from NC_079336.1 coordinate 13,107,208, forward strand.
TTTATTCTCCTCTTTTAATATAAATAATAATGTTCTCAAGTATACATGAGAAAATTTGGAGCAGTACAACCATATGAGAAACTCCTTCATGTTTAACAACATACACTTGGACTATGCAGCAATATCTTTTGCACATACCAAGCCACTGACTATTTAAAACTACCACCAGTAGCCCTGAATGGCTGGAGATGGCTCATCTGCTGAGCAGATTGTGGGTGACACTGGTCTCTTTGCTCCTCTTGGCAGTCCCCCAGCCATCAGCCCACCCTGGCTGCCTCTCCCCTGGCTGGTGGATGGTTCAGGGTGAGGAGGGACACTGAGGCAGGGATGCACATGGGTGGAGATACCTCGTACTGAGGGCTTGGCAGCAAGGAGGGCTCAGGGGACCATGGATCCATACAACCAGGGCTCTGGTGCCCAGGATCATCAGCAAGGGTCAGGTTGCAGTTGTGACTGAGAGGCAGGAGCTGGCCCAGCCAGCTGTGAGGGTACCAGTGCTGCTGTGCCCTCCAGAGGAGGGGTCCCCATCCCTGGCTGGGAACAGGGAGCTGCCCCTGGAGCAGCCCTGGGAGGCACTGAGCAAGAGACACAGGTGTGTCAGGCTCGTGGAGGGATTTTTTTTCCCACAAGACAGCCCTAAATAAGGAAATGAGAAGCAGCCTCTTTTGTGGCTGAGATTCACTCTGGAGGGCTGCTTCTTGCCTGATGCTCCTATGTTGCAACACAGGAAATTTGCTTCTGCTAACACCTGGTGTTGTTTCAAACAGCCAGATGGCCCAAACCTCAGTCTCCTGTAATTGATGGCCCACTTGTCTAACCCTGTAACTATCTCTGCTTTAGACACAGATGCTGCATCTCTCTAAATTCTGCTCCACATTCAAACATCCTACCTTCCTGTTTCACGTATCAATCAATGCAGTAATTCTTACAGAAACCAGCAATGGCCTGTATAAACCAGGAGACAGTGGGTGTAAGCAAGGAGAGATAAAATTATGCAGGCCTAAATTACAAACTGAATGTGGGGTTTGAAGGATTTAGACTCGTATTGCAAAATCAGCTGGGACAAAACCAGCAAGCAAACAACATCAGAGAATGCCCTGAGAGCAAATGTTAGCTCACACAAGCCAGGATGCCCTGCTATGTACTGCTCTCTGTTACAGGGACTAATGCTAGTTTGGTGCTTCTCTGCACCAGCCTAACCCACTGCTCATTTCTGGCAATCCAAATAGCCTTATACTTGCAATACTTTTTTTTTTTTCTGGGTTTTTCTGGTAGATGGTCCTCTTCTAGTTGGGCTCTACTTGTAGGTGGTCTCATACTACAGGGATGATGATGTGGATCCTACAGGCTACCACAGTACCAGCAGGCATTAGCCTTTATGAGTTTGAAGGCCAGAAGCTTTTACTTGACAAATTAGGATCTGCCCTGAGCTCCCTGCTTCCCCTCAATCCTTGCTCTGAACAAACTGAAGGCTGACACCTGGGACCCTGACAACAGACTCAGGAAATGAAAGCTGATGTTACTGAGGCTACCAAGTTGTTTTGTTCCTGACATTAAATGGAGACAATATTCTTCCATCTCTCTTGCTCAGCAAGCATAAAACTTGACTGTCAGGTGTTCAGAAGCTGAGCCACTGTTGGTGGTTTAAATATCTTTCTTGCATGATCCCTCCATTTCATATTACAGCATCTCTAGGCATTAAAGCTTTGCTTTCAGGGTGTGCCTGGGACAGAGCAACTGCCAAGACATAAGGCACAGAGCACAGTGAAGGCTTCACTCAGTCCACACAAGATTTCTGTGCCAGGGCATAGACTGGATCCAGTTCCTCACTTAGAACCAGGTTTTTGCATCTGTGTTAGTCCCTCCCTTTAAGGCAATTTCTTTACATGTGGGTATGTTACCATCCAGGTTCTCATCTGAATGTGGTTATCCCATGCTCTCAATTTCACTGAGGGACACCAGGCATGTCACTTTATAAGGTCTGATCACAATTACAGGATGATTGCTGTGAGAATAAAGAGGTCAAGTATAGAATTGGGATGGACACAGTAAAAGTGAGGTTACAGTTTCATGAGACTTAGACAGAAGCATAATGTTCTGCTCCCCTTTGAGACCACATAACTCCCTAAAGCAGAACAAAATAATCCCAGGAGTAGAGAAAGGGGGTGGAGGAGGAGAATCAGGAGGAACAAACAGGGAAAGTGACTTTTTTCCTTTAGGCAGTTAAAAAATCCAGTAGATCAGATCCACCACCCACAAAACCACAGCCCTGATTTACAAGAATTTACTAAGTCAAAAGAAATGGAAGTGATTCCAATGGGCAGAAAAGCAGTGCAGAGCAAGAGAAGAAATGAGCTTTTCAGAGAGGTGCAATACCTATGAAGGCTTTCAGGTCGTGCAGAGAGTGCTCAAAAAGGCAATGTGTGTGTGAACTGCTGAACTGCTCCCTAAGTCACTGTAACTCCATACAATCTGTTACTGACACAAAACAATGTTTCTGAAAACCACCCCACCCCGTCACACTTTGAGAAACAGAAATGTTATTTCCATTCACACAATACATGGATCAGAAAAAAAAAGTCCACAATACAGGGCACTGCATTTTTACACAATATCTGGATCCCTAAAGGAAAGGGGTAGGATAACATTGATTTGTCTTCTTTCTTTCCTCTCAGTACGTTCCCAATAAAGCTGCTTCACTTTCTGAGCCTCACAATTTTTCCTTCCAATTGTTGTCTCTGCCAGCTTGAACTTGACAATTGAGAGAGGTAACTGGCAGGTCCCATTTTAAGCACGATCCATTGAATTTCTGCTTTCCCAATGTACTTATTTGCTCTAGGTGTGGTTTTTTGTTCATACTTTATTTTCCACACTTCATCTCTAAGAAGCTCATGCTACCAAAGCTTTCAGATTTTTCTGGCCTTGTTGCAGAACTGCAGCTTCTCTAACGTTGATATTGCACAGGCTCCCAGCAGACAGAGGTGAAAGCAGTTCAGGACACAGAATGCCTCCTCAAGACTGAGCTGAGCTACAGATGAACTGAAGCACCTCCTCAAGCCATAGCAAGAGCTCAGCTCATCTCAAAGCCTCTGGAAAGAGAGGTCCCAGTATCTCATGGCCAGTCAGCTGGGACCTGCATGGGGAAAGGAGCCACTGCCAGACCCAAGCCCTGCACCTGGCTCTTCCCAGGCACGGCACAGACATGTCAGCAGAGTCAGGGCATGAGCCCCAGCCCTGCACACAGTTGCCTGTCCAGGCTCCAGTGGCCCGAGCCAGGGCACCCAGCACTCAGCAGCAAGCTCTGGGCACAGTGTGAGGGTCAGCAGAGGCCAGCAGTGCCCCTGTGTGCAGGCAGGCAGCTGGACTCGGGCCAAGAGAGTGGTTGGTGCAGGCGCCTGAAACAATCCCTGCCCTTCACTGGGCAGCAATTTATCTGCACAGCCACAGCCACGAGCTGGAAATATAAATAGTTGTATCTAGCAATGGGGAATGGAAACTGTCCTGGTCATTGGTTTTGATGTATTTATGGCTGTTTTTAACGTAAATGTAAGTTTTCAGTGCTAACGGTCCAAGCCTGCTGAGGAGTCTCTCCTTCCGCCACCATATTTTGGCAAAAGTCAAAAACAAGTTCACATCTCCTACCTCCTTGCCTCCAATATTCTGAAGGGATGAAAGGGATGGTGAATTGGATGGAAATCTGTAGCACTCGCTATTCAACACTTCAGATTGCAATCATAGCTGTGCATATCTGAGCAGCCATCCAGATGCTGATGGAGCTGGTCCTGTGTCAGTAAGATTAGAGAAAGCTCTCCACTGTTTAACTTTTGGATATTTATTGCCTATAAATTGAAGGGCCAACACATATTGAGATACCAGGGGAAATATCTTTTATTGCCTGTGCTAATAGTAATGTTCTAAGATAAAGCTGTTATTTTAAAACATGTCTTATTTTCACTTTTCACTAGTGTTTTTAACTGTCCTGAAAAGAAGGATGTTTATACAATTTTGCAAAGAAACATGAACTGTTCTACTCCATTTACATTTCTTTGTTCCAAAATGTATTCCTCTTGTTGAGATTCCAGCAGACAAGGAAAGCAGACACAGCGGTTACTTTCCAATGTGAAACTTAAAACCACAATCTCCTGCTCAGAAAACACAGAATGAGTCACAGGAAGGGGCCACTTGCTTGCAAAACTCATTAAAAGCAAGGCAAGGCAAAATGGATTTCCTGTATCAATAAATAGATTGCTGGCAGTAGGCAGAACACCTGACAGTGCTGGAGGCTAAAAACCGGTCCAAGGGTAACCATTAGTAAAGCGAGATCAATTCTTCAGCTCAGAAACTGTATCACCCTGATGCAGAGTTTTCTTGGAATTAGCTGGCTTAATCCAGCAAAGTGTTTAAGAATATGCATAAGTTTGATCTTAGGGAGGGATGAGTTAAACAGTTGCTAAACTAGGCTGAAAAATGATGATGTATGTATTTATTCACTGAGGCAAGCTGTAGTAAGAGGATGCATGCGTGGTACAACTGAGGTGCAGATATTACAGGTGAAAACTTTGCTTCCCAAGTTCATGAAATAATAATAATAAAGAGAAGCCCTAGTCCTTGCATAAGCTTAAAATTTAGCTGCAATTGCAACTTTGTTTTGCTGTTAGCAGTACTCCTTGGACACTTGAGCATAGAATTCTTTTTGTACAATGCTATTCTCTTCTGTCTGGCAAATGAAGCCAAAATGGCTTTCTGATATCTTCTGTGCAGTGCAGACACACGGGATGTTAGGCTGCACTGCTTAGGAGGCACAGGGCAGAGCTCAGTGCCTGGCCCAGCACCACCCAGGGTCAGCACAGAGGTAGGAACAAAAAGTGCTTTTTGGCCACTTGTTCTGTTTTTGTTCCCTTCCTCTAGTCACCCCTAGGAAAAAAAAAAAAAAAAAAAAAATATATATATATATATATATATATATAATTTTACCTTTATTTTTCTCCCTCATTTCCCAATGGCTGGAAAGGTCTTGATGAAGGTCTCTTCCCAAAGCATCCAACAGCTGTATTCCTCAGCACCAACTATCTCTTGGCTCCCATTTACAAGCAGCCCTTTGACTGCGTATTTTCAAAATTCTACTGAACACAATGAGTGTTTACTACAAGCACAAGAGTGAGACTACCTAAGGTCATGGCATTGTGAGTGTACTCTCTTCACTACCATATTTTGCTGGACTTCTACGAAAACAAAAAAAAAAAAAAAAAACAAACAAAACAAAACAAAACAAAAAAAAAAAAAAAGAAAAATCCACTAAGAACAACCTTCTGACTTCACCTTTTCATGCATTCATAAAAGAGCTGAAAGTTATACTACTTACAGTTTTAGGCACTAGCTCTTAACATCAACCATCTTCTATCGCTTGCAATGAACTATCCTGAGGTACCTGATGGGATGTCAACACATATTGAATTAAGGCTATCTATTTATAAGGATGAAAATGTAGTATTCAGGAAATACTCACTACCTTCCCCATGGCATCAAAAGACTCCCCTCCCAACAACTTTATGGTCTTATCTCCTAAGGAGATTCCTCCCTCAGACTGCTGTATCTCTAGTGTCAATGGGATATTGACAGGATATTCCAGGAGCAATGAGGGTGTCTTTATAAAAACTGGTTCACTGATGCAAATGCACCATTTCTCTGACTCGTAATTAAAAGGGCACCTTCATTTCAAAGTTTGTCTCCAGAGCTCCAGAGTAAATGTTTATACAAGGCAGAGACATACAGAAAATAGAGAAGAGTGCAGAAGCAGTGGCTGCAGGCTGCCCAAATACAGCTGCTCTTGTATTTTTAACAGAGAACTTGAGATGCTGCAGAGCCTTATCAGCCCCAAACATCTTTGTTGTCGTACCAGCACGCATGAGCCTGGCAGTATCACTACACTGCAGTGAGACTGCTCAGCAAACCTGCCAGTGGGAGCAAAAGGCAGCACTGTATTCTCAGGGACAGGAGGAAAAAGAGATATTGGCTTCTCCCCAGCAGGATGGCCTATGTCAAAGTAGACAAAAACAGGCTATCTGGTCTCACTGCCACAGATGACAACATCCCCATTCAAAACAGATGGACAGCTTTTGCTTATGTCACACTAGGAATTAGACAAAAGGAAGATTCAAAAGATTCTGGGGTGGGGTAGGATTTCTGACTGCTCCAATCTGCTCCAGTTCCCGTTTGGTTGCTCCTGGCTCCAAGGTGATGTTCCCATGCCCCAAAACAGCCAGAGCCCAGATCCTGGCCCCGTCTCCTTCAGTAAACTCTTTCAGTTTTAAAAGGCTCTGGGTAAACCACTGCAGCTGAACAGCCAAAATAATCTAAGTTACACTGCATAGCCCCAGTAAGAAACAGGCAGTGGAGACTGGAGATACAAAAGCCATGCTTTACAGGTTCAGCAGTTCTGCTAAAGCACTTTGCCATTATCAAAGAACACCAAAAAAAAAATAGAAAAGTCAGGAAAAAATTATTTTTGCCTTTATTACAATATATATTTCTACCCTTGTTGCATTCAGAAGATCAAAATGAAGTGTTAAAACTATTTTCATCACTGCAGTAGCACATACATATACAGAATAAACACTGTATATAAATAAGCTTTCAAATAATAACAAACCATATCTACAAATAAAAAATACCCAATACCACTTTCTCCTCCTTCCCCAAATTACAGCAATAACATTTTATCTTCAGTGTAACTGATGTCACAAGCACGACTCTCTTTCCCTCCCATGACACAGCTAGAGTGGTGTGGTCATCAGCACCAAGAAAATAAACATTAGTCACTCCTCACTGCTGCATATTCTGGTTTCTGTGTATTTTATTAATAGAATATACTGTGATTTAATGTGTCTGCATACTTATGTTACCATATTCTTTCTGTAACAAAAACCAGCACTACACCACAAGCAACATTGATTTTTCTCTTTCACAGAAAGAGTAGCAATTTTTTAAACCATACCTTTTTCTTCTATATGAATTAACAAAGCAGTTTAAATATTATGCTAAAATTATTCAGCTACCCAATCAAAATGTCTTATAATTTCTGGAAAAGTATGGTGATGCTTCTAGCAGGTCAATCCCTTGATTTTCATATAAGTGTCTTTTTTGTCAGTAAATTTGATAAAAGTTACAGCAACACATTCCTGACACCGTTCAGCTATACTTCAATTTCAGATACAAAGGGGGATGCAGCAAGTCAGAAGTGAAGTGCTGAACGTCACAGAATCACAGAAAAGTTGGTCAGAAGGGACCCCTGGAGGTGATGCAGTCCAACTTCAGCCTTGAAGCAGATGGTTTCCAACACTAGATCAAGTCAGCCATAACCCTGTTTAACCAAGTCTTGAAAAACCCTGGGACAGATTCTGCAGCACCTCAGGGTTACCTGTACCAGCACTGCACTGTGGCCACAATCTGACAGAATTAAAACAGTTCCTCATTCACACTATAATTTGTTTTTAAATACTAAAGGCAACAAACAACCCTGGATTGCCTATTTTTAGAATTATAAATAAATATATCACAGGTTTTAATTGTGGAGAGCTTTCAGGGACCATCTTTTTTGGTGGGAGTTCTGTGTGCAGTATCTTCGGAAAATAGATTTTAACTACTGTTAAGGATAAAAACCACAAAACTGACAGCATCTCACTGAAGAGAAGGGTTGGTTTTATTTTATATATTTTACATAATAAATGGCTTGAAATAGGCCTTTACCAAAACTGAATTTAAATAGGATGCAGCTAGTACATTCACCCATTTATTCAATCATTAATGACAAGTATTAATTAAAGGAAAGTGTGGCTATATTTAGAGATGCAACCATCTCAGTTTGGCAACCTGCAATCCCCACTGACTGTCTTTCAGGAAATCCACCTCATATTTCTAACATCTTTAAGTAAAAAGATATTCACATTTTCTTTAAACTTTCAAGAGAACATAATCAGCTCTGGGTTGTCAAACACTCATTTCTTTCTCTTTGTGTCTAATCCTGGTATGTCCAAGGTGGACATTTACCTTGTCTGAAGTAGCAACATTCATGTGAAAGGAAGACTTAAGGAGGGCTCTCCACTGCACACTGCAGCTGTGTAAAGCATTGCACTTGTTTTCATTACTATTGAAGGCACAGAGAAATCATAAATTGGCCCACTAATATCCCAGATAAAGTCTTCAGTAGTAAGACTTAGAAAACCCCTACTAGAGAGTTACCATCCTATCTACATTGCTATCACTCTTGACATGCAAAACCAGAACTTGTTACAGAACAAATGTGACACAGATCAGCCATTTCCAAATTTCTGGGTGATAACCAACCATAATCACATCTTAAAATTTCTTCTGGACCGCTCTGCCTTCCTGGTATTAAACTTTTAAGTGAAAACACTACAAAGCAGCTGCAAAACATGTACCATAGCCTCAGATCACAAGCTGGTAGAGACCACAGCTCGTGAACCACCAGTGCAGTCATACTGAAATACAATGTACATAGAAGCCCAAGATGGCATCTTCAGCATTCAGAAAGCAATTAGACTTTTCAGTATATTTCAAAAGGAAAAATTAAGTTTCTTTCCAAACTACAACACATTTGAAGTCATTTGGCATGTGGGCACTTGGAGTCCATATTTTAAGTACCACAATGTGTAAAGGCAGACCATTTGGAAAATGTCATCAACTGATCCACAGTATTGCTTTTTGTGCACACAGTTCAGTCTTAAGGCTGTCAAAAGCAATATCTACAGCTTGTGTCTGGATAAATAAGGAAAAAAAAAGAAAAAGGAGGAGATTTCATTACCTTAAAGGAGAGTAAATTGCACTAAAAGTATCCATTCTTTATGATACAAAACAAAGCAAAAAAACCCCCATATAGTAAAAACCTGAGATGCATCATTCACCAGCATCAAAATTCACATTTTAACCAAAATAATATTTCAAACAAAACTATTCCATTTTAATAAAATCCTTACTATTTTTGGCTCAGTAAAAAATCTTCAACCTCAGCACACTGTGTGTGGGAAAGATGTGTTTACTGAAAATCACCCACTTCAGTAAGGTGGGCATTATCCACAGTGGCCTGTATCTTCCACTTGCACAGTTATCTTCATCCAAAAAGCTACTCTTGAAGCATGATAGTCCTCAAACCCAGAGAGACTGGAAGAATCTGGCAATCCTATTTAATTTACTTTCTATTTAGATCACACATAATTTATTTCCTCAGAAATGTCCCATGTCAAAACAGGCTGGAATAAATCAAACACAGCTCAACTGGTTTTGACAGCTACAGTGATTTACATCTGCTGAGAATCTAGACCAGTAATTAACTCTTAAACAGCTGTTGGTCAAACAAGGGGAGAGGGGAAGAATCATCTGCTCCTTCAGAGAGAAGAATTTTGATATACAGATTGCAATCTCTATCTGTGTCACCAGATAATGTCAGGAATGGTGAGCACCTTCAGCTCCCTTACAGGCAAGGGGTTCTGACAGGATGGAAGATGGCTTCAGTGATGCAGAACAGACATGGAATCACTTTATAACCTTATGGCATATTTAACTGCCAACAGCACTGCACTTTTAATTGACCTTATATAATGGAAGTGCATGGCAAAATTTGAGAAGCTAGGAGAGGACCTAGAAAAGCAACTCCTATTCCAGGCAAGACTCCTCTTGCCTGGAAATCTCACTAGTTATGAAAAAGCATTCCTAAGTTTGCTCACAACGGAAGAATACAATGCTCTCAACTTCACAACTTCAGATTCCAACTGAACTGTCAACAGCAAAAGCCAAGTGGTGCCCTTCCAACACAAGCCAACCCATTCTTTGAGGTGAGACCAACGATTTGGAGGTGGGGTTAAGATGAGGCTGGGTGTACATCCTGAGTTTCAAACGGTGGCAGAGGTTCTCTCCAGTAGGTGAACTGGCTGTAGGTGTCAGAACAAGGGAAGTCTGAAGAATGACTTCTTTTCAGCAAAGGGAAAATGTGGTCTACCACTTCACAGAGTCTGACATAGCTGGAAAATAAAAAATTAAAATAATGCTGAACCATTTCAGATCATTTACATTAAACTCTTTTTAAGTCCCCAACCACTAAGGCATGACTACATTTACAAACGGACAAGGTGGACAAGTCACCCTCCTCAAAGGAATAAAACTAAATTTAATTTTGGTGCACAGCTTCCAGACAGGATAAAAAATTTATTCTAATGCGTTCATTGTAACAAATGACACTCACCTAGTGAGAAACATGCCATTTTACACCCAGATCACCTGCTAAAAATATTCAGGCACCACATTCTGCTTCTCCATTTCTGTCCAGCCTGGCTCAAGCAGCTCCCTGCTCAACTGATTATTCATATTTTATACACATATGGCTCCCCTTCAATTAAGGACACCAACATTTAACATCACTAAAGCCATTCCACTATTAGGGGTTGCCAGTGCCTAAGGAACTTGCTGGAAGCACTTGACCCTCTCTTCAGATTTTGTTTTCTGGCTCTTCTGGATAGGAGACCCAGAAAAAGGAAATTTTGAAAAGGCCAGGAAGAAGCAGATGGTGTCAGCAAATCTGTGAGTCTCATTTTTACGCAGACTAAATCATTCACTTCTAAATCTTTTACGATTAAAGTAGATGGACTATATTACACTAAATGCTAAAAAATTTCTTTTTGTAACTTTAACTGAAGGGAAGTGGAAAATCCGTATTTTATTCTAAATCTTTTTTGTTTTCTTTGAAGTATTCCAAGGATCTTTATTTACTAAAATTGAATGGATCTTTGGGCAACTTGAGTCATAAGTTAGCACAGCAAACTAATTTAATGTTAGGGATAGGAGATTACTTACGATGAGATGTTTGTCTTTGCATGCTCTTGTATAAGTTCTCCTTTGGGATTAACTGTAAATATCCTGTTTAAAGAAACCCCCACTTGTTTGTATGAATAAACATCCTAAAAAGAATATAAAAGAAAAAAAAAAAAATCATGATTCTGCCTTTGCAAAATCATGTGTAATCCTGCTGTAATATATTACACAAAAGAACATATTTACACAGAACTGGTACTAAATTTACCTACTTATTGTTTGCCTGAAATTCTCCATTATGTTACAAATGAAGTCAATCTATTGAAATGTTCATGAAACAGACAATTTGCTGCTAGGTAAGAAGTTTGCCACTTCAGTTTAAACTATAATCAAAATCATGTTCATCTTTTCAGCAACTTCCTTGACACAACAATAACATTCAGTAAAGAACTAATGACATTTGATGTAAGAGCATTAGAACCTTCATTTTTTTTTCAGAGAATATTTAATGTCATGTGTGCATTGTACCAAGTATGTTACAACAGAGGTTAAACAGAGTATGTTACAGAGGTTAAAATGCAACTGACACATAAAACATTTATTTAAGGAATTATTTTTTAAGGACAAGGTCACAAAATTCACAACAAATATGTCTATACAAAAGCCATCACTTAGCCTCTGTGTTCAGATTTGTGGCATATTCATATTCTGTCAGAGCAAAGGGAAAAGAAGGAAAGCAAGAAATAGATGTCAAAACAGCAGCAGTGAGCCCCAGTAGGTAATGAAGATACAATTATGGGAAGTACAGTTAGAAGTCAAAATTAAGAATGTCTTCTAAGAAATTCAGATTGTTAAGGAAAACAGTAAGTTTTGATCTGTTCTAAACAAAAGCTTGACAAAATCAAAGCTGAAAATATCTCCCAGAAGATCAGGGCAAAACCAATTTCCATTTTGCTACTATAAATTATGGTTTTAAAAGCCAAAATGGTGAAAAACTGGAATGCTAATGAAGCCACAAAGCTTAGTTTTATATTGATATTGTAAAGATTGTTCAAAAAAAAAAAATTAAGTAACTGCACAAAAGTGAAGAGCAGCCACTTCAAGAATTCAGCATCGTGGCAGTCCACGCACTGTCCACACCTGTAACATCCATGTGTACAGAAAATATTTCCTCTTTTTTTTTTTTTTTTGGAAAAAACAAACCAAACAAAAAAAAAAAAAACAAACCACACAAACAAAAACAAAACCAATCCAACCAGAACAGAAAAACAACAGAAAACCCAGATTAGAAGACTGAGAAAGCTGTGATCCTGAGCTATACAAAGCCCATGGCACATCCCACACCTGAAGCCTGCACTCTGACAGCAAGCATGGGAGTGAGCTACCAGTAATTACTTTAGAAAGAGTAACTTACTTTTTTACTTAAACTTTTATTGAATAAAATCATTATTTTAATGCATGTTTCCCTGAGGTTCAAAAAACTGAACTAGAGGTAGTTATTATCCATAATACAACATCACAGAAGTTTTAAAAATGTTATTTCATAATTGTATGTTTAAAGGTGCCTTGATAATGGAAACTAACCTGCCTGTAATATAACAATTCAATACAGCAATGGGACAGTGAGGACCTCTGTTACCTCTGACATAATGCTTTTAAAGCAGGAACAATCACATGATAGCTCATAAGACAGTTTCCTTTCCTACATGCATAACAGCATTCTTTGCCCCAGGGCAGGAGCAGGAGCCATCTACAGCCCAAACAGCCAGTCTTCCAATGGGTGACAGAGATCTGACTTTCTTTTCTATGTCCAATTTATCACTTTCCATACAGAGTAGAACCTTTTGACTTCAATGGGATATTCTGAGTGTACTTAAGAGTTTGAAATGTCAGTCTCACCAATATTAATCTGAAATATTTTCTGTCTGCCTTCAGGTATCTCACTGATATTGTATCTGTGGGGATTAAAATGAGATCATTGTTTCTACATAAGCTTAACTGCTAATTTATGCAGATATAACACAGTTACTTTGTTACCCTTCCATCTCTGAATCCTAGTCATGGAAGAGCCTTAATATTTTCTTTTGTACAGGGCCTAATAAAATGTTCCTATTTCTCATTTAAAGCTTCTAACTTCTAATAAATCAAACCATGAAATAACAGCAAGTTTCTGTTCTCTGCAACAGAAATAAATTCAGCTACTACTTACAGCAGGTCTGTTTCCAAAAGCAGCATAAAAGGGCTCTGTGTTAGGATAAAACAAATTTTTGATGTCTGTCAAACACTGAACTTTAAATTTTTCTGGCTTCTTTTCTATGACCTCCCTGAAACAATAAAAAAGGGAAGCTGAATAAGTACAACACATGAAATACATCAGAAACCATTTAATCTTCTTTATTCAACGTTTTCACCTAGTTAGATACTGCTGCATGGCATACACCCTTCTCCAATAAATCTTTTAGAAGTCAGATTGCACATGAAGACAAAACAGTATTCCCAAATTTACATAATGGGTACAGTAAATAAATAAATGAAACAAACTTCTATTGAAACCTACATTACCATGATAGCTACTGAGCAAGGCTAGTGGATTACAGGGAGTAGCTGCTAAATCAATCCTTAAGAGGCATAAACTCTTATCAAGTAAACTGCCTCCTGAGAACTGCAGAATGATTTATAGATTACATTAGCCCTCACTGTTTATGGTGCTGTTTTTCAAATTTTATTTTTAAAAGGATTGCAATCACCATATGTGCTAGAAGCACCTCAGCCTGTTAAGACAGAATTACACTCAGGTTCTCCACTACTGCTAATTAGCAAAAGTTAAGGAATAAACAAATCTTCTATTTCTTTTCAGCTGCTCCTTATAGAATAGAGAACTCATTAATGAACAGAGGAGTTATCTCATCTCTGGGCAAAAGCCCTTTCACAACAGCTTCTCTTGGCAAGAGGACTGAACAGGTGGCAGAGTCTGGAGTTCCCATAACATAGGAAGATGCCAGCATGACACAGAGCACTTAAGAAGCTCAGAATCCAAGTTCCTAGCACCAACACATATGTCAAGGAAGATGTGAATAGTACAGAAGCTTCATAGGAGTAAAGCAGCCCTTTGGAACAGCAGATCCATGTATAAATGAATGTCTAAGAATGTGCAAAAAAATGAATTAAACCACCTTTCCTCAGTCACATACACCTGATCTCAAACCTACAAGGATTAAATCTATGGATAAGACAGTGAAGTCCATACACACATATTGCCCATACACCTCAGCAGTTACAATAGTGTACACTGAAAGACAGGCATTCCTTAAGTCTAAACAAGATACCAAAAAGGGGTATAATTTTAAATGTATTTCTAGATACAAGGAGATTAAGATAACAGTAACTACCTTCCACTGCATTTATTACTTAATCAGTCTGAGAAGTGCACTGTAATACCTCCATGGTTTCTTATATTTAGAACATGACTGGTAAGACAGCCTGTAGCACGTCACTCAATCAGGAGAACATCTGAACAACCTTCCATTAAAAATTCTAATGAAATATACCCTGTCACAGCAGCTTTTAACAGCTTAAAATATTTTCAGTAATCACTTGACATGCTTCACTGAATTAGACAGAAGGTACAATATTCATAATCTGGGCTGTTATTATTCACTCACCACAGTTCAACACCTAGAAAAGATAACACTGTCCTCAAAGAATCCCACAGTGCACTCAGGAATATAAAAAGTTCATTTCATTTTCACACTAATTTCTTCAAAACCCACCAAGAAATAACCTTCCACAAAAATACACTCATGCCAACTGGAACATCTTACAGGTGAAGACAAGAGTGATTGCAATGAAAACATATACATTTCTCCCATACCCAAATATGAACATGGGATGTTAAATACATGAAGTCACCAAGCAGTAGCTACTGGTAAACAGTGAACACAGCTGTGCCTTAATATACATCTAAGATATAAACTAGGCAAAAAACAGATACTGTATTTTGGTCTAACAAAATTTCTTCTTAATTAAATTTTGCACCAATATGTAAAGAAAAAAAAAACAAAAAAGAAATTGTTTCAAGCACTCCCACTTAAAAAAACCTGTTAATTCAGCCTCCACCAACCTCAGTTTCCTTCTCTGTAAAAGCAAAATTGCATTACCTGTGAAGAGCTGAGAAGAGGCTGCTTGGACTCAGCAAAACTGGCCCTTGAGGCAGCACAGTTCCTCTTTCATTGACCCAGTGCAAGTATCCTCTGGTCATGCCTGCCATTCCAATAGCTCGTGCTGAGCAGTACAAAAATTTATATCCATTTCTGTGAGCAGATATAAAAGAAGAAACTACTGTAAAAATAAAGCAGGTGTTTAGATATTAATAATTTTGAGAGTTTACTTTTACATAAATCAAATCATGGCTGTTAAAAAGTCTTATGTTTAACCCAAACTTAACTTAAAAGGAGTAAAAGCATTTATGTCAGAAAACTGGATAATTAAAACCCATGTAGCCCTGCTGCATTTATTAATTACACCTAAGAGACCTCATTTATCTCTTCTCCTCTTTATGATTTATGATTACTTAAGTTTGCCTTTCCACCCCTGTGTGATGGAACCACTCTCCTCAGAATTAACTGAAAAGAGGAAAACACTTGGCATAAGGCACACAATGGTATATTGGCCTTTGTTGTATTAACAGTGTTGCATTCCTGCCTCTGCAAAAAAAGATGTGCAGCACTAACGTATTTCCTCAAGCTGGAAGAACTTGAGCTTCAAAACACAGGATGAGAAGTAATCTTTAACTTTTTACTGAAATTAAAGTTTTGGCATAAGTCACAGCTTACCTTTGATTCTGTTCATGATAGAACAGAATCCTCTCTGATATTAGGTCAACTTAATAGCAACTTACTTTTCAATTTCTATTAAAAATTACTTTTCAGAAAACAAATAAATACTGCATTCAGTGCACGCGTGGTCATTAGATCTAACTATTAAGCATTTATATGGTGTTCAGCTGTAATATCTAACCACAACATGATTAACTCTCTAATTTGAAAACCAACATGACTCAAATCTATTTTTCCCCCTATGTTTATGATCATCAAAGCCCTAACAACTGATAATGCTGGCAGGCACAGAAATAACAACTGCAATTAAAAAAATTAATTAACATTTTTTCCAAATGTAATACAGAGGTTATGCACAGAACTCAGCATGTGAATTCCCAATCTGTCCTGTCTTTTTGTGAGCACGTATGTCTAATGTGCAGACAAGTGTCTCTGGCATAATTTAGATTCCACCATCCATAATGTATAATTCATCATCCATGTAAAACAAAAAGCAATAAACTAACCTTAGCATAACTCTAGTAGACAGAACAAATCAGATTAACTAAGAAGAGAGTTGTGATCTGTACCAGAGACTCTTCAAACATTTATGGTAATTTAAATATATAAGAAAAGCTGACATTCTTGCAATAAAAGCAAACAACAATCACTAATCCTCCTTGTAAAAATTAAAATCAGATATTTCATCTGAACCCATTGAAACATCAATTCATTGTTCCTCATTTCCTTTATTTCTCTCAATGGGTAATTACAAAAATTTCTTTGATCTTTCTGTGTACACAATGGCTTGACTATATTGCAAAATGTATCCAGGGAAACAACAGTACACCTGTACTTTTGCAGTAGCTCACCTATAGGCATTCCCACACATCAACACACATGGTACAGTGTGGTCATGGTACACATGGTACACTGGTACAGTCTAATTGTTTCTCTCCTGTTCATATTCAGAGGAAATATCCCCATTGTTTTGGAATAAATTGCTTTAGGTCATATCTGGATATGATGTTAACAACATTAACTGACCTAAAGCATAGCTGATTCTATTTCCAAATACTATAGCTGATACTGTTTCCTCAAGAGCTAATGGGAAAAAATATTTTTTTTCTAAACATGGCTAGACTCCAGGTATATTGAGCTACTTTTTGAAGATGCTCATCTTTCTCCAAGAATTACAAAGGATGTAAAAGCCACAAGTAAACGTGATGAATCCAAGTCCTTTACCTGCTCCAGTGGCATGGAAGGTACTTATTACCGTGGACCAGCAGATATAAGTGCAAGTCAGTTACTGGGCTATAATGCAGCAGCTAAAGCACTGATATTGCCAGGTTAAAGCCTTTCTTTAGGCCCTTTGCAGCATGGTCCTTACTGACTTTCAATAACTTGAAACTGCATTTTAAGCAACTTTTACTTATCACCTGCTCTCAAAATTAATCAATGGTTTTAATAACCAATTAAAACTGATCGTTCCCAACCTTGAAATTTAACATTGGATTAGCAACACTCACATAAAGAAATAAAATAAATTATATAACCAGCAGATTATCATCAATGTTTTTGAAGCTCGTTATTCATATAAAAATAAAATAACAATAATATTAGCAGTGAGTATCCATAACTGGGGGATTTCTAGTCAAGACTAAGACATTGTGCTGTGCTTTAAGGATGAGGTTTATCTTGCTTGACTAGAAGACCAATGTTTAGGCAGCTCAAATCAAAGCTGTTTCATTGAACTCCCTTTCTAGTCACTGGAAAGAAAGGGAACTGCCCCAAACAGACTCATTCTGTATGCTTTAAGTTCCATCCATGCACAACTCCAGGTAATCAAATTTGGCAAGATGAATTCCAACTACAGTGACTACCTGGGCCAGAGTCTTTATGCATTTCACAGTCTCCTCAACAAGGAATGAAAGGAAGGCGTATTAGCATCTTATGAATTAATATTGCTGCAATTCCCAGCTTACAAGGAAGTTCCACTTGCTGCAATTGCATAAGGCATTCAAATTAATGCAGTCTTGGGAACTGTCTGTATCTGTTTGGGATGGTTGGAAGAGCAATCATCAGTCACAAATAGGGGGGCTTCTTCTTTTGTTATCACAAAGCAGGTTTTGCTCTGGATATCACGCAGGAGATGTTTACACTGTGTAAGCATCACTGAAGCGACAAGATACTGATGAAACTGTCACCCTTATAGGTTAAGAAAAGCCTAGAGAAATTTAAATTTTTACACACAAATGAATAAACACAAAGAAGCCACAGATGCATGAAGAGATTTACTTAATACTCACTGGCTCACTTTATGGTACAACTTTGCAATCCCTTGGTGTGTCCAGTCTTTGCCAAGAGTTGGCAAAATATGACCCAAAGTATCTGACCTGAATAAAGGAAAACAATATAACTGAACTGAAAAAAACAAACCGAATAACAGTCAAGTCTAATAGAAATCTCACTAACTTACTTGGGTAGCTGCAAATGAAAATAAGGTATTCTGTAAGGGACTGATTGTCATCAGAGAAGAATTAGTTTATTCCGCTTTTTTTGAGATAGACTGACGTGCTCATCCTTGGCCATGTTGTTTAAATCACTTCTGTGCTCCAATATGGGTAAGCTTGTGCCCCAAAAGGTGACACAGAAGTCACAGCACACAGGCCATCAACCAGACTTCTAGGAGGCCACCAGTGCTAAGCACAATTTTGAGGTTCACGATAAATGTTTTCTAAATAAACCAAGCCTACCCATAATGGAAGTTTATGGGAAATTGAAAGTATGAGGTAAGTCACATTCTAGCTTACTTCCAACTAACTTCCCCACATGAAGCCAGGAGTTGGTCAGGTATAAACTACTTTGAAATGTTTATTCTGGCTTCGATGTATTTCCTGCTTTAGATGAGAGAAAATTATTTACGCTACAGTAACAAATAGTGCAAATGAACATCTTGCTTGACTAAGCATTGCACAGATACACAGCAAGAAGTCCACACCTCGAGTAACTTGCATCTTAGAGGAAGAAACAGTGGGCAGTGGCTCAGGATGGAATTGCATTGGCATTGAAAAGTGAAGTGGTTCAGTAACTCTGGGGAGATCAATAGCAGAGAAAATAGATCCCACTCACTTTATTGAAGCTTAAGAAAGCAAAGTGGGGAGAGATGTTAATTTACATTGACACCAAATGAGAAGTTTGACATAGAATGGATAAATCACAAGAAAGAAGAGAGTTTCAGTTTAAATCAAGTGTTTAAATTTCCCTCAGACTGCTCTCGAAAATTATTTTTCCTTGTTCTTTTTCCTAATTAGGTATAGCTAAGTTTGATTTTGAAAGAAATTGATTTCAAAACAAATTAAACGTCTCACTTCAAAAGACAATGCTTCTGGTTTTATTTTGTGCTTTTCCCATTCCACATACAATTGTTTTCCTCAGTGTTAAATATACTAATAAATACAAACCAGCAAGTCAGTCAATCATTTTGGTCACTTCAAAATTATGAGTTTTATCCAAAGTGCTAATCTGAAACTTTCTGAGATTATAGTTCTGACATTGATTTTGGAATCTAGTCTTCTAAGTAATAATGCCTATCACCCCAGGAATGCCATTTAAAACAAAATTCACATGTTTCTTCTTTTTAATTACACCTTCATATTTCAATTACTACTTAATTCATAAGTGTGATACAACAAAAAGGTTAGGACTTTGCAGAAGGTCCTCCAAAACTGCTGTGAAGACTAACATGAAACACCAACAGGTGACAAATAATGGGCACATATGGCATGTGTCTTAAATTAAGAATTCAGCTGAAGATTGTTGTATTGCTTGAAATCCAAATTTAAAAATAAGTTAAAAAAACCCAAAAAAACAAAAACAAGAAACAAAACCTCCCAAGACACTGGTATAAGAAGATTCTGTTATTAACATTCCCTTTTAATTATGTTTTCCTTTAAACTAAAGGGGAAACCCTTGCATATGAAGGGTTCATGCTGTCACGTTCATGAACTCACCGTGTGATTGTTCCATCAATATCAGAAATAACAACTTTATCATCCCAATTCCATAGGTAAATGGTGCCTTCACAGCGGCAAGTGCCTTGATACTGGGTTGTAACACTAAAGGTCACATCATTGGGGCCATTCTTGAGCTTTAAGCTTTTCTGCAAGACATTATCACCAAGATGATCAGCAAAATGAGCATGGACACAGTGTAAAAGCTGCATATGATCATTGCCTTGGTGTATTTGGCCGGGAAAGCTGGAGTGGATTTCTCCTCCCATAAAGGCAAACCCATTTGTAGGATTGTTACTGCCTAAAGACCAGAGTGTACTTGAGTAATGCAGAAGGATAGGGAGACCAAATTTATGCCTCAGGGAGATTTAACCTTGGGGGAAAAATCATGTGTGGTGCAAGTTGTCTGCTGCAGGAAGCAAAGCAGCAGGAATTACATGAACTGAAGAATTAATTACATTACATGACGAAGAATGAAACTTGCAAGGAGCAAGGGGAATGTAATGATGAGCTGGGCCAGTGTCAGTGCCCAACAATCAGGTATGCTGCTTTCCTGTCCTGACCACCCATCCTGAGTGCAATAGAGCCCAAGTCATGGATCTGGAGGGGTGGAGGAAGCCCATGAAATGGGAAAGTAATATGTATTTATGAAAGGATGGGATAGTAGTTAATAGAATGTATGTTTGACATAGAGATGGTTTAAGAATGTAGATGAGTTGTATCTGTGGATAAGGAAGGATTTCAGTAATGAAAAATAAATACAATGGAACAATTAGAAGACTTTGTGGGAACTGAGTATGATACAAAAGGGGTGGAATTTGTATTAGGTCTGGCTGAGCTGGAGTTCGTTTCCCCACAGCAACCCTCACAGTGCTGTGCTTTGCACTGGCAGCTGGAAAGGTGCTGGTAACACCCCTGTGATTCGGGTACTGCTGAGCAGCACTGGCACAGCACCAGCACTGCCTTTCCAAAATTCCTCTCCCATCAAGGGGCTAGGGGTGGGCAGGATCCTGGTGGGGGACACAACCAGGCCAGATGATCCCAATTAAGCAAACGGGTATTCCATACCATACCACATCAGCCTAGATATAAAAGTTCAGGAAAGGAGGAGGAACAGGGTACTTGTTATTTTACAATGTCTGCCTTCTGGAGCTGAAGCCCTGCTTGCTGGGAAGTGGTGGAGCATCCCTCACTGGTTGGAAGTAGAGAATATACTTGTTTTTCTCTTTGCTTATCCATTTGCTTATGCTCTCTCCCCCATCCCACTGAGAAGGGGAGTGACAGCATGGCTTGGCTGGGCACCTGGCATTCAACCAGTCAACCCAATTTGGTCACACTGAATTTTATTGCTTTCAGTAGAGGTATTCTAAATAACAACAGCAGAAGCTTACCCTGTATGGTGTATATTAGACATTTACAGAACAAAATAAAACAAAGAAACAAAAAAAATTCTGTTTCACAATCAGGTAAATTTAAAAAAAAAATAATCCCCAAATGTTCACATAAACAGTAACAAATGATGGAATAGGAACCATCTATGAGCGTTCCCCATTCTGAAAGACAGATCTATATGCAGAGAGAAATGTGAGTAACAAAACATTCCATAAATTAAGATCTTTTCTAGGGGGATTTGCATTCTACAGTATTACATCTCATCTGTACAATAATCAACCTCTCACACCACATGAACTATTATCCTTCAGCCTACACTAACTATCCTTAACTCTCCCACTTTGCTGCTTTTCAATGTCTCCTGTGCCACTTAGTGACATGTGGGGCACCTGATTTGATTCTATTTGCGAATCTAGCTGTTCATTTTTCCAAGACCTGTAGGAATTTAATACTCTTAGTATATCTTTTCCTTCATTATCTTTCATTGCAACTTTTCAATTAGTTAAAAAGTGAAAAGGGGATGAGAATACAGAACTCAAGGGTAACTGATGAATCTCAGCATTTCATCAAGAAACCAATTTAAGAGCAGCTTTAACTTCAGCTAATTTCTGCAAGGTTTCTGAAACTGAAAAGTCCCATTTTATTTGTGTAACCCCTGCTTTCTCTTTGCAACAGAAAATAACCAACACATCTCATCTGTCTCTTGTGAAAAACTCTGCACTTCTTACAAATTATCCAGGCAGTGAGTGATGGGCTGTTAAATGCTGTACATCTTGTGTGGGTTTCCTTCAGAAAATTAATTATCTGTACCTAAAATGACAAGAATATTTCCCTATAGTAGCCCATTTTTCCAAATCAAATTGAAATATACAGAACACGAAACTGCAACAGTTTTGTCATCATTAGCCAAAACACCTCTATGACAGAAGAAGAGAATTGGCTTCAAAGAAATTAATAAACTCCAAAGAAATCAATAGCCTGGCCTCATTATAAATTCACAAGCAGCTCTTTCCGAAGTTACTAAGAGAAAACTGTATTTAGGCAAAATGTAACTATCTGCCTACAAATGAGAGAAAAAGAAAAGAGGAAGGAAAAAGAAGAGAGGCCTGTTAACATATACATGTTTCACATACTACAAAAAAGGATGTGGTTCAAATACACTTATTCAGGTGACAAATACACATGCTGGAATTTAATTTTGATATTTTTCTAAATGAGATCCCATCTCCAAATCCCAGCACTTGCTGCAAGAACCAACATTCATTTTTAATACAGAAAAGAGAAGGGCAAAGGCTTTTTTGAAAACTATAACGATTGAGAATTAAATGCAAGATATAAGAGCTAATTAAGCTTTGAAGACTGAATAACAGTAAAGGCTCATGTTGTATTAGAAATGACATTTCAGGACAAGGATGCAAAATTAACTCACAAGCTGGTCAGAAGTGAGTCGAAGTGATTTTTTGTAACTGATTCCAGACAATGATGAGAGATGACTGGAGCTGGTTTGTAATGACCCGAGGTTTTGTTTGGCAGCTCTAGGGTCTTCATCGCTTGAAGAAGATTCATCTTTTATTCTGGAACATTGCACACAGAAAATGATGTGATCATGTCAGTAAATGCATCTCAGTATCCATTAAAAATGCATTAACAGTGAGTCACCAAATAAGTCATTGATTCTCTGCTACCAAGTACTGTCTCACAGGAGGTCATTCATATAATGAGTTTTAATATATCAATGAAGCACCAAACTTTCATTCACACATTCTCCATTATTCAAACTTGGATTGTTACAGGCAGGTGAATGGCTATAACAACAGTTTATATTACTTAAATGTAATGAATATAAATGAATGTACTATATTAACAAATAAATCTCATATGACAAAAAAATAAAACCCATTAGATACCATAACTACAAAAAATATCCTCTGTTCTCAAAAGAAGAAAGAGGCACTTGTTATGCTGGTTTTCTCTGTTACTCTTCTCTCCTTCCCCAAAGAATTTAAAAATTAATTTAAAAAAAATGCAGGTTATGGAAGTTTTATTATACAAAGTAACTCTTCCTTTTCTTTCAATGAGCAACTTCAGGTAACTGGATTATTCTTTTCCAGGATTTGCAGGATTACCCTTTTCAGAATAAAATGATGGAAAGTCATAAAACCTGAGCTTCCTCACAGTATTCTGTTTAAATGGAATGATTAGTTTTGTACAGCCATTTTTTAGAAACTTATTAAGGACATTCTTTCTCAGAAAGAAAGTTTTCCTACAGTAAAAAAAAAATCTGTCACTGTAGGTTCAAGTTAAAATTCTTTCAGATTCCACATATCTAATCTTTAAAACAAGCAGTATTTAGCCTTTTATTTCAATCACACCTGGATGTTGTTTGATGTTAGGAAGTCTTGACCCAATATCAAGGTACTGCATGTCATGACTAGCAACATTTAAAAGTCTATCTATTCCTTTGTGACATATGATCTCAAAAGCTTTACTCAATATCCCACTTGTCACATTTTGCTTGTGAACAATAAATTTTTAATGAGAGATTTCTAAGGCCAGTTAAAATTTAAACAAAGAACACCCATTTCAGAATCTAGTCTGCCTGAACTCTTATTCCCACTTTAAAGCTTGTCTTTAAACAACCATGTAAGAAGCAGACCTGTATGTCACTTGTTATCCTTAAAAAGAAAATCAGCCTTTCCAATTTACTGTGGTTCTCAATCTCAGAGAAGCAACAGAGACAACAGCTAATCTCCTACAGAATGAAGAATCCTCCTTCCAGCACATTTGGGTGTGGGACTGCAACTACTGACCACCAAAAAGAATGAGAGCTTTTTGTTTCAGAAGGGTGACCCCAAACCTCACTTAATGAACATAAAGCGTATTTGAATCTGGTCCTTTTCAGCTGTAACTGCAGCCAGCACAAACAAGATGCCTTTACATTAAGATCCATATGCACAGAGAAGGGACAAGGTAGGAGATGTGTCCCTGGCTAACTCATCCCTCCAAAGCAAGCTAAAATTCATGTTACAGAACCCTCCAAGGTGAGATTCTGGCTATACAGCATGATTCGTTAGGAGCACAAGAAGAAAGAGACTTCTGCAATCCTGGAAAGAAGTAACAGAAAACCATGACTACTGACTGTGAAAAACACTCTGGAAAGTCCCTTAACTTTCCAAAATCTGCAGTAACCAAGTAATTTGTCAGGCCATAAATTCAAATAAATAAAAAATTTTAAGCAACTGGGATCCGACAACAGCTTGGGTTCATCTATGATACTCCCTTAAAAACTCTAGAGAAATGCATGTAGCTTTGGAGAACTGCTCCAATTACAGTTTGTTTTTCAAGGGGCTGGAATGTGCGTCCCAGAGCTGCCAGCCAAACCACAGAAATGCCAGAGTGCACTCCCAAGGTCTGCAGCCCTGCCATGGGTAAGGGCCTCCCATTTGCATTTATGTGGTGCAATGAGTAAGAAATTAAAAGTATTTCACTGACACAGTATTTCCTTGTTTGCTTTCATTTTTAAATGGTAACCCTTGCTTGTTTCAGCTACAGATAATTTTAGGTGTACCTGTTTGCCCTGCTCATCTGTGAAGAGTCTTCTGTAAGTCCACCCTCACTCATACCTTGCTCTGGCTTTGTTTCCTGTAAAAAAACAAGTATGAGTAGCTGTGCATCTCCTATTGAGCAGAAAGTAGATGTTTTTAGAAAAATATTTGAAAATCAAATTCTGTCTTGTACAGACTTGGTAAAAATCAACAGCATGTTTGTCCCCTTGGCTTGTAGGCAAAATAAAACCCTTAAAGAATAAAGGCAGTACAAAGAACTAAAAACTGCAATTATAAAACTCAGAAGAATAATTAATAATTTGAATAATTTGCAGGGAAGAAGTAGAGGAATACCAGGTTTAACATCTAGTACTGTTGAAGTTCTGGGATCAACTCCATAGCTACTCAGTTCATACACCTCAAATAGCTAGATTTCACCTGAGGAAGGAAAGTATGACTTGGGAGGAGGAAAAAAAATCCCCACAAATTGCCTTTCATAGAATCATTAAGATCTTTAATCCAGTAAAACTTTCTAAACTGCTTTTATCTTGAGTAGATGCTGAACACTACCGAAGTCAGTACACAAGATTTTTAATTAGTGAATAGTTCTGCTTTATATAGCTCCATTTAAAGTTGCCACAGCTCAAGAGATAACCAAATACTTCCAGAGAAAATCCTAAAAACTTCAAACAACTATAAAACTAAAATCTCATGATCTGAACCCCATACTCTTAGATCAGTAAAATGGTTGTTTCATGCAAGGTTAAAGAAGTGCTTGACTGAGACACAACCATAAAATTGTATTAGGAGTAATTTTTTCCCCTCAAGTACTAATGCTTCAGCAGTATAAATTAACATGAAGAGGTTTTACTAGACAGCAACATTTAATTTACAGCTTTGGTTTATTCAGTTTTCTAATGTTCACCCATGACTTTAAGATTGTTATCACAAATTTCTAATGCTCTGAAAAGAAACCTGAAGACTTTCAAACCAACATATATAGTCAGTTTGCCATCTTAGATTTTGCTGAGTTTTAGGAGTAGCTCACACTACTCACAAATATGTCTGCTTTTTGACCATCAAAAGAAAGATGCAGAAAGGAAGGTAATCTGCATGAAAATTTTCAATTACTGGCACTACTCTTGGATTCTAGGTTTCCAAACACAGATTTAACACATTGGATACTACTGCCTCAGATCTCTGTAATGAAAATAAATGCACAACCAAAACTCTTCAGGCAAATGTTTCAGGTAGGGTCTGACCCAAAGCTTTCTGAAGTCAAAACAAACCAGACTTCAGACCATGTTTAATGTGTATATCCTCAGTCAAACTGAGTACCAAGCTATCCTCTGAAGTAAAGCTCTGAGGGATGAATATGCAGATACCCAGCCCTCCCACTGCAGCCAGCAGGAAAATCTGCTTGCTTCTTAATAAACTCTGCTTACCTCTTTGATGGTGCTGTTCCTCCCTCGCCATGAAAACCACCATCTTCCACCTTTCTTGGGCATCTTGTCCCTCATGATAGATTCCACAGTTGCCTGTGATAAATGGATGGTAACATAAAAAAGACCCAAAATAAAGGACAACCTGACATACATAAATGAAAAAGTGCCAAACACACAATTTTAACTGATAATAAATATAATAAAAGTAAACATACTGTCTGTGGACCATAAATTCTACTAAAGCAAAATCTAATGGTATCCAGAGCTGCTCTGAAGTAACTTAAGCATGAATACTTATGGTATTTTTAAAAGGAAAATGAAAAACAAATCAAATCAAAGAAGAAAAAAAGCATAAAGAGATATTAGTATAATGTCTAGAATGGAGAACCTGCTGTTTCTAAGTTATTTAGTACAAATTATACATTAAAAAGAAAATAATCACTTCCTAAAGGAGGCATCATGCAACACAATAATAAATTGACATGCAAGAGTTATTTACAGTTTGCATTTAATCATCAGTTTAGAAAAAAATCAAAGAAGTTACTAGCTTTTATGAGCTTATGAATTATGAATTTATGAATTATAACACTGAATTTGACTGAAAATGTTAGAATTATTTCTTTTATAAACTTTTTCTACTTTTTACTGGTTCTACGTACTAGACACCAGTAGAAAAGCTTCTTTCAATATCCATAATGGCTGGAACTTTATGCCCTGTAATAGGGGGAGCTGAATTCTTTCACTAAGAGAGAAGCAACAGATAGAATGAGAAAATATTATGGTGTAAGTGGCCACAGGGTTTGGTACACCCTGGAACAGCTTGGCCACTGTATTTCTGAGCTGATAGCTTCCATTGCAAGTCAGGTCACCAAAAGAAAGCTGTGATACTGATTAATGATCTAAAAAAAAAAAAAAAATGAAGAACTCTTAGCAATTAAGATGGGGCTGTGTTCAGGTAATGTGTGGCACAATGGATCCCTTTTTCCATATGTTTTCTTCACTATATTATCTAAAGTATATGAGAAGAAAAAAGAAATGACAGGAATAAAGCTGAGATTCTCAGACAAAATAAGGAAAACAGGGAGCAGATGGAGCTGTGGAGAATAGAGAGCAACCATTGAGAACAACAGTTACAAGGAGATTCTCAAACAACTTCAAGCAAATGTCCTACAGACTTTTAGTGAGGAAATTCACATGCTTATTATTAGATGTGCATTTAAGTGTATTTTACATAACATCAGTGATTATTTTTTGTAAAAACTTCCATTTTCAAACATTTCATAAACTCTGCTTATTAATAAAGTATCTTAGTATTTCAATTCCTTAGTTTCATTACTACAGCAAATTAAAACTCTAAGGAAAAAGTAATGAAGAAAACTAGTAGGATGACAGGTAACATAAATGAGTCATTGTAGTTTCAGAGATAAAGCAAACCAAGTAAACCTTTCCAATCATACAGATTATTCCAACTATAAATACTGGCTTCTCCACTAAATTAAAACTGTACTCTCTAGAAAGTTATCAGCATTCAGAGTATAAATTAACCATTAAAAAATCCCAAGCACATTGAATTACACCCTCCTAGAAGATTTTTCTCAACTGATAACCTATATGAATAACGACCTAAGTATAAAGCTATTGAAAGAATTGCTATCTCTGTAACATTATGGGAAAATAATTTATAATATTTTTTTCTATTTTCCCATCCTAAGCAAAACCCAAGACATCTGGCTCAGGTTTTGAAGTGTTTTATTTAAAATGCAGTTACCTTACATTATTTTTATTGCCACTGAAGACCCAATAGGCACCTATCAAGGTCTGAATCACACTGTGTGAGCACCCAACAAATACAGAGAAGGATAACTATGCACGTTTTGTGGGCATTTGAATCCCATGGAATTAAACCCACCTTTGATGACTACTAGAACATGTGCATCAATGCACAAAACAGCTGATTCTGTGACATCTTTGAAATTCAAGCCATGTTTACCAGATACTTGGGATTTTTAGGCTTAATTTATTTCATATTGGGATGTACCATGCAGCTGCACATGACTGCATATAGAGGTAATGTGGCACTAAGAAACAAGCACTGGCAGAGAGTATTCTGGGCCTTTAAGAAATTTTTATTCCACGTTGATGGCAACAGAGATAGCATTTGAATTCACACAATCCCAAATATATGGGAAGTACTGCAAATGGCAGGAGGAAAGTTTAGGTTCAAAAATTTATTAAATCCATGTCTAACCAGGACACCAGAGTGATAGTGGTGATAGTACTTCTTTATATACATTTACAGTATTTCTGTCATGAGCACCTATATGGAACCAGATCATGTGGCACTGAACTAACTTCTTCAGCACATTTATATAAGACAATACACACAGTTGTCCCAGAGTCATAGAGCCATCTGGCACTACCTACCTGGGATATGAACAACCAACTGAGAAACAAAAAGCTGCAGGCCTTCTTCATCTAGTACTTAAAGCTTATTCACTGAGGTTATTTCTCAGTATTTAATAATATATGTATACATACAAGGGAAAGCAAACACCAAGTATTCAGCTACAGCAAACACTAACATGGGTCAATATAATTTATGTTTACAATCCCTATTAATGAAGTAAAAAAGAAGCTTTCCTACTTCAAAATAGCTGTAATAACTTTAGCCTAGCAAACAAACACTATTCACAGACCAAACTTAGTCCTTATCTAGGCCATAACATAAGACAGACTTATGTGGCTTTACTGATGTACAGACTCTCTTGTACAACAACCCATTTCACCTCCCTTAATCAGTGGCATCATTTCAGAAGTCCTCCTCTTACCAGCCTTCAAGCTCAATCTCACCTTTGGCAAAGGTTTCTGGAATGCCTGCATTGCCAGCAGCAGGGGACCAGCTGTTGTCCAGTTGTAGTACCTGGGCATGCAAGGGAGACAATTACAGCATTTTGTAATCCCAAAGTCCCAATTCACAATATACTTGGTATTCACCACCTGGCAGCTTAAAGCCATGAAGCACAGGTCAAACTCCTGCCTGCACTAGTAATAACAGACCATCTTATTCCACAGAATGCTCACAGGTATCTACCATATTTATTTTTCAGGGTATGCAAGGGAAGCTAGACCTTGAGCAGAAAGGGTATTTGTCACACATTACTCAAGTCATCACAGAATTACAGAATGATTGGGTTGGAAGGGACCTTAAAGATGATCTAATTCCAACTCACCTACCTTGGGCAGGGACACCTTCCACTAGATCAGGTTGCTCAGGGCCCCATCCAACCTGCCCTTAAGCACTTTCAGGGATGGCATATCCACCACTTCTCTGGACAACCTGTTTCAATAACTCACTATCTTTATAGCAACAAGGAACTCCTCCTAATGTCTAATCTAGACCTCTTTTTTTTTTTTTTTTTTAATCAAAAACTGTTCTGCTGTATTTTATCACTATTTCCATATAAAAAGTTGCTCTCCCTCTTTTTTTTAAGTCCCCTTTAAGTACTAAAAAGCTGCAATGAAGTCTCTCCAGAGACTTCTTTTTTCCAGGCTGAACCCCAACTCTCTCAGCCTGTCTTTATAAGAGAGGCACTCCAGCCCTTGGGTCACCTTTATATCCCTCCTCTGGACTCACTCCAACTCACTCCACAACACTCCAACTCCATGTCCTTCCTATGCTGGGGACCCCAGAGCTGGATGCAGCACTGCAGGTGGGGTCTCACCAGAAAAGAGCAGAGGGGCAGAATCAGCTCCCTCAATCTGCCCATGTTGCTTTGGATGCAGCCCAGGACATGTTTACCTTTCTGGGCTGCAAACACACACTCTTGGCTCACATTCAGATTTTCATTCACCAGAACCCCCAAGTCCTTCTCTACAGGGCTGCTCTCAATGAGTTCATCTCCCAGCCTGTACTCACATCTGGAATTGCCGCAAACCAGCTGCAGCCTCTTCCATTTTAACTTGAATTTAATAAGTTTATTGTGGGCCCTTTTCTTAAGTTTGTCCAGGTCCCTCTGGATAGTATCACTTCCTTCTGTTGATTCCACAGCACCACTCAGCTTTGTGTCACCTGCAAATGTGCTGAGGGTGCACTCAGTCCCACTGTCTGTGTCATTGACAAAGATATTGAAGAGCACCAGGCCCAAGACAGAGCCCTCAGGGACACCACTCATTACCAGCTTCCATCTGGACAGAGCTGTTGACCACAACTCTCCAGCTGCATCTATCCAGCTACAGTCCTTATTATAGTGCTCTTTATCACAGCATAAGCCACATTTTTACAAGATTTTTCACTGTTTCTCCATCAATGAATTACATAAAACTTAGGGGCTGTAGTCTGCAGGATGCCAAGCTCCTGCTATTATACACTGAACATGGCTCAACTCTTGTTGCAGACAGCAGGACAACTACATTGTCCAGGGAAGATGAAGCTCACACGACATAGGATCCTCACTAAGGTCTCCTCTCTTCCCATACATTCATTAGGCAGACAAATACTAGAATCAGATCAGAGAACAGTGTTGGAAGCAGTAAGTGACTCGCCTTAGACCACAGAAAGGGTCAGGTATGAGGCTGCTGCATACACAGTATGAACTATCACCTGGTACATCAAGCTTTGCATGAGCCATGTCTGTCTAGGGGTAGCCAAACCTCTCCAAGCACAGCACAAAGCCACGATACCTCCTCTAACACTGTATGTAAGATGCAAAGAACTCTCAATTTAAAGAACCCCCCAAAAAGCTGCATCTTGCTTAGACCACAGCACTGCCCTGTTGCCAGCAACATAAACATACAAAATAATATCTTAGCCTTGCAGAAGTGGAAGCCTCATATTCAGTGTGTGAAGTTTGAGAAGTCTTAAAAAGCAATACCTCTACAGAGGCATATTAGCAAAATATTCAGTATCTATAAAACAAATGCTTGGTACTGAATGACTGCAAGGAGACCAACATATCCCTGTAAATATTAATTGTTCAAACTGGCTCAGGGCAAGCCTTAGCAAGTTCACATAATATTTCATTTTTGCTCTGTAAATTGAATGTGAATACTATTAGCATTTAATAACAGCTTCTTGAAATTCAAACTGTGTCAGTTAGCTGTAACAGGTCATCTGAAACTGCTCTTCATTTTCAATTCAAAGGAGGAAAGGTAACTAGAAGGACCTGAATTCTCTAGGGAGTTGGCTCTTTCTGGATGAATCCAAGCTACAAACATTCAAAACCTGGTTTTTTGCTACAGTTATACTGATGCAATGCACTGAAGTGACAAAGAAGTGTCTTTGTTACAACAGTAATTTTTTTTTTTTTTTTCTGAAATATACTTACTTATTTCCAATCTTAACCACAAGGTTAGGGTCATCAATGATAGCAGGATTGTCCACAAATTGCTGATATGTTACTGCATGTTCTAAGAATTCTTCTGTGGGGAAAGAAGTTACATTTGTAAAGCATGCATTTATAAATGCCTGGGATGGGCCAACCTAAACCTCTCAGACATTGGTTTCACCTTCATTACGAGGATGCTGAGATTTAACTGCAATATGGAAGCAAGCTGTTCAGAGACTCAGTCTCAGAACATGAGGGTTTCTTTGTTTCTAAGTGCCTTTCCTTTCAAAACACAACCTAAAGTGAAAGCTCAGGGATGGAACTGTGAGGAAGGAAAATCTCCTTTTAGAAAAATTATGTAATTTACAAGTGATTCAGATGACAGTATGACTCAAATCACAGTATATTTGAAACATTTTAATAAGTAGCTTGTGAGCAGCAGTAGGCTCATATGATTTTATGATGCCATATTACTGCAGAAAGTGCAAGTCTTAACACATTTATTTTCACATTATGCCACTGGAAGTTTAAGGCACAAAGTATTGTGATTTACCTAAAAGTTACACAAGAAACTGGAGGTAGGGTATGAATCAGGTTAAATTTTTCAACTCCTTCTCCTCATATTCCCATTTATTGACCACCTTTTTCACTCCTGACTCCAACAGCTGTGAATTTCCTAGCTGTATACTGCACTAGGTGGCAAAAGTATCATTAACACTACTATCATACAAAACATAGCACTATCAGGAAGGAAAAATACCAATAAAATACTTCCAAAAATTTTCATATACAGCAGATTTTTCAAATGTGTTAAAAATCATGAGGAGCTCCAAGAAGTTTATCATTCCACAGCTAGTATTTATCCTGTCAGCCCAGTGCTGAGCACAGCCACAGGAGGGCTCTGCAGCCTCAGGCTGCCAGCACGTGCCTGCCGTTCTCAGCCATGCCGTACCTTTGGTTATCTCTTTGTTGTCAGTGAGGCCTCCGCAGAGGGAAATGGCGATGGAGGGCAGGTCCCGAGCTCCATCCGAGGTGCTCTCAGCCCCGCTGTCCACGCCCGAGCTGCCGAGGGACTGCGGGGAGTGGCTGGCTGGCCGCGGCCCCGCGTCCGCCGCGCTCCTGCTCGGGGCGTTATCCCCACTGCAAAGGAAAGCCAGGAATTCAGTGCTCATTCCCAAACTCGCTCCCTTTAACAAGCACTGCGTATACCTGACACATGCTTAGGAAAAAAAAAAAACCTTCGTTTAAATTTTACAGCAAAACAAAACAAAGTAATATAGGCCTCATGTGCCCTCCAATACTAGATTGCTTCTACTTATTTGGTTAAACTAGGCATTTACAATTTTAGCTTCACTTATTTATAAGAGCTAGGAAAATAAGACAATAAACTGTATAATCTTAGTAGACAAAATAATGGCACAATAAGCAAAGTTTATACTATTCCCACACAGGAACATGAACAAGCATATACGTTTATTATTTAATTCCTATTAACTATATAAACTGATAACTAAACCTAAATAAATAATGTGTATGTTTGTGTATTTATGTGTCATGTAATATATAAAGAAAACACTCTACATGTAAACTACTAGGATTAAAATTTTCAGAAACAATAAATCATTATACCCACTTAAAATCTGATGAGATCATTATTACAAAGTGCAAGCTTATCAAACTCTTCTTTCCACTCCAGATTTATATAAATGCATTTGAGAAAGAAATTTTCAATCCAACCTTTTCCCCATATAACTAATCCTTTTCAGTTTTATTGAAATGCTAATATTACAGTAGCTAAGTTTAAGCAAGCAAAAACATAAAGTACACAAGCTACTTTAGTTGTTGCTCAGTGACTTTCATCAAATGACTAGAGTATATGTAGAAAGAGAACTGTAAGTGTTGCAAGAGGCTCCAATAAAGATCAGAACAAGTTGGAAATTGTATGTTCAGGGTGCGGTATTTTCATATGTAACTCTGTCATGCATCTTCCAAAATTATTTTCTCACATTTGTATTTATAAGTGAATCAACCACAGTAAAACAACATTAGAGCAATAATTTTCTGCTAATACTGTTAACAGTAAGATATGTTCTTTTTGGTAATAAGTCAGGACATGCAGATAAACATATCCCAAGGCAAACTGCTCTCTCAGGACATGTAACACCCACAAACATCAGTATTTATTACATAACCATCCACAATCAATATATGATGCTTAATTGACCAAAACAGAAAACCAGCTGCAAGCACTTTTCTCAGGCCCAAATGCAGCACCTTCCAAAAGTTCTAATATTCCTCTCTACAAAATTTCACTTTCCTTCTGCCTTCATCTCTGCTTGAACCCTGAAAAAGATGTCTTATCCAGTTGGCAGTGAAGAGCTTGATCTAAATATGGAAGGTGAAAAGAGTTCATCAAAAAGTAAAAATATAAGAAAAGGACTTTTACTTTTTGGGGAAATAAAGTGCAGCAACTTCTGGATCCATGTCAGTGAGGTCATCTAAATAAACACCATCAGCACCAAGATGCCGGCTCCGTTTGTCTGTAAGGGACAGAACAAATAAGCCTATTAATTAGTATTTTCTGAGTAACAATCCAGACACATTGTTACTGTTCAGCTACACATTTTAGAATTGAGAAACCAGAAAGTTTTAATAGTTTGTGAACTGTATTTGTACAAAATGATACTGCCAAAAATTTCAAAACAAGTAGTTTATATACATGAGTTAACAAAATGGGATAGCAGAGAACTAGTTTTGAGACATGCCAAAGACTCCCTATCCCAGACAAAACCACTGTGAATCAGAAGTCAGTGGCTACCAGAGGAAAGCAGCAAAAAGAAAATCTTCTAAGTATCTGCACAGGCCTATTATCACAGTATGGCAGTCAGAACACTTAATCTTTGAGAACTAATCTTCCATCCCTCCTTGAAAAAGGGAAATAACATAGTCACTAACACACTATAACTGGCTCTTTATGGAGACAACCCACTTTTAAGCACATACAGGTGATGTGCTGTGTGTGCACATGCCCACTGCAGGGGAAAGCACACCCCTTCTACGCCTGTCACTAGGACCAACACAGAGCCACCACTGCCCTGTTGCTGCCAGTACACCTAGATAAGGGACCACTGTAAGGCCAAAACCTAATTTGGAATTCATTCTCAAACCCACAACTTCTCACTATCCCAATTTCCAACACTAAGCATCACAAAAGCAATCAGAAAATCTATACAAGGACTGAATAGTAAGCAGAGAAATACGTCATTTTTTGTTTTCCAAGACAGTGGAATGCATGGGGAAGAGGCCAAGAAACTTGTATGTTTACTGATTAAAAAGCAGCTGCACAAACTAGGCTTATACAGAGCTTACATAATTATGGACTAATCAGTGGTCTAAAACAGAACATTTGTAAGCAAATAAATTTTATGTGAAGACTACAACACTTGTTCACTGGTTATAAAATACCATGGAAATAGAGCCCAGAAATTAGGATAGAAAAGCAGATGAAGTTATATTTCACATATTCAGGACAGGACATGTACCACACAGAACTGAAAAGTGTGTACAACAAAAGCAACTTATTTTATGGCGAATCTGTTCATTGTGTAAAAGACATACTAGACATACAACTTTGCACTAGAGCAGAGAGTTTCCACAATTATCAGCAACACATCACTCGGGTGAAATAGCAGACCTATGGTCAGTTTATAAATAAAAGTGAAATCTCTGAATCTGTCAAATGCAGCAAGTTTTGTAGTCTTGCTTATATGCATGGAGCTGCCAAAAACTTCAGAGCAAGAAGAATCTTCTAATACATATCTCATGTGAACAGCTTGACACACAAGTCAGGTTTTGAAGGCTCATTCCAAAGCTTATTCTTTTCCTGATCTGAAAGTGCCTTCAGGGCACGAATTAATTTATATGGCATTAAAATTCTTTATCACCATGAAATCTGAAGATAAAATCATGCATATAAAAGTGCAGGATCAACAGCTTTACCTTTCTTTCTGGAAGGGGAATCCATCTTGCCAGTTGGTTGGGCTGAGCAAGCTGCAGCTTGCTTTATTTCTTCATTTGCAGGCAATGGAGGTTCAGCTGCTCCTGGCAGCTCTGTCTCTGGCTTATTTGTCTCAGCTGGTAAGGGCTCACTTTCATCAGCAGTTGCTGCTTGTCCAAGGGTAGGTAGAGGAGACTCTGTGTTAAACTCCTCTACAGGAGAACTTTGGATGACCCTGAAGTGAGTGCTTTCAGAAGGATTTACATCTGCCATGCTGGGTTCCTTTGCTTTGAGTAGAGAACTGGCCTGTGAAAAAAATTAAACAGATTACTACAAAGAAAAGCTCTTAAAAAATACAACAGCCAGAGTTTAACTTGTTCTGCTCACTCCAATGAGATCAGACTGTCAAGATGTCAACTCCTCTCTCCCTGTGAAAATCCTGACTTTCTCTCAGGAGCCAAACCTGACAAACAAAAGAAGACGGTGCAGATTGCAGTCCTTGCACAATCAAGATGGTCTCAGGCAGCATAACACTGTCTAATCATCAGATTTAGAATTTAAATCATTTTATAGGAACAATTCCAGATCTCCTCTGAGTGTGGGACAGGAAGTGTTCTTACCAGAATAGAGCTAAACTACTGCAGCAGCTGCATAGCTGCTGTAACCTTTATGTCATAGCAAACAAACAACTCTTACATGAAGTTCAACACTAGTCAAAATATGACTCCCAGGTCAGGTATGGCAAGATCACAATAGCTTGGCTAAGGACATAGAGAGAAAAGCTTCTGGGAGTAAGATTTGCAATACACCCCAGGGTGTGTGACTGGGATAAAAAAGATATGCCCAAATTTCCTAGCAGGAAACCCTCCATTCTAGACTGCAAATGCCAATTTGTAACTCCTGCATGACCTGTGCACTTAAATCAGTTCTCTTTGAGCAGAAAATAGCTCCCAAATATCTTGTAATACACAGAGGGAGAAGAATAGCACAGAGATGATGAGACAGCTCACCACTGGCATATTAAAGAAGAGGCCAGAGTTCCTCTAAAGAAATTAAGAATTCTGGATTCCCACCTCTCCTTTTTTCACTAATTACGAACAGTGAATTAATTACAACAAATTACAATAGTGCCATTACATGTCTGGTGCCATCACCAGAACACAGAAGTCTTTCTGAGCAGGATGCCCATCCCCCTGGCCTGCAAAGCAGCAATCTTTCCTCTTTTATACTGTGTGTGAGCCCATGTCTCCTGCAGTTCTTTCTGCAGAGAAGCCAGCCTTCAGCAGGAGGTGCCAAACTCTGCCCTATCCCAGCCCCCATAGCTGCAGTATTCCACTGAAACCTGACTCCTACTCATGCCCTGGTGCAGGTGTAAGCCCTAATGCTTCCCTTTCCTGTGTGAATGCTGAGACCCCACAGGAGCTATCACAAGGAGCCAGCCAGCACCTGACCAGCCTGCAGTGTGGGCAGCTGCCCACAGCTCCTGTGCAGCACTGGAAACAACACTGCTGGCTGCAGATCCCACACCTAACCGGGACAAATGACTCCAGGAGGAGATGGGCACCAAGCCAGCCCTATCAGCCAAAAGAACAGCACGTCTGCACATCCACAGACACAGAACTGCAGGTGTCTCTGGATGCTTTTGTACTGAAGCAGCCCATTTTCATTTCTGAGAATCAAACCGCTAATACCAAGCACCTAATTTCCATTTAAGATAATGTATGAATTTCAGTGATTTACCAAAGGATGCTGGGTTTGATTTTTCCTGGTTTTTAAGCTTTTAACTTTTACAAGACTGGGTCTCAGGTACTTCTTCATTTTCTACTGTGTATCATCATTATTGAGAATATCCATGCTAAAAGGTACTTTCCTATTCCTCCTATGGAGTTAGATTTGATTCTCTTACATAAAATACTGTAATTTTATGTAAAATCAGGATCCATTTCCTCTTCAAAAGTCTGCAGTAGACCAAGCACATGTGCCCTAATAAAGCACAAGAGATGCTAGCAGGAATTAAAGAACTTATGTTGGATACCTTTGCAGCCTGGGGTAGCTCCCCCCATGCCCAGTGCATGTGGGGATTATCCTTCAGTCCACTTCTGTCTGTAGGTTTACTGACTAATTCTGAGTCACTTTGAGGAGTAGGAGGACGTGAATCTGATGCGCTAAAGAAAAACACAAAAAAAATGTTACAAAAGTAACCACAACAAACCTAGCCCTTCCCAAACTGATGTCCATCAATACAAGGAATTGAAGACTGAAATAATCAAGAGTCAACTGAAAGTATGAAAGCATAGAAAAATAGTTTAAAAAGTTCAGGATCCTCTTACACTGGCATTCAGAGGTCTCATCCCTTTTTCAGTAAGTGCTGTCAGAGAAGTAGTATTTGAGAAGCTGAAAGAGATAGAAGAACACTGGACTTGAACATTTTAGGAGGATTTTTGTTTTTCTGCTTGGAGAAAAGAATGGGGGTGGTACTAGGAGCAGCAGATGAACAGATGTTAGTATTGTTATAGTGCATGCAAAGTGCAGAAATCACTCACATCAACACTTTATCTTGACTAAGCAACACTTTAATCTAAGAAATCCAGTTGACTCCTTTCTAACTTGTTCTGTTCAACCATTAGATGGATGTTTATAAAGAAACAGCAGGAGAGCTACATAAAGTATTTGAGCCCTTTTAGTTGAAACATATTTAGCTGTTTGTTTTGATAATTACTTCATAATAAATATTTATAAATTAATTTGTAAATTATCATCTTAGAGCATATTTTTAATGTGGTGAAGTCAAGAATGTGATGTCAAGTCAGTCATTAACAAATAAGGAATCACTAATTTCAATGACAGAAGGAAAAATTTAGATTATCTGCTCTGCTTTTCTGCAGAACACAGGTAATAGAATTTCCCCCAGAACCTCCTGAACAAAGATTGCAGTTTTTTATCTGAGCTGCCAACATGTCTTGATACACTCATCCAATCCTGATTTAAATACTAAAAGCAACAAAAGAATCCACAACATTCCTAAATCAAAGGTCCAAACTGAGTTACTTCCATTCTCAAAAACAAAGGGCTTTCATCTCATGAACTGCCTAATGCAACAGCCAAGCGCAGGGTGAGTTAAGGCAACAGGGTGGGCAGAGAATGGACTGAGAGCAGCCCTAGGAAGAATTACTTGAGGATGTTTGTGGAAAAAAGCTGAGAAGATGGTGAAGAACTGGCACAGGTTGCCCAGAGAAGTTGTGAACTTCCCATCCCTGAAGAACAGACTGAATGGGGCTCTGAACAATCCAGCCTAGTGGAAGAGATCCCTGCCCATAGCAGGAGGGTTTCAACAAGAGAATCTTACAGGTCCCTTCCAACCTAAATCATGCTGTGATTCTACAGCTCTATGAAAGAACCGAACTTGTTTGGATATTCAGTTTATTCAGAAAAATATAAAGGAGAAATCAAACATGAAGAATTTATATAAAGGTAGAATTACAGAATGGTTTGGCTGGAAGGAATCATCTAGTCCAACCACCCTGCCATGAGACTCAAAGTCCCATAGGTCACTCAAAGTCCCATAGAGCCTGGCCTTGAACACTCCTAGGGATGGGGTATCCACAAATTTTCATGGCAACCTATTCCAATGCCTCAACACCTCCACAGTGAAGAATTTCTTGCCAGAAGTCCAAGCTTCAGTTCAAAGCCATTGCTCCTTGTCCTGTCACTTACATGCCCCTGTGAAAAGTCCCTCTCCCTTTTAGCTAATGGAAAGTGTTGTAAAGTTTCCCCTTTTCAATGTTCTGTAGAGCCAGCTCATAGGGAATCCACTGATCACAGCAAAATAATTACTTCACATTCACATCTGAAATAACAGCAACCTAATCATCTCCATTATTCACTGTTTTGATCTAAGCAGTAAAATACACTTTGAACATGCACAGATACTAGGACATTTTAGCTACAGATATTTATGTTACCTAATTAAATTAAATTTATAAGCCATCTTCTTAAGGCCTGAGAATTTCAAATTTTTTATCAGTCCTTAGGGTATAACCTATAATTTGACAGATGAAGCAATCAATACAGTGCAATTTTAAAAGTATTTTCAAGCTCTAAGGATTCAAGAAAGGCCTGGTGGGTTTTTCATCAACTTCTAAATCTTACACTGAAAAGTCTGTAGGATTTGCAGTATGTTACATACTTAGAGGCCATTGAAACCTTGGAAATCAGCAGTTTGAGCATTTCAGAAAATCTCAGTAGGCAATAATGCTGCTACTGCTGCTTTAAGCCTAAAATATCTAGACTTAAGGAAGCCTTGTCACTTCATGTCTTACTTATCCTGTGCACTACAGACATTTTAACCTCCAAGATATCTATTGTTTACTCAGAAAAATCTTCAACTTGTCTTTGCTCAGCCCAAGTTCACTTACTCAGACACCCTGAGAGAACAGAGGTATTGCTTCACTTGGGTAGAACCTCTGCATTTTGCAGTAAGAAAACATATTTGGGGTGGAGGGCAACCTGGAGTTCTCCATAATTTTCCCTGAAAATACAGGTCCCTTGTACACACAGCTGAGTGGAGAAGAGCCTGAGCTGTTACTCAGCACCAGGATTTATATTCTGAGACACACAATGAAAGTACCAGAAACATGGCACTCACATATGTGTGTATGCTAAAGCAGGCAGAGCTCTGCTCTGCGAAGGTTCTTGCTGCAACTGCTGCCCAATGATCTGGGTTTGCCTTGGGCTGAGCTGTGTCTTACAGTTCCTGTGTCCTCAAGTTATGCACTGACTCAGCCCAGCTGAAATTCCCTTGCCTTGCACAGATTGCTGAGACACTGCAGATCAAACCAGAGCCACCCATCCTGTCAACACTAGACAAGAAGGAAGGGAAACTTCAGGTATTTAGATTGGCATCTCTGACTCACATCCCACAGATGCTGAATATTTGTGTCACAGTCCTGTGTATTCCTTAACAGCTATGATTGCACTTAATCCAATCTAATGACAAAGAACAAGGAACTTGGCCTGTGGTTGGCAGCTCTGCAATAACAGACCACAATGACCTTTGCAGTGTTTTCCACTGAAAGCAAAGAGATCCCTGAAAAAGCAGCAATGGGACCCAAGAAAAAGTCCTGTCTTGTGTGACGAAAAATATGGGAGGATGTTTTGTAAGGACAGTGCTGAAGGCAATCTTCCCCAATGAATTACAGCTGTACTGATTAACAAGGAGTGAAAAGAGCTGTGCCTGCTCAAGGAGGATGGGGGTTATAAGAG
Organism: Oenanthe melanoleuca; assembly: GCF_029582105.1. Classification (NCBI taxonomy): domain Eukaryota; kingdom Metazoa; phylum Chordata; class Aves; order Passeriformes; family Muscicapidae; genus Oenanthe; species Oenanthe melanoleuca. Next base: position 13,147,821 of record NC_079336.1, read on the forward strand.
ATTGGGTTAGCTGGTTGAGAAGTAGATAGAGTCTGCTGGCTGTGAGGGGGAAGGAACGTGTGGTCATGCATGGGCCAGACAAGTTAAGATGCTATGTGAGGGACAGACAGGGTTAGGTGGCTGGGTAAAGGATGGGTTGGGATTAGCCAGTCATGAAAAAGGAAACCTTCTGAGAGAAGAAGGAAAGGAGTCAGTGCTGTGTACAGTTGCCTGAGAGAAGGCATGAAAAGCTTTTAATAAAGGACTGATGATGGTACTAGTTGTGTCTGTCTTGATAATTGCAACAGAAAAATACCTGGAATAAAAATGTTCAGAAGGAAAGAGGCCTACCTCATGCACATGTCATAGCAATGACTGAGAGCTTCTGAACCTCCTCTTAGGTGGCAATAATAGCATTCCTTATTTCCCACAGAGGGGAAAAAAAATTGCTGAAAGACCCACTGAGCATTTCTTATCTTAATGGCTGCAAACACAGAGCCTCATGCAGACAAGTTGCTGCAGCACTTTGAATGTCTACCAAGCCTGTAAGACAGGTGAACTCCAGAGCCAAGTTCATGGAGCCACCTAGGACACATCACTGCTCCATCCCAACCTGTGCTCCTGCCCTTCTTTGCCATGAGAACATGCTGAAAGTAAGTTTTGAATATCCCAGGACCTTACTTTGAGTTGGTGCCACAACATGGTTAGGTTAAAGAGGGCAGACCTAGAAGCTGGGAAAATCTCAAGATTATCAGTCTTGACATGGCTTTAGGCACCTAGTATGGCAACTATGTTGATATAAGCTATGAGTAATATAGCCTGATGTATTTTTCAAAGCTTTCCCAGATTAATGGAGACTTGTAGACGTTGTATTCTACTACATTAATGTTTTTAATGCTGCTGTGACCTCTCTCCATTGACTTGATAGAGTGAAAGAGCTTGACTGCAGAATCTTGAGACTTCTTGAATTTAAGATAACACAAAGTGTCTGTATACACTTTTAACTATGGAAAAGAGGAATCCTACACTATTGTGAAGGCTTAGTCTGTCTCCTGAACCTTAACCAAGATGTGTTATCTACTGTGTCATCTTTACTCTGCAAGGTTTTCCCCTTGCTGCAATCCAACATACAGAAAGTCTTTCCCCCCACCTCCCCAAACCATGAAACAAAGGAGAGCAGTCTTCTTTTAGCACTGGGCTCCTCCCATTACAAGATCTGCATCTTTTATTGCTCAACCTGTGGTTTTTGTTTTGCTTTTATTTTAGCAATCTATGCACAAGCAAACAACTCAGGAAAACCATGGGCTAAAAATGTCATTAAAATATATACTGATTGTAAAAAGCTATGTGGAAATGTCAGTCTTCAGAGGAATTAATTCACTAGCTAAGTTCTTCCTTTTTGGGGTTTTCATCATCTTAATGAACTTGATTTTTAACCCAGGCTTTCATTGGCATGATTTTATATCAGCCATCCTATTTTAATGGATGATTGATCAAGGTAACTTACCTCTACTCAATGCACACAAAGAAGCAAGCAGAGAAAGTGGTTTCCAATGTCACTTTCAAAGTGTCTGTGTTAGTAATAAGTACGCTTATAAATTCAACAGCAGTTAACACAGTCTTAATGTGTTAAAGGTGTATTAAAGTGTTAAAAGGATTAAAAAGCAGTCCATAAAAGAGGGAGGACAACTGTTCTACCTGTCTGGAAGAGAAAAGTGAGAAGATTGTTGAGGACAAGAGTTAGACAGGCCTCCATCTGCTGACACAGTGAGGAGAGTGGTTTGCCCTGTGCAATCTATAGCCTTACTGGGCAGCAGAGCATGTTGGGAGAAAGAAAGACAGGGTGTCATTATGTTCACAAGTTCTGATTAACATAAACTCTTTGTGCATTAGTTATACAAATGCTGAATTTACATTGAGAGTTTTCAAAATCCAGGATACTGCAATCAAGAAACAAACAGAATACACAGTTCCAAAAGCCATTGGAAGGGCAGGGTATTGACAAATGTTATCAGCAGCCTGGTGAAGTCAATCACATTAAGCTATACAGCCACTGGAGAACATTTCTTCCAGAATGCAATTCAAAACAGTTCAATTTCACCATGGCCCTGAAATAATCTCCTCACTCCCTTCCTCTGCCCCTCAACTACAGAGGCAGAATATTGAGATTAGAGTTCTTAGAACAAGGTCTGGTGACTATTGCTGCACTCCAGCAGTCTGCATGGGGGACATGAAGCACACGAGTGTGGGGCACACACACAGACTAACTGGCATTACACTGAAATGCATTTAGCAAAAAATTGTCCCTTTTTGACAGACACAAAAAGGGAGGTCCAAACAGCTCTGTTTTCACATGAAAGGTACACACATGCACACAGCTCTGCTCTCACATGAAAGGTACACACATGCACACAAGTACACATACAGGAAAAAGTCCTGTATGTGTTATTTTCACACAGTAAATATATTTATATTAAAAGCAACATGAACAGCTCTTATTTGTTTAAAAAAATCTTGTTTGTATATATTAACTCCTATCTGGGAAATTCTTAAAAGGATTACATTTAAAGTACTGAAGACTTATAAGCCTACATTCACCAAAGCCCTTACAGGGTGTGTGCATCAGGCAAATATTCAGATTTTACAAAACATTCATCTTCTCTACAGTATTTATATGCAAACACTGACATTAACAGCAGAATTTATGAACCTGCATTTGTATGTATGCACTTGCTGCATCAAAGATGAAGCCAAACTGATGCTGTGGTACATTATCTTATTGCAAATATAAAAGCATTTATCTTAATGATCAATGACCATGTTTGATATCAAAACCTTCATTAAGATTTCACATAGTACTTGCATAGAAGACACTGATGGAACAATTAAAATTAGGGTATTATCTAGAACTGTATTATCAGAAAAAGTACCTTTGAAGAGGTGACCATTCTCCATCTGAATGAGGATAAGGTGCAGACTGAGAAAGCACAGAAACTGCAGGAGCCTTTATGTCAGGTACATCATCAACAAACACATCTGGAACAGGGATCCTAAATAGAGGGAAAGAAGTGACATTTAAAAAAACCTACTTGCTTGCTGAATTTCCATATACCTCAGCTAACAAACCCTATCACAGAGAAGAATTAGTATAACCTGAACTAAAAGGAGATAAAGAAATGATATCTGATTCAAACCATCTAGTTCACACCACCACAGAGAATTCTTATGTTTTAATGTCATTTTCATTACTTTAAGTACTAACATTCCCAATAGCCTTCTAGCCTAAAGCTTTATTTTTAAAGTAACACCTACATCAGCCATATATTCTGACTTAGAAATTGCTGCTAGAAGGCATGGACTGGAACATTAACCTAGGTTTTCACTACATATCTCAATCCCACTATGATACCTTGAATTGTCCAACGGCTCTTTTTCTTCCTCTGAGCTAATCTCTATGGGAAACATGTCTTCATCTTCTGATGTGTCTCCATGTGTGTCTTCTCTTTTCAAGCTGTCTATTTTATGAGTTGACTTCCTCCTCTTCTTCCTCCTTTTTTTCACAGAGCTACAGACTGGAGATGTTTCATTAGAAGGCTGGGATCCATGGGCTTGGGGTGGGACTTGTGAGGATGCACTGGGATCCAGGTTTCGTATCCTGTCTATGGAATTCCTCTTCAGCTGGGATTCCATTAAGGCAGTCCCCTCAGACAGAATGGGAGATGTGGAGAGATGATAAGGAATTACCTCCTGAAAAAGAAAAAATTTAAACCATAAAACATGTTACCTCTTTCACCAGTCATAAAACTGGTTTTAAGACCTATGCACAAAATCTAAGTTACCAAAATCTAAGTATTTACTCCTCAGAAAAATAATAAGGATTAGACATCTGGATGCTCATTATGTTCCTATGGCATATGGAAATTTTTCCATAGCTGCATCTCCTTAGACAAACGAGGGACAATATTCTTAATACAGCATTCTGTGAGCATCTAATATTGGCCAGCTTGCACTGTAAGTCCACCTCATATACGATACAGAGCAGAAACAAAATCTCAGTTTAGAACCTGAACATTTTGTAAAGTACAATTCCTCTTCACAACACATGATGACAGATAGTAATCAGGTCAATGGTTTATAATTAGGTCACACAAACACTCTACTATTCAGTCATATATATACATCTCTAGACATTCATGGAATTACTTCCAGCAGTTTTCAGCCACCAAATAACTATTACCACACAAAAATTTTAAAAATAAAGGTACAGAGATGCACATTCAGAAAGCTTTCACCTGAAACTAGTAATATCATACTCAACACACACCTATTCTACTCTGGACAGTGACAAAAATTATTTGGGATATCTGAAGAGAAATGCCTGCAAAAATTTTCTTACATTACGTGTGGACTACTCAAAGTTACTGTGACTATAATTTATTTGGACCAGTATTTAATCACAGCTCAACAGAAGACATTCTCATTTAAACACAGCACCACATGAATAATAGTTGTGAGATCATGTTTATGAGGAGCACCAGAATTAATGTGTCCACAGATGTTTATGGAGCATGTGCACTTTTACTGGAAGTCTCGTGCATATGTTCAAATTAAAGATTTCTACAAAAAACATTAACCTCTTGCACACAACCTTGAAGCATGTGAACTTTGTAGTTGCCATTTCTGTTCACACACTGGTATGCACATGATTTATTTTTCATTTATGTAGTTATCCTCAGCTTTTTCAAACCTCAGTAATTAAAAAAAACCAACATAGTAACAGCAAGCATTAAATTTCCATAACAGAAAATTGTCCAGAAATTTTCAAAGCTATAAAATAAAAGTATATTTTTCAACAAGATTCCTAAACTCAAAACTGATTCAGAAAAGCAGGCATTTGATTTTAATTATTAATTAAATTTAAATTAAATAAATTAAATTAAAATTAAATAAAATTAATTAAATTAGAAGTAGTTTATAGTCTTACCTGATCATTATCCATCTCCTGCACAAAAAAGGCCTCCCCATTGTCTCCTAGTTTCATGTGCAAATCTACAGCCTCTCCATTGATTTCTATGTCAACCTGGAAGAAAATAAATATATTCTCATATGGAAAGAAAGTCCTGCTGCTGACATTGGACAAATGCTTCTCAGGAAAGCATTATAATGGAAACCTTATAATAAACTAAGAAATAGTGACCTACTCTGTTTCTTTCAGTATCCCTTCACAAAGCAATTGATTCACAATTGCAAAAATGTTTTTCTAACTTGTTCAGCTCATTGATAACCTTCTCCTCTACTCAGGAAGGTTTATAGACATCACATAAAGTTTTGAATCTTTTAAAATGTCATTCTGAATGCTTCACTTGCCAAACAAATCTATTTGCTCTTTTAATTCATAGCCTATTTTTAAATTGCGCTAGAATTCTTCCAAATGCAAATTCTTAATGTTGTCTTTGAATTCGTTAGAGACTTCTCTTTACACTATGAGAAGCACAAATGAGAAAAATAATTTTACATTCAACTCCTGTGTCTGTTCCTTCCACATACTTATCATATCACTGCATAGTCCTAACTATTTCCATTTCTTCTCAGCAGGATCTCCCTCTCTTTGACTATAACCATGCTTGCCACCAACTCCATTTTTACTTTAAATTTTTTGGAGACTTGCACAAATCTACATTTATGTTATATTTCAAGACACAATACACCACTGGCACAGTAACATTTTTTAACTTTTACCAATTCTAAATATTGGAATTTCCTTCTGATCAAAGTAAGAATTGAACAATGTCCATGCTGACTTTAGGATCTTCCTGCTGAGAATTCTAGCTACTTTAGAACCTAGACTATATGGAATTACAAATTACTTCCTAAAATAATCTGTCACACTGGTGACTTCACATGTTATACACTGCCAGGTTGCTCAGCCTAGTTACATTTATTTCAAGGTTCTCAATGTTTTTTCTAGCTTCAATTAACCTCAAGGTTATATTATCTGAAAATATTACTTCACTAATATCTCCATTTTTGGAACTATCATTGAACATGTCAAAGAAAGAGGTTTTAATAGTCACTAATGAAATTTAGTATAGATTCAAATTAGGACATTCGAAATTTTGCTTTATTGAACACAAATGTTACAAATTTCATGGCTAGTTTTGTTTTTTATTACAGTCAATATCTTACATATTATGCTGTGAACTGCAAGAGTCAGTAACAACCATTTTAACTGAAGCTTGTATTAATTCAGGCTCTTTTTATAAAGAGTATCTATAGAAAACCTCAACTAGCAGACCAAAGAACATTCAGTAACTTCCATGCTGTTATGGTTAACTCACAGACAGGACATATAAAAATTGTCACATTTTCTTACCACTTTCTCCCTGGAACGCAGAACTCCCATTTTCCCGAAGCGAACGTGGAAAGGGGAACACTGTAGATTTCCATCTGGCTGACGTACAACAATGATATCTATACATCCTGACAGTGTGGCTGGGTTTAGACCCTTATAGAGCTCCTTCACAGTTACAAACACTTGCCCTGCTAGCTGTCCTACGTAATTCATGGTTTGGACCTGAAAGACAAAAGGAGAAACAAATTGGATCTTGATCCCTGCTTTGTATTTTAGAGACATTTGAGAGATGGAGAATCCTGCAGTTGGGGTATTCTCCTGTTTCACAAATTAAAAATTTTGCACAAAATCATGATTTTTCATCAAATTTATTTGCAGCATGTTTGTAGAGAGCTATTAAAAGACAAAAGGGACCTCATAAGTCAGAAAATTGCAACAACTTCCAAAAGGTCATTACAATCAGTTGCATTCAAAACCACGGTCAGACTTTGAGACTCTGAAGCTCATAAATGTCTCCAATTAACTCTGAAGAGAAAAACATTACTTCCAGAAAACACCTCTTCCTATCATTTATTGTGCCCTCAACACAAGAAATACTTTTCTCATGTATTTCCACTTATTTCCAGGCTTTTGAGGGCAGGGCAAGTGAATAGTTTTAAGCATATCTAATTTTACACTACACTAAAGACAAAGACTATTTTCCCATCTTACAGTGATTTCTCCCATTAAAAGACTATCATAATGCATTCAGACAATAAATATGCATTAAGGATGGACAAGCAACCTTCAACCCATTCAAACATTGTTTTCTAATGCAACTTTGCTGTTCTTGTTACAGCCTTTTCAAACAGTATCTGCAGTTTTATTAAAAATTACAGTTATGTTGATGGTTGATTTGCTTTATTTCCCCTGCTCTTGCATTTATTTAGTATTTAACATTTAGCTTGCTGCTCCCACATTATTAATACCTGCCCTGTTTAATATATTTCACAACATATTTAGTCCCCCAGAAATTACTAACATGCATATGTAGACATGCTTAAAATATAAGAAAGCTTTTCAATGGCTTTCAAAATATAAGTGAATTTAAGCAGATACCTTCCTGAACACCATAGGTTTAAAAGATTTCTAGTGTATATTGGTTTCAGTGGTTTCATCAAAGTCCTGGTGCACGCAGGATAGAGCATAAGACTCACAAGTTCTTTGCTAGGCTGTACTACATCACTGGACACCAATAAAAGAGACAGTGGCAGGGTAGGCAATGCTGAAAATCCCATTGATGGTGATGAGAACAGAACTGAGCTCAGAGCCTGAGACAGTCAATGCACAGCAGCAGCAGCTGCTACAATAGAGACTCTTTCAGCTGTGTTCTTTCATAAACAACAAAAATATATATGAGACAGTGTAAAACGGCTCCAATTTTTAAGTGTGATTTACAGTTATAAACAAAAGACTATTTAAAGAATACCATGAAAGCACTAGAGTAAAAAAATCTGAAAGTAAGGAAATGCTGTAATTAAGGCAGTTTTTTTCCATGCACTGCTGTTCTAATTAACTAATGTTCACCTATGTTTGTTTTTTTCAAAAGTCCCTCCACATTGTGTGGACTGAGGCTTTGCCTTCTCTGTTTCTGTTGCAATACATGGGTCAGGACACAAACTGTGCTCTGAAGGAAGAATTATTTATAGTAGTCATCATTACATTGTCCCTGAAAAACAATCACGGTTTCCCCATCTGACAACTGGGGAGCAGAACCACAAAAAGATTAAGACTAAAACTCTAACTTTAAAAAAATTCTGTCTGATTTTCAAAGTATTCAGTGTTCAAGATGCTGTCATGGTTTAACCCCAGCCAGCAGTAAAGCACTGCACAGTCACTTGCCCACAGCCAATTCCCCATCCTAGCAGGATGGGTGAGGGAATCAGAAAAGTGAAAGTGATAAACTTCATGGGCTGAAATACAGTTCAATGAGACAGAAAGGGGAGAAAGTAATAATAACTACAACAGTAAATTATAATAATACAAATAAAATAATTTCAACATACAAAACAAGTGGTGCCCAATGCAATTGTTCACCACCCACCTACTAATTCCCAGCTATTCCACACGCAGCAGCCCATGGCCAGTTTCTCCCCCAGTTTATATTCTGGGGGTCTACAGTATGGAATATCACTTTGGTCATTTGGGATCAACTGCCCTGGCTGTTTGTCCTCACAACCTCTTATGCTCCTTCAGCCCTGTCACTGGCAGGGCATAAGCCACCAAAAAAATCCTTGACATAATGTAAGCACTGCTCAGGAACACCTAAACCAGCAGTGTGTTACCATTATTCTCATCTTAAATCCCAAACACAGCACTATACCAGCTATTAGGAAGAAACCTCTACCTCAGCCAAAACCAGGCCAGATGTTAACAAATGGAAGAATAATCCCTAAATAGTGTTTGGAGAAGCCTTTCTGCATAGCCCTCAATTCAGGCATCCAGAAAGTGCGACCCACTGAAAAACCAACACACAAAAACTTCACAGCAATTATATTCTTTTCTCCAGCACTGAACTGGTATCAGCACTTCTGGGCTCCTGTTACACACTAGAAACATCCCCTTCCTGAATGCAAATCTAGTGGCAAGCTGTTTCATAGGGAACAGCACTTGAAACTCATACCACACCCTACACTGTGTCACGAACAACAGGTTGGAACAGACCTCTAAAGGTCACCTGGTTCAAACATCTGCCCAAGGCTGCCCACCACCTTGGTCCTGCAGAGTTCTCAGTGTCCTCAGGATGGAGATTTCTCAGCCTTCCTGCTCTCCTGATCCTATCTATCCCTGACCTCAGAGATGAAATTTTCTTCACAATACCTGAGTTTCCCTTGTTGCAGCTTGTGCCACTGCCTCTTGTCCCACCACTGTGCACTTCTATTATCCCAGCTGTTTCCTCTACACCCCCCAAAAAGTAACTGAGTATTCTGAAGAACAAATAAAACTCATTTTCTTGGCCCCAGCTTTTAAGTCATAAGGTCTTGGCTCCCTAATTATCTTCGGGGCCACCATCTAAACTCTTAAAAAAGCTGGCATGACACAGGAACAAATCTAAGTTCAGAAGTCAGCCTCCAGGGCGGCAGATACAAGCAAGCTTTTAAAATTACCCTTTTGCTGTGGAAAAATACTTCAGTTTTTACTGGGGTTTTTTCCAGCCTAAAGCACAAAAACAAACAATTTCTTATTAAGCTAAATTAAATGCAATGGCATCTACAGTTAGGGTCAAAATTACACAGTATAGTTCACCCCAGTTAATGCTTGGTCTGCTGAAATAACAGAATTTCTAGGTGCAAAACAGCCGTGACTTCCTTGGTGGAGAAGGAGCTGCTGGGACAGTACATAAACCCCACTGTTTGGGAGAGTTCTGGACAGACAACCCAAATATGAGGACTCACACATACTCTTTACAAGTTACACCAGCTGGGCTCCTAAAATCCTAAATAGAGAATTTTGCAACTATTCTTGCTCACAACAAATCTTAGCTATTCTGCCTGCCCTGTCTTTGGACACTAAGATTATTTTCACACCCACAAATTTAAAAAGTTGGACACCATCCTCAAGCTCTGAGGCCAAACAGCTCAGCACAGCTTTATTTCATACAGTGGAAATCTCTTATCCCTTAAAAAGTGCCTTAAAAACTGTGAGCTGGTGATGGACACTCCTCTCAAGCTGGGCTGAACCTGGTACCTGCAACAAAGTCATTGTGGAATTAAAAGACAGACTGAGAGACTGATCATATAAATTCCACTTCCCTAAGAAACTAACAAAAATGGGCTTGTTTTTCAAATGTAGGCAACAAAAAATACTGTAGTTAAAATGGGGAAGAGTTCAGAAATTAGACTCTGATGTTTGTAGGCCCTCTATCCTACCTTTTATACATGCCAACCAAAGCTGAGATTGTCTGGAGTCTGAGGTTTGTTAAGTTTGTACTCTGAACCTAAAGTTGGTCCATGCCATGTCAGCACTCCAGGAAACCAACACTCCACAAACCCCAGAGGGACTGGATGTGGTTTTGGAGCAATACTTCACTCTGGCCACTCCAAGAAGTCTTTCACTTACTGACAGGCAGCAGCAACTTCAGCAGTAAACATCAGTTTACATCATGGGTAAAACCCCCAGGGCCTGCCTGTTCATTATACTCAGTTTAGTAAAACTCTTGTTCTCACACCATGCTGGTGGACACAGCACAGAATATTTTTTCGTGCTGGGAAAATTCAGAATCCTTTGATTAAGCTTGCAAGTGAGAACAGTCTGTACACTGCTTCTGTCAGGATTCTCAAATGGTTTGAGTTCTGTTCTTTGCCAGAAGACACTTCTCAGCTCTAGATTTTGCATGTATTATAAAATTAAAGGTATTGTCTAGGATTTACATTTTTAATGTAAATCTAATTAGCATCACCTTCCAGAAAGCCTAGAAAATTTCCAACTCTTTTGTTTGTTAAAGACAGCAGCCATTTTTTTAAATTAATCATCATGTGGAAAAATAAGTCAAAAAATAAATAGTTAGGTGATACCCCTTATTACTTAACTGATTTATTCATTTAGCAAACATTGACCTAACAAAATTAGTTCTTTAAAGTCCCACCCTTCTGGATGCCACAGTAAGATCAAACACACTGTCATCTAGATAATCCACTTCTTTCATACAGGTGCACCAGACTATGTCCTAATTCCACTGGAAAAACCAGTAATTGTACCCCTTGTGGCACAGTTTCAGTTGTTTGTTTTAATGGGGATTTTTTTACAGCTCAGCTCTTTCCCTTACCATTTCATCTTTCTTTATTGCATTTTTCAAAATAAAATACTGAAAATCATAGGAACCAAGGGCCTTTTTTCCTGCCTGTTGTTTCATCAGGTGCCACAACATTAATGAATAATAGATTAGATATCCACACATATTGAAATTACTAAGGGATGCAAGTGCTATTCAACATGCTTTAAAAACAGGTGACTTAGGTGGCTGTAAGGGTAATTAAAAAGTGAAACACATTTCCTCTGAAAGATTTGAAATTTCCAGTGCAGAACATTTTGTAAACAGGACAAACATTTGCTGGGATTGGTTTAAGAACAGGCAACTGCAACCTTTGGGAAAGACATTGCATTTACAAGGCACTAAGCCAACCCATGTCCCACCACAGACCTGACCATGACAGCCTGGACATCTCTACTGAATCTATTTAAATTTCAAAGTCTGCTTCTTTTAGGCACAGGCCAATAAGCACTCTCCCAACAATTCCAAGGCACAGCTAAGGAGATCTAAGATGGACTGGGCACTACTCCCATGGCCAGTTTGGATGGAGCCACCTTCTTTTAAAGCTTTATAGAGCTTTATAGAATAGATGGTGCTGGCTGGTCTGGTCACCAAGAATGAGCTTTGGCAACATTTAGGTGTCTTTCAGCCCCTTTTCTAAGGCTCTATGGATATGATTGTGCACTGGCTTTTTAGGCCAGGAAAGGAAGATTTGCAGCAATGCTAAACATAACACAAACAAAAAAAAACTAACAAAAAAAACCCCACAAAAATGCAGACACATATTTCAGTTACACTTTTAATACCTGATATGATGATGAGACCCTGGTCCATAGCTAAAGTGATGGGCATAAGCACAAAACAAATCAACTTTCCTCCTAAGAACATCCATATAAGTTGTGAAATGGTGAAGATAAAAATTGATGGGCCAGTGTTCAGTTAAAATGCATCACTGCTGCTCTGCTGCTGACACTGAAATTGTGACAATTTTACAAACCTGGTCCACCTGGTCCCTTGACCTGCCCTTGGTTTCTGTTTTGAAGATGTAAAGCTTGAGAGAGACCAGACTGTATTTGGGAATCAGACTGTGGCCCCTTCAAGAAAATTATTCTTCATTTACAAAAAAATAATAAGTAAATTATAATACTTCAAAGTCAGTGCTTATTAACACTCTTTTACTGCATATCAAATATGCTTTTTCTTGACTCTCAAACAATTCAGTTTTGTCTGCAGAGCTGAACACTTAATCCCTCTACTGCAACTAATGGAATTTTACTATTGACATATTCTTTACCATGAAAACAGTTTCAGAGGTTATGTTCTAAAAAAAGAATAATGAGAAAAAGGTAGGGGAGATAAGAAAGTATTTCAGATTAAGATTCTCTAGATTAATATTTTCAAAATTAAGCTTAACCCTTCATGTCTGTGCGACAACCATAGTAATGTTGACTTCTTAATTATAAAAGCTCTTAATAACTATCATTCTATTATTTTTAAACATGTACTTTTGTTTATTAGTAAGCTGTCAACACACTGTAAAAGTCACTAAAGCTGTTTTGATCATCTCATTCAAATCCCTTAGTATTTTAAACCATATCAGGTAGGAAACTGAAAATCATTAAGAACTCTCAAAAGCCTTTTTCTTAATTATTTGTGAGTTCCTACATCAATCCAACCTAAAGTCACTGCCATTAATTCCCACCCTACCTTTCTGAGAAAATGTCCAGGCAGAACGCCAAAGTTGTGCATTTTTCAGAGCAAAATCAGAGCCTGGATTGACTTTCTCTAGAGGAGCCCTGAAGACATTGCACAGGACTTTGGGAGACTTCAGTTTAGAGCTCTACTTTCCCACAAGATCCCTACACAATTTTGGGCAAGTCACTGAGGCTTTTGTCTCAGAGGGTGTTAACTCCCACTGGTTTCAAGTAGGGTCTACCACTGTGGCTATATCCCAACTGCAGCAGGCCAAGCTCACCCAAGAGAGACATAGACAAGCACTCTCCATGCATATTCTTCTTTCCTGGCAAAGGAAACCTGTACACATGACCTGAAAGGGAGCCATAAGCAGCCATGACCCCAATTTGGACAAGCTGCTGAGAGAGAACTCCAGAGCACTCTGCTGAGCAGTGTTACTTTGTTTGTGCTGTAAATAGGAGGGCAAACTCTGTCCAAGTCTGATTATACTCACATTTGTTCCAGACTTCCCCATAGTCACAGCTGCATGGAACAGACCACATTCCTGCAGGTGATCTGGCAGTAAGTCTGGTCAGTTGGGAGACAGGTGCAGTTCACTTGTATGTCCCACATCAGAAAGCAAAATTCAGCCTGTGGCTGGCTCTACACCAGAGTAAGAGCATTGTGCTTCCTGCCAGTCAAACCTCCACAAATATTTCAGGCTTGGGATTATTCTGGGCTTAATTCTATTAGGAACTATTTGACTTCTATTCCAAGTTACCCAAGGCCAGTGCCAAAAATTGTGGCTTCTTACAACAGTCAGAGAGTCAAATGGATCAAATATCAAACTCATCTTCCAAGCTCCCATCCCTCTAAGAGCCTAGCCACCCACTCACACTCACTCACAGTCATGGACTCTGAATATGAGATGACTATTCCTCTAGTTCTGACATTGCACTATATTTCAAATAGTTAAAACTTTACTGGGTGCAATACTTCATGAATTCCCTGCAAAGGACAGAATATTTTCTTGGGAACAGCTAAAATCAAAATTTCAAACTGAAGAGTCAAAACTTGCCTGCAATGAATCCCTGTGTTCAAATAAAGGGAGAACTGACCCATAGCCCCACAATCAGGGTATCAAACTGGTACCCAAGAGTCCAGGAGAATTATTTCAAGGCCAACTAAAGGGTACAACCACAGCCCCCTTACCAACCTCCCAACTGCACATTCCCCTGTCTCTAAAATCTTGCCCTTGTGTCAGCACTGAAAAGTAACACCACTAAAGACAGAAAAAATAATTTCCAGCTAAATCAATGGGATGACCAGACTCACCACATACCCACACAATTGCTACTACCAAAGAAAAAGAGAAACCAAGAGTCAGCAGAGGGGCACAGTACAAGAGACACCTCTACTGAAATTCCAGGCAGTCCTGAAATCACATCTCAAGACTCATCTACTCCTTCCCCAGAGATTTCTTGGGAGACCTTCCACATTTCCCTTGGTCTTGTTGTACCTTAATTTCCCAACTGTACAGTGTTTCCCTCCTCATGGAGACACTTTGAGGGAATGTACAGAAGGAGTGAGACCCCTTTGGACTGACCCTGCATAATGGAGTTCAAATTTTACAACAAATTGAAAAGTACAAACTGATGCCTGAAACCAAGAACTTTTACAGTAGCTGAAGAATTTGTGGTAACTCATGTACTGTGCTGCCCTGTGTTACTGTTCTGATGTCAGTGAGGGAACATAAATCAGAGTGGAAAAACAGCAGCAGCTCCACTCTATACAGACACCTCACATGACTTGGCATGCTTTCTCTCAGCAGGATTGAAAAACAAATTTGTTCATTGGATTCTATATTTTCTGCATTTTTAGAGTTTAAAGTAAGCCTTTACAGTATTTCAACTGGTTTTGATGACTGTTCTGTATGTTCATATGTTCACAGATAAACAAATCTGTACATCTGCACATGGTCAGGTATGGAAAAGGGTCAAAGACTAAAACTTGCCCAATTCCTTTACAAACAGGCACCACTGCAGGTATTATCAGGTAGTCTATATCTTCATCAGTGACCTGGAGCTATAAGAAAAGCAGAAAGTATCTAAAACCACTGGAAGTATTTCCATGGCTTTATGCCTAAAATCATAACATTTATGTTGAGCATTTTCCATCTGATTTCCTTCACTGTCTCCCCATTTTTTCTCCAGTTCTCTTCATGGAAGCAGGCCCATTTTACTGTAATAGGAGTTCACCTGTCTAACTTCTAACCATGCACTGATGACAACAAAATCTTATGTATGTACACTAAGCATTTACCAGTGTTTGCTTCCTGAGACAGCAGAGGGAGGGACACAGATAAAGCTATCCAGAAAATAAACCATTTCAAAACACCCTCCAGACTGGGAGCCAAAAGATTCATCAAGGCTTATGACTTTTCCTGTGAAAAGAAAAATGATCTGCAACATCAAAGCTGGGATATTACCTCTACGCAATTCCTCTGTATGACAAATATAACAACATTCCACTGTTTTGTCTCCTCCCCACAAGACACATTTGCTTTTAGTTTTGCTTCTTGAAGGTAGAGAAGATATTCAAATCAACAGAAGAGTAATTAAGTGGTGAGAGGGGTAACACAAATGAAATACAAAATATCTGAAAGTTTAGTTTCCTGCGTAGCCATTGCACTGCTGCTAGCCAGGCCATGTCATTAAATCCCTCTGTCCTGTTATTGCTGTCATTATTCAGGCTCAGGGAAAGTATTAGTGAAGCAGGGGCATAATGCAGCGATTTGCATCAGCAGCTGCCCGGCAAAGGGAAGCAAAATTCCTAAAGCCGAAGGGGAAGCAGCAGCAGCAGCACATAGAGGGGCACTGGCCACCACCAGCTCACACAGCTCGGCGGGGACGGACCCCAAGGCGACATCCCCACGCAGGGTGCCTCCCTCTGAAGGGACACCTGGAAAGCATCACATCTGCGCTCTAATCCCGTGCACAAAGCAGCGTCCAGCCACGATGCGCCCAGCAATCCGAGCCAGCTGTCACTGCCCAGAGCCAGGCGGCTCCGCAAGGAAAGGCGGGCAGGGATGCGGGCAGGGGGTGCGGGCAGGGATGCGGGCAGGGATGCGGGCAGGGATGCGGGCAGGGATGCGGGCAGGGAGGCGGACAGCCGTCCGAAGCACAGCCAGGATGCCCAGGCCGGACAGACCCGCTGCCTCCAGCGGCTCCTGGCTTTGCCTTCCCTACCCGCGGGCAGCCGGAGGAGCAAGGGCCTCCCGCCTCCCGCAGCGGCCGCCAGAGCCCCGGCACCCACCTCCGCCGCGGGCCGGCTCCCGCAGCTCCGCTCGCCGCCGCCCGTGTGCCGCCGCGGCCGCGGGGACGCTGCGGGGCCGCTGGGCCGGCCGGCGGTGCCGCCCCGGAGGAGGGCCGGAGGAGGGCCCGGAGCAGCGGCGCGGCCCGGGGAGGGCACAGCGCGGCCCGGGGAAGGCGCGGCGGGGCGGGGGCACAGCGCGGCCCGGCTGCCCTGCCCCGCCCTCCGCCGGGCCCGGAGCTGCCGCAGCCGCCGCGGGCCGGGGCGGGGCCGCGGCTGTGGCGCGGTGTGTGGGGTGATCCGGCGGCCGCTCCGGTTCCTGGCTGGGAAAAACGGAGCGGGGAAAAGAGAGCCGCTCAGCCCAGGCTGAGCAAAGACAGGTCCGTGATAGGCATCGCTTGGGCTGCTAGAGCCCAGCATTCATCGCCGTCAGAAACACGTCTTTCAGCATCAGACTCTTTATCGCTTTAAATAAATGCGATGCGATAAAAAGCGGTTTCCACTGATAGTGGTTTCCTTGTGTGTAAAGCGTAGTGTAACCTCACTTTGCGCTGAGCGCCTTCCACAGCTGAAAAGGGAAGTGGATGTCCGTGTTAAATCCAACTGGTGAAGGAATCTCCCGGGCCTTTCTGGAGTCTTGTTTACAGAGCTCAGGAGAGGGTGGTGCTATGTGCAAAACAAATGAACAGGAAATAATAACACGGGGGAAAAAAGATGACAAAGATTATACACAAAAATAAATAAAATAAAAAGGGATCAAAGGTCATTATTGAAGCACTCTGCTAGTTTTAGGCCTGAAAATAAGTTTTGAGAGCTGGATTTCCTGCATCTTCGTGTTGTAGTCTCCAAAATGTACATGCAGCTGAAGCCTGGAAAGAGTATCTTGTTGAGTAACTAGAATGACTAGCGCTTAAGCCTTCCATTTCTGTTAAATTTCTGGTTCCACTCCAAAACAATCTTAGTGGAATCTTCTCTAGGTCATCACCCGATTGTAATCCTTCAAATTGTTTTTCTGTGACACGTCTTCCTCCAGTAGCTGTCTTAGTTCTCTCTCCATGTTGGCCAGTCTTTGTACAGCTCACAGCTAAGGCAGAGGCACTGAGCAATAGCACCTGGAGCAAACTCACAGACTCTGATCCCTACCTCTTGTTCTCTTCTCCATTCCTGGCTACACAGCTACACTAATGAGTACACTTCAGTTTTAGGACAGAGAAGTCAGTGGAGACAGGTTGTGCCCGGGCATGACAAACAAGGGTGTACAGTTAGTCCCAAAGAGAAAGCAATACACAACTGCAGTTTCATTTCCCAGGCATTTCAATCTAATCTCTTGCTAGTGGGCAGTCAGTAGGCAGTGAGAAATGTTGGTAAATAATCCCATGCCTGTTGATACAAGAAGCTTTATCTGTGTTGTCTGTGGATCCTACCAGTGCTCTGCCCACTGCATTTGTGTGGAATACAATCCCATATTGTGTTCCCTCTGAGGGAGTGGTAACCTCCAGCCATCACCATCCATGTTAGGTGGGAGGACTGCTCTAACATATTGGTCCTCTATGGTCTTCCACCGCTATGCTGAAGTCAAAACATGATCATAATAACATACTGAATCAAAAACACTGTCTTTCCACAGTCTCAGCAGCACACACCCTTTCATGCTTCTTTCAGAAATCCAGAAGCTAGGTTCTCATTTTTAGAAGTACTTTATTGTGTTTAGCTATTTATCATGTCCAGCCATCTGCTGCTTGACGTAAAATAGCCCACAGAATAATGCTCTACATTTTAAATTACTCCATGTGCAAGGTCATGTTTTCTCTTCCTACAGAGCAGAGTAAGTACACCCACGATACACACGAGATGCTGTGGGAAGTGCCAAAAGCTTGCACAATGACAGTGAGCTTCCCTTAACAACTGGGCCCCATTTTTCTGTGCTTTTCCACTCTATTCTATTTCATGGTGTGACCAGTGTGCAGGGTGGTGTTCCTCAGGTTACTTCCCTGGAACAACCTTTGCCAGCTCCTTCTGAAATCCTTACCTTTGCTGCACTTCAGCTCGTAACTGTTCTCAGTTAGTTCTGTCTAGAGAACCAAGCACTAGCACATGACCAGTACTTTGATATTGTCCAAGCCTTAGCGTGGTCATGGCTGCAGATTTGACTCAGCCCAATGCAGAGTTTGGAGGATAGTATGGTCAGGAATGGTTGCTAAAAATAATCTGGAGTTACCCACAGACTAGCTGGCAGAGGAAGTATGGCCCTAGCAAGAGGAAACTCCCTTACAGTGTCGTTTCCAAAACACGCTCAGGAACGATGAAGTTCTGAAGTATTATTGTTTTCTTCCTGAAAGGTTTCTCCTTTGACAGGTTTCTTACCAGAGTCATTGTCTTAGTCAACAGATGTTTGTTTACCAAGGTTTGATCTAGTCCACAAAATTTTGAAGGACCTGCTCATGGAAGTTTTTCTTTCCATTCCTTTGATGGCCAATTTACATTAATTCATTATTGCCTAATTCTGATTCTTGTTTCAAAGACCTTATAAGTTATGTATTCACTTTGTGTTTGTACAGTTCTAGCACAGTGGAGTTCTAGCCTATGATCTGGGAATCATAGTTGCTATGAAAATACACTTGAGAAGAAATTTGAGTTGTGTGATCTTTTGTAAATTAATAAATCTGGGTTTAAAATGAGTTGACAAGCACAGAAGAGTTTAATAAAATCCAAGAACAGATTCCTGGAAAAAATTATGTAAGTCCATGCAAGGGGGGAAAAAAAGTCTTCAATTCTATCTTAGGACAATAGATTTTCCTAGCAAAGATGTTGACAGTGAGAAAAATAACCATTCAAACCATTGTGCATTAGCAGTAATGTCTGGCTTTTCCCCCTCTAAAACTGGGATTGATGTTCAGGCACACAGGACCTGAGTTATGAATGGCTGCAGTTGTTAATGCCTGCCGAATGTGCAGTTAAAATTATTCAGTAAATAGAAAATATGAGCTTTTAGCTTTTAATTTATAATTAACTCCTAAGCAAAGATAACTCTGGAACCGTGCTGACATCTTTTATACAAGTAATAAACTCAGATAGCTCACACAGTGTAAATTAAGAGTTGATCTAGTTTTATTCCAGTGTACATCAAAAAGCAGTTTGACTGACTCTGTAATTACCTGATTAAACATCCCACCACCCTAACAAATTAATTTCTCTCCTAACATAAGTGGATATTTCTATACAGTATCTATAGCTGCGTCTGATAATCTACTGAATTATCTGTCTGGTTCACTTTTTTCCCTTTTCTTTTTCTCTTCCGTTTTCCTTCAAGTACAACACTCTAGCACTTCATTTTGTCCTTCATTTGAAGGCACAGTAGTAGCATGTAAATACTGTCACTTCTAAGTGCTTGATTGGAGACCATTTTTTAAAAGTATATGTAGATGTTATTTAGTTGCAGAGATTTCTAAAACATTCCCTCCCCCCCCACCTTTGACTTTAACTTCTTGCCAGTTTTGACTGTGCTGCTGCTTTTGATTTGTATTTGTTCCCCTGAGATCCTTGCAGATTGACAGCTTTAGCTTTGGGATTGTGCTTTCTGTATAATCACAGTTCCTGAGTATTGTGATCATCTGCTGACAGTTGCACGTGCCAGCCAATACACTTCTGACATAATTTCTTATCTTTGTTCTTTGACCTCTGTATTAAGAGGTGAGATGATGACATCATCCTCAGGAGGACTGTGATGTCATCAGAAGTAGTATAAAATTTTGGTCAACAATGAGGCATGGCAGTGACCAGTGAAAAGCAAAACTGAGAGGATTATTTTGTCAAATGATCAAATGTGGGATTGCAATTTTCCAGGAACTGTGGCAGCTGGAATTAGAGGCAGGGCAGGAAGCATTGATCATGTCCCAAAATGTTCATCTGTGATGATAACATCTCTCATGCTGTCACTGTGTTCATTGCATAACCAAACTTGATTTTGAACCAAGTATTTTCGGACTTGGTTTTGTGACAGATACACCCTTTCCTCCCTCTCAATGAAAAGAAGAGGAAAAGGGGATGTTTAACAATGAACCACTAGAGAAGTCTTTTTTTGCTTCCCAGAATATAACAAGTGTTGATGATGAAGGTCCTCAGAAGGACTTTTCTTTTTCCTCTAGATCCACATCCAACCATGCAAACCCCATGAGAACCTCAATGCTTCCTCTATATCCTAGCAGCTCTTTCCCCAGTCAAAAGTCATTTCTCTGCTACAAAATACTTGGCTACTGAGAAACAGAGATTTCTATTGGCTCCTATGATCTGAATATCATCAAAGTAGAAGAGTGTAGGAGTATTTAAATGAGGAACAAGAGAGGTTAAATATATTAACCCTGCTGGAGATATGCTTGTACCAGTCCAATCTCATCAGAAAGCAATTTAGCTCCAAATCTGTAAATAGCCACAGCTGAGCTCTCTAAATATAATCTTAAAAAGCTTAAAAAAGCTTGAGCCCCAATAAAGCAAAGCAATCGCGATGTGAGATTAAAGATAGAACAGTGAAATCATCAATGTTTTCTTTCTTCAGCCAAGACTACGATTTCTGCATATGCCTGTTCAAACACAGACCTGTATCCTGCTCAGGTAAAATACATACTGGTGTCTAAGTGCACACATATAAGAAATGAGAGATCATACTGTCATGGACAGAAATGCTTTCCAGCCCAAAATGTAGCTTTTCATCAGTCCAATACATCTGTGCATGACCAGCAAAGCTTCTGGCCAGAATACTGTTTTCAAAGCACAGCAAATCAAAATTATTTGTTCAGAACAAAATAGTTCAGAACAAAACATGCTTTGAGAACTTCAAACAAAGCTGGTCTGTTTCCCAGGGTATAATCTTTTCTCCACAGTACCTGCAATGCTTGGAAACTAAAATGGCAATCTTGATTCCAAAGATGAAAAAGGTATCTGGAAACCAACTCCTGTTGAGAAGTTTGTTGCTTTTCTCTCAGCCTCACGTCTGAAATTTCCAGATCAGAGTGTCTGCCAGTGTCAAATTATCCCTTGCTTGGGGATTTTAAAACTGAACATCTTGATTAGTACATTGTGTTGTTTCCACCTTCCAGGCAAACTGTAGGTAGCAAAGATGTAACAGCTGCATTTATGGTAATAAGACAATTAACAGACATTGTGTGTAAAGCTTTTTCTTCTGGTGGGCTAAGAATTAAGTGTTAATATAGGTCTGCTTGAAGTTCATTCTATATTTCCACAAAGAGAGTGAAGTATCTAAAATGTGTTTTATAATACAAGTAGCATTATTTGGTGCTTCTCTCTGTGACAGAAAAATTCTTCGCTTCTGTACAGACCAGGGTAGAGGGGGGGCTGTGCTGTGTGTGAATGTAGGGGCACTGTCCCTGGCTTGGCATTAAAAGAAGCAGATTTGCTTGGCTTTGAAGTGAGATCATTCTGTACTCTCACAGGTACAGTAATTAGTTCTGGCTGTCATATAAACTGAATGAAAAGGGTTTTAATCTCCTCTTGAGAAAGAGGCAGATTATGAGCAGCCTGTCAGGAGGAGAGGCAGACTCTGGTTGTTGTCTCCCTCTCCAGTGAACTGATGGGGGAGGCTTCTGCAGGTACTGCTCAAAAGTTCTCATCTTCATCCCTTCCTCCAAAGTAAAGAAAGGTTTCTTACTTTTGCTGAAAAAAAAAAGTGAGATAATGCAACCCCTTACTACTTAGTGTTTTCCTCTCTCACTAATGCTCAATTTTCTTGAATATTTGAAGTGACAGAACATAACCAGGTTAGAGCAGGGATTTTTTTGGCAACTATGTGTAACATTTAAAAAGGTGCTTTTCCCAATTCAGCCTCTGCATCAGGTGTGGGTTCTGTGCCCTCACCTGAAGGACTCCTGCTTTCCCTCCTCAGGGCTTTCTGTAACAGCAAGGCACAAGGGAGCTCTGGCCCCCTAAGATCTTTCCACACTATCCTGTCATTCCTTCTTCTGTGCCAAACTTGAACACACCTTAATCTGACAGCACGGATTTCAGATCTCTCTGATCTTTAACCTCAGGGCTCTGTACCAGGTGATTCAGGGGGAGAGGTGAGACACTGGATTGGGATAATCTGTCTGAGAAGTGTTTTCCTTTTAATTCCATTATTGAGGATTTTAGTGATTACAGTTTAAGCCACGGACCGTGCTTGTTTTGAATTAAAAGTACAATTATCCATTGAATTCTTTCGG
This sequence comes from Oenanthe melanoleuca, assembly GCF_029582105.1. Taxonomy (NCBI): domain Eukaryota; kingdom Metazoa; phylum Chordata; class Aves; order Passeriformes; family Muscicapidae; genus Oenanthe; species Oenanthe melanoleuca. The sequence continues at coordinate 13,170,139 of NC_079336.1, forward strand.
TAAATTTTTATCAGGCAAAATTTGAGCTTAATGGAACAATGACAATGTTTAAAAACATATTTTGCTTAAGCAAATAAACTTTAGTCTTGGTTGCTGTAAAAGCTGACCATCTTATTGTTGTCTGCTCTTTTATTCTTAATAATATGTTTTTATAGATAAAGTTAATAATCAAAATTGTGTGAAAATCCTAGGAACAAGCTGAGGCACAGAATTAAATCCTGCACATCACAAGACAATAAATTCTCTTTAATTATTTGCATCAAGCCTGGGCAATTAATCAGTAAATACTGCATTCTTTCTTTTATCTAAGCAGTTCATTCTCCTGATTTAGACTGGGAACTTGTATAAAACTCTAACTTTAACTGTGTTAAAGCGGGAATATTGTCATTTATTTCTGTTTTGTAGCTGCTGTAAGGACATGCATACCTATGTGATATTATCTGAGAAATTAAGTTTTATGATTTCTACAACTTTAATAGGTGTAATTGAGTTTGCAAAATCATGAAAATTATATTTTATGTCAGTTTCATGTTCAAATTTCTATGAGTTGCAGAAGTGTACCAGGTAATTCAGTAAATCCTTCCCTCAAAATACTCTGTGTCAAAATGAGTGTAGTCTCTCCAGAAGTGTTATAGCACTAAAATCCCTGAACATAGTAATGAATGTTATTTTAGGACTATAATTAAACAACATTTCATCTCCATCAGTCTAAAAATAATTCTTTGGAAAACTAAATTTAGATTTGACAAAGGGTGTATTAACCAATGGAGGAACTGTAGTCTGTGATTTGAAAGAAAGCTTTCTTTTTCTGATTTCTGCCATTGTGTTGAAAGCTGAACAAAAATTAAAATTTTACTCTAATGAAAACTTCAGTATAAAAGAGTCTTGAAGTCAAATGCACAACAGTTTTTGCAAGAGAAACACACCTGTCTTAAATGGGGGTTTATTATGTGTGATGTGTTTCAATGGCTCTCAGGAGGCAATGATCCATCAGAAGGAAATGTAATTCAATGTTGAACTGAGAAAGTTGAAACTATTTTTGTTAGTCCAGTATTAAGATACTATAAATAAATGTATTATCAACCCTGCCTGCTCCTCATGTAGCTCTTTACATAAATGGGTCAATTCTGTCTCCATGTATTCAATTTTACCAGCACTTGTGCACACATGCAAGAATTGTTTAAAAACATTATGTTTTGGAGTTGTTTTGAGAATATATGTGCATTCAAGAATTAACACACTGTGTAAATAATTTATCCTTGTTCCATAAATACAGCAGAAGTGTGTGTTAAAACAAGCACTTTGTGTAAATCTATGGAAATAATATACTTCATTGAAATTAAGGAAATCCATTTCATTAGGTCCAGCACATCCTGGAACAGAAAGCCTTTGTCCTGGCCTGTATGCTTTTCATATTCCATTATGCAAATGTGAGAATTCATCAGGTACTTTGCCTCATTCCTGCTACCCTCATTCCAATATGTACTTCAGACATATCTACATACCATACACAGTCTCTCAAAGCCAGCAGCTTCTGCCCACAAAAACAACATCAGCTTGTTTTACTATTACTCACACGTCAGCCACATTGTGTTGGTTGTATCCTGCACAAAGAGAATTCCTGTCCCAGTGAGTTTAGAGTCTGAAAGTATCAGACCTAGTGCTCAGTTAACACAGAGCAATATAATCCTTTCAAGCCAGTGAATTTATATTACACAAGCAAAGGGTTTGCTCATTGTTTCAAACAGGTAAAGATTTTTTTTTAAAAAAAGCAAGAGTAGGAGCAGGAAAGCAGTGTTTTGTATCAAGCTCTGCCATAGTACAAGAAGAACAAAGGACTGGTCAGAAAACAAAGCAAATAATCCTATTTAATAGAATAAAAAACAAAATCATACCCACAGGTAGTTCAGAGTCATGTCAAGGTACATGTCTGCTTCTGATCTGAACTCTTCAGACATCGTTTTACCCATTCCAATCCCCACACTGCAATTTGGGCACTAACAAAAAGGCCTCCCTGTGTAGTCATCCCAGTGATATCAGATGTCACTCCCCTGCAGCCCTAGATAACAGCCCAGTTCATTCACCCTGCATGTTTTCCATGTTGCTTGTGTAGGGCTGGGATCATGCTTATTGCTTATCTACCTTGTCCATGTCAGATGTTATTTGTTCTGTGTAATTTTGCTTCCTGCAGCAGATTCAGCCTGATACGTTTTTCTCACTTTCTGTTTCATACTGCTAACTTCTCTCTGCAGATATTGGCACAGCTTAGTGCAAACATATCTTTTATTTGCACAATCTCTTAAGATTTTTTTTTTTATCACTAGTGGTTAGCTGGTTTCCCACAATCTTCTTTCTGTAGAGTAGATTTTAAATTTAGCACATCCACATTATAAAATTCTTCTTTATATATTTCTGTACTAGCTTATGAGAAATTTAAGACAAAAGCTATAGTACTGATACATTTTTAAAAATTAAAAATTTTGTCCAAATAACCATAAACTGAACTTGCTTAAAGTATAATCTTACTGCAAGTATGTGTTATCCTCCATTCTTTCAAAGTTACATCACAGGTTCACATGGCATGTTTTGGTGACCCAGCAGATGTTCTTGTAAATTCCAGAATCTCGCCTGCATGCAGATCTAAATGTTCCCAAAGTTTGGTATGAAAAGATCACATCTGTAGCTTCACATGTGTTTAATTTTCACATTTTATGCTGTCCATTGCTAATTGGAGTTCCTTCCCTGTTTATTTTACTGGCATTTTGAATTCCCATGTAGTTTTCTGTCTGCAGAGCACAGCTACTGAGTGGCCTGTCCAAACCCAACCACTGCCAACAGCAACTAAGCCCATCCTCATTTCAGACTGCCTGTTTGGCTTATCTTAGCTGTCCAGTTTGCCTGACATTGCTAATATCGAGCTCACCATGAAGGCTGGATCCTCAATTTGTTGGAGCTGACACACCTTCCTACATGTGCCAGACCCAAGAGGCTCTGCCAGCCAGCTCCTACACAAACCAGCTACAGGCAAGTCTCCACAGGCTCCTGGATCAGGAAGGCTCCTCTGGAAGCCATAGACAATATCCTACACTGCACTGTGTGGGTTGTCTGGAACCCCCAGAGTGGGATTTACATGAGATAGCAGTGTAGCTATGCTAACATCACACTCCACCCAGGCTGATATATCTGTGAATCCTACACAGAGCTGGACCGTGGCTCCAGCAGCTCAGCTAAGCGGGTGTGATTGCACAGCTCTGCTTGCTGCTGGGTGGAAATGCCTGGACTTACCATGATTTCAGTCAAGTCAGCCTCTAAATACTCTGCCCCACCATCACTGTAAGAGTAGGTCACTCTGAGGAATGTCCCAAGTCACTTAGACAAGCATCAGGCTGTTCCCTGATCTGCCTCTTTTGCCTCCTCTGCCCATCATTCTGCAGTGGCAGCTCTATAACTGGTGTGGGAAGTGCTGTTCTCCCTCTATTACTCCTTCTCCTGAGTGGTTCTGCTGTCAATCCATGGCTGTGTCCCAAGACCACCACCTCACACATGTTCTCTGCTTTCCAGTAGAGCAGCAGCAGAGATGTCTGGGCATGTTTTTCCTGGCTTGGGACCTGTCCTGCAGTTTCACATTTGCCACAGGTTTGCTCACTTTGCTTGTTGCTCAGGTCATGTGACAAATTTCCAAATTTTTATGTTGTTTTCATCCTTATCCTGCTAGTACTGGCCATGTATGAGGGCCAACAGTTTCACAGAACCCCTCAGCCTTTCACAGGAATAATGTCACATTACAGTGGTGACATACAGTGACACAGTGTCCAAAGAGTGACACTTGGACACTCTGCGCTGGGTACCACGAAATGGGCAAGAATTAACCACTCCTCATCCTGCTTTACCAAAGACCACTGGGCTTCAAGCTGGGCCTGCTCTAAGGCACTGGAGTTAAAAAGCAAATGAACAATGAAATTCCTACATTTAGATTGCGTGTCCAGACATTTCGAATCCAACCAGGATCTTTCATCAACGGAATCTGAAAGAAACAAAACATAGTGAAAAATAATGTAGTTATTTAACCATACAGAGAAATTAATATATACAGGCCTCAATTATGGTCCTTGAAACCAGCTTCAATGAATAGCTCTCCTAAGATTCCTTTGTAAACCACATGGCCTTTGTGTCATCCTCACTTTTTATTTGGACTGAGAAATGTTCTCAATTCTCTCTCTCCACCACCTCAGTTTTCAGGGGTTTTGCAGAAGGATTCAGTTCTCTGCTAGTAGGATTTGTATCATCAGTTGGAGAGAACTTGGAAGCCAAAAAATTCTGTGGGCTCTGAAGAAGCATAGACCACAACAGTCTCTGTTTGTTCTTTTGCAAGATGAGGATGCCAAAGATCTTTTCATATGGCATCATCCCTAGATGTGTTCATGGTACAGGAAGATCTCTAGTACCCAGTAGGACAGGAAAAGCAGTTCTGTAGAACAAGAACACACTTCAGCCTCTTTGAAGCAGCCTGGTGCTCAGGGTCTGCATAGCAGAGAAATGAATATATTCTGTGAGTAATTCCTCTGCAGAAAGGCAGCACAGGAGCCTCAGCAGAGTGACTGTACTTCCAGAGACAGAGCCCACAGCTGAGGTGACAATTACTGGGACAACATCTTCATCAACTCCCAGAAGTAGGAGTGAATGGTGATTTCATTTTTAAAGAAGCCACAGTTGCATGACATATTGACATTAATATCCACTAAGTAGGGTAAGCTTTCAGTGTTGCTGGAGATGAAGGGACACATAAATAAAAGGAAAAGTTATTGAAGAGAAGTTCTGAACTGCATTTTATAATACTTATTCCATAGTGAAATTTCATACTGAAAGGACTAACTCTGTAGGATCAGTAAAGATGACGATGATGTTATGAACAAATAATTTGAAATATTTCCTTTTCTTGCCTAGAAAAGTTATCACCAGATTTGCTGGTGGTATGCTCTCAAATCATCCATATTCACTCATAATCAAATATCAACATTTTTCAAACACAAATGCTCACCAGGAAAAAGGAAAAAACATACTGCTCTCTATCATTCTTAAGTTATGTGACACCCAAAATACTCTGTGGAATTCTACTGAGCAAATAGAAAAGGCATGAAATTTTTTTTCTGAACTTTCTTCCATTTGAACAAAGACCATGAAACCACTACAAATAGGCAGCAATCAGAAATAGGAAAACAAGCACTACAGAAATAAATTCACCTAGTTCTGGTAGGTCCAGTTCTTAAGGGTTCCATTACTGTTAATTACACTGGTAATTACACTGGCACACTCTGGTACATGTATAATTAGAATATCATTTCATGTGGGGGATGTGACAAGTAAGTTTGAGGTGGCACAATCAGAGGAAGACAGAGAGGTCTGGCACATAGACCTTCTCTGTTCATGACAATATCTTGCACTTGGGACATTCCACTAAGGATTGCACCATAGTATTCAGAGTTTACCAAGTCTCTCAAAACATTAGGGACCAGAAGATACTATAAATTCCATTTATCAAATTAAGAAGTTGAAATACACCGTGATTAAATTGCTTATTCTGCATTATAAAGGAATTCTAGCATCTGAATTAGGAATAGACCTCTTTACACATGGCCCATTGTTTTAACAAGTGGTCTATCTTTTCTGTTCTCAGAGGCAGAATAGAAATACTGGCACTGCTACACCAACAATTAAATGATCAGAAATACTCTTGCAGACTAAATTAATAATTGAAGTACAGATACATGTTGTATGCAAATGTTGAATTCAATATAATTGCATTTTCCTGCTGCTTGTGCCTGGTTGAGTTTAAGAGGTATCATAAAGTGGTTTGGGTTGGAAAGAACCTGAAAGACCATCTGGTTCCAACCCCCCTGCTAGGGCAGGAACACCTTTAATGAAACCAGTGTGCTCAAAGCTCCATCCAGCCTGGCCTTGAACACATCCAGGGATGAAGCACCCGCAGCTTCTCTGGCCAGCCTGTTCCAGTGCCTCACCATCCCCACAGTAAAGGATTTCTTCCTAATATCTAATCTAAGCCTACCTTCTTTCAGTCAAAAGATGTTCACCCTTGTCCTACAAGCCCTCATAAAAAGTCCTTCTCCAGCTCTCTTGTTGCCCCTTTTGGTACTGGAAGGTGCCATGAGGTCTCCCCAGAGCCTTCTCCAAGCTGAACAACTCAAATTCTCTTAGCCTGTCAGCCCTCTGATCACCTTTGTGGCTTCCTGTGCATTTGCTTCAGCAGTTCCACATCTTTCCTGTGCTGAAGGCCAGGGCTGGATGCAGCTCTGCATGTGAGGTCTCACCAGAGCAGAGCACAGGGACAGAATCATCTCCCTGCTGCCCACGCTGCTTTGGATGCAGCCCAGGGCACAGCTGGCTTTCAGGGCTGCAAGCACACATTCTTTCTTTTTCTTTCTATTTTAAAAACAACAAAAATTCTATGATAAAAAAAATAAATCTCAGAAACATCGTAATAGGAACGGCCACAGGAACACAGTACATTTCATTAGCAGAAAAGTCAACAGTGTGTTGCAACAGAGTTGGTAATTTTACAAAAGTGCTGCTGCCTGTGCATTCAGTTCCTCTGAAAACAGTGATCAGAGACAGTCCTGTAAAACATTCTTTGTGTACTGGTGCAACAACCACGCGACTCTCCAGGATCCCTGCCAACATTTTGAAAGTACAAGTACAGTTAATGTTGCAGTTAAGTATTTGATCTTTTGAGTTGTCTAATCTCTGTTCCTGCTCACATTTGAAAAACAACCCTAAGGAGCTTTCATTCAGACTTCCAATTAATGGAAAAATTTAGTATTTAATGAATTATATTTTGTCAATTTTTTTTTTTGAGTGGCTGCTGTAAATCAACTGTCTGCCTTTCCTATTTAGTAGGCTTGGAAACACAAACTGACGTGAAGCAAAAATTATTTTAAAGCAGCCAAAATGCATTAAATCTTTCTTTTTAGCTGTGCTAGCCTCAGCAGGCACCCTGCTGACCTTAGAGAACAAGCTAATGTGGGGAAAAGATGACCTTGCACTTAAGCTAGTGAAATAGGACACAAGTGCTATTCCTGGACAAGACAATCAGAGTCAAGGCGCAGGCGGAGGCACTGGGACACTCTGGCCTGTGCCCTGATGCTGGAAAAGCAGCACTTGGCACAGTGCTGCCACAGCCAGCTGGCAGCTCCCAGCTTGGGAGTGAGCACAGAGCATTCCCAACAGGCTCTCAAGGAGGCCAGCTGGTTCTGGGTGCTGGTGGAGCTCCATAGCAGGAGGTGACTGGATCACAGCAGGCAGCATCAAAGCCAGAGAATGGACACTGTCACTGTTTAGTTACTACCACCAGTGTAGCAAAGAGATCCAGATCTTCTCTGGAGCTACCTGAGCTTTTCTCCTTCCAGGAGTGTGGGCATATCACAAGCATTATTGCACAGTTCTCCTGACGTCTCTAAAATAAATAATATACTCCTAAACTGCCTGGGGAAATTCAATAATATTTACAAGAAAACCTAAATTCATGGTGCAAAGCAAAATTTGCCCTTTGGCCCTTAAAGAGAGTCTGTTAGCATTAAGCCAAACTGTACTTTTACCAATTTAACATGAAGTGTTTAAGAATTAAGATACTTGTTTTAGCTGAAAGAAGGTGAAGTAAAACAGAACAGGGATAACAGATATGGGCTGATACCTGCAGGAGAACAGATTAGTCTATATTTCATACTCTCACTTAGAGGGAAAAACATATAAAAATCCTGCAAGCAAAAAATATTAGTAGTAACTGCAATCCATGCCCCCTTAGGAGAGATATGGAAATGCAGTGAGCATGGAATGAAACAGGAAATATTTAGGCATTAGGAAAGCTTTATAATAATAGGAGCACCCAAGCTCTGGTATGGCATGCCGGAAGAGGCTGAGAGCTTTCAGAGCTGAACACACATTTGACAGAAATGTTTTAATTATAGTTGAATTTGCCTCTAGGCATAGAGATGGACCAGATAATCTCTGAGTCTCTTCCAGCCTTATATTCTGTTAGTCTGTGATAAAGTGACATTGCAGAATGAGAGTTCATTTTCAGGAGTTCTTTCCTAACAAGGAAATCTCACAGGGAAAAAAATCAGGAACTGGTGATGAAAACCCTGTTACATGAAATGCTTTGAATTAAAAAAAAAAAAAAAAAATGCAGAAATAAGTTATAGGGAAGTACAGCAGAGTAACCAAGGGATGGGCAGGGTGATCTAAGCAGCTCTTCTGTCTCAAACTTCTGACTCAGTCTCACAATATCACCTGACTGGTGTTTAGCTCATCACACTGATGCAACAGGTGTTGTAAACAAAGTTATTCATTTGTGACTTACTCAAGTGATTTAAATCAGGTTCCTACAGTAATCATGCTCTAAATGCAGTTAAGTACACACTGAGTGCTTCATTTCTGCCAATACCAGATAGAAACATCCCATTACTTCCCTTAAAGAGCATCTGATGCCCAGAGTGAGTTATAATTTCCCTGTAGTGTGGGTGCCTAGTGCAAAGCAGCTGGTCTGTTCTTTCACAGAGAGCCAGAGCCTTTTGTGAGAAGATGCTATCTCCACTACAGAGTAATTTTAAGACACAAAGAGGAAGGAGGGCCACTTTCTTTCAAGGTAAGATGACAATCCAATTGCCACATGACCATACCTTAATAAGTGACCTAAAGTAAGAAAACCATTTCCTAGCTTCTCAAATAAGTCAGGTTTGACTGACAACTTTACTTTTCCTGTAGAGGTTGTAACTAGTCAGATAAAGCTTGGGACATCAGCAAATAATGTGGAAAAGAAAATGTAACTACCAAGAGTTCTGTCAGAAACTTCAGTAATGAGTTCCTAGTTAAATGGCTTGATGTTCTAATGCTCCAAACAAAAAAAACCTTATCTGTATTTATCTTCTATAAGAAGGCTACCAAAATAAAGCCACTGGTCTGTAGGAGGCAACATGGGAGCTGCTGCCCATGGAGATGACCACAGAACAGTTCAAGTACTTTGCAACATGGAAGCCAGAGTCAAGTTTTCTCATATGAAGCACAACAAGAAACTGGATCTGTTTTATCACCTCACTCAAACCTGGCCCACAGTCAAAGGAGTCATTATGCTCAAGCATTCTGGTAGCTCCAGGGTCCCAAGGCATCGCATGGAGACAGGGGAACAGGTGTAGGGTGGGAAGATCACAGCAGTTTAGCGTCCTCTTGATTGCCCAGCCATCACAGCCTCTGTTTTTCTGGGTGCCAGGGCAGCTCTTGCGGCATGAGCAGTGTTTTCCCTGCCCCTTCCTTGCTGAAAACATGGATACCTGCATTGTCATCATAGAATGGCTCGGGTTGGAAGGGACCTTAACGACCATCTAGTTCTAGCCCTCCACCACCATGGGGAGGGATGCCACACACTACACCAGGTAGCTCAGATTCCCATCCAACCTGGCCTTGTATGCTTCCAAGGATAGAGCATACACAGCTTCTCTGGGAACCTGTGCCAGTGCCTCGCTCCTCACAATGCAGATTTTTTTCCTAAAATATAAAATACATCTCTCCACTTTTAGTTTAAAATTGTTCCTCCTTATCTGATCACTGCCTGCTCATGGAAAAAGTTGTTCTCCCTCTTTTCTTATAGTCCCTTTCAATACTGGAAATCTGAGGTTTCCTCAGAATGTCCTACAGGTTGAACAATCTCAACTCTCAGCCTGTCTTCATAGGAGAGGTGTTCCAGGATTTTTGTGTCCCTCCTCAAGACTTGCTCCATGTCTTTCCTGCACTGAGGACCCCAGATCTGGGTGCAGCACTGCAGACAGGGTCTCACCTGTGCTCCTTTCCTGGAGCCCAGGATACATTTGGCTTTCTGGGCTAAGGGTGCACTTTGCCAGCTCCTTCCCAGCTCTTCATCCACCAGGACCCCCAGGTCCTCCTCTGCAGGGCTGCTCTCAATGAGTTCATCTCCCACTGTACTGTGTCAAGTTCCTAAATGATTTTGAAGTTCAGATGTAAGCTGAATGCTTTGTAATAATCCAGCCTATAAATTAAAAAAAAAAAAAATTAAAAAAGAGAGAATATTCATGGCATTTCTGTCCTGGTGCTTCTGCAAACTGCCGCAGGGTTCAGGCATGGTGGTTTGCTCACCACACTTTCAAGTGAGTTTGAAATAAAGAAAAAATTAAGGACTGAAGGTAGTACACTATGAAGCTGCTCATTTAGCCAGAAACCTCCCTGAGAACACCCCAGGACTGGGTTAACACAGGAGATTGGTCTTTGAAATACACCCTGAAAGAGCCTCATACCAGGTCTGTCTTCCTGCTGAGCTCCTCCCTTTTCTTAACCTCACCCTTGCCACTGCAGAGAGAATTATCAGCTGTTTATCTGACATCTTGCAACACGTGCTGATAAGGGCTGTTTAGTCATCTCCCACAGCCGTTCTGCAGGGTGGAGCGTGCTTGGCTGCCTCCACCATTGGCAGAGCTGGTGGCCCCACCACTGCACAGCACTTGCTTTGTCAGATGTTTTAGTGGCTGCAGTTAACACTGCACCTGGGAATGTTTCTCTTAGGAACCACCCCAGGTTACCAAAAGGTGCTTCATGAGGTGATGTATCCACATCACCTGATGTTCACCCCACCCTCCCTCATGGCATCAGCCTTTGCAGACCCTGAGCAACTTCTCCATCAGCCCTGGACATGGCAGCTGCTACCCACAGCTTTCCCCAGCCATGGGGGAGGACAGTACATGTCCTTCAGCAGAGAAGGTGGAAATGGCTGCTCCTTCTCACAGCTAGGGGCAGAAAGCTGGTGGGTAGTCAAGCTTCACTGCTGCAGTTTTGCCACTGCCCATGGCCTTGTGAGGCTTTGGGTCATCCAGACCCTCATTGTTAAGTACAAGGCAAAGAAGCTCAGAGCTAGATCTGGTCAAATGTAGGATCTGCAACCACAAGGAATCTGTGCATTTTGGGTTTTCATGATACAGAGCAAATAAAACTGATCTGGCCCACTGATGTCCATTCTGAGACACAAGATATGAGCTCAGAGGACTATAAACTGAGGACTCTCCAAAGAGAAAGATGAGGGCACTGTCAATAAGTTCTTGATTTAGTTCAGAGGGATTCTGGTCAAACAGGTACAGCAGCAGAGCAGAACTGGCAGCAGGCTTGTTTAAACACTTGAGAAACTGGGTTTGTGCCACACAACATCCCCAGGTTCCCCAGCACCCAGCAGTACACAGAGCAAAGCTGCTACTGCTGCTGTGCTGCTCCTGCTCTGCAAATAATACTGGGCACAGACTGTGTATTTGTTTGCTAGCAAACTTTGCCATGGGTCATGTGCAGGCACCTTGTACAAATACCTCATAGAAACCTGTGGGGGGCCTTCAGAAAGGGGCATTTGCCTCATCCCATTTGTTTTCTGTGCAAACTCAGGCATGAATTTCAGGAGTGGGGATAGGATTGGGAAGATGACAGCATAAAATGGGTGCTGTACATTGACAAGCTGCACAAGTCCTTTGTCTATTTGCCTATGGCAGCTGCCTCTGTAAAGGCATAAATGTCATGGCAATTGGGAGGTGAGGACCACATCTGGGGCTGCCCTCTAAAACCTAGCTGGGCTTTTTATTCTCTCTATTTACTTTGTTTGCTTCTAGACTTACTCAGAGGTCTCCTTTATGGGTGTCATAGTTATTTTAGGCTGCTAGTGTTGCTTCCCATCCCCCTATATATTGATTTGTGGAAAGCCTCCCATCAGAATACAGTTTATTCAAAGAATATTAAATTTTGCCACAGAGGGAAGTTCCATCAAGGTAGTACTGATATGTAAATACTTGCAGGTAAGTCACTGTCCAGAGTCATCAAGGGTGCCAACAGTAATGGGTACAACAGGTTTTAATGTATGGCTTCAAGACAGGCTTGATAGAGCCATAACAAGCCTCCATTAAAATGTGAGAGAATTAAAATATACATGGGGTTTTTTCCACTTTGTCCATCTAGGGAAAAAAAACCAAAACAGGTGGGCTTGTTATTCTTTGAAACCCTTCTTTCATTCAAATCTTAAAAGCCTCAGATGCACATTCCTAACAGCAGAAAAACTTGTATTATGTGTAGTTTTTATAGGGGATTTTTAAGGGATTTGCTATCCACAGCTTTTTAGGAAGTAACTTTATGTCATTTTGTGGAACACAGGTATGTTTGTAACCTGAAGAGACCTTGTGTCCCAAGATATAACAATCCTGTGTGTGAGGGGTAGGTCAGGAAGTTTGGAAACTTCCATTGTGGCTGGCACAACTGCAGGCTGTCCGTGCTCTGCTGGACAACTCAGCTAACCTCAGTCTGCTTATGGTTTTTTAATATAAAATAGAGAAACATTATCAACCCAGGCTACTGTTATGAAAGCAAATTTCTCAATTTTCATAGTTTCTGACTTCATTGGGTCAGTACACAGGGCTCACATGTAGTAAGGACTGCATGCCTGCAAAAATAAACACATGTTCATAAATAGACTTTGGAAGCAGCTCCTTACTGGCTCTTGTCCAGAAAGGCAGAAAATAAGGAGGAGGGGAGTGTGCCTCTTCATTGCAAGTGATTTGTTTTTCTCCCTAATGCTACACACTGTTCAGGACTATTTCTAGGAAGAAGGCAGTCATAAAATCCAATCAATATATGCTGAAACATTGCTGGCTAGAAGAAAAACAGTATGTGCAGAACAAGAACAAGTATTTGAATAAAGTTCTTGGAAAGAAGCATCTCAGAATGCAGTGGGCCAGGAACATTTTTTCTGTGGTGTACATTTAGTATTTGTTCACACAGAAAGTTTGAAAAGTATTTAGAAATGTTTTTTTAAATGTTAATAATCCCCTGGGCTTTAATTGATACTAAAATGACTGCATTGGCTTTGAAATTCTTTCACAATGTCACACTTTTAGAAGTTTTCTGCCTCTCCTCCTACGTTTTCAGTATTTTGGCTAAACAAGGCTCAGTGGCCTGGCAGCCATTAGTCTTCTTTGTTAAATGTACTATAGTTTTTCTCCAGGCAGGGCAATGCTATGGGTGAAGATTTACAGATCCCTGGCTGTAGAGAGTGAAATTTGTTCTGTGAGAAGTTAACACCTCCTGATACTCCAGACTGGCACAATTAATTTTTGAACTAACTTCACAGATTAAGCAAAAAGAAAAATGGTGGCAAGAAATAATCTGTTCACTGTAGCAGGTTCCTGCTGTCCTTGTTTTCACTTCATTATGCCATGCCCATAATGTAATTTTTCCTATGTGAAGGGATTCCTGCAGAGGATAAGCACATAGGTCCAGCTGTTATTATTTCACTTGAGGAGCCAGCCTCAAGGCAAAGGTAAAGTAATTTTCAGAGCCTTTTTCACCCAGGCCACAGTCTTCATTATGTGGCATCAGTTGAATAGAGAGACATCCTTTCTCTGGGCTGGGTTGTTAGTGCCTGTGTTAGTGAGGTAGCACTGGATTTGGAATCCCCATGATATCCAATCTAAAGACATTTAATGTAAGAATGCTGCTGTACTCAGCCCAGATGTTCCTGTCTGGTGCATCAAGGTGAGAGAATAGTTCCCCTTAACTTCAAGGCCACCTTTTTTAAGTGGGATTAGATCCTGGGGCCGCACCTTTCACTTTAAATATTCATGAAAAGATGGTTATGCCTGGATTCCCTTTCTAATCCACAGAGAGTGTTGCACTGTTAGACCATGATCCATTTAAGCTTCCTTAGCATGGCATGACATACAGTGTTTAAATACAAACCTTTTTCTCTAAATGTACCTCTGACCTGTCTTGGAAAGATCATTTTCATAACTGCCTTCTATTCTTTTCCCATTCAATTTTCCATCCTTTTCCCCCACAGGTTAGATTTGCTTTTGTATCTCATCTAGAGCATACTGCTTCCATAAAGTCAGCTTCTCTTCAGCAAAAATCTCATAGTCAATGGGAAAGTGAAAACAAGTGCAAATACACACTGAAAATCAGTTTAAAAGAACTTCCTTTGTTGCAGCACTAAATTATCCCAGAGTTTATAAAGAAATTATCCTCAAGTTTATAATGAAGAAGAAGATGCACTAAGACTCACATTCTATACTGCTCTTTGTTGGCCTTCAACAGTGCTTTGAAGCTTTAATTGAGACTCACTTTGTCACACACTGTACAGGGACAAAATGAAAAGGTTGTCACAGGATGCCTCTTTTGTGAAATCCTCATTAATTGAAGTGAAGTTTTCCCAAATCTTAGAATTCAAAAGTCTGGGCAGTCACTCACTCTCTGCTACTTGCCACCAACTTTATTAATATAATAAGGAAAAAGTGATCATTGATTAGGCAGCCTAGGATGAGCTGAAGGGTTTGTTTGACATGTATGGCAGGGTCAGGAACATGCTGCACAGCTACACAAGGCCAGCAAGTAGTCAGGAGGCATGTCTGCTCCAGCCTGGCTTCAGGAATGATTGTCTGAAGGTTTACAAAGCAGAAAACAAACTACTGGTGCTGCCAAGCAATTATGACCACTGCTCAATAGCTGTGAACTAAGACAAGCCAGTTTAAGTGAGGAGCTGCCTCTCCCCTGTGCAAATGTTGCACAGATTCCTAGTGAGCAGCATCTTCCCAAACCTTAGAGGAAGCCTAAGTGAGCTCACACTTCCTTCTGTAGGGAGTGCAGATAGAAACAATTCCAAGGACTGAGTTACTCCCAACAGGATTGTTGCCTTTGGGGTGTAGACATAAATCCTTCCATGGATTCAAACAAAACCTCTCCTTTCATTGAAATGAGGTAACAAACCTGCAGCATCCTATTTTGTTCCTTTTTTTTCTCCAGCATGGGTGGAAATCAAATCCACGGGAAAACAGGAGGTGGGAGCCCCAGGGAACCTGTGGGAATTGCTGAAGTGGCTGAGATTGAGCTTTCTGCCCCAGATGCCATGTGAGGAAGGGCTAGATGCTGATGCCTCTGGTGTTTGGCAGCCCTCCTCAGTGGAGGGCAAAGGCTCCTTCCAGCTCCTGCCAAAATCTAAGGAAAAGCATTGTTCTGGAAGCAGCCCAGCTCTTGCCTACAGCTTACTGGGTGCTGTGTGGAAGGGAAACCTTTTCCCCATGTGTCAGCCAGTGTCCCCATGCCCCTGGATCTGTTGACCCTCACCCTCCAACCCTCCTTCACTCTCACCATTAACCCCATCTCTTCCATCTTCCCTTTCTGCCAAGCCTGGATCCACCCCCACAGGCTGTTCTGCTTACTTGTCCTTTCCTGCTTACAGGCTACAAGTGAAGTGTCCAGCCCAAGCAAAAGCCAAATATCTGGATCCTGCAGTAAGCACTGGGTTAATTCTCAGTCCAGAACATTTTCATCCATTGCAGGAACTTCCTTCACCTACCCAGCTGCCCAGAGCTGCCAAGAAAACTGAGGAAACTTGACCATTGGCACTCCTGCTGCAAGTCCTGCCACCCCTCAGGCACAGGCTGCCTGCAGGAAATTAGACACCTGCTTTGGTCTTCTTGCAGTCATGAAGTGTTGGTATAGTATGTCTGCCAAACCACTATTAATAAACCACCTTTTTGTCTGTGATAGATAGAGTTATGCCAAGATAAAATGCCATTCCTTCTACCATCCATCTTCTTTTTGTTTCACAGGTCCTGGCAGAGCTCTCTTTTCTGTACTATTTCCTGAGCTACTGGCATTTGTGCAGCACTTGCCAAGGAAGGAAGAAGATAAAACTAGTGAATTAGTCAAATAACTAAGAGTTAAAGGAAACTACTTGTTCTCAGTTGTAACATAAGGGCCTCACTATCCACAACCTGCTATCCTAATGGAGGGAAGAGAGAAAGTGTATTAATTTTGAGGAAAACATGAACTTTCTGGCATGGGTTATATACACAGATGTTGCTGTGGTCTGTGCCTATCTTCATGGGCTTGTCCTTTACACATCTTATGCAGCTGCTGGAGGGAAGCAGGAGAGGGGTTTGATAAAAAATAGGGTTAACATCTTCTTTCAGTTAAATTCCTTTCACTGAGCATTACTTTTCACATAGAATGGTAAAAAATATTATGTTTGTACTCAGTTTATTAACTGCATTACCCTGCTCACACACAGTACAGCCTGATGGATGTCACAATATATTGCAAAAGGTGTTATTAACATAATCCCCTTTCAACAGATGGAGCAGCTGAGAAAGTTGCAGAGGGTTATTGAAACCCATCCAGCAGTGTGAGGGAAAATAGTTTTGTCATCCTGTCCCAGGCCAGCACTGCACTCACCAGGGCAAGAGCCACAGCTCATTTCCCTGTCTTAGCTGAGAGTCAAGTCTTGCTTGACTTATATTCAAATTTGGCCTCTATTGCACAGACAATATTAAATTTCCAGGAGAAGGGATTTAGCAGCACCAAACTTTTTTTATCAAAGGTCATATCTGTAACTGCTTTAAGTTAGCTCACTTGCAATGATTTGCATTTCCACTGACCTTACAAAAGCACCAGGACTCATTCAGTGAATCCAATTTAGCTTAGGAAATAAGGATGAAGGGCATTTAAATACCCTTTGGGAAAACTCTGCTTCAGGTTTAATCTGGTTTTTTGGGTTTTTAAATATGGATAAAACAGATTAAGGAAACTGTTGTTTTGCAAAAGAGAATTCAATTTTTTTTAAAAAATTATTTAATTATTAAAGAGTATATTTCCATTGAATTTCCAAAGTGTCCATCTGAAGGAATGCTGCCCCTCAGATTCTTTTGATTCATAAAAACCTCTAAGCAAAACTGGCAGAGTGGAAGGCCTCAGAAATTTATAATGACAGAAAATTCTTGAACTCCAGGGATTTCTCAGAGATATTTACTGAGGTGGAAATTCTGTAAATCCTTGGTTTATACCTCTCCCCAATTCTTCTCCACCTTAAAATATCCATGAAATAATGAGTCAATGAGATCCTAAAGTACTTAGAAAAAGATAAGGTAATCCATCATAATTTCCAGATTTTAAAGGAAAATTAATGATTTTATTAGCAAAGCTATACTGAAATCCTAGTTGCTTGTGTAAGTAAAAATTACCCTTGAGATGTTTGATGATATATTGTTTGCTTTTAAAAGGTCACCTCCATCCTGTGGGAGATTGCAATATGGATGGTGTTAGAATCAAAGCTGTACAACCTGCAGAGGGTGAGCAGAGAGAATAGCCCAGCACAGTGCAGGAAAAAACACCCCTAAGATAAAAAAAATTAAAAGTGGATAAATTAAAAGCTTTCAAACTGGTTAGCAGATAAAATATCTCAATATAAGGATACATCCATATTAACTGACCTTTTTTTAAAGGGTACATCCAGTTTAATTGGTTTTACTCGCTACAAGCTGTTAAATATCATATGACCTCATTTCTAAGAAGGGGAAGATAAATATCAAGTGTCAGCCAAAAATAATATGTGGGACCACTGGAGGGCACTTTTGATTTAAAAATCCCTCACTTTAAAAGCAGCAATACAACTTCTGCAAAAACAGGAGGGAACAGAACTGGGGCTTGCCACTTGTTCATGAAAATTCATTGGAAAATATTTATTTTATTTTAAGATACTTTGTAGCCCAGGAGGGTTTGAGGATATTGTGGCAAATAATCTTTATGAAACAGCTATTCTCACTAATTTTTTTTTTTTATTACAGATTTTTGCAATGTGACTGGAACACATAATATTAATGAATCAATTAATTGAAACAACAACTATAGATTGAGTTAGAATGAAAAAGACTGTATTTTTTGTCTGTGTTGCTATGCAGACACATTGCTAGCTCTGCATTTAAAAGAAGAATATGCTAAAACTATTCACCTGATCCATGGATCAAATATCTGCCAGATATCTTGGTTCAAAGGCTCCAAGTTCCAGAAGGAAAGGCTCCAAGTTTACTGAAGAAGTGAAGAAGGAGCAAAGAAAGAGCAATTCTCTATGTACTGGATTCATTTCTAGACTAATCCTGCAAACTTATTCCTCTCAGTAGTCTTCATTAGAGGATTGATACAGTTCACTTCAGAGGGAGAGTGGGCCTAAATAATAAATAAATAAATAAATAAATAAATAAATAAATAAATAAATAAATAAGCTTTATTAAACTAGCTGCCAGTGTTCAGTCTGTCCTTTTGCAGTTTTTTTTTCCTTGTTGACTTAGTCCTTCATTAAAGTGGGCTGCTTCCTGACCTTCCTGCTTGGGACCAGCCATGCTATTCCTTGTTCCCCATCTCTGTTGGGCAAAGTGCAGTTTGTTCATCCATTATTGCAGAGCAGTTCTCTGCAAAGCTACTAAACAACATTACTACAAGATCAGACCAAGGCTTTTCTGAAATTCAGAAGACAGAAGGGGAAAAAAGGAAAAGAAGGCAAGAAAAAAAATGAAAAACACATAAATGCCTCCAACAGGTATTTTCTTCTTGGCTTTTCTGAATGGAGGATGAAGAATTTATTGTGAGCAGGCATGTCTCCATTGCCTGTAATATATAATCTTCTGTGTTTGAGTGAATGATTGCCTTTTCATACTGTGGTCTGTGGCTTTGATGATGAACTTCCTGGGAGACTGTAAAGATAAAAATCACAGCTTGGTACTTGTTGAAGGTGTAAAGAACTGCAACTTCTAAATAGTTCTACTGAGGGATAAACAGCCTTTTGCCTCCTGCCCCTGAGCACCATGGCAGCATCATGGGAAGCTGAACCTGAACTAAACTCACACTGAAGCCCACAGAATTCATCCCTACAGGACTAAACACAGAGAAACTCTGCAAAGCTGAGTGAAGTCTCTCCTTTTCTGTCAGCTTTGTAGAAAAACCATCCCAGTACAGCACCAGCAGGCAGCAGCACAGATGTAAAGAATTCAGGGATGATGCTGAAGTTACAGCAGAAACTACCAGCTCTATTTGGAGCAATACAGATCGTAGATTAAAGGGGAAACAGATTCAGGGACTTCTTTTTCTCTCTGCTTTAGTATATATGATATTGTACTGGTAAATTCTCATAAAATTAGTGGCTGATTTTCCCATAAGTGTGGCAGCTACTACCAAAAGAGAAAAAATTGCTTGTGTGGATGGTCTTGGGGTGACTTCCATTCCTCACTTCAGGAACTGCAATGCCAGGTGGCATTTACCTCAGTTCTAATACACAGTGCATCTGAACTGGGGGCATGGGGCAGTGTGAGGCAGTGTGCCCTGACAGGATAGCCATGCTTTGAGTAAAACACATCCTTCTCTTCTCATTGCTCCCTTGCTCCACAGGCAAGCACAGCTTTGCTTTCTGTGTCACTCCCATGCCTGTTTCTAGCCTTCAGCATTTGCAGCTCATTTGCAATTTCTAAATGATTTCTAACTCTGTAAAAGCAATGAGATCCCCAAGCTCACTTGGTCTCATTTCCTTAACATATTCCCCACCTCAAATATGTAATTTCAAGCAAAGTGGAAGACAGTTCTGTATTTTCTGAACCATTTTGCCATGCAGGCTTTTCAATGATCTCCCCAGCTTGTGTGCATTAAAAACAGAGGGGCACACTCTGAGGTGGCAGCACGATGGTCCCTTCTTGTGCACGCCCTGTTATGGCACCCATGGCCTCATGGCTCCCTGGTGATGAAATGCTCAGTGGGAAATGCTCAGATGATGACAGCCCCACCCCTGTCTGCTCATTGTTTTAGAGCTCTTTGGGAAGATGCAGTGAAGTGTCAGACTTAAGCTAAAAGCTTTTCAGGAAGCTTTTTCTTACCTCCCAGAGGCAGGGGACTTTAAACTGAAAAGAGTTTTAACCTTTGCCATGACTGGTAACAGCTTGATAAATTTTTAAATGCAGATATTTAAAAGCCAGTAGCAGGAAACAAATATGTATCACTGCTTTCAAAAAATCTCAGGTTTTTAGACAGCTCTGGTTCTTTGAGGTGTGTTTGTGCTTTCTGTTCTATTTGGATTGGGTTTTTCTTATCTGCTCCACTTTTCAGAGTGTTTTCCACTTGCAGCCTAGACCTCAGTAGGCTTTGCCTAGCTGCTCAGTTGGAGCTGCTGCAGCTCAGCCTTGGGCTGACCAGTCCCTGGACTGTGCCCTTGGCCAGGTGCAAACTCACTCCAGGTATGAGCTGAGAGTTGTCATTGACCACTTCAAAAAGAGTAGGAAAGTCAGAAACAGAGGGGTTGACACTCTGCTTGCATTTATGGCAGCATATGATCCAAAAGTGTTACTAAAGCATTACTCATCATGCAAATTGGGGTTATGGTGCCGAGGCAGTGGAGGTGGCAGGAGCTGGGCTGAAGCAGCTGACAGCCCCCATGGCCCTCAGCCTTTCAGCCCCGTGCTCCAAGCTGAACTTTCAGGTCTATATTAAGACAGGGCAGGCTCTCTGAGACATGATCTCCAGATACAGAGTGATCACTGACCTCCTGCAACCTGCCCTAAATAAAATGCAAAAGGACTTGGCCTGCAGTCATCTCCCAAAGAGTGAACCACAGGGAAGGGTCTGGGCTCAGCTTACTGTTTGTTTTTCAGTGGGAAGGCAGCACACGTGCTTGATGCTGGAGATCTGCAGTGAATACCACTGAGACTTATTTACCCTTGCAAAAATACATCCTCCACTCTCTGAAGGGTCAGCCCTCCAAAATGGGAGCAAGGAGCTGAGTGGGCAGCACTGGCTGCTGCTGCCAGCCTGCCTGGCATGGCAGGGGAACCTGTGTGGGGGAAGGATGCTCCTGCCCCTCACAAGTGTGGAGTCTGCTCAGGAGACAGCTGCAAAAAGCCACCAAAATCAAAGGAGGAGAGCTGAGCCCGTGGGCCTGTGCTTAGGGCAATATTTGATCCCAGAGTGGCACAGATCAGCTGCAGGTCAGGGAGAGGGGAGGAACCAGGCCCCACAGAGCTCCTTCCAAAGGTGGGTGGGATGGAGCAGTCCCAGAGGCCAGAGCAGTGCCCTGTCCTGGCAGCCCTGCTGTCAAAGCAGCTGTGGCTGTCCTTGCTGCAGGGCAGGACCACAGCCCCTGGGCAATGGGCTCTGCCTCTGCTTTTTGGGGCTGGTGGGGAGCAGCCTCTGGCCCTCCCTGCTGTTTCTGACTCACCCAGGACAGCTGTTCAGTGAGACAAACATACAGTTCTGTTCTCAGATCTCCACAGAAATTGGTGCCACTTAAATTGCTACTCTCACAGGAATCTGGTAAATCCAGGAGTGCCTGCAGCCCCAGAGAAACGACAGTGCTTTGTCATGAGCTGTGCTTTGGTCTGGGACTGGGAAGAGAATGCTGGAAGTTTGTCCTGAGGAGGCAGCCAGTCCCTGTGGCACGGCAGCACCAGCTGCAGCAGCAGAACACACAGCTGCAGGGAGGTGCTGCACTTCTGGGAGGCTTCTCCCAAAGCATCTCAAACACAACACGAGATTCAGGTTAAATGAACCTAAAAATTATATGTGTAGGAGGGAAATGTGGGTTACCATTTTTGACTGTTTAATTTGAGTACCCAGTGCAAGTGGCTCAGGGAGTATTTTTACAAATGCTCCTTGTGGTACAGGTGAAAGTTGTAGAAATTCTTCTGAACATGAAGGTCTTGAGCAGAGATCTTAGAGCACAGCTACCTAATAATTTGAAACACTAGCAAATAAAACCTAAATTTTGCCTAGGGCAGTATTGGAAATTTGTATTTGATGCAGGAATTTACATAGTTCTCCTTGATATCTGCTATGTTTTGTCAGGCCCAGTGTTGACCACCATCTTCACATGTTATATCAGCTTCTCTCAGTGATGTTTAATTTATTTGTTATTTTTTCTTTATTCCTCCTCTGGAAAGGACATCAGTGTACAATCTTATTCATAACCCTAGGAAATGTCTATATGACATCATATTTGTTTGGTCCTCTTACAACATCAATATAAATCAGAGGAAGTTTGAAGTCTAAATGCTTACAAAAACAAATTTTTGCTTCTGGAAGCATATAAGTTTTTAATCATGTGCTGCATTTCAAAGCCTGGAGCTCATATGTTTTTATTTGCATACCTAGGGAATCGTTTTATTGAGGAGCTCTCTGTGATGAGCTTTTAATATTCTCAAATATATGTATTCTGTCATCCTCTCCAAAGACCAAAATTTTCTCTGTACTCTACAACACAGTGATGGGCAGAACCACTTCAGTAAATCTATAGAGGTAAGTGGTTCTTCTTTTGATGTCCTCAACAGAAGCCCAGAGTCAGCAGCTCCTAAAGGCCAATAGCAACAGTTTCAAATGATATTTAGCACATCTATTTCTATGAGAAATCTGATTTTCTTTATATG
Organism: Oenanthe melanoleuca; assembly: GCF_029582105.1. NCBI lineage: Eukaryota > Metazoa > Chordata > Aves > Passeriformes > Muscicapidae > Oenanthe > Oenanthe melanoleuca. The sequence goes on from NC_079336.1 coordinate 13,192,410, forward strand.
CTGAATAACACTGTTTATTTTACTTACTATGAAACACATTCACTGCAAAACAGATTGTTCAAAGGAGCAGAGGGATCCATGACTTTCCTTGGCAATTTAAGAGATTTATATGTGAAGGAAATTTCTAGAAGGAAACTAAAGCTAAAGTGCACATCATACAAATGCAATAGTTAAAATGTTGTGTAGAATATCTTAATTTTTAATAAAGGTGAAAGCCAGGCATTCAATGACATTTGAAGTTTAAAGAAAAAAATAAAATCCCTGACTTCTTTATTCCTTTTCAGTTTGGTTTATATTGAACACAGTCTTGATGTTGCTTAGTGCTCCAGCCATCAGTCCCATCTCTCCCCACCCAGCCTCCATTCTGCTCAGCCTGTAGGGAATTTTCAGTGGAAATATAAAGTTGCCACCTATGTTAAATTTAGAAATCAACACCTATAAACTATCTTCCTATCTGTCAAAAACAGACATCTACCAACACACAAATACCAGGAAGACTGTGTCCTGATAGTGAGAACAACTGGTGCTCATTTTCACCCTCCCTGCATGCTCCTCCAAATATGAGACTATTTTAAATCCATGTTCCTATCATTAGCTAAACCAATTTATTCTGTGCATACCTTCAAAAAGCAAGTCTCAGGTAATCCCTTGGGTACCTGCAGGACGTATCAGTTCTTGATATACCACACACTTTCATGCCTGACCACATTTAGAAACCATTTCCAATATTATCATTCCCTGAAAAATCCTAGATGTGTGTGTCTATATGAAACCATAAATGTTAATTTCAAAGCATGTAATTGTTTTTTAACCACTTCAATATTTCTTTAAAAGTAATTGAAAGCCTTAGTTACAACCCATCCTGCCTTTTCCTGAAACTTAGCAAATTGCCAGGTGATTCAGTAGAGCTGTTCCTATTTCTACCCAAACTCCCTTCAGTGGGAATTCATCCTCTATCTTTCTGCCAGAGCCCTGTACTGACCCACATCGTTTCCAGCAGCATTAGGCATCAGCCCAGACCTTAAAACACAGAATCACAGCCACTCTTAGGGGGACATCAGTGCAGATTGTATTTCATTAAGGCAGCTTCAGTCTTACTGAGGAAAAATGCATTTCACTGGCTCTTTTTTTAATTCAGACCTCCAGAGCAAACATTAACACTGTTCTTTACATCCTGTTCCCTCCATTATACCTAAAAGCTACCTTTCAACAGTATAGCTTTGCACAGCCAGACAGCAAAGCAGTCAGTACAGAATCAGTCAGGTTTCCTTGTAGAACCTGACATACACAGGAGAAGCAAAAGAAGATTTTCACCATTCAGTTCTTATTTTAAAAGTCCACAGGCTGAACTAGAAGAGACAACCAAACCATCCATGAAACACAGATTTCAACAGGAGGCTAAAAATGCAGCTGGATACTCAGTACTATCGAGGGTCACACAGCACAGCTGGTTACTTTTTTCTGAAGCTTTAAGTGTTATTTATGCCACCTTAGGGCACAGTCTCTTACCCAAGACCAAGGGGAGCCAATGGGGGTCTCTGGATGATCTTCCTCCTCAGACGACATCCTGAGCTGGTAGTTCTTCCCTGTTCTTCACATACACCACTAAAGCCACTGTTGGTTTCTGCCATAGACAAAAGAGCTGCTTTCAGGTTTTAGCTGTAGACAACAAAGCTGCAGAGAATATAATTTCGCAGTGATCATGCTCTTGCTAATTTTACCTGCCGAAGTTCTTGGAAGCACAGTCAGAGCAAGAAACCTGAGCTCAGTAAACCAGAGCACACTTTCCTTGCAACTGACTCCTCAAGTGCTCTAGTTCAGTCAAAAGGTTCAGTGAAAACTTAGAGCCTGAAAAACACAAATTCACTTCCAGATGGTATCCTAACTTTCATATAAGATTTTATGGTCAGACAGTTTACTGAGTTATAAATTCCAGGAACAGAATACAAGGAATTTTTACTGCCATCATTTTATTACTATCATTAATCATATTTTGTATGAATTTTAATAGTTTATTTTTTTCAAGGCAGGTTCTTAATACCAAAATCTAATTCTGCCTTTCTGCACAGCACCACAACTCCACAACTCCACAATTGTAACTGTATGAGTGAGAAGGCAGCACAGCTTTCCTGTTCTTCTGCACAATAATGTTTGAAAGAGGATCACTTTCATTTCTATTTGTTCCTTTTAGTCATCTGTTTGTGCCTAGCTTTGTACCAGTATGTAGAATCCACACAGATCCATACAGATCACACACTATTTATTTATCAGATAAACTTGTCCTGAATCTTTTGAGAGTTCTGGCTCTCTCTGAGGGGACAGCTGGGTCCAACATCTTGAAATCACTTCTGGCAGCTGGCAGAAATGGCAGCCTTGCCACCAAGATACAGCCTGAGGTTTTGTGTTCAAACTGGCCACTAACTCACAGCTATGAGACACTTTCACGACTGTGGCTTGAATTTTGTTATTTATAATCTCTCTGCTTATAAGGCATCCAGCTGCAGTAGCTGGTGAAATAAAGTTGCTATCAAAAGCCCTGAACCCTTCTGTTACATGTCTGGCTTTGGGCAAAGGCATCTAAATCTTTCCACTGTTATGTAATGAAATGGATTATTTATAGCACCCCACTGCAGGAGAGTCCTAGCATTAACTATGAGCTGATAACAGTTATCAAATAAGCAAATATGCCCAGCTATGCTTCATATTTAACCCTAGGCTATATGCAAATTCAGTGAGTAGGAAAATAATCAATGGGAAAACTCTGGAAATAAGGCATAGGGTAGAGAAACAGCCTGTTGCCAGCGTGTGGTCTCTCACCACTGTGAGTGTCACCAGGTAGGCAGCATCCAAAGCTAGAGAGGACTGGAAAGTGACAGCCCTCTGTGACAGCTGGCAGCCCACCAGGCATTGTCAGCTGGAGGATTAGGGTGTCACAGCCCATGGCTGGACACTGTGTTGTTTTCAACAGCAACCTCAGCATCAGCTGTGCTTGCCTCTGTCACCCTCCTTATCCCAAAATACAACATGCAAGACCGTTTTACGTCTGAAATATTTTCCTAAAACAATTTATTTTGAGGTTTCAAAAAGAGCTGTGGTATTCTAGCTGAGAGTTAAATTCATTGCTGTGTGGAGTTGCCTTTAAGCTTTGGGAGTATTGGGAATGAGTGTTATTCCTGTGTATCAACCAAAACTAACCCAGCTGCCAAACTGCTCTGAATGCCTGGCATGGCAAAGTGCCAGTTTGTATCACAGGACAAGCAGTAGATGGAGGCAGCCCAGTCTCAGCTCACCTCAGTTACTCACTGGGCTCCCTCAGCACCCCTCTGGCACTGTCACACAGCCTCCTGCAGCTGGCTCTGACCTGCTCCTGCTCCTGAAACCTGCACCTCTGGCCCTCTGCAGCCAGTCCCTGATGGACTGACTCTCCACCTGATGGGTGTCTCAGGATCACAGGACACTGATGTGAAAGGCATCTCATCATCAGAAAAAATGATGCTTACTTGAACTCTTTCACACTTCACATTAGAAACCCTGAATCTGAAGTGGCCCAATAGCCAAGTCTCCCTCAAATTGTAGAGGAACCCTTCCAAGAGAAAATAGCACAGCACTTAAGTTACCAAGATGCTCAAGTTACTTGTTTCTGTTGTACACCAAATGTTAAGACAGTAAGCACAGAAACCCATTTATTAGCTATCTGACAAATCACATTTGCTTTCTGGAACAATTTTGGGGAAGGAAATTCAATACAATTCCTCTCATTATAGATAAACAGGGAAATGCCACGCCTAAAGAATTTCAATGGCATTCCTGCCACTGCTGAAAGGTCTATTCACCAAATTTAAAAAATAGGAACCACTGTTTGTTGGAGTAATTTTCCACTGTTCCACCCTTTTCTTCTGATAAATTTTTTTTCAAGCTGTGATGGGTAAATATAACAATCTGTCAGAAAAAGCATTTAAATCATTGTAATATGCTGCATAATATTTATTTATCAAATTCTTCAAGAAGTGGGCATGTATTTTTCCCAGCACACTGTATGTCTGAAAGTATTTTCTGCATTTTCTGAACCATCTGATTTCAGGAACTTTCTACTTTCACCAGGAAGCACTAACAAATGTGGGCATTTCTCCAGGGCAGCATAGATGTATCCAGTGGCTGCTGTTCCTAAATCAGTGCATCTGGTATCCCTGGCCAAGGGTGACCATCACCAAACACTTCTGATCAATATCCCCATAAATGCAATAATACCTAGATGTAGGTATAATTTTCATAAATTATGACTGTTTCCCCAGGTTCTCATCCCCACTGCTGCCTCCCCATCCCACCTCCTTGCTGTCACACCCACACAGCCTGGCCACAGTTTCTTTGCCTCCTTCCCAGTGTTCCCCAACCACCTCAGCAGCTGCTCTTCCCTCACTCCCTTCCCATTTTTGCACTCTCAGGATTTCACAACTTTGTTGCTACTTCCCCAGTTGGTGTTTTCAACCAAAGACAAATGTGGAATAGTAGCTGACACAAAACTCACAGAAAATCTTCTCAGACTCACAGTTCATGTAGTTTCACATCAGATTTTAGATTCCTTCTCAGCCCATAGCCTCTGTGACATTCTCTAGCAACAAATTTCACTGGATAATTATGCACTATATACAGATGTTTTGATGTCAGTTTTAAACAGTGTCCTGTGATTTCACTACATGACACAGGTTAAAGAGGAGCCAGTTGCTTTTTTTAAACAGCATTTGCAAGTGCTGTATCATGAGAAGGAAAACAATTTGTAATCACTCCAGAATATTTAAATATAGAATATTAGCTCATGGTAGCCTCTACGTGAACTTTATTTTGCTGAACTGATAACTGTTATCTTATTTTAAATAGAACAATTTTTCAACTCAAAGATTAATTTAGGATATTTTTAATATACTCACAATTCTACTGGAACAGCATCAGTCTCTTAAAGTAGTTGATTTTCACATTACAGTAGTTTCCATGGACAAATCTTATGGAGCTGCTCTCTATTTTCTTTCTGTAGAGGTTTTTGTCTCATAAATACCTATGGAAATTTATAGCACTATGCATATTAAGAAAGCTATATTGAAAAAGCAAAAAGAAAATCTACCTAGCAGGAATGCTGAGTCATAGCTCTTCTGTTTTGTATCTCCTGCAGGAGTAAAGTTCAAGAATTCAAATTCAGACCAAACATGATTGTACTGGGGGACTGAAGAAGGGTACAGAGGGTGCCAGCCTGCCCCACCATGGGTGCCAACTTGTCTGGGAGAGAACTTTGAGATTTTGGCTGATAAATAAACAGCATTTACAAGAATAATTTAAGGTCTAGGGGAGAGAAATCACACCAACATAAAAGAAAAGGTTCCCTGTGTTTGCAAAAGCCCATAATGAATGTGTATCTTATGGTGCAGAATCAACCCTGTGGTTATTGCAATAACCTCTCAGCCAGTATCTGCTCTCCAAGCTGTTGATTGTTCTGATAGGTAAAATGAGTAAAAACCCACTTTCCTGTCAGTCCTGTTGTCTCTGAATATAAAGAATACTGTTTAATTACTGTTAATGGTGCCAGCCTTCATTTTGCACAGCACAACAACGCACACTGTAATACTCTGTTGTATGTTCAGTGTTTAAATGCATAATCAGCACATTGGTCATGTAACAAGTGTGGAGAAATTTCCTTCTGTTTATATTCCTATGTCAATCTAAATAAAAAATTTCAGTTTTCTTGAGGATTTTAACCAAAAACACATTTATGTATGAAGCTGCTTTATGGGGTCTTTCTTAAATTTGTGGCAGTTGATTCCCAATGCCTTTTTCTCACAACACAGGAGTCTCACTGTTATATCTGATACCCCATCACTTCCTAGCCAAATAATATGTCAGCAGTGGACAATGTCAGCATTTGGACTATTGCCTCAAAACTGCCAGAGTTGTGTCCTCCACAGTCATCAACAGTTATTTTGGGAGCTGTCAAAACAAGACTGGAAATGTTATAAAAGCATTTGCAAACTACCAGAACCACTAAGTATTTATTCAGGTTTAGACTGGAGCAAGGATAAGGGACAGAAGAGAGTCACAGGCAGAGGATGCATGGGGCTAGTTTTACTTTTCACTGAAGAGCTATATCCTTAAGGAAGCAGGAAAAGGGGGAAAATATAGGTTGTTGGGTTTTTTTCACACCAGTATATCAACAATATCTCAGTGGTAGCTGTTGGATTATTAAGACTGGTTGCTGAGGGGGTGATGTGGGAGAGGAGGACTGTGGTGGAGGGTGGAAAGGCAGCTGGGTGTGGTGTGTGTGATGTGGTGAGAGGCTGTGCCATGGGCAGTGTGCAGGGCTCTGCTCTCTGAGCAAGCCATGCATGGCAGAGGGATAAAAAGAGAGGTTGGGCTTTATCATAAATGCAATGCTTTAGCACCCTGAGAAACAGCTCTGGCACAGTCAGTCCTGGCACAGGCACCGTGGTTGTGGCTGGGGGATGGAGCCAGGAAGGAGAGATGTCTCACAGTCCTCACTCACCCTCACAGCCCGTGGCAGAAGGCTGGGTCCTGTTGAGCTGGGTGCTCATGAATTCCAACTTTTGTGGAAATCCAGATTCTCTCCAGATTCTCTGCACACAGACCTGCCCAGGGTCCTCGTGCCCCTGCAAACACTTCCTACTGCAGCCAGGAGCTCTACTTACCCCCCAACTCCTTCCAGGCTGCTGGATCCATTCACAGCCCCCTTTTCACTGGCTCTTCAATTTCTGCCCTGTAGAGCTGTCCCTTGACACATCCTTGGGTTTGTTGTACCTCTTTCTTTTTGTGTGAGTGACACCTTTCACCACAGAGTGTCACAGATACAGCCTTTGAAAAGCAACCCCCTCACAAGCAATATTTAGCAACTGCTTTTAGATGCAGAGTGGGAGCTGAGATCTGTACATTCCCCATCACCACAACAGGAGGCACTTGCTAGGGAGGGATGAAATCTCTTACATCCTCTAGTGATTAGATACCAGAATTAGTGCTTAAGTGCTTGTGAAGAGCTCTTTATTTGAGAAAAAAGGATGATGAAGGAAAATAATGTCACCTTTCCAATAACCTTCTCTATATTTGGACTCTGTCTTTTGCAGAAGCTGAATCATAAACTACTTTCCTCTCTGACAGGCAATTCAGAACCTGCTAATAATACTGTCACAGGTGATAATAGTGGAAGACTAAATCAGAAAGCATGGAAGGTGTTAGGGAAGGCAGCAGAGGCTATAAAAAGTTTGTTTGCTATCACATTATCAAGTGAATCCCCAGGATGCAGAGTTCTGCTTTCTTGCCACATCCAAAACCAGGAAGGAAATACTTAAAAGATTTGTGAGCATGATGGGCATGGGCAAGTTTTCTCACAAAGGTCACTGGGACTGAAAGCCAATGATTCCTTCTTACAAAAGAAGGACAAGAGAAGTGTGGAGCTGGGACCTGGGTCCCCAGCCCTACACATGCACCTTTGGTAAAGAACTATAGCACTGAGGGTTGCAGCACTGGATGCCAGTCCCACCCAAACAGATTTGCTTTAATTTATCATTATTGTTTACCTGTATTACTTTATCAGATAAAAAGAGTAATCCAGTAGGACACAAAACCTACATTGCCCTCTCCATGAAAGCTTGCACTTTAGAGGGGCTTACTTGTTAACTAGGTCAGGGATGAAGAAACTTTTGGATGGAGCTCTTGAGGCTGTCTCTCTCTGAGTCATCCACCATCATTTTTTGGCCTCCTGTGACCAAAATGCAGTGTTTTCCTACCATGTGGGTGCATGGATTATCCCACAGGATGACAGGAAGTACCTGCATTTTTGTCAGAGTAATAAGCATTCTCCTGCTTATTACAGGATGTGCTCTCCAAGACAATGGGTGGTTAATACAACTTTCATCACATAAAGCTGCTCATAAGTATAGTCCATGATGGAGAATGATTGCACTTGGTCACACAATAGACACAGGTCTGCTGAGGCCAGGCCCTGGGGCTCCTATCCTGGATCCAGTGTGTAGGTAACTCATGGAGAAAAAGGTCAACATGAAAAAACACTCAGGAGTATGATGGCTTCAGGTGACTATTAGCTGTATTTTGTCAAAATTTTGGAAACTTTGTGGCAAAAGAGAATGTTAAGAAAGGATGTGATTTATTTTTATTTTTATTTTTATTTTTATTTTTATTTTTATTTTTATTTTTATTTTTATTTTTATTTTTATTATTATTATTTTGTACTTTAGGCCTTTTTTGGTTTCTTGCTGAAAATGATAAAGTATATCTCAGACCTAAAACACAGAAAAAAGTTAATGGACACTTAGTATAAGTTGTTTAAATATTTGGTTACAGGAAAGGAAATTTCATCTCACTGTCTTTCAATCTGAGTTCTTGCAAAAATGTTCTTACCTTTGAGGCAGTGTTATGTTGTAGGCAATTAAGCAGTACTGTATTTGCTCTTGATCAGTCCAGGTCATTCTTTAATTATATTAAATTCCTTCAGCCAGTGCTTTTCCTTTGGTTTTTTTTCACTACAAAAGTGTGTGTACTCATTGGTCCAGTACATCACCAAGACAGATGTTCATGCAGCATGAACTTTATTTATAAAGCATGGATTAGACATAAATGTCACAATTCCTTAAAAAAAAGTTTAAATTAACTAATCAACTGGTGAAAACTGAACATAATAATATTTACATAGGACAATGCTCACCTTCCTTCACAAAACTTAAAGTGAATTCTCACTCTGAAACACAGACAATGAAATATAGAAGCACACTGATAGCTAGCAGTTTCCTTGTAGATAGCAATCCACGTCTCTTACAGAATTCACAGCTTACAGAACTTACATTTTTCTCTGCAAATTAACCTAAATTAGCTCTTTGGCATAGTCATACTGATGGTTGCATTTCAAGGCAATATTTCATCTGTATAATGTTAATGATCCCCCTTGGTGTATCCAGCAAGAAAAGCCTGCCCAAATATTAGATATCCTCTGACAATGTCTATACTCATCCTTCCTACACCTTGACTGAGTGACAATAACACTGATTCTATAAAGACAAACAGGAAGCTTGCAACTTAGACAGCATTTCCAAGCACCAAGACAGAGACAGTGACCACTGATTTAACATTTAGAGCATACAAAATATCACAATGCCCGGTGCTGTTCTAGAACATGTTTTTAGATTTTCACCTGAATTTCTCAGTAATGTGATCTCCATTTTCTCACTCCTTTGAAGCACCTTGGCAAGAAAATATCCCCAGAAAGTGTATTGGGAGTGTTTTAGAACCATCTCATCTGCTTTCCTGAGTGCACTTGCCTTAGCTTGAAGTCTACAGCCATTCTACAGCCAGGTTTAGTCACAAAACATCACTTTTGTAGAAATAAATCGCTTGCAGGTCAGTCCTACCATTTGATCTCTTCAGTTATTCAAGTTAATATCAGTTTCAGGTTTAAATGTTCAGATCTCATTCCACCATCTACCTTGTTAACTCTCTTCCTTATGCTAATAAAACCAGACATATAATTAGGATTCTACTCCAACAGTCCTGCATGGTAAAACTATCCAGTGTGGCACTGATTCCAAAAATTAAAGCTTCAACTGAGTTCCTACTATTAAAGAAATATACTTTACAAATCTTCATATAAAAAGCCTACCTGGATCAATCAGAAGCAGTATACAACAGAACTGTACCAACTCCTGTTGCCCTATACCAACTGTTTGATAAATAAGACTTGTAAACCAGAATCTGCTCCTACATTTACATTTTCTGTTTCTGGAATGTGCAAAAAGTTTCCAAACCCTTTTCTTTATGAACTTGCATGTGGTCTTCTTTGTCAGAGAAGTGCACTCATTGACCTCTCTTCTGATATGAAATGCTTTCTCCCATGTAAGTCTCTGTGTCTCTATCAAGAATTAGGGATGACATCCTTCAGAACATTAAATTAGAAAAGTCACTTCAATGTTTGCAAATATGATCTTAAACTGTCTGATTAGATATCATTCTAATAAACAAAGAAAACAGCCCTGTTTCTGTTCAGAAAGCAGAGCCCCTCAAAAGTAATTTCATGAGATGGTGGCAGTTAAGTGTCTTGTGTCAGTCAGGAAATGTGTCTGTTCTCAGTTAAATATGTCTCCCAGTCAGGAAGAAGAGTGGCCTGTCCTCTTTGGCATTGGCAGTCTGGAACTCGTCCCGCAGACGGAACTGCCACTCGTCCTCCAGCTCCAAGCGGACAACGGTCTGGCGGAGAGAATTGCGGTCCTGGCAGATCACACACAGCGTGGCACCTGAGCAAACAGTTCAAAAGAAACTCACCTGAGTATCCCCTTTGTTCTCACATCACCTGCCTCCCACCACCCTTTGGCATGCAGAACTTCACTCCTTTCACATCAGGAGTTACAAACCGGCTTGGGAGAAAATTAAGCCTCTCAGGTAGGACTTGGGGAGAGCTGTGCTTAGCTACCTGTTTGTTAGGATCTTCTTGTGTCACTTGAGGTACCTCAAAATCATCTAGTGAAACAGGACTAGCAGCACTTTCCATAATCCTTAGGGTAGGAAAGGTAAAACTGGCAGGTTTAGTCATGATGGGTCCTCACAGCAAACCCCATAAATCCTATATCCATTCCTGCTGTAGCCCTTCAGATCATTTGTTGTGTGAAACCCTCACTCAGCAAAACCCACACAGCAATCACTGTGATGGATGACTAAGCTCTTTGCTTGCCCAGTAATGGTCTAAGCATGTCTTTAAAACTAATCACAAATTTTAGTGGGTTTTGGATTGGTAAATTCACGTGCTGACAAGAAAGAATCTGTGAATACAGACACAAGCAAACCCAGAATGCCAAAGTAAAAAAATCATACTTCAGTAACCAGTGCCAACTGTCCTGTATGGCATGCTGATAATTAACTTGCATTCATGGCTTCCTGGCTTCTGAGAAACATCCTCCTTTAAGGGAAAATAATTACCTCACCAGCATTCAGTGATCTAAATGAGATATGGTGAGGTAAGTGGTAATGCCCAAAACAAAAGAATTCTGTGAGTATAATGAAAAGGAACAAGACAGACAATCATATGGCATGTAATTCATGTGATGGGTTAGAAAATCAAGTGGACTGCCAGGGGAGGTGGAGAAATCCCAAAGCAAGTACACTTTGTGCTACATGATAAAAAATAATGACTGGTTTATGCAAAATGAGACTGACAGGTAGCCTCTGTTTTAGCTGCAGCAAAGAACACAGTTCTTAACAGTTTATAACAACCCTGCCAGTTTCAAGAGGCATTAAGCACTGTGCTCTTCTCCCAGTGACAGCTATAGCTGAGTGAAACAAATCCCCAGAGCAACAAATGCCTAAGACAGCAGCAGAAGGATCCAAAAGAAGTTTGCTGTGTGACTGTCTGCAACACAAGTGAAAGTTAGTTGTCTCCACTCCATCATAAGGTTTACATGGAGAAACTGGCTATTAGGAATGTTTTAAATGAGCCAGTTTCTAGTTCTAAAAATAGAAAATAGATTTTGGTAGAGGCTTGTCAATCAAGCCTACTCAAAACCCACTTTCTATTGAAATTTAGAAAATCTTCAAGAACAGTAGGCAAGTGCTTTGTGTATAAATCTTCAATACTCAGTTTTCAAACAGAGTAAGGAGTAGTGCACATACTCTAGGCGTGATGATATGGATACACATTCCTTCTCACTTTGAAATCTGCAGAACTTATAGCACTGCTATATACCAGTTTACTACAGTGCAGACCCAGCATGATCAAGTATCAAAGTTGGGTGGGACATACAAAGAAAAATATGGATATATTATATATGCATATACATATATATATGGATATCTATTAAATAAATAAAATAGATTTAAACCACAGATAAAATATTTTCCCACATTCTCAGAGACCATGTCACCTAATTCTTTATAATAAAATTATTGCAGCTCACCTTTAAGAAAATGAAACTTCTTCAAAAAGCTAGCTACAACAAAGGAGTCACAGAGGTACAGCAGGAGACCACTGAATGTCAAACCAGAGGAGCTGATATTCAGAGAATGAGGCCGAGAACTCACATAGCAAACTGCAATCTGATTAGGAGAAGGTGGAAAAAAATTAACATATTTCAAGCTTCCATATGAAGCTTCCAGTATTTGCACCTGATTCAAATTAGATTTGCTTTTCAACTCCAAATATTGTGAGCTTTATAGTTCCTTCCAAAACATCATGCTACTTATTAAAAATATACATAAAGCACAATTCATAACTATGTTTTGTTACTACTCATTATTATTATCATAAGGCTTAGATGTGATAGTTTGAAAGCTGCAGTAACAATAGCTCCCCACCATAATGCTGTGACCTGCTCAGCACATTTTATTTATATGTGAGTAAATACAGTAACTCTACAGTCAGACATGAAAAAGACTCTTAGAAATTCCAGATTTCATTTACATTATGATAGGATTACTCAAGTCAGTCGAGTTGTGCTTATACATGAATTTATGAGGTTTCCTCTTGCCTAGTTTGTTTTTATGGCTACTCCCTACTACTGAAATCCACTAGGAATGGGAATATTTACAGCACTCTTTCAGGATTTATAAATTCAGATTAAGGGAATCTTCCATGCAATACTTTGTTCCAAAAGTTCCACTGTACTGCTTAGCATACATAGATACACATCTGGCATGGATCGGCATGACTGAGTGGAGGAAGGCTGAACCACAGCAACTAAAACTCTGTACCAGTATGTCCATTCTGTATTCCTTCAATCCTATTGTATCATATTCCAGCTCAGGCAGCAATTCCAGGATGAAATTGAAATAATTTCATTTGCTGAATGGCTTAGAGCTGAAAGGATGCAATGGATGAAGACAGTAACAGTACAATGCCCTCCCACAGAGCTTGTTTTTCCAAATATGGTGGGAAAAAAGCCTAAGAACTCAAATATTCTGGAAGCAGCATAGATGGGAAGGTTTTTACAGAGCTCTTTGGAAGAGAAGTTCAGTAAACCCAGAAAGGATGAATTTCATTTAGTATTCAGTGAAGAGATAAAAGCAGTCCCTCTGTCCTGAACCACATCACCCTAGTATCAAATTTCTATTTACACATTTGAGTTGAAATACAACCTTGGCTTTAAACCCAAGCTCATCAGAGAGAGAGAACAGCTCCTGAAAGCTAATGTCAGCTTCTGCCATTCCAGCTGGCTGTCTAGTATTTGATTCTCTGCCCCAGCTTATCAGTCTGAAGTGAACTAAATTATCTGTATATTTGAAGTGTTTCCTAAGGGTTATCTAGTATTTGTAAAACCCTCTTGTGGAAGAAATTTTCTGCAAGAAGAGCTGAATTATAGCAGATTGAGAAAACACTTCACAGACTATATTAGTATTTAGGACAATTCTGGGATTTCTCTCCATGTGCTTTAGTTGAAGCCTCCAACAATAACTCTATGGGACTAAGAATTGTATTCTAACATTATAGGGAAGTATAATTCTTCTCATTCTTCCAAGGCTGTGTAACCATTATTAAGGAATACATCAACTAACCCATCCAAAACAGAGCCCATTTCTAGAGCTGCTTGGAGATAGTTTTGTTCAGTACCTGTGGTCCTAAGTTAAGGTAGCAGTCCACAGATAGCACTGGATGGCTGTAATTCTTCAGTGAGAGAGGGAAGAAGCGATGGCTGTGATACTGGAGGTACTTTTCAAGGAGCAACTGAGCAGGTGCTGCCAAGAAGGTGTGCTTGCTGTCAGGAGCACAAATGTACTGAGCAGGGGAGATTGAAACTGAAGTGTCAGACACCTGTAAGGAAAAAATATTTCTCATACAGATCAATCTTAATCAATCCAGTTGTACTTGTGTGAATTCTGGTTTGTATAAAATATATCTCTACCCTACAAATGTAAGTTTTAAGAAGAAAAGTTATTCAGCCAAAAATATCTGCTATCAAAACAGTTTCAGTTTCATAAAATTATATTTATGTTTATAGTCTTTGAGGTTTCTTCTTTGAACTCAAAGTACTCTTATTGATAAAGTCACATAAAGATGAGGAATTTTATAGCTGATAAAGTCCACAGAGTGAATGGCTACTTGGATTGCAAAGAGACACTTAATGCGTTTTCTGAAGTTTTAAAGAAAAACTATTAAGGACATTGGTATTTATGACAAGAATATTGTGGATTTCAGAAATAAATAACTAAAAAAAGCCCCATGTGGCTGACATACTCCATTAGTGGCAACAGATGATGCACCAAAATACCTCAGTTCTCCAGGTTAGAAAAGACAAAAAAGGAAAGCAGAATTTTAACAGCAGTGCAACAGAGGCTCAGTTCCCACCTTAGACTTTATGTGGAAGGATCGTTGTCCACCTACTGCAATTTGCTTTTTCATGACATTGAAGTGGTTGAAACGACAGATGAGAAGGCCAGCACTGTGAACACGCAGGTTGAAATCAACATCATCACAAGTAAATCTGAAAAGAAAAAAATAATAGCAGGTCAGGAGAATGTTTCTCATCACACACTGACAAATACAAGCACTCAGAGCCTTTGATCAGCACTACAGAAAGGACAGGTATCAAACATACTGATTCTCCAGCATTGCCTATCATTCAGGGGCTTCAGCTTTCTAAAAATAAACTAGGCTAGAATCAGTTTGAGAAGACCAGAATGAGGGAGGAAAGCACTAAGAGGGGGGAAAGAATCAAAAGCATAAAGTGAAAAGGCAGTAAATTGCTAAGGAAAATATTCAGGACTGAAAACATTTTCTTTGCCTTTAACTACAATAATGGAATCATAAGAAATTGCTACATACATTACTACCCCAAGTATGGTCAAGGAAATTAAATCCTTTGACTTCCAAGGAAATGGATGAGGCCCTACATTTGATTTATCAAATGCACAGGAGTATCTGACTACTCATTTTCCCATCAGAATATGAATATCTAGCAATTTTTTCCATGTTCCTCTACAGAACTAATGTAATTCTATTTTAAAAATGAAAACTATTTGAAGGCAGGGAGTCTTTATACAAGAGAACTGCTGAGACAAAGAAAAAGATTAAGCAGAGTGAGGCCAAACATCCTTGAGCTAAATTTGACCCATATAAAAAATATGATGGAACAGAATAAAAGGCAAACTCCTAAAGCTGACTAAATTCAAATACTCTGATCTCTGGAAAATCCAGACTCAGTTCTCCATTTTGAATGTATTTATGATGAAAGAAAGAGGATGATGTTCAGAACCATTGGATTGACATCCAGGGATTGAATGTAAGCGAACTGAGCAATTAGTACAACAGTCAACATCAGTGAGAAACATTCAATTCAATTCTAGGTTTTTAAAGTTTTGTCTTTGATCTCTGTAGCAATATCTACATGGTTATTTGATATCCCTGACTGTCTCTGTCTCTGTGCTTAAAAATGTACCTTTTTCCTTGCCCAGGCTTGGAATGCCATACAATGCTTCACACTCAGCAGTACCCACACAGGATTACCATGAGCCTCATATGGTTCAAAGACAGAGGCAGGAAATGGGTGGTGTGATGTGGCATTCCTGACATTTTAACATTGTTGTTTGTACTCATATAATTTTGCTTTATTGTCATTGCCTCCGTTTGCTCTTCATACAAAATGCTTCTTAAGGTAATACACTTAGACAGTCTGGGAGCACAGTTCTCTACTAGGAGATGCACAGGGGCAAACTTGTGCTTTTAAGATGTCAGGCTGGTGAAAATAGAAATACCTGTCATCTGCTTATTCACAGAATAATGAAAGCAGAATGCTTCCTTGCAGTTATAAGTAATCTTGGGCTTCAAAAGATTTCTTCCTGAGTTAGCAGAGTTCTTCTGGAAAGCACAGTGGCTGATGTTCAATTACCTAAATGTAGCTGTGTAGAGCCATTTTACCTACCTGGGCTATTCCACCTGGCTTACAGAAAAACACACATTTCATTTCATACCTGCCAGCCTATATGGATGACAAGACAGCCATATGGATGTCTTCTATATTCTAATGTGCTGAAAGACCAGCTTTGGATAAGTGAATCCCACCTCCAGTGATATATATATACACTTCATTCTGTTGTAATAAATGCATGTCCCTCAGAAACTGGGCAAAACTCACAGTTTATTTCACACAGATCAGTGACATTCTGTGAGAGTATGAACCTAGTAGTGAATACAGTTCTGTTAACTGTGGTAATGCTGTGCATGACAAAGTGCCACAATAAATGAAAAAGTGGAATTTCTGAGACAGCTGAATGTAAGAAACAACCACCAATGTGAATGAGACTTATTTATTCTTTATGTGGTATGTTGCAGTGTTGTGATACTCAGGGTAAAAAGCCTATATACATATATATATATCAGAATGAGATTTGGCTATGCACCATTCATCCATACATCCATGTTTCCTTTGGAAGGGAGAGCAGTTAGGCAGACAAGAAGGGAAGTACAGCATTTACCAAAGGCCATTTGGAGTAGACCAATACTGCAGAGTACACTGCTGACTGTGTCTATCCTGTCACTTAGCTATCACTGTTTTAATTGTTATAGAAATTAATGTCTTTTTCCAACTTCTGGCAGCCTGGGAAGAATTTGAATCACCAGTAAGGAAACAAAATCTGTCTGCATGCCATTCACAACCTACCTAAAAAAACAACAGCTTTTGTAAAACTTTTTTGGTTTATCACCTCTTCTGAAAAGTGCTCCTGATTCACTTACCTGTTCTGATTGTACTGTACATTCTGAGTCAGATCCACATTCAGCATAATGAAGTCATGCACATGGCAGCAGGAGAATGGTTCCTTGATCTCAGCACTGTTTGTTTTACTGGACCATTTCCTCATCCCAATTAGGGCATAATGAGTGACATTGGGAGTTGCTTCAATATGTTGCAGAATTTGCTTCAGGGAAACATTCCTTTCAGTCCATGTATAGTCACTACAATAATTATGAAAATGTGTTAATTTTAAAATATATAGAGAACATTCAGAATCTCTATCAGTTGAAGAGCAATTCTTAACAATGGGAAGTTTGTATGACTTTCAGGTAGATAACTTCAGTGTTGTCTTACTTTATTGTATTTTTTTGTCTCTCATTCTAGTTAAAATTAACTGGTGCTTAGGTGATGGGGACCAGCATGACAGATCTGAAACTTAGTCTAGATCTCTCAAAATATTAACTCAGATATATAAACTTTTAAAGTTATCTAGATAATATTCCAATGAATCTTGGAAGGTTGCTGACTTGTGCCATAACTTAAGCAAAAAGTATTAAGATCCTTCTAGCCCACCCCTAGAGTCCCTAAATCTCAGTTTTCATTGATTTTCATTCTCTGAAAATTTGCTGTAAATTCTGCATAGCCTATTCATTAAATAGATAAAAATATCTAGCACAAACAATATTCTAAAGTGATAGGGAAAAAAAAAACCAAATAAACAAACTAGTTCAGGGATTTGGGGAACTCATACAGGAGACACACAGACTGGGACTGACAAAAGAGACAAAGGAAATCAGTTGCAATGATTTAGCTGTCATTTAGCTTCCCTAGAAAAATCTGGTGAAAAAATGGACACGTGAGTGTCCATGTTGTCCAGTTACCAGGGAGTGTTTACAGAGTCAGAAATCTGCAGTCCAAGTAACTCTAGCTTGAACAGCGACGGCTGCAGGGCACATAAATCCTCAGGGGACAGAAATAAAAAACAGGCACTACACTATGTCCTATGCAAAGACAGATACCTAGGAAAGTACTCTCCTTGGGTAAATATAATTCTCTGCTTGTACAGGGTTGAAGTTGTAGTGTAGCAAACATAATTTCAAAATTAATGTAGAGAAAGGTTAAAAGAGATCAGATGAAAAACCATATATTGCAATATTTACCTTTTCCTGTCTCCTGAACAATCGACTTCTACTGCATTCCACATAACACAGGAGTCATCTGAAATGACAATGAAAGGCCAAATATCCTGGGGTTTTATCCCCAGCTCTTCCTGCCGATTCCGTTCAAGCTCCAGGTTATGATAAGATAACTCTTTTATCAGGAAGTGTGCAGCACCTGAAACCATGGGCATAAACCACCAGATTAAAAATAGAAACTGTTTGCTTTTAACTCAGAAGCCTTTTGAAGTGAATATTTCTTCAGACAAATGTATAAATCACTCTGAAGATTTTAACACTCCACCACCCCCAGAGTCAACTTAAGTTACTTGCCAAGCAAGTAACTCAAAGAACCACCTAGGGAAGGATGAAAAATGAGGCCTGACTTCTGTGGTAAATATTTGCTAGTGTCTTAAGGATTTAGTGACTACTTCTTTTAACCTGACAATATTTGTGTCTGTTAGCATGTCTTAGTGCAAAGAGTTAGAGATGTTGACTGAACAGCTGAATGACATCAGAAACTGTCCTTGATGATCTACTTTGAATGTTTGTAACTACTGCTCTAAATAAGTTGTTCCAGCAGCACAAGCAAAGAGTTCAATATTTCACAGATGTTATATTAGCAGAACCTACCTAAGGGATGTACCCAACCAGAGCACCACTGCCCATGCAAATAGTACACAACTTATTTCTACAAGGAAACAGAGTCAGCAACTCCATCTGAGTTTTAACACACTAAGACTGCCCTCAGCTTCTTTCAAAGACAATGGAAGAGTTAAGTATTTCTAGGGTGCAATTCATCGAGCTTGTTTTAGGTGTCCTGGATTAAGAGAAGTGTATCTTCAGCTGTGACACAGTCTTCAGAGGGAATCCAGATCACCAGATCAGACATCCCAGCTGCAAGGTGCATGTCTACATCTTACTGTTGAATAATAACATCCCAAGAACCCAAGTTATGTGTCCATATTTTTTAGAAATTTTTGTTACACTTACCAACTCCTGCACTGTTGAAAATGCTTGGAAGAACAAGCATTATGTGGTTGGGCCAATATTTCTTATATATGGCCATTTCATACTCCTTGACAACTAAAACATGCAAATGACTGGCTCCATCCATTGCATGATATAAATTGAATAGTCCATGTTCATGACGACCAGTGGTGGGAGTAAAAGTGGGGCTTTTTATGTAATCTTCACTCTGTAGGTAAAAAGAAGTGTGAGCTTCTGTATTAATCCAGACAGAAAAAGGAGAAATAGATTCTTCAGGAGAATAAATCAGATCCACTAACACTAGACAAACTGACACATTTTAAATGTCCTTGATTAGAAAATAAATTTCATAAAAATTTGAAAAAAGAAGACTCTATCATTTAGCTTATTTGACTGATGAGTGTGGTGGAATGGACAGGACTGCTAGCCTGGACCTGCTAAGTGCAGAGGGACCTTGAGGCTACATCTGGAAGAGGATTTAGGTCCATATGATATAGGACAGTAAGAAACACCTTACTCCAAAACTACAGTACAACTCTTCTGCCTGGAGCAAGGGAATAGAAAAAGAAGCAAAGGGAGAATAGTCCTTAAATGTCAAAACCTCAAACCAGCAAGAAAAGAGTCCACAAGGACCCAGTGCACAGTTCCAACAATGTAGCCAAGCACAAGTTTACTGGGTGAGGGTGAGCAGGAGATGTCATTCTTACACTGCTGTTGTGTTGCTGTCTAGGTTCTTCTATTTGAAACTTGAACTGGAGGGTGATATTGATTTATTACTGTTTATTGGAAGCAGCTCATTTTCTCCAGGAAAGAACTACTACTGCTTACTGGTGTTCCACAAATTCTTCAGTACTGCAAGCAGCGTGAACTGAGCAAGGCACAGCTTCACCCAAGACATGGGTATCAGGAATCTCTGCAAAGGTCAGTATCTCTGCACTGCTGTGGCCTCACCTCAAATATTCTCTGCAGTTTTGAGCACCACAACATAAGAAAGATATTGGACTATTAGACAGTGTCCAAAGGAGGGCAACAAAGGTGGGGAAGGGCCCTGAGGGGAAGCATGTGAGGAGTGGCTGAGGTCACTTGGTCTGTTCAGCCTGGAAGAGACTGAGGGGAGACCTCACTGCAGCTACAGCTCCATTGGGAGGGGAAGAGGAGGGGCAGGCACTGATCTCTGCTCTGGGGGACATTCTGAGGGAATGCCCTGAAGCTGTGTCAGGGCAGGCTTAGGTTGGGTATTAGGAAAGGGTTTTTCTCCCAGAGGATATTTGGGCACTGAACAGGCTCCCCAGGGCAGTGGTCACAGCACCAGCCTGACAGAGCTCAAGAAGTGTTTGGACAGTGCTCTCAGGCACAGGGTGTGACTCTTGGGGATGGAGCTGTGCAGAGCCAGCAGTTGGACTCAGTGATCCTTCTGGGTCCCTTTGAACTCAACTTATTCTGTGATTCTTTGGTCAGAGTTTGCAGAGCCTGTCAAATAGATGACCTTACAAAGTTTTTTCTACAAGCATAATGATTCTTTATACAGTCTTGAAACCATGACAAAGATTTTTTGAAAGCTTTGTTTTTATATGAAAGTATCTGACCGTTCATGCAGAATAAAACAGGATATTCCACTGCTTTTCTCTACAGAAGAAAATGCTTCCTCTTACTAATACTATGATAAATGAAATAATATCTTTGAGTTTCCTTGCAGAAACTAGTCTCACTTTAACACCTTAAACTCATAACCAAAGACCTTTTGTCACAGACAAAACTGCTTATACCAAAGGCTCAACCTTTACTATGAGCAAAAGATAGAGCTCATTGGTGTCTCAACAATTTTTTTTTTCACATATCCCTTTCAGGGAGAAAATACAAGCTTAGCATAAGGACATCTTCTTTGTCTCTTGACAGTACGAATAATAGTATAGAGAATACTAATTCAACAAATTTTGAATTTGGTGATGTCTCCCATATATGGCCATAAATATGTAAAAATATCAATCTACCTTATCTGTGACTAGTGGTAGCCTCATACTTTCCAACTGTCTTCCTGGATGGCTAAAGACAAAATGATGCTCCTTTGATTTTGGAATGATAAAATGCAGCTGTATCTCTTCTCCCAGCATAGAATAGGAAAAGGCAAATGCATGCAGAGTGGACTCATAAATCTAAGAATGGGAAAAATATGGTAATAACAGTTAAAAACCCACAGATTCTCAGTCTAATTTATATATGTTTACAACATTGCTAAACAGATTACAATCACTTACTGTACGGCATTAGATTGAACGTCTTTATCCATAAATATTAAACAATATTCCCTAGGCTAGAGCTGACTAAAAAAAATACACATTAAAGTAGAAAACCATTTTGAAACCATTCTTTCAGCTTTGTCTTGCAGATGGTACCAATACTTACAGTTTCCTTCTAGCTTTCAGAAATACTGGCACATAAAAACCAGTATTTGCATTGCTGACACCTTCTCCCTCACATTATAATAGGCAAGAAATAAGAGGATTACTCTGAGTAAAAGCAAGTTGTGTACCACACACAGACTACTCTGTGCTGGACTACTCCTGTATCAGAAGTAGCACCTGTTGCAATTACTCAGGTACAAACTTTTCCACTTAGCAAAGCCCAGTGGAAAGCTTACTGGGAAAGTAGTTTTAACTGGCAGTACACATGCAGATCACAGCACTGAATAAACTACTATAAATGACACAAGGATCAGTCCTCTGATCTCCCCAAACTGCAGCCTGGTCAAGACAGGAAAACTTCAAGAAATAACAAATAAATCAGCTGCATGTCTACACATGTACAACTTCTAAGCCAATTAAAATACAGTAAATGCACAAACTGTGTTTGGGTTGTGTGTGCTTCAGCTTCTGACCTGCAGAATAACACCTGGGAATCTTTACCTGGTACCTGGGATTGAAACCCATGTACTGATGACACTGTTCACAGTGGTGGTAGGTGTTATATGCTGCATACTTGGACAATCTCATCCTAGTTGTTTGACGGCACGTGTACATATCTTCCTGTCTCCTGCTCATTGATCTGTCTATTATGAAAAGAAACAAATTAAATGTAACATATATTCAAGGCTAGAATGCATTCTCTTGTGACAGACTGTTTCTGTCACTGAAATCAGCTTCTAAGAAAAAAAGGAGATATAAAACACAGACAAAACAAACTATTAATTCATTCTGAGCACACTATGTTTTATAAATTGCTATGTACAGCAAATAGAACTACAAGGAATTAGCTACAAATTCATTATTATGATAATTCAGTACAGAATTCACATAAGGCTGAGATGTAAGCAATACCTGATCATTAAAAATTTCATTGTTGCTATTATTGCTAAAATGCTTCCAAAAGCAAATAAATAGTGAAAAAGAGCCTTATGACATTTGCCATTCTGTGACAGACATCACAGTAGATTATGTGAAATGAATTTGGCAATTTAGTGATGTTGTTCTGTAGTGTATATCCATATTTTTCAAAGGATCCCCTTTGTGACAGACTGAGGGAAGATTAGGTATATTTTCTGCTGAAAAAGACTTTGTTACTTAATCTTCCACTCAGATTTTCAGTATCAGATCAGGTTGCTCAAAGCTGTTTCTTGTCATGTTAAGTTTCAAAAATCACCAAGAGTGGAGTTTTCATGATGTCTCTGGGCAACCTGCTCTGTGGTTTGACCACTTTTTGTTCTGCAATTATTTTTCATACAATGTAACTGTAATTTCCTATATTGCAACTTGTGTCTGTTGTCTCTTCTTATGATGTGTATCTACAATAGTTTGTGTCTCTAAATTCCCATTAGGAAGTTGAAGACAGCATTCAGATGCACCTGCAAGACTTCCCCAGATGAAACAAACCAAATTCACTCCAATTTTCTTCAAATCTTGGTGGCTGCTCACTGGACTCACTTCTCTGTGTCAACATCTTTCTCATTCTAGCTTTGGGAAGTCACAAATTTGACAGAATACCTAGAAGTGGCCTTAGAGTTGCCATCACAGAAGAATAACCACTTCTCTTGACCTGTTGCTAGATTATTAGTAAGCCATTAACCCAGTGGAGAACTGGTGACACACATTCAAATTATTGTTGACCAGGACCATCAAGTCATCTTTATCAGAACTGCTGTCAGCAGAGCTGGCCCCAAACTTGTACAGCTGAATAAAGTTATTCTATCCCAGTGTGAGGGGCACGTTTGGTGAACTGTTCAACTGTTCCTGAGGTTCCACTTCTCCAGCCTGCCAAGGTCTTTCTGAATGGCAGTGCATCCTCTCTGCCATCCAGTCCCATGGGCTTGTGTATGCCCAGCTGGCTGATTCAGAGGAAAATTCACACATTGATACTCCAGGATGCTAGATCTGGACATACTCATCTCATGCTTTCCAAACTTAATCTAAACCCTAAAAAAATAAACCTAATCACACTTTTAAGTACATAACTAACTTTACCCATGTTAACCACTTAATTTCTATAGAGCAGGACAATGCTACTTTATAAAACCATTCAAATACACTAAATTATTGTGGAATTAGAGCATTTTAATGAAAGATTATTCCATAAGCCACGTATAAGGGTCATACTCTGGTACTTCATCTGGAAAACTTGAAATCTTTTTTTTTTACTTTTACTTAATCAAATGCAATTCTGATATTTTAACTCTGCTTAAAATTTTAATGGGATTCTCACATTAAAAGCAAATAAATGCATATATGTGTACCAATCTAGATTTTTAGAATTCTAACCTTCACTGTTTGTAGTCTGAAGCTTTGAACAAATGAGACTTGCATCTTCATATTTTGGATCATGGATAGTGTAGTCAAAAGGTATCTTCTTAAATGTCTCCAAATCTGGCCACATATCTCCAGGCTGATGGTAGTATCGATCAGTTTCTTCTTTTATGTCTATGATATTTTTGAAAAATAAGAATTCAACATTTTTAAAATATATATTGCTATATATGGTTTTGCTGTACCTATTATTCTTGCTTAATTTTTTTCTTTCATTAGTCTGATGACACAGTATCAATATTCAGAGGTAAACATTTGCACAAATGCATCTCAATGCAACTCTACCTTTTAAAAATTATCTTCATGTCCTGTCTGAACTACAGAAACACATCCAAAAACACAGAGGAGTAATACACTGTAAATAAAGCAAGTTTTGACTAAAATTAGCTACTAGCAGAAATTTTCTTGTTCCTCATGGTATAAATCTGCCAAAACTTTGATGATTCCTTTTATATACTTTACCACAAAACTTCATTCCAATTCTACACTGAAAACCAATGGCTGGATATCAGTTAATATACATAAATGCTGTTGATCCCTTTCCATAAAAAACAGAGGTATGTTCTTTGCTTACAGAAAAGATGACTATGTTCTAAATGATGAATGAAATAATAAAATATTCTTAAGTATCAGTTGAAGATGACAGAAAATTTTTCTTAGAGTATTTATATATGTAAAGCAATTACAAAGGTGAACAGGATAGAATAGGCATAGAACATATGCCATACAGACATATGTTTCATACATGAAACATACAGACAACTATGTTTGAATTTAGCATAACAATTTTCTATTATCTCCAGAATATTTTTGTATCAGGAACTTACTAAGGTTGATTTCTTCCTCATCATAAACATCCACTTCTGTCAGTCTAATCAGCATTCGGGACAAAATACTGAGGAACTGCAGATAGGCACCTGTTTTCCCTATCTGTAAACACATAAATTAGAAAAGAAAATAAAAATAAACTTTTGCTTTTCACCATGTTAATTTTCTACGTATCTGGAAATTGTAGCTGTGGTGAAACTGAATATTAATATTCCTTGGCATAAATGAAAAGCTGAATGTTCAACAGTTTTATTCTTTCTATGCAGGAGTCTAGCTGGAAAACACATTTTATATCACAGGTCTAATTAAAGGTCCACAGACAAGAATTTTCTCTCCTGATGTTATAGGTTCTACACAGGCAATGAACATTTAAAAATCCATACAAGCTCATAAAATGTACAAAACCCCCTCAAATGACAAGATAACTAAAGAATTATCCCAACCCTTTCATTTCCGTATGATTTACCAGTACACTGCCTGAGGAGTAAAAGTGGCAAGGCATTCCTGGGAGAGCTCATGCTGGCCACTTCCACTCCTGAAGGACATGGTATGTGCCATAATGTCCTCCTCCACCTCTCAATCTGAAAATACTTATTTCACTTCCAATCTTCTAAAATTATCTTTTAAAAGTCCATTTTTAAATTATCTTAAGAATATAACTTTCTCTTTATTTTTTTACCCCATCAACACAAAACATAAATTTTCCCTTCACTACATCAAGAGTATTGTTGGAAGGTATAAGCAACAGCCAGACATTTACTCAATATTCTGTCTTTCACATGTAGTTTGCTGATGAGAACTCCAAGCAAATAAGGCCATGTCTAAGCAGGCAGCTTTTAAAACCATGACTGTGTGTGTATGTGGGCTGTACAGGGGAGGTTAACACATAGGTCAATTACAACACTTTTAACAGCAACTGTCTGATTTTAAAAAGTGGCATCAGATTTTGGATTAGGTCTATATTACTGCTAAATTGAAAACCCAGCTTCACTTCCATTACTGCTAGGACATGTCAGAAGCACAGGAATTGCTAAACTGAGTATTAAAGTTACTGTTTTACTATGACAAGAAAAAAATTTCATTTTCTCTCAACACTTGAGGAAGGGAGGCTTTAAATTTGAAGCAAGAGATCAGACATTTGTATTGGTCAAAGCTCATTATCTGTTGTTTTTCATATCAGACTGTAGTTTTAACAATTGCTTGCAAAGGGTGGATAAGGGTCTCATTATCCCTTTTGAGAATCAAATGTCAGCATACAACTCTCTGTCATCCTGGAATAACACAGAAAAAAAAGTGACTTTGAACAGAGGAAATGACACCATGGACTATAGTCAGCCCATGGACCACATGTTTCTGACTCACAATTTTGTTTTTTATGTAAAATCCATTGAAACTAATGAGAATTTTTCCCCTGACCTTGGAACAAGGTTCTAAACTTCGCTGCAATGGCTACTGATTGAGGAGCTAAAACAAAACCATTTACTTTCCTACATCTGAAGCAAACAAAGAAAATATTTGCATTTGTTTTCCTCACATCTGAGATTACCTTTTTATTCTCTTATGAACACGTTCTTTTAAAGTGCCTCTGATCATCTTTTAATTAAACACAGATTAAATTATTAGCCTGACAGATTAACAGTTTCCTAATTTCAAACAAGAGATCATTTATCAAAAGTACACCTGTCCCCTTGATATTAGATATCTATAAAAAAATTAATTCTTAATCTGTTTGAAGTATATACTTAGACTTGTCAACAGAACAATATGCTGAAAACCTTACTTTTTCTTTTTTATATGAACTGAAATTTTATAGCATCAAACTCATGTATTTATCTTTCCTTGGGGGTCCAGTCTTTACCAATGGCTTTTCACAATGTGTGTGAGGCTACTGCTGCATGGAGCTGAGATGAAAAGCATCAATCACCAGGCTCAAATGTACACAAAGCTGTAGGGTCATGAGTCAAAAATGCTGGAAACCACAGGATGACAAGTGCCACACCACTAAACTGTAATGCATGCACTCAGGCTATTGCATGCATCAGACCTTACCCAACCTCATTATCTGTCACTAAAAAAAGTTTCCAATTCATTACTGTGAGTTTATGAACTGCTGTACATGAGCAATGCTGTATGTAAAAGGCTGTTGGGAACTTTGAGGAATATCCTCATTAGAATGTTTCCCTGCCAGGACAGAGATTGGTCTGAGTACATGCAGCATTCATATTTGGACTCCATTCACTAGCACATTTGCCTGCATTTGTTGCTCAAGAAATGAACTGGTGAAAGAGAGCTCACCTTTTTCAGGTCATTTTGAGAAGAAGATCTTCAAAAAGAAAATAAGAAATGAAAAACTTCTTATTTACAATCAGCATTTACTCCAGATGGGAAGAATCTTGAATAAATGAACTTGCAGCATACTCAGATAGCTAAATGCACTGTTAAAATTAATTTTACTGTTTTCTATGTGTACCATCTTTAGGAAAAATGGAATAGCACAGAGACTCTTTCTTTGCTTGAAAATACTGAATAGCTATCAAAAACCACAACTTCCACATCTCTCCAAAGAGCCCCTGCCCCATCTGTCACTACCCCTTTTTCCAAGAGTCTGTGCACTGTGAGTAGCTACAAAGAGATCCTGCAAGCAGGATATGCACACCTTTGAAGAACAAAGCCCTGCATCTGCCCATCCTCTCTCTCCTAACTGCAACAAATATGAGATCTGAAAAGAAATTGAAGTGGATACATGATTGGTCTGCAGCTTTATATGGCTTTAGGGAAGTCAAACACAATGCTGTGCTGATCCTAACTAGTGACTCTGGGCTAAGCATGATATATTAACAATGACAATAACTGGTAAGGAAGTACTCTGAGCAAGGTGGTTTTCCCCATATCCTGTCTTTGCTCTGGATATCCAAGTTGCAAACAGATTAAAAGACTGAAGGAACTTATAACTCGGCTGCATTTTTACAATTTCTGAAACAACATGTACATGAGAGGGGCCACTATGACAAACAGCTCCACTTTCCAGAAAAAAGGTTCCTCAAAAATGTGGCAGTGCTCAGTGCTTTGTAAGATAAGGCACTTGGGCAATATTTCCCAATAATAGAAGTATTACTCTAATTTGTTCCTGTCTGCTTGACTTTAGAACACAGAAGTCTGAAGAATCAGACTTGGAAGAAGAAAATCCCAGAAGACTAGGAAGTTAAAATCTCAAATCTTGTGAAAACTGATGATAACTAAGGAATACAAGATTTAGGGGTTTTGTTTCTATTTTCATCCTTAGTGCCAGAGAAGATTTGACCCATAAAATACTAAGAATGTGCTTACTTGCTGCTTCTTCATTCATGAAGAGTGTAGCAAGAGGAAGAAAACCTGACCTATGTATGAAGGTCTTGTATCAAAGACATATACTATCAAAGAGGAGGGGAAAGCTCTCCAAAGATTTTGACTGAGCTCTGCTTGCCATAGATATCAAGGATAAGGTACAAACCAACTAAGAATCTGAGAGAAAGCATTCCAGTCAAATAAACTGCATGAGTACCTCCATGCATTCATGGAATGATATCCAAAAGTGCTGTTGCAGAAGGTGTAACTAATGAGCTTCCTTTTCTAACTTATTCCAGATGCCAAACACCAGGACCACTAGAAGTACTTTATTATTCTTATATGTTGGTATAAAGTATTATCTGATTTCAGGCCTCACATTTGGAGAAATATGGCAAAAGGGGAAATAATTCCATAAGGCTTTTCTATTCTAATTTCCAGGTAAGACAGTTCTTCACATACCATGACAGTGGTTTTCAAACTGTGGCCTGTGAATCAATGATGATTTGCAGAAAACATGCTGATGATCCACAGACAGTTGGTCAAATGTTGATGCCTCTTCTCCGTGTTTCCACATGCTACATTTTTCTAAAACACAGCTAATAATAGATATATTAAATATTTCCCTAATATTTTTCTTACATAAGCTGAATGGTACATACACCCATTGTAATGTGATTTTAATAAAAGTAGAGTAATAGTATGGGCAGCAGTTTCCTTCTTCAGGAAGTGTCTTAAGACATGCTTGCTTCATTCCCTGGATGTGGTGCCACAGGACTGAGCTGTGCCCACCAGCAGCTTCCACGCTTCAGGAAAATGCTAGTTTGAAATTTTGCAATCCAGTTAAAAACCTAACAAAGGAAACCTTGCTTTGCAGTTTGTGGAACTTTAAGATGAATGTTCTGAAGAAAAATTACTTGAGGGAATTTTGGATTCCATACAGGCATTTGCATGGGTGCACCAGGGAATTGATGCCGAGCCATAGATGGCTCATGTATGTGATCACATTAAATTATATTCACTAACTAGTGGCTTCACTTTGATGATGTCAGCTAATTTATAGACAAATTATTCCATACCTATCCAGTTTCTTCTTCATTTCCCTATTGTAAAAATAAGGCATTTATTGCCTTCTAATTTACATAACTGTCCTTGTAAAAATGCATCAAGTCTTCCAGAAAAATATTTTGACCAGCACCTAGTAAAATATCCATGAGACAAGGGTGAGCATATTTTGTTACTAATTTCCCTGACAGTGAAGATTGTAATTTTGATTCTCTAACATGCCTAGTTTTCTTGCTCTGTTGATTTAGTATTTTTCATTTTAACCAGAGAGTTGCTTTCTGATTTAAATTTTAGTAAAGGAATTAGTGCTTAATAAAGAGAACAAGTAATTATTAATTTTTGGGAAGATAATATTCTGGAAGTCCTATACTTCGACTGAGATCTTACCAACATTTAGATATGAGCTGTCTAATAATTGTTTTCATTTCTGCCTCTATATCTTGATGCAGTATTAAGTCCATGTGAAATGTTAATATCAAAAATAATGCATAAAACCTACTTCAAGAAGGAAAATTATTTCTTCTCAAAAGAGAAAGGTACTTCTGATTTATGCATATTTTATTGCTACTATTCCCTTCAAGAAACACTGCATTGTTACACCTTAAATTAATCCATGAACTTTTAAAAGTGTTTGGTATACAGGAGATTTTAGTACTTTGGGATGATAAAATAGTCAAGGTAGAAAAGTTTCTGGGGTTTTCCATGAAATATAAATAAATTAAGAGATTTCCAAGGAATAATAAATAGAAAATTGCATTAAATTAATATATAA
The DNA here is from genome assembly GCF_029582105.1 of Oenanthe melanoleuca. NCBI lineage: Eukaryota > Metazoa > Chordata > Aves > Passeriformes > Muscicapidae > Oenanthe > Oenanthe melanoleuca. The sequence goes on from NC_079336.1 coordinate 13,222,054, forward strand.
TCCTACACTTTTATACTTAGGAAGAAGACATGATACTCCTAATTCCATGTGCATGATTTTGTTCTGTGTGAAACAGGTATATTCTTCAGAAAGAACTGAGGAATATAAAATGAATAAACATATAAAAAGCATCCTTTAGGAACTAATCCAACTGTAGGACATGAAGCAACACTAGGAAATAACCTGCATGGTGAAGACAGCTGAAAAAGAGATGGAGTTTCAAGTGAAAGAATTGTTACCAAGGCTAAAATTCACTGCTGTACAAAGGGTCAACAGGAGTCCTATTCCAAACTTGGAAAAAAACCAGAGAGATTTGATAGTGAAAAGTGGGCTGACAAATAAACAAGCTGCCTGTTTGATCATAGTTGATTAAATTGCAAATATCAAGTGTGTGAAGCACCAAAACCTTCTCACCCTGTGTTATATGCTCTCTGAATGACTGTTCTGAGAACCACAACTGATATTTGGCACCCAAAAGCAAATTAATAACAAAGAAATAATTTCTTATTGGTTAATCTGAATGTTGAGAATTGCTTTCAGAATTGCATCTTTATGGGGTTTGATGTGAATGCAATATAAAATTCTAAGAGAAGTTAGAGCCTGTCATTTTGTTACAGGCTGTCATTTTGGGTGTTTTTTTTGGATGAAAATGAACATCTCTCTCCAGATTGTACTCATTTTAATGCTCCAGCTGAGTATGAAATTCAGTTTCTTGATCACATAACACCTCAATATTTGGCAAACACAAACTATTTAGATCAAAGGAACGGACAGTGAAAAACTGATAATATTTTCTGGAATCCTTTGTGAATCAGAGTGACATCTATGGGAATTCCCAATACATAAAGCTCATTGATGCTCTTTCTACTCTCCTGCACCATACATTTAGGTATACAGTAGAAAACAGTAATTTAACAAACAGCAATATGCAGTTTATTTTTGCCGTGGGTGGGCACAGAAGAGTGGATCATGTGGCAAGCTAATTCAGCAACTATCTTTGGATTAATTCTTTAGGTTGATGCCACAGTAACTGGAAACATCTTTGTCTTGGTTTGCATTTACCCTGCTTGACTTCTGAGGTTCACAGGAAATATATTTGCACTCAGCAGGCACAATGCCTCTTCCTATCTTGTTGCTTCATACTTCAGTAGAACATGAGGCACCATACTACCTTTAGCCTGTAAGGTGTGCACTTAACCAGGAGATACCTTGCTCAGAGATAAGTGCTAAACATTCCTAGAGAATTTACACGAGAATTAACTTCTTAGAACTAGACTCATTTCCATATATATTTTCAAAGTAATGTAAAAACTCCTGGGTCAGCTACTCATCTTTTAAATATGGCTCTGATACTTTGAACTGGCCTTCTTGCATGTATTATTTACAAGAGGTTCTATTTCTGTCTGCTGTGCAAAGGAAACAAAATAATTTAATTACAAACTCCCAGCTGCTTTCACATTGATCATAAGAAAGTGGCTTTGTTAAGATCTTTGATCTTTATTTAAAATGTAAATGCATATTCAACTTTAACAAACTGAAATTACACATGAAATCCATCTCTTGAGCAAATTGTCTTTAAAACATTTTAATGGTGAGAGACTGAAAAGGTGAATATTGCTGCAGCTTCTCTGTATTGGAACTCAGGCTAACAGTAAAGAAAGGAAGATATTTTTTATTAGAAGGGATTAGGAAATAAAATACAAGTCATTAACTGTCTACAAAAAGCCCACTCCTTCAAGTATGAATAATAATAACGAAATATTTTTTTCTGAGATTATGATAAAATAAAACAAAATAAATCAATGATAATACCTTGTACTTTCTACACACCTGTGGTGGCCCACTCAGCAGCAGCCTCCTTGGGTGAAAGGTGTCCATTCTGCCCTCGTTTCTGTTGTTGTAGTCCATGTGGATTGGCTTGGGAACCGTCCACTGGCGGTAGTACAGCGACTGCTCCGTGCACGTCATCATCTTACTCATTAGAGGACGAAATGAACTTGCCCACATAACAGAATGGTAAGGCAAGAGGGAAGAGGATTTGGGAAGTCCACTGCTGTCTGTAGAAGTAATAATGTCATAAACCAGCTTGGGCAGGAAAACTATGGGAGGCTGTTTTGATGCTTTGGTCATGGAGCATTGAGACGTCTGTAGGATGAAGGAGTTATGAGTAGGTGCAGAGGAGGAAGAAGAGGAGGAGAAAGGTGAGGAGGATGATGAGGTGATGGAGACTTGGGCACTTTTTACATTTTGTTTCATATCCAGCTGTTCAGTTACTGGTGGCAAGTGTTTGCTGATTGTTGTCTGTGCCCCCTTGTCTACTTTCTGCTTCTGCCTTTCATAGTTATTTGTAATTTCTTCAGTGCTGTTACTTAGGGCTTGGGGAGGAGATGACTCTGTGCAGAATGCTGTAACTAAAACAAATTTGTATATCAACACAGTGCAATTCTCTCTGTTAGTCAATGCCACAGTTAAACAAAACACAACAAATAATCCTCTTGATACATTGTCCAGCAAACATTGCAATCTTGTTTCTCTTCTTGCTTTGACCTTCCTGTACAGAAAGCCATAATGGGACTAGTTTGGAGTATTCATTAAAATGCAGAAAGTGACTTTTAAATTCCTGAAGTGCATAGGAAAGATGCCAGTGATTGCCCTGTCCTCTATTTCCCTCATACATTCTTTGTTTAAGGTGCTCAGAGGATACTTTAATCACTCAAGACAAATACAAAATTACTGAAACCACTGTTTAAATGAATGGAAGAAAATAAGAATTTCCAGGCTATTACCCCACCATACTACAGAAATGTCTACTCAGACTGACATCTAAAAACAGTCCTCTGAGTCAGCTCTGCTGACACCCATACATCTATGTCACTGCAGCACTCAGGGTGATCTAATAAAATCTGGCAGCCCTCAAGCCCCTGATGCTACATAATGCATTAGTGCATTCATACAGCTTTGGGTCAGCCCAGAGAACATACTGAACTCATGAATGTTGGCTGGGAATATGTGGTGTAATTGCAGATTTTCTGAAAGCTGTATATTTTTACCCTATATATTTTAACTATTAAGATTTCTTGAAAGAAACAATATGTTAAATGGTTATGAGTATCTTTAATGCTTATCTTTGAATATCTTATAGTTAGCTATCCTCTCTCTATTAATCTAAAGTAGTCAGTAAAAGCCATTAGCAAACACTAAAGTGTCATCAGCACTGTGAATGGTTGCAAGTAACACTGTGGTGACATCCCTCAAAATTCCAGTATCCAGGGGCACAGAAAAAAAAAAAAAAAGGAAGATTTCTTTAACCACAGAAGAACTGAGGGCACAGAGCCATGGGCAGGCCACATGGAAGGACCTAGTTTGAGCACACCATGATGTGATAATTTTAAGCAAGAAAAGATCCTATTTCCTATATTTCAGAAGTCTAACCTGTATATTTTTAGTCATCTTAATTGATCCCATTAAAATAGGCCTTATCAAAATCTTAGTGATCTATGCCTTTTATTATTTATCTGGAAAGCTAAGGTTTCTTTTATGCCTTAAATAAACAGAGATGATCTTATGGTCTTACTGGAAGCTTTTGAAGAGAGAGATGAAGATGCAGAGTCATGGGAACATGATCTTTCTCTTTTCATAGGACTTCTCTTTTCTGAAGTAGAACCTGTTTCATGAATGATCGTAAGGGAAAACAAAATCAAAATATAATTTAGGTAAGCCTGTGAGTCACAGCTATATTGTCAAAGTAAGGAAAAGTACACAAGGGTTTGTGTGGGGTTTGTCCTCATCCTGACACCATTCCCAGTATGGAGAGTATCTGTTCCCACTGCAGAATATTGGATCAGCCTATGGTCTAGTTTACCTATGCTGAGCTGCAAGAGCTTCACGAAAACCAGTGCTGCAGCCAGGAGCTGGTAATGTCTGGGCCTGTCTCAACCATAATTTCTCTTCCAACCCATGTCTTATATTCTCCACTAATCCAGTGTCAGGGAAAGCAGCAGGCAACAAGCTCTATTTTGTCAGTATGTTATGAAATTACCTTCTACCCTGCACAGCTTTATGAACAGATTATATCTCAGCTTTTGGTGATGAAAATTCTCAGTTGGGTGGTCATCCAGGCCATTCACTTGAGATTCCTAGCTCAAGCTTCTAAGTTAAAATGCTTGTGTCTGTACAGTTTTAACATGGTAAACTGAGACATAAGCACTGCCATCAGAAAACAGACTGCAAGCCTATCTCATATGTCCTGAATTGGACTCTGGGTGGTCATACCACACTTCATGAACTAGGAGAGCAGCCTTAGACAACATAGGAGCCCATTTGACTCAGATCACATACAATCTCAGCATACTTCAACTTAATGGACAGAACTACTCATCACAAGAAGTACTCATCATCTCTGAAGCAGGCATCTACTGAACAGTTGGAGTATGACCTCAGGTATTTCATTCCTCTATGAAGAGTACATACTGGATTAAAGAAAGTATTTTTGTTCAGCTTGTTCTGCTATCATTTTCAGTGAGTAAGAACTTGCTATGTGAAGTTGTAATTGGCTTTCTTCCTCCTCACAGTATTGAAAAGGAAATGAAGGCAAGTTGCTTGAGATTTAAATACTTTACAGGGATAAAAATCTTTTGTTTTTCACAGGCACAACAGACAGTAAAGTGTAAAGAACTAATAAAAAACTGATTATGCCCATCAGTTATAACTCAAAAAACCCCAAAAAGCAATTGTTCCTGGGTAAATGATTGCTGTTTTTGTACATATTTGTATGCTATCAATTGGTTTGAAATTATGAATTCACCAATTCTACACTGTCCCTTTGAAATCATGGGCATTTTCAAGAAGAACTCAGAAGTTTCTGTGTTGAGATATATTTTCTATCCATACTGTTTAACACCTTACAAACTAGGGACTATTCAGCAGTTTCCTTGAAAGGAATCTTTATCACTGACATCATTGTAAGCACAGGTTTGATCAGTCAGAAACAGTTTAGTTTGAGCTGCCACTGCACTGAGGGTAGGGATTGGGTCACTGCTGCTGCTTCTCAGACAGCAAATCCACCCTTCCCTGCTGGGGAGGGAGAGTGCAGAGAGTCCTCTGAACAGTGAGTGTCACTTGGTGTTCCTGCTCGAGCTCCACTTGGTGGCTTTCAGAACATACAGGGCAAAGGAGGAACACAGGAGGGAGCCAGAAAACAGAGAGATAACAGATACAGCAGTAGAACTGCAAGAAGTTAAAATGCATCAGCAGCAGGAGGGTGAGAAAAGAGAGGTTTTCAATGAGATGAAACAAAACTAAGGAGCAGAGCTCACTCAGTAAGACTAAAGTGAGAAACCCTCACCCATACATTTCTGCTTTTGCTAATAATTTTCAATCATTTTACAGCTTCTTTTATTACCAGCAATAAACAATACCTTCAGTCACTATTTCTTCATCTTCGTTGTCAGTACTGCTTAGTTTCTCTGGGTCACTTTCTAACACATCATTCACAACTGCTTTCTCTGTGTGAATTTCTGAGCTCACAAAGTATGCTGCCAAACCAAGTTCTTGCTCCAGGGTTGTCCGTACCAAAGAAGATGAATTTATTAAACGTAGGTCACAGTACCTCAGTGATCTGGAGAGAAACATGAGGAGCTAGTATGAAAATTCACTGTAATATACTTCCTTATCTCTTTGAGAAACAAAGCCAAAGGGGAATTTTTTCACCATTTGCTTCAACAAGGGATTAGATTGGACACAGTGTGCTTAATAAGTTTACCACTGTGGTGCATACACTTTTCTTTCTCTTAACCCAGTTACACAGCTCAATTTATTGCACTGAACATTAGCACCAGCATAAGAAAAAGAATAGTCATTTGGATTCTAAACCTAACACACACAGAACAGGATTCAATTGAACATACAAATTATTTAGTGCCCTAGGGCATCCTGTCTGACTTCTAGCTGCCATTCCAGAAGGCACTGATCTCTCCTCACAGCCTGGAGCACACATACCAGCATCATGCAGATTTCTCAGTTACCCTAAAAAAACTAAACAGCTATACTTCTTTTTTTTAAACATACACATTCTCCCTTCTAAACTGGGATAGCTCTCATAATAGTTTTAGAGCTATTTACATCTTGCTATAAACACAGGTTTATTATCAGTAATATGAAATTGGTATTTATGATATAAAAACTGCCCTAAAAATGGTAAAGAAATACCTCAACACTGAAGTCTGTTTTCCTCTCACACAAGTAATCAGACAGTTAATCTTTAGCTATTTGATAAGTAATGGATAAAACACTGCCACTGAGAAAAGAGTGGATCTTCTTACCGTGGCAAAGACTCCCCTTGTGGATCCATCCCACTAAATATCAATATGCAAGGCAAACCTTCCAATTCCAAATAGGTCTGTGGCCTCCAATCCACATCCTCAATTTTCTGCCAGATCTGTACAAAGTAGAGAAACCCTGTTGGACATATCTATATTTTGGACTTACCTATAAATATATAATAGCATATATATATTTATATATTTATATATAAATATATTTATATATTTATATATTTATATATTTATATATAAATATATTTATATATAAATATATAAATATATAAATATATTTATATATATATTTGACATACATCTATATAAAATAAAAAAAGACAGAAATGCATACTTTATCATCCATTATAATAATTCACCTGTATAGAGGAAAAGAAGCCACACAACAGAGCCAAATTCAACACAGATAGATCTTACAGTTTCTAGAGCATTTCAGGCAGCAATCTGCCTGCTGTTAGCCAGGACAGTATGTTCCAGCCTGAAAAGCCTCCCATAGACAGCACTGAGATCAGGGCATATGGCAAATATGGCACAGTGGAGAGTAAAGCTGAGCAGGAGTTTTGAGGGAGAGAAGAGAATACAGAGGCTTCTTGAGGCAGATAAAATATGGGTGTCTGAGTCCAAGGAAGAAAATAAGCTAGAAATTAGACTTTTTCACCTTAGAGGAACAGGAGAAAGTTGGAAGTGTTCAACACATACCACTGTCCCTATTTACAATCCTCTGGAGTCTCCCACTCTCCCCTAAAGCTATTGGTTTTCCTGGTAACTTTATGAGAAATCTGACAAGTCCATATATTGTTTGACTGTTCAGCACCAGGCCATATTGCTTTACTCTCCAGTCAGTCCTTATCTACAGATAAGGAATATCTGTGGTATGATCAACAGTACAACAACTTGGCCTCTGACCTCTCTGACATATACAGACATGTTCCCCTCTATACACATCAGAGAACATAATCAGGATGTGATTCAGAACTAATGCTGATTTTTCAGAGTAAGTGATGCCTAATTAATGGCAGAATGAGCTCAGCATTGGGCTCTGGATCTCAAATGACTTCATCTAACATGAATAAACAGAATAAACAGTATACCATGTATATATATTACAACATTTTAGAATGGAAATATATTTTTGCTTTGGTGATCAGAAGATGGTAATTTTTTGAAGAGCAAAGGAGGCTTTTTTAAACAGATGACCCATTATTCTGATTTAAAGGATATAAATTACTCCATAAACCAAAACATGATTAAGAAAGTATAAAATCCCAAGCTGCAAGCACTAGGGTGCTCTAAGATCCATAACCACCATCACTGATCAGGCAAATTGGTCTTCTTGCCCTCTGCTGTTGACAAGAATAATTTAATTATCATCTAGTCGCTACTTAAAATCTTCTTTCTGCACTGTGATGTTTTTGTGAGTAAATTCAGCTAAAACTGAACAGTTTATCTGGCTTTTTAATGTATTTCTCATAGTTCCTTTAGATAAAAGCATTTCAACTGCTTCTGAGGGTTGCTACTGGAAGTCAAGGGCTAACCATATTAGTCAATACTTCACTGAGCGTTAACCACAGGCAGGACAGGAAAGGTGTCACAGACAGTATGTGTAAAAGGTAAAAACCATGCTCCTCATGGAACTTTTTACTTTAAGACTTCACACTCCAACTCATGACTATAACTGTCACCAGTAAAATTTCCCCACCTAACCATCTAATGAAGTTTCCCAGCACATGCCATTCTGCAATTTACCTTTAGTTGTTCCACAAAGTGCTTCCCGATTGTGATTCCAGAATTAGGATTCCCCAAGATTATTTCAAAGTTATCTTCAAGGGCTAGTCTTTCCCTTACACTATATAGACGTTCATAGGCCACTGCAGCCAGTGGGACACATGGAATTCTCAACACTACCATGAGGCCATGGCCACTAGGACATTGTCTTGAAGAGTTTATTAGATTTTGGGTGATTTCCAGAGTCTCAACTGAGGTGTAATTCTTCATCTGAGAAAGACCACACACTGCCATCATAGCTGCAGAGTAGTGTTGGATGAGGACAAAAGTCCGTATCACTGCACTGTGTAATCTGGGGAACCTGAAATAAATGGTGAATTAAAGAGTATTAAAGGATGAAGTGAAAAAGCTATTTTTCACAAAATATAGTAAACTCAGGATTTTCTTCTGTAAATAATCCTTCATATCTACTATACAACAGAATCTCATCAATTGCAGTTCTACAGTATTTACAAGGCATCATTTCACAATCAGAATTGATGTTGTCTCTTCATTTTTCTTCACAAAGATTTACTAAGCAAGTAGTCCAGTAAGGTTACATCACTTTAGTTTATCCATACCTTACTGCTGTTACAAAATTTATCACAGAATATTAGCTGAGGCACTCAGTAATATAATCAATCAAAATTACATTCTCTTATCAATAAGAAGACTATTCTTCATTGCATGCCATTCTTAAGGGGCAGAGATGGATTGAGTGTTTCTCTTGTTTTCCTACTGAAGCCCTGAACCAACTTACTCTTGTGTTCAAGAGGACTGCATATGTAGGCAGCAACCTGTGAACACTCCAACTTCCCAAGGCCAGCTACACCCTGTCTTCAGTTTATGGGAAGGCAATCCATAGATATCCAATAGCTTCCTGTGTTCTGATTTTCACAGAAATTAAAACCAGGTGTACAGTAAAAAGAGTGCTTGCTATGGCCTGCTTAGAAAAGTGATTATGGCTTGTTCTGAAGTTTTTATTTCTGATTTATGTGTTCCTACCACAGCAATATATGTAACTTCTCTTTTTGTTCCAAGTGCAGTATACAAAAAAAAATCAGAACCAGCCAGGGTCAGCAAGTGATAATATTAGACAAAAGTAATAACACATTTCAAATTATGTGATGATACAATGTTAGATTATTATAATATAAGGTAATTACAAGTCACAACAAGAGCACACTGAAAATTGGGCTAAGCAGTGTGCATGCTCTTAGTAAGAGACAGCCTCAACTGATGACATTGCAGGCCCAGTATATACTAAATAGATAGGAGAAAATAAGAGCAGGTGAAATGCCTTGCATATGTAAATAATGTGTAAGACAGTGAGAAGCAAAAAAAAAAAAAAAAAAGCAACATAAAAAGGCTTCTAGCTAATAACTGGAGGCCCTAAATTGACTTGCTAAGTTTCCCCTGTTAAACAAAGGAGGGTCCCATACCTCTTTCCCAAAGCCATGACCATGGCTTCAAAGGAGCTGTCATACCGAAGCAGTGGAATACTATGTCCAGAGAGGGTGGACTCAATGAATTCTGACAGTCCAAAGTATTTCTTGTTCTCATGGTATAAATCGACACCCTAAAGCAAATCAAGCAATAAAAATATAAGGGTAAAGTCTATCAATAATTAATTTATGAGTGATTAACCATTGGTGTATTGATATACTTACAATCACATTCTTTAATAAACATGCATCTACTCAGACAAATTAAAACAAGAAGAGAAAGAAATAAAAGTAGTTATTTTGAGAGAATGAAAATTTGACCCAATTTTTCCCAATTTCTTTTCCTCTCCCCACATATCCATATACACAGACAGATCAGCTATATGGAATAAATATGCACACATATGAAAAAAATCCATGTATGTACATATATTTATGCAGTAATCCACTAGAGACAAAACTGAAGATGATTTCTATGTATGTAGTTCAAAAATTTTTAGCAGAGCTACTAAGGTTATGGAAAATATACAAGGAATAAATAAAAAAAAAGCTAGAAAGGATAAGAAAAGGAAAAATGAACTTGCCACAGACTGAGCAAGATGTCGTTCAAACTTCATTCCTGTTTACAAAAATCATGGGGACTCCACAGTTTTATCAAGTACATAAATGGAAAATAACTCATGAAAAGCTCAGAAAAGCAGCTCAAAGCATGCATCTTACATTGCTGTATGAAGAAGGCCAGTGGATCTCATTGTAAGGGCTGATATGAGTATGCTGTGTCTGCAGTGCATAGGGGAAGGAAGTCACATGGAGGGTCACAATATTTGGTGCCTCTTTCACCTCCCTGCAGTTCAGCAGTCTATCAACGAGCCCTGTCGACAGCTCTGTTTGAGGATAAAGACTATGCATAGCACTGCAAAAAAAGAAACCCAAAACTCTCCAAAGTGATCAGCAAAAGGGAATATTTGTATCCGTGGAATAGCTTAAACCTGGGTGTGAAATCTAAGTTAAGGGAAATTAGGATTCTTCTTTTACCCTGAAATTGTTGCACAGAAAGACGGGAAAAGAAAATGCAAATTATTTCACTGCAAATAAAAATTTTTGTGAGTCTGATAAGTTCTCTAGCTAGCAAATTACCAATCCCTTGCAGCTACCAGAATATGAGAGATAAAGTAGGAAAGGAAGTTGATGTGGCAGTTACCAATAGACTCATAGTCCTGCAGTAACTTTGGTCAGATGGGTAGTCCTGCCCTTAACAAAAGATAATTCTAACTACAAAAATCAAGACAGGAAACTACAGATGGTAAGTCAGTATGATAGAAAAAGACAGAAAAAGCAAAAAATAGTTATTCTTAGAGCAAATCATAGTATCACTGAATATTGACAATCAATTCCTTGCTCCTGTGCAAAATTTTATTCCAAATTCATGGTATTTAATTTCTCTCTATCTTTATTAGATAGAAAACAGAGTTAAGTGCAACAGTGAAATACAAAAGTTAAGCAGCAACATAGGTACTTCCCTACCACTCAAGGATGTTATATTAATAAATGCCTCAAAGGCTGGGACAGCTGAAAAGTCCATGTAAGTTCCTAAGACAGGGGAGCTGAACAAGAAACCCTCAGACTCAGTTTAATTGAAAGTCATCATTGTTAGCCAGTGTAAAAGACAAGACCTCACTTCATCCACAAGCAAGATTCCACATTTTGTTGTTTGAGAAACACTACCATGATCCCAAAATGGGAATATGTCAGTGTTTCTGGAATTCAGAATGTTTTCCAACTTCCCCAAGAGCTCAGAACCAGACAGCAGAAGCAGCCCCACTTCTCAGCAGGCAGAATCTATGGAAATCTATTGAGAATCTATGGAAACAGAGCTCCACGAGGGAAGCAATCAATGAGTTACACAAGTGAGCTGATGAGGAACTTGGTAAACACTGGACAGGAACTCCTCTCTTTCCCTCAGAACTCTACCTGGCAACACTACGAATCCACAGAAGTTTCAACTCTTACAAATCAGTGATTTTGGATAGAAAAGAACTGGAAAATTTCCAGTCAGTTAAAAAAATAGGCAGCAGTGTTGGCTCACTAGTTGTCTATCACTGGGTCGGGGTTTTGCAAATTTTACAACCCAGAGTACAATAACAGAGGATGAGGAGCTCTGTGTACTTTCACAGGAAGCTTCCCTCTGAACAAAGGACAAACAGCCAAAAAAACAATAGCTGTAGCTGAAAGTAGATAAGAATGGGGAGCAAAAAAAAGCTGATATATTCCACTGAGGCACAATATAACAACTGTAAGAATAAGTCATAAAGGACCTTAAACCATGTTTATTCAATGCATGGGGAGGCAGAGTTAGCAGAAAGATGCAAACAAAGATGAAGGAAGGGATAAATCTGAAAACTAATCCTGAGAGATAATGCAGGTAATAATAATTTCACTAAAAACAAGTTACAGTTTTCTTACCTCATTAGATCCCAGTGTGCGTGATCATGGATTAGGACAAACAGTGTGTGTGGATTCTGCATAGAGTTTTGCAAAAAGACTTTGAATTTTATTTGGGCTTCTGCATCTAGTTTCATAACATACTGTTCCACTCTCTGCTTTGTAAGATGTTCCTTTTCTAATCCAAGTTCTAACAATATGCCTAAAAGAATGGAACAAGTGTCAGTATTTCTGGATATGAATACATGTAAGAATGTTGTGTAAATCTAAAATAAAGCTAATTAATGAGCACCTGAGTGCCAGAGATGAAACAAAGTCTGCTGATAAGTCACTTCGGAGGGTGGAACACAGATCAAGAAATCAATTTTCTCGAAGGATCCCAAATCGAGATTTTGAGTGCTGGAGTCAGCAATTGAGCAAATATGGGACAGCAATTTCTGAGCCACTGCTAGCTGGAATGGACGAATCTGGTGTCCTTCAATCTCATAACCTGGAAAAAGGCAAAATTCTGTTTATGCCCAAAATCTGATCTAAGGCAAAATGTTAAGAATCTGGCAAAGAATGACTCTTTAAGGTGTTTTGCTTATTTACAGGAGTTCATTTATGAAAACCCATACAGAAGATGTAAAGAAATCTTTCTGTATTTGGACTTTTTGGTCCTGTAAGTGTCTGAGACCTGAAACTGAATTTGAACAATAGTGTATTACTACCACAGAAGAGCAACTTACAGCTTCTAACACCGTAATACCCAGTGGAATGGAGCAGAATATCCATCAGTGTAAATCTGAATATTCCAATACATGAGTTGCTGTTTGCCTCAGGACCTTTGCATTCTGGGCTCTGCCCAGAGGGATCTAACTGTGCGCCCAGAATTTGGTGTCCAGTGCCCTACTCTGTTACCTCTTTAAAACATCCTCCTTACTTGTACACACAGCTGTTCCAGCTCCATTCACTGCTGTTGGTTTATTCACTGAAGCAGAAAGTGATGAAGAGATGTGTCCTTGGTTTTCTTGATAAAATTTCTCCAGCAAAAGATCAATGTCACCCTCTGTCAAATTGAAGGGATAGTGGAATAAACATCCATGTTAATAAGAGCTGCATTTCATATTGATTATGTCTTGGAGATCTTAAAAACTTTACATATATTTGCTAGCCCTTGGCTTATTGGCTGTTTTATACAGGAACCATTTTGTTATTTTCTATTTCATCTGTTTTTACAGAGTATCACTAGTAAAATGAAAACCAGCCAGAGAATGATAAACCATCTCTGCAGACCAGCTAGGACATTTATGGAATATGGTAGAAAAATAACCTCAAAGCCCTAATGCAAACCAGCAACAACAAAGACATGAAACTGGCTTAGTTTATGTTCAGACCATGGATCCACATTGTTCACTAACAAGCATTACATGAAAGTTGAGAAAAATCTGATAAACATTTTTAAAGCTCCAACATTTTTGAGACATAGAAAGAAAAATAATTTCTGATACAGCCAAAAGAAAAAACATGAGTTTTGTAGCTATACACAATGCTGAAGTAAGCAAGGTATATTTTATTGAAGTATTGCATATCTGCAAACATACACATTTCTACAGAGCAGGGGCACTACTTACAGATGACAGCTATGCAGAGAGTACAATAAGCCTGACTCATGCATTAGTATTTTCTCAGCAGTTGAAAAGATGTTTGAGCATGTCTGCAGTGAGCTCTAAAAGGCAGGGCCTGTACTGTGAAGAGCTGTCCAGTGAATATAGGTAGCAACTATTTTTAGGATGCTCATTTATTTGTTCTGCTCAAGTAATAGCAACAGCAGAAAACTCTGTGATTCTCTGTGACTCTCTATGGTTCCCTTTGATTCTAAGAACCATACTTTGAAGATACTAAGATAAATAATACATAACTACAAGAAGATTTAAGGAAAATTATATTCCCTTAAGCGACCACTCAAAATATCATGACACATTCAGAAGGGTTCTCGTGACCTATTTACCAACATGATGTAAATGGCAAAGAAGACTGTAACACCTCATTAACACTGACAAATATGCTGCATTTGCCCTAGTTATGAGATATAGTTTAACTTTCCATATGGCTTGATCTATCCCCAGATAATCCTGCCTGTTGTAATTCTCAGAACACTCACTTAAGAAATTATCCAGTAACCCTGTCTCTCTGCAATTTTCCTCTCTGTCCCAGGCATCACAATCAAGTTCAAAGTATGGTAAATTGAAGGGGCAAGTACCTTTCATAAAATAGCTCTGATCTATTCTGTTCTAAATGCTTAAGGGAGAAGAATTTATACATTCATATGCATATGGACTTACATAATATAAGGATGGATTTGCATACCTAAGAATAATATGGTCAGTTATTTGCTGGCCTATTTTTATGAAACCAATGGATTTTAGAAACTGACGCTTTTAGATGGAATTTCAATTCAACTGTTCTTTCACATCTTTGTCCTGCAATTTTCATGCATTTCTAAAAATGTCTTGCTATGGAAGGAAATGAGGAAATGAGGAAGGAAATGAGCACAGGTATTTTCTGAGACTTAAAAGTTTCAGAGATGTGGAAACGTCTTTACAATTTGTTACGTACCTGGGCAGAGTGTGCTAAAGAAGGACCCCAGAGTTTCCACCTTCCCTGTGACCAGCTGATAGTTAACTTCTTTTTGGTAGTCTGAAGGGCTAAGCATGCTCTCAGACAGAACTCTTGCCTGATACTTTCCTAAAAGACAAAAAAAAAAAAAAAATTAAACACTTCAAATTAAAGTTAAGTATGTTCTAAATCATAATAAAAATACAACTAAATGAATACCACACACACAAAAATTGCAGAGATGGGTCTTTCACATTTCCAATACATATATGCACCAGACACGTAAAATAGATTCATGTTTTACAATTCTCTGTATTTCATTCCCAGTTTGGAAAGTATTTGTTGACACAGGATATAAAAAGAACATATAATACTGAAAGGAATTGCCAATTATCTTACAATCACAATGAATCTTTGAATGGCCATTCAGATACTTTATTTAATTGGGAGCAGTTTGTTGAAGGAATGACATTGAAAGATCATCTTTTAGAAGCTAAGGAAAGGTTCTCTGCAGTAAAATCCCAGTTGCACAGAGCAGCAGAGCTTTATGCACTATGTGTGCTGTAACTCACTATTTTTTCTCTGTGTCCTTGTTGGTTGAGATGCTTTGGTGAGAAAATGGGCAATGCAGGCAGAAGGTTTGCTGGGGAGGGACCCAACTGTGCAGTGCCAGCCTGCGTTCCTCAAAGCCCACTACTGGTTGGTCAAAGCTCTGCTTTGTGAGGCAGCTTGCTCCTCCAACCAAACCCCTCACAGCACTGGATTACTCTGGTTTGCAAGGAGACACATCCTTGGGATATTACCTGTTATCACAATGCAGGAATCAATGGCTCGGTTTCTACTGGCGCATATGATCACCACGTAGTTTGTCTTCATTAATTTTCCTTCAATGAGCAGCTTGAACATCTCTGAAAGCCCTTCAGCCAGGGAGTAGCTGCACTCGATGATGTGAACACTGTCATTACAGGAGCTGGCTGCCAGCCCTGCCAGCCAGGGCAGCTGGGCTGAAGTCACGGGGGTGATGTGGCTGGGCACCTGGGGGAAGGGCTGGGGCACAGCCTGCTGGTACTGGCGGATCTCTGACAGGTGGGACTCGCGCCAGGACCGCATGAATATCTGCTCCAGATCCTCAATCAAAGGCACCTGGTCTGCAGCTAAAAAAACAAAATAAGAGGGAAATATTGTGAAACAATTAAACAAAACTGTTGAGTTAAAAACTTAAAAACTGTTGAGTTACAAACTTAAAAACTGTTGAGTTACAAACTTTTACTTTTTTAAACCATGCTTTCTGCATGCATGACTCTGTTGCCTTTAGCAGATGTGAAACAAGTTTTTCATTTTGAAATGCCTTTGTGATACCCTGGTAAAGCTGCCCTAATTTGAACCTGAGGACCAGTAATTAGAAATATTTAAGAGGTTGAGTGCTGCCTGTCTCAGCATAGTACTACTTCTAAACCACAGACTGTCTGCAAGAACAGTGAATTACAGCTCTTTTCCTTTAATTTTCATTGCTGAGGTCCCAGATGATAGCAGAAAATAAATTTGGTATGCCTATAATTCAATCTGTCTGGCCTTCAAGACATAGTTACTTGATTTTGTTCCATAACCATGAATGAAATAGTTTCATATCACACTATCAAAGATTCATATTTAGTACTGTCCTGCCCTAATATTCCCCTTCTCACTGGCTTGCATGTAATATATTCAATGTCATCTATCTGGATGTAGAACAATCTTACCTAGTTGAACAAGGTAGTAGACAGTCAGTAACAGCTGCATTTCCTCAGAAATAGGCTGTATTGTGGATGCACCATACTGTTCATATGCTCTGGATAAAGACTGTGAATTTCTGTAACAGGTGTACAACAAAGGACTCACTATCACATCATTAATGTTCCCACAAAGATATGGGAAGTTTCCATGACCTACAAAATAAATGTATGCACACATCACATTAATTTCATCATTTTTCATATGTGCATTAAACAAGTTTGAGAGTCAGCCTCTTAAATGGATAGTGTTAGCTGTGTTTAGGGGTGGGATATATCTTTACGTCTCATGCAAAAAAAAGAGGCCTTGCTATGGGGTTGGGGAGTTTACCTTTAAAAATAACTGGTTTTGCTTTACAGATTTTCAGCAAGTTGTCAGGAACTGAGACTGGTTCTCCTGAGCCCACCATTGGAGAGGAGGCTGGTCCCACCAAAGCAGAATGTGGTAAAGATGGCAGGCTTCCTCCATCTAAGACACATTATTACTGGAGTTAGGTCTGGCAATTTTTTTCTCAAAGAGAAGTTATTCAGCAACCTCTCATACCCACATTTGTTATCAGCACTACCTGCTTTTTATGGCTCCATCAAACAGCTCGTTACCTGTTACAACAACCCACACTATCATGCTAAAGTGTCTTGGAGGGCTAATTATGCCACAGCAACATTGGACATCCCACATGCACATAAAGATTTTGAAATGTTTATAAACAGTTCCAGGTATGAATGCATAAACAGAGAACTTATGTGATATCATGTGGTTACATGAGAGGATTTGATTTGTGAGTTCTGTGTGATATATTTAGCTACACTCGTTCTAAACAGTTTTTATTGCTATAAGAAGAAAGAAAAAAATAAGATTCAGTGTTTGCTGAGGCATAACTACTTTATGGTAACTTTAATGTAAAAAATAGTACATTAAAATAAATAATTTGTTTAATAGTATATTAAAGTACAGTAAATAGTGCAGTAATTTTCATAGTACATTAAAAGAAATAGAAGAAGTTTCCCCCATTTTGGGGAAACTGGATTTATTTCACTGCATGTCACTCTTGCCTGTATCTAGACCACAAAATCTAAATGCCAAGAATATTCTGACAAATAATTGAAACAATGGATGGCGCTGTTATTATGGACCTGAGTTATGATACTAATTTTAATATTCCAAAGGTGTTTTGGTGTCTAAAAATGGACCCAGGTGTCTGTTGGGATTTGTAAATGACTTGGTGACTGGAACTTAAGGAGAGTTAGCCTCAGAGCCTCAAAAAGAAATCAATGGAAATAAAGCATCTAGGTGAGCACAGAGAAATGTCTCCTATGAATCTGCATGTCTCTTTAAAATAATGCCTTTTTCCCCCCATTATTTTCTGAATAATGAAACAAAATCATTACTTTGGGTATAGCTTACCATTTTTAATTCTGTTTGGAGCCTGTGGATTGAGCTGCAAGTTCCAAGTTTCCGTGGATGATGGAGATTCTGGTGACCAACCTTTATGGCGCTTTTTTGGAGGCCCTGAATTTGTTAATGTGCCTGAATGGTTCAGAGAAATATTAGAATAAAATATATATAGGATTGCACATGGTAATTCAATATGTTTTGATAGACTGAATGTATTCAACGAGCATGGTTGTAGAAAAGGTCAAGTCTATGAATATAATAATTTTGTGTGGTTTGTTTTACTTTGTTGTGTCCTGCTTAAATTTCTTGGAAATTTCTGTGACAGAGAACTTTTAATTATACAGATTTTCCTTATCTTATACCAATGCTTTCTCTCTAGTATGAAAAATACAGTATAAGTACAGTAAGACACATACTAAGAATCCTTAAAAGCATTAATATTTTGAAGTGAAGACTGTGGGCATTTTCCTCCTTTTATTTCCGAACACATGACACAATGTTACGTGTAACTTATTGAAAAATAATATTCTCAAGGGTTTCAGAGTAATACTAATAAACATCTGAGTTCTTTTCAACAATTTCCCCATTTACAGTATTTTTGCCACTTCTTGCTGATTCCCTATTTGGTTTTGTTATTCCATATTAACTCCTGTCAAACTACTTCTACACCTTCTTCCTAAAGATGTATAGCTTCAATTTTTTTTTTCTGTAAAAGCAACTTTCTCTAGCAGATCCTAATGATTAGTTTCTTTAATTTTCTTTCATCATTTTCTTGAGTCTCCTTGTGCCCTCCTGCAGTCCTAGAAAGATAAGCTTCCACCAACATCAAGTATTTCTAATTATTGAGAGTCAATGGTCCTCCAGGAATTGCTCAGAAACTTGCAGGATGGAGTTATTTCTGCTTCTGGACATGACTACACAGAGGTCCTAAAACTGCTTCACCCTGCCAAGGCTGTATCTCCTGGTGGAATAGATAGTCCCACATAAAATGTGAGGCAACATAAGAATTTCACATAAGAAGTGTAGGTTTAATTTTGAAAAAATTATTAAAATTAAAGATGAACCTGAGACCTTCAGATCTAGAAGGAGATTGTTCTCTTGCAGACCCTCACACACGGATTTCCAATGACTTTGTCCCTTACACTTTACCACGAGAGGGCAGCCTTTGGCCATCTGTGCTGCTCATCCCTTCTCTTGGCTTCCTGGCACGGTGCTGGGATAAAGTCACAAGATACTTAGACCAGTACAAAGGATTTTTTATTTGACAATGTTGTGCTCTTCCCTGCAGATATGTTGATATGTGAAATTAATCCTTCTGAAATGAATTAGCAATAATGTGCTGCTGCATGGAAAAAAGAGATTAAGAGCCTGAATGGGCAGAGAGAAGAATTTGTGATGCCAGCAGGGAAACTTGGGAAGACTTATCCTAAAATAGAGCTACAGTTTGTTTCTTGCCATCGTGAAAACTAATTTTCTTCCTTAAACAAGCCATTGACATAGTTTGTGACAGAAAACAATTAACAAAAATCATGATAATAATGCTACAGTGAGGACATTGTCTTGAATTTGGAGACAGTTGCCAAAGTCTAGCTCTTGATCCCAAGGTGAACTGCAACAGTTCAATAGGAACTGCAATAGGAATCACCCTATGATTGATTACTGATAAATATTTCTTAATTCCCTTCACAAAATCTGTTGGAGAAATAAATGCAAACTGACACATTCTTTAAGAATCTAGGTTCAGAATCTGGTCCATGTCTCTATTAAATTAATGAACTATAAATAAAAATCCAGTTAATATTATGAACTATAACAAAACTGTGTCTGAAAACATACAAAGACTTTTTTTTCCTGGATATTAATATGGAAAACAGTATTGTGGTCAGAAAGGACTTGGAAGGGAATGGTAATTTCTATTCTTTCAGGAAATTACAATCATGATATAATTTGTTCTATGCTTCTGTTATACACATAGAGTTTAGAGTTATTGAACAACAAATCCATACAAATACCTAACACTGAAGGTCTTGTCAGAGCAGGCAGGTTATTTTTCATCAATTGCTGTTTAGGTGATTCCTTGCCATTATAAACTGCTGAGCTGAATGCAGCTGTTGAAGGGATGTGATCTACGGCTGCAGCTGACAAGAAAAAAAAATATTTACATTAAACATTTCTAGGTCAAGATCCTCAGCTGATATAACAAACCAATCATTTCATCATTTACTTTAATACAGCCATTGGCATCTGCCCAAGAGTGAATACAGTGCTGAATGAAACAATCCACTTTGGACCTCCTACTCCCAATTAAGTGCCTGGGCAAAATCTGATTCTTCAATTAAATGCATATGTCAGAAGCTGCAGCTTCTTTGTATGACCCTGGCTCTTACATAAAGTTTACTCAAGAGCCAGGCAAAAGAGAGATGTTTAAAATTTAGTAAGTCTCCATCTCAATCTTTCTAAGATTTTTTAACCATGCTGCATTTTAAAAAAAAAAGTGTTCTCAAGTCTAACATGCTTGTAATTAATGTAGCTTTTTTGTAACATCTGAAGACAAAAAAAAAAAAAAAAAAAAAAAGGTAATCTGTTATCATAAAGAAATTGATGATTTGTTCTGGAAGGGCACCAGCATTCCAGATCATGAGTATTTAACAGGCTTCTATCTCACACAGAGAATAGAATATAACCACCACATATGTGCTTCAGCTCTCCTGTGTAAAACCCAGGAAAAACCCATAATAGTCACAAGACACTGTAGTGCTGTTTTCATTATGAAGAAGCTCAGAGACATCACTCTAGCCTCTACAATCTATCACCTTTCATTTATGTCAAGTTAATGGAAAAGTAAAGGTCTCAGAAATAATTTTTAATACAAAGAAAGTTACAGATCCTGCCCATTAGTTTGTTTTTTAATATTAAAGTCACTTTTCTTAGCAGAAGAAAAAATTCACAAACTTCTAAGCTGATGCCCATATGATGTCTGTTTTGAAAAGGATCCTGGTCATAACATAAAATAGACTGGATCAGACAAAAAAAACCTAAAATTACGCTGGATCCTGTAACAGTTGTCATCCGTGACCAGACAAGTGACAGCTGGAAAAACACTTGAGAAATAAGGGCTTTTTAAAATGTTTTGGTTTGGTTCAACTTGTGAGCAAGCTGAAGAATACCTATTTACTGTGTACTAAACTTTTATACATAAACCTGATGTGAATAAATGGACAGGGAGAAGCCTTCAAAGTGTAATTGCTTTCTTTGTTTGTAATAGATCTCTAATTCTATTCAACTTGTTTTATTGGGCAATGTGCTTGCTTGTTTGTTTGCCTTTGCTTTCACACAAGTACACCCAAATACACAAGCACAGAAGAGTGCAGTGGAAGTGTTTTAACCCCAGTGTGTTTTCTTTCCAAGAGGTACCTGTTTGCTGAGTCCCAGCTGGAGCACTGGGATTTGCAGGTGGGGGAGGCTCGCTGGAAGTGCTTCCTGAGAGGCCTGAACTTTCTGGCAATTGGAACAAGGTGCTTGAGCAGGTACTGGTTGAAGATTGCCGGCCTCTGAAATCTTAATCAAAAAAAAAAGCAAAAAAGAACCTTCTTTATCTTTCTGGTAATTTCACACATGAATTGCTTAGAGGCTACACTTGGAATAAAGGAAGCTATGTCTTCAGACATGCCAGGCTCATATTAGGTCAGACAATGGCTTTTACAGCTGCTCTAGCAGTCACCTGGCTCTACAGAGCCTTTCAAATGATCTCTCCTAGGCTTTGCACAGACGCCAGCCCCCGTGATAGCTAAGCTTGGATGATGAAAACCAGAGCTCAAGCAAGACAGCTTCATTATCTTACCTGCCCCTTTCCAGCAGATTACAGATCCTTTGGTCAGAGCTCCCTGTGCATTCCTGACCAGATAATACTTTAAGTGTTTCTGTTTCTTGGGCTGAGTGGTCAGTTTAAGATTAATGTGATTTGAGAATTCTGTAAAGTAGCAGAAGCCCTTCTTGCCACAGCCAACACAATTGCCAGAGAAGCCTGATAAAATAAACAATACACATAATCCAGTGAGATAGGTGGGTCACTATTAATAACATTCAAACATGACTCTTTCCAGAGGAAAGGCTGTATTTATGTTTTGGGTTTTTGGTTGGTTTTTTTCACAGAGTGAAATTTTTATTAACATTTTCCTCAACAAAAAGTATTTGCACTTTGTTCAGCAAGTATTGCACTTCAGATAACAGACTGCAAAAACATAGCCTCATGTCTACGAAACAAATAAAACAGGCCATATTTTTCATTTTCTCTCATAGAAAAAGGTCACAATTCCTATTTATTACCTGCCTATGAAGTTTCTGACTGAAGAGCACCGAGTCAATTGCTTAACCCCAGCCCTATTCAATACCACAGCATGTACATGCTTCACTTCTCTTTCAGTTTTCATTGACATATCATTCAATTTCACTGAATTTCACTTCACTCAATTCAATGAAAAATGCAATTAAGCCTCAAGAAATGAAGCATATTTAACCAACTATATTTAAATAGATCTAAACGTATTTAAATACCAAGTTCCTGCTACAGATGCTATTTTAGAGAGGAAAAAATACTAAAGCATTCTTGGGCTATTAATTTAAAATAGCTTTGTCAAATTACAGCTGGACTGTGTCAGCACTTCACAGCAGCTGAAACTATTTATGATTACAGGAACAAAGTGTCTGCAACTTTATAGACACAACAGAGACATAGTTCTTCCCCTGTAAAGCTTTTTGTACTCAGACTTGATGGGGCATTTCCAGGGATGCTGCCATTTCCTCTCATTCTGAGATACACAGCTTGAGCCTCAACAAGGGCCTCATGGTGCATCATAAATAAAGGGCAACTGCTCACACAGCTGCCTTAAGATTCTGCATTTATTTGTCCATCTTACAAAGCATTTCTAAAGACATTTTCATCTTCCATCAGACTAATGCAAATATTTTTTATTATTATTATTATTATTATTATTATTATTATTATTATTATTATTATCATCCTATACGGAGCAATTAAAATCTTGCCCATGGAAATTTTTTCCTCTGTTTTCTACACATGACCTGAAGTATGATCTTTGCTTTCATTTTAATCATATGTAAGACATATTTTTATGTCTAATAAAAGGAATTGAAAAGGGTCTATTCACTGAATGGTAAAAACAAAGGAAATGTATTACACATAAAGTGGACAATACCATTGAAAAGAAAAAAACTGAATGAAGGATCAATAACATGGTAAAGGAAATTTTGGCCATTTATGAAATGATTTATTTCAATCACATATCTCAAACAAATTAAATTTACAAAGTAAAGGTCAACACTTTTTTCTTCCTGTAAAGTACAAGCACTGAAGCATAATGCTCTGTAAACACCTGTTGCTTGGTTTTCAACCAGAGCACTTCCATTAGTTTTCAAAAGGTTCAGAAGAATTTATTAAAAACTAAAGTTGATGTGGAGATTGGTCTGGTATCCATGGGAACAAGTGGCTAACAACCATTGAAAGCTGCCTATTATCCCTCTGATCCTAGTCAGTAGGATGATAAAAGTCATTGTGACTCATAAAATCACGACAAGTCATGACTCTGCAGAATCCTCTGTGTTATATCAGTCAGCACAAAAGCATCTGTCTAACATCACAGAGCCTTGAGTAGCTGCAATAAAAGCAACAACAAAAGGAAACAAAATTAGAACGGATGTGGCAAAAGCTGTGGAGTTTGCATGCATTTTATGCCGATTAAGAAATCATCAAAAATGCTTCTGCTAGTAAATGAAAACTTCCCACATATTTGGCAGCACACAGAGCATCACAGCAGCAGCACTGCAATTTTTGCCTGGTTACCACTTACAAGACCAGACATATTTTCAAATTTACTCTTTGTTTTTTTACAAAAGTACACTTTAGGTTTTATGACTCTGCTGAGTGTCTTGACAAAGCAACTCAACAAAGCCAAATGTTGAGGTATTTGTTCAATTCAAGGTGGACAGTAGACACAAAATCATGTCATTTGGACTTCAGATTTTCAGATCAGTTTTGTAAATTACATCTGTCCAAGCCAGATGTAGCAATATCTTTTACCTGAAAAAAAACGTTTCCCCTAATCATCTACTCTTAACTCTGCATCATATACTAGAAAATTAGTTTACACTCTATGTAGCACAGAGGTAAGGCCTAGTAAGGATTAAACAGATCTAAATAGTCCATTTGTTTTGAAAAGCTCTTGGAGGACATTTTATAAGCTGTTTTTTTTTTTTTAATTTTCCTTTAAGTCAAATTATCATCTTTTACCTTAAGTTGCTCCAGCCCCTCTGAGTCTCACTCAGTCCTTTCTTGCAAGCTCCTGCCTTTTCCATCCCATTCCCTCTGACACTCTTTGGTGACAGCCATTGCTTCATTAATGCAGCTCAGCCCTGACACCACAGATAGAACACAGCATGCTCTTATAGTTCCAGTGCAATAAAATGTTCAGTCATTCCTCATTGCAAAGCTCTGCCACTCCTGCTCAGAGCATTTTGTGTGGCAGATTGAGTAACACTGAGAACCCAAACATTTCATCATCCTCCTCTGAATGCCCTGCTCATGCCATGGCCCAAGGCAGCAGCTGACAGAGGGGACAGCTTGTTTCATAAACAAGCTGCATTAAATATTCTTCCATACATTATGGAGAGGACAAAGGTCAGGGGAGTTGGGGCAGCCATAAGGTGACTCAATATATCTATGTCATGGGATTGATTTCACAAGAGAATTAGAAATCAATGCCTGGAGTTTAGGGGCTAAAAGCCTTTCACCTTTCGGTCACTGGTTCACACCAAGCTCAGCTCAGTTGTGACTAAAGGCTGCTCCCCTCTGAAGTTTGTTTAATCAGAAGGTGTTTGATTGTATCTGTGATTTATCAAATGCATTTGCTTGGATTTGCTCACATCACATTGATCAATTGTCCATAATTTAAAAAGCTCTTCCACAGCAGCGACCTTGCAGTCTGAAGAAGGACCTTGGACCAAAGGGTTATGAAACCTGACCTACCTTCTCACTGATAAAATGGTTCCTTGGGATCTACAGTGAGCTTGTGGTAGGGATAAAGAGAAGAGTTCAGAATGGAAGGACATCCATTTGGTATTTCATAATCAAATCTTTCATAAAGTGGCAGAAAATTTTCTTATTGTTTCTCTTTTAAATGAGTAACAGGCTTTTAATTAACATTAATATTTTGGTGGAAAGTTTGCAGCTTGCTCAAACAAGGAATGATTATACTTTCAACTTTTGACCACAAGTATTTCTTCTTTTCATTTCTACTCACAGAAAAAGACACACAAACACTGACAATGCTCCATGATTTTCCCACCTACTCAGTACCATTTTGTTTGAAGACTGAAGTCCTAAGTTTAAGAAATAAATAAAATCAATATGGTCAAGCTGGAGAGCTCCATTGTATGGAAACTGAGCACTGTTGCAAAACCCCTATAGATCATTGCATATTTATTAGAAACAGTCACAGTATCTTATACTACAATGTTTTCATCTTACATACAGCTTACAATGCAAGCAAACTAATCTTTTCCTCTGTCACTCTGACCTCAGAGACCCATGGGGAAAAAAAAGGATTTCTTGTTCCCTGCTAGGAAAGTAGGCAGCTGTTTGGTCTTTTGGAGAATGATGGTTGAATAGCTGCTTTGTTTATCATGAGAGACTCCCCCGAAGAGTGAGAATTAAAAAAAAAAACAAAAATAAGAAGAGAAAAAAAAAACCTTTGGGAGTGATACATGTTTGCTGCTTTAATTAGGAAACAATAAATATCTCACTATCACTCATCATTTCCTCCATCTAAGCATTCCTTTAGACTGCATAAAACTCAAGAAACACTTCCTAAAGGCAAAAACTTGAATCTGTTTTGCAAAGCAGTTAAACCTGTGATCTAACATGATTAACAGAATCATATGAGGAACATGCCTAGAGACAGAAAACATTTTCCTTGTCAAAAATATAGTCTTTTCCAGAAACTGTTGATGTTTTCTTCCTATGGAATAATAAATCAAATTTAAAAACTAAAAAACAAAACAACCTCCAACAGAAATGACTTTCAAACCACAAGCACATCTGCTTTGATGGCAGGAAAACTTCTTAGCACTATCAGTAAAATGGCACATGCTCTAGAGAAATAGCAACAGCCCCAAATGGGAACAAGATCATAAGTCAAAATCCGGCCCTAAAACTACTGAGATATTTCCTGGTTATTTTATGGTCTTTTTGTGCAATCCTCAGGCAGCTTCACACACATATGCAGCAGATCATAAGAAACCAGGAAACTATTGGGTGACTCGTTGGTGTCTTCTCTCTTTAAATAAACTCTTTTGAAAAAAGTCAACAGTACTAAGTAACAGCAGCCTTACAAAAATACAGTATATTAAGAGGAAAAAGCATGAAGTTAGGCAAAAAAAACCAGTGATGCTGAAGGGTTAGACGTCCTGTGTCTGTATCACCAACAAGCCTTACTAAAAATGTGGGATATACTCTGACTCATGACAGATAATTTAAATTCAAAATTAATCCAATTCAATTTCCCTCTAAATTACAAAGGCTTGAAGGGACCACTTTCCATCCTGTTTCAAAAGGCCAACATGTTTGACAGAGTATTGCCTAAACTAAGGCAATAAAATAAGGCTTTTGTGCTATCTTGCAAAGGAAGACACTAAATAGTTTCCTTTTTTCTTATGACATATTTTTGATTTAAATCTACTGCCAGACAGAGATCACTGTGCTACATTAATTGAATATTTAGAGCAATGATGGTTCTGGTTTTTATCCCACTATGTGTCTGAAACCATAAGGCTACTCACGTCTGCTTCTAATTTTATTTCCCATTTGACTTGCACTATGAAAACCTGAATCAAACAATTATTTCTATCCACAGTATGATCTATTGTACAAATAGTATACTATCCTCATGTTAGTATGATTTATTAAATTATGTATTATGATACTTTTTTTTCATTAGATTAGGGACCAGAAACATTATTTTATCTCCACTTCCACCTTTATCTCCACCTGAAGATAGAGACTTCAGATCTTAAAATACATAAGTTCTTTTATATTTGAGCTTGTTGTAGAATACATAAAATTCATACTACAGAGTTAGTAGAATTCTCTGCAAAAGAACATGGTTCACTGGGGTTTAAGTGTGTAACAACAGTCAAAAAATAAGCATTTAAATGGTTTCAGGAAACTAAAATGTATTAAATAAGCAAACTGAGGACATAAACCCCTCCCAATAACGTTCCTGTTGCCTTTTTCTGTTCTTGTTTAGCACGCAATTAACAAATACACTACTTCCTCTCTGCTAACAGCCTAAGGAGCTTAAGTTGTTAATAGTGCTAACACTGAATGACTTGAGTGGTACAACATTCCTGTCTTTATCTTTAAAATGACAACACGTGGGTGATTTACAAGCCTCCTAATTCTTTTACAATCACTGGTCAAATGCACTGTGACCAATCCAACGCTACAAGATCACATAGGAAAAGAAATTACTGTACATAGAGTCACATTATGCACCTTCACACTCCACTGTCAACCCAAATGCCTTGAAGAGCTGCTCAAACTGAGATGACAATTGAGTTCATGTCATATTCCTCAGTGTTTGTGAAAAAAACTCTTAAAATTCTTGGGAAATGTTTCCCTTCTGCTATTCAAAGCTCAGACTGGTGCACAAATACATGATTAATCATAATTTTTTTGTTAACTATGAAAATAATATATACAAACCTGAGAGTGTCTGCAAAATGAGTTCTCTCTCCAATTATGCACCACCTTTCCCAATATAAAAATATTCAATTTTAATAACATTAATATTCATTTAATTAATTCACATTATTGGAGATCTTCCCTATTTGCTTGATTTGGATGAAGTTAATGAAGTTAATCAGAAAGACTACAATAAAAATAGATAGAAGGGCCTATTTTTATGTCAGAAGTTAAACTTTTATGTAGAGTACATACAATAAATTGAAGCATCCTCCTAAGAGTATTTTTCAAACACACAAGATGAATTGATTACACATATAGAAAAAAATTCAACTTATAATCACTCATATTTATTTATATTGTGATAAGAGCAAAAAGTCATAGGTTAGGATCCAAATCCTAGGCTATTGTTCAAACACAGTGGAGAATATGATCCCTATCTCAAATAGGTAAATTGACAGGTAATTTTTTGTAGTCTAAACTATCATTAAACTGTTTACATGTATATAAGAGCCTGAAATTTCCACTTCACAGGCCTACAGTCTGTATACATCTGTATTTGGAAAGCTAAAACAGACACAGGCAGCAGTTCAACCAGTCCAGTTACCAGATGTGCAGTTCCAGCAACCAGGACGTGCACCAGTCAAATAATGACTTTAGCCTTGGACTCATGGACAGAAGGTGATGAACCACCTCTAATGAAGTGGATCACTCTGTATCTTCCCAAAGCAAACACAGCCAGCTCTGGCTTGTTATCTTCTTGTGCATGACCTGTGAGCATTACTGTAGATGGAGACTAGAAATAAGATCTGCTGAACTCAAAAAGTAATTAGCTATTATTAATTGAAGCCACAAAAGAATCCACTTACTGCAGTCAGAACTTACCCAACAGGGCATTGCGCCCGTTGTCATCTGGCAGGAACCTTTTATCCACAGCACACACTAACAGGTGATCAGGTAAATTTGGTGACTTTGCACCAACAAGTAAAAATCCAGATGGCACCTCAATATGTTCATTAGAAATTGAAACCAGTCTCAAATCTTTACCAGCCTGGCAGAAACCTAGAAAAAATCAATTCAACTTAAAATAAGTTCACAAAATGTTTTTGTTTCCTGCTCACAATTGTCTTCATTAAAGGACTTCCTATATTTTTAATGAAAAACAAAGTCTTACCCTCTAAGATCAAGGGCATACTAAAAGATAATTTTCTTCCTTGCATTTTGCTCAGCCATAAACAAAAATTTGAAAATGTACAATGAAGTTTCTCTTGGTGGTAGTTTGTAACTTACATTTTTATGGATTACTATCATAACTTAGGTCAGACATTCAAAAAGGGAGAAAATAGTTCTCAAAATCTGGTGAATTTTACCAGCTTTTCTTGGATTTTCAAATATTTTTTACAGCTTCATAGAGTAAGATACACTTTAAACAGAAAAGAGTGGTGATAAAGCAGTAAGAGTTATCACATTCATTTTAGCAAATGCCATGCCTGCAAGCTCAACATTTTAAAGGCTATGTTCCCTAAGAGAATAGAAGTTCTGTCTTTGTGCCAGGCATTCCAACACAAATGCTTATCTGACACTGAACAAAGACCCTGTCAACTAGAGGAGCAACTGAGAGCAATCCAGCTTTATCCGGCAGGTAATGAACACTGACATTTTTAGGATTTCTCTATCATACAGATTATCTCATTCTGACAAATTATAGGGGAAATAGCCCAAATTCTACCCTTTTCAGTAGGGCAAATACTTCTGACAGCACGATTTGTACTCTTACCATCAGTAGTGCAACATCCTTCTGGGGGAGGCTTCATCTGGTAGGAAACAGGAGGACTACTTGATTCTGAGCCTTCTTCTTCATCCTCTTCCTCGTCTTCTTCCTCATTATCTGCTCTGCTGCCTGCTGCAAATTATCATAGCATAAGTGACTTGGACAACTGAAAATATTGGCAACAACCTAGTGAGTGAACAGGGTGACCTAGTTACAGAAAGTATTACAGCAAACTGGATTGTCTCCTCTTGACAATGAATTTACTGTTGCCAACTCCTGATAGTTGTTGTTCCTTAAACCTCCAACTTCCAGTCATGCTTTTGATAGGACAGCTTTCACCAAGAAAATAAGGATGTTAGTTTCTGTCCAAAAGAATTTCAAAAGTATGACTCAACTGTACCTGAGAAAGTCCAAAAGAACAAAGATAAAGAAGCCTCAACTTATTAATTTTTAAAATCACATTATTTTAAGAAAAGTCCACAATTTTTAGGGGACTAGCTTCTAATGTTTGAATTCTTGTTGATCAAAACAGTGTAACTGTATCCTTTGCTTACAATATTAACTGTCAAGAAAACCCAAAGCATTACTTGTTGCCACTTTAGAATGTCCTGGCTACAGTCCAAGTACAGAATTTGTTAATTAGGTATTGAACATGTCCTTGGTTTTGTACAGGACACTGAAAAAACAGTTCCTGCTTAAACTAGTTTCACCACAGATCATGCCATGACAACACCTAATTCTCAGCCCGTCTGTCTCCTACCAGGATCCAGAGCTCCAAGTAATGCACTGACACTGCACAGTGTCAAGGAAAGATGGTTCACAGCAGCCTCTGCTTGGACTGTGCTAGTCCAAGAAGAACTATGGAGGCAGTACTGGATACTGGAGAGGAATACAAGATGTAAGCTTCAATTTTTGGAATGTGTTAGGTGTGCTTAGAGGGCTTTATTCCTGATTGTTTCACCTCTTCAACTAGAGACTGACTCTTTCCTTCTCTCCATCCAAAGGACAATGGTTTCTTCATTCATGATGCAACAGCTCCAGCAAAATATACTGGCCAATGGCTTCATCCCTTCTTATGGCTCAGATACACTCAAATGGGACAAATGTGGCAAGCAGAGGAGAGTAAATAACTGGTGAATGGGGAAAACACTTCTACAGACTTCTAGGACTGAGGAATATTTTACATACAAGACAGACAGTCCAGAAGTACTAAGTGAACCCAGTGGGGTTTATGTCTTAGTCTTGTAGGCTTCTAGGTGTCTGTAGGGACACACCTGCAGCAAACACAAGCAAACACAGCAAACACTGGCAAAATTGAAGGGCTGCAGATACTTGAGGACCAGCAGGAAGCTGTATTTGGGAAAGGAAAAGAGTAGTTAGGCACTGACGTTACTCTATTGATCCAGGTTTTAGATTTGAAACAGAAAAAAAGTGAAGCAGTGCAGTCATCCTTCAAAGTCCAGTCTCAACTGGATATACTCTCTTTGCTTCAATTGACTTTAGATCAGGGGCTCAGAATTCCATAGGATATCATCAAGGATTTCTCTTTTCTTTCCTATGACCCTCCTCAGAATATCCTTTTATTTTATTGACAAATTATTGTACAATCAGTTAGACAACAACTATAGGAGAAATGAGAACTAGGGAGGAGAAAGTAAGTCTGGAGTCTGAATATTTATCTGTCAAGGTCAATAAGATTTACAGTCCAATCTAGAAGATGATTTGAAGGGCATGTTTACTTTTGAGCTCTGAACATTAGGCTCCAGTCCCAGTGCACACGACTAAGAACAGAACACCAAACACAAGTATTTTAAAAGCATGATCTAAAGACAAAAATGCTGCAGTTGAATGAAGGGAAAAGTGAAACTTTTCATCTATGCTATTTAAGTAAAATTATGTAATATGACATAACCTTGACTAACATACACACGCAACGCAAAAGGGCTGAGTCTATCTCTCCTCCCCTTCCCCTTGCTCCTAGATAAGAAATTCCTTCCTTCCTTCCTTCCTTCCTTCCTTCCTTCCTTCCTTCCTTCCTTCCTTCCTTCCCTTCCCTTCCCTTCCCTTCCCTTCCCTTCCCTTCCCTTCCCTTCCCTTCCCTTCCCTTCCCTTCCCTTCCCTTCCCTTCCCTTCCCTTCCCTTCCCTTCCCTTCCCTTCCCTTCCCTTCCCTTCCCTTCCCTTCCCTTCCCTTCCCTTCCCTTCCCTTCCCTTCCCTTCCCTTCCCTTCCCTTCCCTGACACTTAATGGAGCCTTTGCTGAGCCATCCCAGCTTCATAACCAGCAAAAAATCTAACTAAGGAAAAGTGACAAGTTTTCTTTTTTTCTTTTTGCTGGGTTTATGTATTAGATTTGCACAGAGGATGATCCAAATGATGGCAAAATTCATGATAAGGGAGAAAATGAGAATATATGAATAAACGAAGTGAACAGAACAGGATGTGTTTTATTTCTCTTTTGGACAGAGGTAAACTGTGAGGTTAGTTCAACCATAACAGAAGAAAGAAAGAAACAGATCTGATAGAAGAAAGAAACGGAAAATGGAAGTGGAGACTAAGAAATAAGAGAGCTACAGCATGTTCAGTTCAAAAGGGGAAAGAGTAAAAAAGAAAGTACTCAAGCATGAGCTGCTGCCACTGTAAAGGGTTTCATTAGCAATGCACAAGACCCTAAGGATTTTTCTCTGATTCAGGTGCCTCCTGGCCCTCAGAGCACAGGGATTCATGTAGCCAGAAGTGGAAGATTCAATTTCTGACAAGGCTGCAGTACATAAGAGCAGCTTGAAGACCTCTTCCACCTGAGGAACAACCTAGGAGGCACTCTATTACAGGTCCCTTCAGAGTTCCCCTTGTCTGAAACTTTCATTAAAGGAATGCTCTCTGCCAGGCTGTTATGAGACTTTTAATTACACTTCAATTCTGCTTCCATTATCTACAACAAACGCAGAATCAGCCCCTCAAGGTTTGCAAAGTTCTTTGAAAGTCTTGAAAGAAAAAAAAGACTACAAAAGTGTGAAATTGCACTATTGTTCCTGAACAATGCATCTGCCCCTGAGGCATCTTTCCCAACTGATGTCATAATCAATTTTGTGACATCACAGCTGCAGTGGAAGTTTATTAAATCCTTATGAAAGGGTTTGATAGAAGGATCACTTTGTGCAGGGCACATATTTAAACAATTAATGTATATTCATTATTTTGTCCTATATTAGCAAAAAAAAAAGGAAAAAAAAAAAAGAGGAAATTACCAATGAAGTGTGAGCAGATTTTTTTTCAATAAATATTCACATCTGTCACTGTGAGGCAATAGCAAAGACTTTAATCTGGGCAAAGTACTTTTATCTGTTACTACTCCTTGGCCTGATTTTGTATGCATGTGTGTGTTACTGTGGACCTTTATGCATTTCTCACTGTAACTGCAGCAAAGTATGACAGGGAAAGTAGAGAAGGACAAAAACATGAAACTCCACCCTCTTGACAGAAATGACTAAATAATAAAATTATTAAACACAAACTTACACCACCATGCCAATGTTAAGCACACACCAGTAAACTCACTGGAAACCATGAGAGCACTACAAAGAACAGACACCAAACACCAAACTGCATCATGGTTTGCTTATCAGATCCATACAGTTCATTTAAACTGTATATTACTGAGAAAGCAGACTTCTGTAAACACACAATTTCAGTGAGAAGTCCTATGTGTTAAATACCAACTTGTGCAGGGTTTGTGAGAGTACACATCCTAAATTTTTACCTCTGAAACCACAAAATAACTACAAATATTATGCCTGAAGTAATTATAAACCATCCCAAAAGCTAAAAAATATTTCTGCTGTATTCATGCAGATTGAAAATCAGTCTTAGCATATGTGTTTTATAAATCTATTATGGGTTTTCTATCATTTACTATGTGACTTTCAGCAGTATATTCCAAATTATAGGATAACAGATTTAGGTTCCAAATCTCCAAAGACTTCTCCACAAATGTAATGGAACAATTCCTAGAACTTCAAGTTATGTGTATAGATGAATCCAAGCAAGTGGTTTAAATTTTTTGAAGTAAAAAATAGTGCAGTTTGTATTTTTAATCCAATTCTAATACATATATATTTGCAGATCATAAAAATATCCAAATGAAACATTATGTTTATCTATATTATGATTTAAAATGTGTATGCTGAGCCGTGGCTGAGCAAACAGCAGAACTGCCTTTGACAAAAATTGAGATTCCATTTTTTTCCTACCTTCCAGTGATGATAGTTGCTGTTCAGCTTCCAAATACAACTGAGAAAAGATTGGTCTGGGAACTAAGTTGTTTGAGCGGAGAGAGGCCTCAATAGAATTATGCAGCACTTCTTCAAACCGTGTTGTCTTGAGCTGACCAGCATAAGAATTTCCCATCTTCTCTAAAAAAAATAAAAATAAATTTAAAAAAGAGACAAGAAGAGGGAAAAAAAAAAATAATAAAAAGAAAGGTATTACAATTTAAGAACTTAGAACTCAATCACTGCATGCTGATGCCATGCTCAACGTTTCTCATGGTAAAGAGAAATGCTTCACTGTCCACAAAGAAAGGCAAAGAACATTGTCTGCAGCAGTCACGGAGCAGATCCTGCTGGTAAATTACAGGAAGTTATCTAAAAGTAACAGCTTTCTGTAATTCAGCAGAAAGGCAGCAAGCTTTGGCACCTTCTTGAAAAAGTGACTAGAAATCTGATTCAAGTAATTCCTGATTTATATAGCAATTGAGGAGATGCATTTTCAATAGTCATCCATTTATTGTTAAATAGCCCTTCAGTTTTAAGTGATTTGAACAGAATAAATGTTCTGGCATTAGCACAGTTTTGTGTATTTATCTTTGCATGGTCCATCATGGCAGAACACTGGCTAAAGCAGTTCAACACATCTTTTAGAGGTGCTGACTCATAAATAATGCAGCATTGCTGTAACCCAGAGATGGTGAAATGTAACTTTTACTTTTCACCTGAAACAGTATTTTTCCTTGTAAAACACAGATTTTTTTCTTTTTTTGTTTTTTTAAGAATGAAACAATATCCATCCACATGCATTGACACTGCATTCACTTATTTATTAGGACTTTACTTTTAGTGAGACCATGTAATTTATTCATTCTGTCATTGAGCAGGCAGTCTATTCCAGCTGAATATTCCATGGACTTAACTGACGCCTACTTTCCACAGGGAACACAATGGACTGGTGTAACCAAAAGCCATGTCAGCTTTCTTTCCCTATTACAAAGTAGCTCTTGCCCTGGGCCCCACGTCCTCTCCCTCCTCAAGTAACTGTGAATAGAAAGCATGAAACGCTTCCTGTTTGTGGCAGTAATTCCTAAACACTGAACAGCCCCTCCTCGCACTGGCTGCTGCTTGGGAAATTAGCCTGTTGGGAAGCATCCTGTAGGAAAACCACTGTGAAACTACGTACTGCTTGTCATGGAAAAAAGGGCTGTGAATGGAACAACACACAAACTTGTTGATTTTGATATCTTTTTATGACTTGGTAAAGCATATTTTACATATATAATCATATTTTAGTGTACTTGTTTGTATTGTGTTAATGCTGTATAAAATATAGCTAGTACTATATGACATAACATTGCTATAATAGACACACACAGTATTAATAGAACCATAATGAGAACTATAAAACAATGGAGGCAGTATTGAAGAAAATTATTAGACTAAAACAAGACACTACCGACAAAATATTTGTGCATATACACAAAATCAAACAGAGAAATTGCACTGAATAGTACTGATGTATCCATTTGGTAAAGGGTAAATGCCAAGCTGCAAAGCCTATTAGAGATGTTCACTGAAATCAGGCTACATCTTCTCTTCCAACACAGAAAGCATCCCACACTGACAGGAACCCTCTGGCTCCTTTCGAGTACTGCTTCCCCCTACACCAAAGGCAGCTGAAGACAATGAGGAAAGCCTGACATCAGTAATGTCCTTAACAAGCTTTAGGAAAGATATATGCAGGAAACCCCAGGTCAGCTCTGAAAAGAATTATATTCAATGCTGAATGCTTGCTCAGGATTTATGGAGCCCACCAGTGGTCAGAAAAGAAGCCCTGCATTTAATCCTGAGGATGGCAGAAACCAGCATTTTATCAACATGATGTTACAGATAAGGAATCAGATAAGGCATCAGTTAAGATATTATTATTATTTGTGAAAGAGGTGGGTTTTGGAATCCTTTGCAACACAAGAATGTTTGTTTGTCTATTAGGCAGCTAATTTAATTTTGTGCATGCGTTGGTAAAAAGAAACAAAAATATCCTTTCTGGATTTGTAAGCTCTCAGGTAGTTGTGTGATCTTACAGTCAATGTAAGCACAAGTATAAACTCATTTTAGAGATAAGTATTTTTTAGCCAATTTTCATCATCAAATGCACACCGCTGGAACCAGAAAATGGGCATTATAGGAGCTTTCTTGCCAGCACCAGTCTCTGCTGTTCAGAGTCCCACTGGCTCTCAATTGCAAGAGAAATTACTTCTTGAAAGCAAGAATCTTTTCCCACTAGCTAAACAACAGTCGTCATCCCCTCTTTTCTTTAGAGCTGCTCAGACTGCGGTATCTGAATTGCCAATTGCTGACTCCATGGATCAGGAAGCAAAAACTGAGTCCTATGTCCCTGCTTCAATGAACTCAGCACTCCCAGCCCTAATTTATGTTTCTCTTGGAGAGCACTGAGTGCCACAGGTGAATCTTTCAAATGCTTATGAAAGTCCAAGCCGTGTACATAGATGGTGACCAGATCTGCTAAAAATCCCACACACACGGACACAGAAGGATGGCCCTCGACCCCATCTACTGATAAATCCAAGGGCACCTCCCTATCACATGGTCAGTTTCCAAGGAGAACATGCAGAGGAAAATACCTGCCAGTATAAAGAGGAGAAAAAGGCAAAGAGTTGGACCTGGAAGTGCCTCACAAAAGCATGATAAAAAGACAAAAAAAACCACTCTGAGTAACTTGGGAACCTAAGAAAAAATTGCAAATACAAATGAAACAGGTCAGGCCAATGCCTTAGAAACCCATGAATAATGCTGGCAAAGAGAGATGCTAAGTCCAAGCATCTGAAAATGTGAGTAAAAGTTTGTTAAGTCACTGAAAGGAGCATCTCAAATTCCAAATAAGGAACTGTCAGCATTTCAGTGGTAAACAGGGACTACGTGATTAAGAAAAACAGGGACCTTCTTAAGGGTTAATGTCTGTCACGGACACAGTCAACTTCAAGTTCAACTGCAGTTGAACTAGTCAGGCTTTAAGAAAACCTGCTATGAGCCTGTGAAGTAATCCAGGGCTTTTAACAACTCCCATTGAAGTAGACTGATAAATACAGCCTGCCCTCAGCAGAAACAGAGGAAACTAAAGAGTATACGTGGGTGCGTTATGTTGATTTTAAAAAATATCAAGGTAATTAGGTTTAAAAAAGGAAATTAGGAAGATCTAGTTGATTACTAAGAAATTCAGCCTTAGATGCAACTTACAAACTATTACAGGTGGGAATGTTTCATAATAAGTTGCAAGTCTTTTGTATTACACAATAAAATCGACACTGCTACTTTACTATATTAATCCTGTCATTATTTCTGTATAACAGTGTTTTCCGAGTATGAGCAGCCAGCTTTCATTCCTTTGAAATAGTTTAACAGAGTAATTTCTATTGTATCATTTCTAAGAAGAGAATAACAAGATGTTCTCATGCTCTCCAACAGAAACTAGTATCACTATGACAAAAGGCAGCTTGCATAGAAATAAAGGATTTATTTGCATGGGCAATGGATTTAGGTATCTAAAAGGCTATCTGTTAAATTTTTTCTGTGAGGAGGGAGAAAGTATTATTTACTTCAGGTTAACAATTTGTTAACAGAATAGTACCAGAAAAATTGTGTGATCCTTTTGCTCTTCGCACATTAGTCATCCAGTAACACCCAAAATCCATTAATATTTGTGAAGTTCAGTAAAGTCTCTAATGATTCTTTAAAAACTGTATTAAAAACAACAATCTAAGAAGAAAGAAATCTTAGGCTAGGGATTTGTATGTAAATATAACTATAAGAAGAAAAATAAATTTGGAGACAGCACAAAACTGATTCTTTTTAATGTTAGTGATACATCCTGCAAAATACTCCTCATGGGTTCAGTCCAACCTTGAAACATCAACATTTACTCTTTTATATCCATTAAGCTATCTGTAATTAGTGTTTTCTGCAGCTTTGGATTTGGAATAATAAATTATTTTTATCTCCTATATTAGTGTCTGTCACGTGTAGAAGTGATACGGTGTTATATAAAATACATATACAGGTTACATAAAATCTATTCCCACAGGTTATATAAAATTCTTGATTCAGGAGAACTAAAAGACACTCTGATATTCAGCCTCATGAGACACAATATAATAGTATAGATTATCTCTCTACTACTAGCCTCAAAATGAGGTTACTCCATCCAAAATGTGCTTTGGGAACAGTCACTGGTCCATCGTGACTCCTGAAGTGTGTCTAGGAACTGCAGAAAAGAGGGAGCACAAGCACCAGAGCTATGCCAACACATTACAACAGAAAATTGATTTCTGGCACACAGAAATCTCCTTCAATTGTTTCATTCAGTAATACAGCAGTAGCCCACACAGGCAACGACAAATTAAAAATTATTCTTCCAGAAATAAGCCTAGTTGTTCATGTACCACAAAATTATCACTTGTAGAAGTAATTTACAAAGCTTTTCATCTGTCAATACAAAGCTACCTAAAAGCATTGTAAAGAGGTGGATTATTGCCAGTTTCTGAGAAAAATACTAGTTTCTGGAAGTCAATTCTGTTTCCTCACTATTCTCACTATTCTAAGAGAGAGGAAAAAAAGGGCTCAGAAGACTGATGTTTATTATATAATACTGGAGCATGGGAAACAACACCTCATTTGAGATTAATTCCAGTCCAACATTTTCCCAAAATTATTTTCACTATAATCTTCAACAAGGGTTTGATTTCCTTCTGTTAGTCTTACCCAGAAAGAAAAAATTTCAAGCTTCAAAAGATGCTGAGAAATGAAATTACAATCCCACATGGAGCCAAATTCTACCAATATCAACAAGAATAGAATCAGTAGTCACTTATGGATTGTTGATTGAAATCCACTTCTTCAGGGAAGTAATTTATTCCTTGGCAGTAAAGCTGTCACATGGATGAGAAGTGTCTAGTCTTCTGTGTTTCATATATGACTAAAGTTTGGCAATTCAATAGACCCCATTTGGCCCATTATATTTTAAATGTAACATAAAACCTTTAAATAAAACCACATTTACCTTTGCCAGAAATTCTAGCTCATGCTCTGTTACCAGATCTTAGAACTTCTATATGTCTTGTGGACTTATATGAGAAATGTTATCTAAAGACCAGTCCAAATTAAACTTAATGGTTTCCAAAAAATTTGGATAGTAGCTCATGATGAAACACAGAGAGCAATTAGAGTTGATGACAGGTCACAGAGGACTTAATACTACAACCTTTACACAGTCAAGAACAATTCTGCTGCAGTTTCCATAAAATAAATATACTGTAACAAGACTACAAGATCTCTCTACACTTCTTTTTATCTTCTGTTTGCTTTTAATTTTTATCTGAGGTCTTCTTTTGATTTTGAAAATCAGGCTGACTACAGACAGGGATTTTCTCCAGCATCAAGAGTGAGATGATTTCCTCCCCTGACTCATGTTTCCAAGCAACAGCATGTTGGAACAAGAGCACAGATTGAAAGGTGTCAAGCTTTTTTTTCTTTTTTTTTTTTTTTTCTTTTTTTTTTGGCAACTCTAGATTCCAAGCCAAATTTCTTATATTAATCACTGAAATCAGTTCTCTCACTCACCGAAGAAGAGTAACTGGGAAATGTCTTTATTCTCAGAAGAATGCTGCAGAGATTAATACAGACACTTTTGCAATGAAATTCAATACAAGAATATTCCCATACCTACTAAAAATTCAAGTCCATTTCCTAACTGATAAATATAAAAGAGGATGAAAATAAACTTGGACAAATCAATGCTAAACCCCCTCAATAAAAACAATATTAAAAATCTATTCTTTTTTCTTCAGGCTGGAAATAAATAAAATTTTTTGATGGATCATTCTTATTATGGATTAATTTCACATCCATTTTGGCCATAGTAAAGATAACTTCATCTAAAAAAAAGTGTTTCCTTAGTTTTTGCTGAATTTTTTCAACTGCAAAACCAATAAGCATTACTTCTGAGCGTTAATTTTTGCAATTCAAATACTACAATTCATGTAGGGAATAGTAGCAAAAATAGCAAATTAATATTTTCTATAGAAAAAGGAAAAATAATAAAAAGAATAAAGCCTGTAGAAATCCAGAGCAATCTAAGGTGTCATAAACACATTAAAATACACAGCTGTACTGAGGGATCTGGACTAAGGCATGTTGGCAATTTAGTGACAAGGAATCTAAGCTGTGACACCCTACACTGTAGTTTTCTAGGGAAACAGAAAACTCCAATTGCAATCAGATCCCTTTAATTAATTAAGGATGAAAGACTGTTTTGGTTTTAAGACATAGTTTGGTCCTCCTTTATGGCTACAGAAAATGTAAGCTTTCTTCACCCTGGTAACTTTTATGCCTACTCTCAAACCAGACCTGGATTTTTCTGAGGCATTTGAAGCACTGTTTCATGCTAAAACGACTCTATATTTTAAATTATTTTAAATAGAAGAAAAAATGCCAAAGTTCAAATTGCTCATAACAGAAAATCCTTTGTTAAAATCCATATATTGGACTATTATCCAAGTTTTAAAAAATCATAATCATAAGCACTCTTGGGACTGATGCCTGATAAAAATCTGTAGCTGCCAAAAGAATTCAGAAGAAATCTTTACTTAGACTTTTTAAAAGTGACTTAGCATCTATTATTAAACTATTTAAATTTTCACTGGAAATCTATTTTAGACATAATGATGATACTGGTTTTCATTTATTTGCTTCTTGGTTTAGCATGAATCTTTTTGTCAAAGACTTGTCATTCCTTAATATCCTGACAACTGGGCCAAGGAACCACTTGATAAAAATAAATGTGAGCAGGGTGATAGTTCAGTGTTGTATTAATAGTGCAGACTGAGCCTAATATATGATATGGCAATAAACACATTTAGGCAATGGCACTTCATCCTGTAAATGCTTTCACATTCCTCTCTGCAAGAAACAATGTATTTGATGCAGATTGCCTTGATTTTCCTGCAGGATCTCATAAACTTTGCAGGTGTCACTAGAGAGGAAATCCCTTATCAGCAGCTTCCAGCATGGTGCAGCTGATGTACTTTACTATTTCTCCAGCACAGAACCCTGATCCTGTGGCTGGTCAGGCAGTACTGCCTTGGCTCCCATTTGGCTTTTGTGCATTGCTTTGATCAGCTCCTGGCTTTGGATGAAAGCAATTCTTTCAGAGGCCACCTTCAAACTCTCTTAAACAAAAAAAAAAAAAAAAAAAAAAAAAAAAAAAGAATTGCATACATAAAACCAATTGAGCTTGTTAAGCAGCAGGAAGAAGCCAAGTAGAGGTAGGAGAAAGGCAGGGAAGGAGGTGCCACAAATCAGAGCTAGGAAGCAATGATCAAAGTCGTGACTGGAAAATCAGTAAAAAACATCCCCAAGTTGTACAAATCTGGGGCATTCCTGTAAGTGCAAAGGCTCTCTCACTATCTCCTAAGGAGACACAACTCTCTTTCCAAGAACTGTCTCACACATCTCCTCTGTACCTCTGAGAACAGCCACTTGAGATCTCAGAGTAAAGCAGTAGGGAGCAGATTGGCAAGCCAGGAGAGAGGTGATCTTGAAATGCATGTTTTCTAAAGAAAATTCTAAGAAACCAGAACTTGGGGCATGCTACTCTTTCTTCTGGTTACTGGTGCTATAAAGTGTTTCCAAGAAACTTTGCCAAATCCAAAAGGAGTATACAAAGAATAATGCTGCACTGATTGTACAGGTTAGCTTTTTGAGCCATCCTCAAAACTAGACTTTTATTTTTCCTTACACCAAGCCTCCAGACTCATTCCTGACCCTACCCCTCGAGCTTACCCCTGGAAGCAGTGCAGCAGGGTCTGTGGGGCAGCCACATGCACACAGGGGTACCACGATGTACAGCTTAAACACACCCTGGAGCTGCCTGTCAGGCCAGCAGAGGCAGAGCTGGTGCCTGTGGCAGCTCTCCAAGGACACACACAGAGTGCACAGGTTCAGAGGATTCACCTCATCCACAGCAAATGCCCTCATTGCTTGAAAGACAGCTTCACTGATTTCTACTAGCAGTGCACAGTGGGTCATATACACCATCTAATGAACAAAGAGTGCACACAAATACAATGTGAGCAGTCTAAAATGTGTCTCACTATCTGTGGATAGCAAATACATCTGTAGATGAGTGTATCGCATTACAAAATAGAACTGAAACTCAGGGAATCAGGAGGTCGAGTGCACAAGTATTATATGTTTAAGAAATATTCAAACAACATGCAAACAAAAATATGCAATCTAAAGCATTAATCAAATATCTTTAGTTAAAAGTATCAGTGGAATCCTGAAATTTAATTAAGAAACTGAATTTAGCAGTTTTAGATCTCAGTTGTCTACTTTGAGTTTAAATATTCAAGTTGTCTGAACTTTTAGTATTTCAAAGTTTTCCTAAGAGGAAATCACTTGAAGCAAGGGCAGCAAACAAGAGACAGAAAATGCAGACAAATTAATATATTTAAGACATTAATATTAGCTGTAAAATGTCTCACAAATATTATATTTAAACATTAACCAATAAAATATGGTGTATGTTATTATACATTAATATTTTTATTAAACAGTATTTTTCTGCACAGGAATATACAATTAAAAATATACTGTACCTTACTGAAAGCATGTGCTCCTCAGTGACTTCCAGTAAAGGACTCCTGAAGATTCATATCCTGATTGCAGTGCTGAATACCTTACACCTGTGGTAATTGCCAGTGATTATGTCTTTGTGGAGTTTTCTTTTTTGTTTCATTTAGAAGAGAGCTGCTTGGCAAATTGGTGAGCACTCTTAAGGCTCCTGAGTCAGCACTGTGCTCAGCTGAACAACTCAGCCAGGTCACCATGACATGAACACTCTCCTGTCACAGCAGAGCACAAGAAGGTTTCAAAGCTATCTATTCTGCAACTATGGCAAAAACTAAGTAATGAGACCACAATATACCCTGGCAGGCTGTTCTCTAATTTGTGTGCTGGCTATACTAAATGATAAATGGTCTGACTTTATATCTTATTAATACAAAAGTGCTGTGCTGGGTCATGGTGCTCCCAGCCAGGCACACATGAATCTATCAGTCTGAAACATTATTAACATCAACTGTTTTGTTGGAGGTATTTAGAAGGACTGAAACGGTTTGGTTTTTTTTAACAAATAAGGGTGTTCTTTTGTCCTATATAGAGATCAAAATCACTAAAGAAAGCATAAACTGTGTACTGTAGGTATTTTGTTTTGCTAACAGAAGAAAATATTAACAGAATGAAATCAGGTGTGTAGCAATATTATCTTTGTGTTGGTACTGTGCCCATATCTCCTGCACAAAAGGATAGGAAATCAAAACAATATTCCATGTTCAATATAACACTGGATAGACAAAGAAACAGCTATTGCCTCATATTTAAACAAACACTGCATCTTTTCATGATACAGATAGAGTACATGTACAGAGAATGTTTCTGGTAAAAAAATATTCATCAAACATTTCTTTAGGTAACAAATAACTTCAGAAGATTAAAGCAATAATTCTGATAATTGAATTTTCTTTTTCTCATATCTCCAAGTCATACAAAGTTCAGACATATGCTTAATTTTAAACTCAGTTAAATCTTACTGAAATGAGTAAAATCAAACACTTGTCTAGACTCCAAGTTGAATTAAGTTTCTGTGTAACCTTATATGCAGCATTATAAACTTTATATGCAGAGTATTTGTGGTACAGCTTGTGAAACTTCATTTTCATCCTCTAGTCTCAGGACATGGCTTCATGACTGGCTCAAGTTACTCTAAACTCAGGTTACTGCTGAAAAGCAATGTCTCTCACTTTTGATTGTATATTCCCCTTCTGCTGTTCAGTGGCATTGATGTCAGCTGAAATAACAGTCAGCTGTTTGTTGGGTCATGTTTTGCTAGATCAGATCCCTCATCTAGCTATGCATAAAGTATATGGCCATTAATACATGCAAAGGAATAGTACCAGTAACATAGCTAGGGAGGTTGGTGAGAACAGTATCTTTTTCTATTAAAATGCTTTAAATAACACTTTAAAATCTTAAAGATACATCTTCTGATTCTTCTGTAACATAAGAGAGAAAAATCTGAATTTTAAAGCCTATTGAAGAGTTGTTGGGACTCTTTGGTGACTTAGTGCTTTCACTGAAAACAATTTTCATATTAAGTGAAAGTTTTCATTGCTTATTTAGTAATTGTTTTTAATGTATACTCTCTAGATATAATCGACATGTTTCCTTTTTTGATTGGCCCTGAACTGGTCAGGTAGTTGTACTGGATTAATTACTGTGGGTGTCTCTCAACTAACAGGCTCTACTCTGGTCTAGTTAATTTTATTCTTAGGTTTTAGACAAAAGCACTCCATTTAAGAACATGAAACTGGCCAGAAAGTAGTAAATAGTGATTTAGGTGAGTAACTGGTACCTTCTGCTGTTACTAGGGAAGTGAACTAGGTGCTTTATAAATGTTCTGTATTTAACACCAGATACAGGAGACCTCAGCCATGCATTTTCAAGTAGGGTACAAAATCATTTAGCTAAGAAATGAGGAATGACTGACTGGTTTCCTATCAGCACTGTACAACTGTGTGTGTTCAACAAATTAACTTGACCAAACTGGCACTTGAAATATTATACTGACAGCCAAAGTTTAATGAAATCCAAAAGGAAAACAAACATTGCAAGAAATAGATATGCATGTGTGTGAGAGGTGATTTTTGAAAGAGTTACCTTTAATAATTTACCAGGCCAACAAAAACAAAAGCCAGGAAATTCACCTTTTAAAGAAGTATAACTTCACTAATGCAAGCCAAATATATTTTCCCCATAACTGTAGTGCATTCACAAGAAAAAATTCTCTAGGATGCACTGCCCAGGATGTTTTCTAG
The DNA here is from genome assembly GCF_029582105.1 of Oenanthe melanoleuca. Lineage (NCBI taxonomy): Eukaryota > Metazoa > Chordata > Aves > Passeriformes > Muscicapidae > Oenanthe > Oenanthe melanoleuca. The sequence goes on from NC_079336.1 coordinate 13,266,545, forward strand.
AATGAATACTGCAGTGTCTGTCTCTGATTTTGCTTTGTGGCTGGAAACACCACATCAGTGTTAAAAGAACATTAGCATAGGGCAGATGTTAAAGAACAGGTTAACCTGATATTCAGGAATGGATATGCAGAAAGGAAAAGAAGCCTGCCTGCTTTGGATATAAGCATGGGACAGAAGTTCCAGAGGAGGAGAAAGGGCAAGAGGGCACAAAGGGCCCTATTGTATTTGGCTAGTAGACAGAGCAGGAATTCCAGGAATGGGCAATGAGGATGGAGTTTATGTATAGGAGATCTTGTATACAGAAGCAGGGAGAGTTATTCATTATGCAGCTGCTGATACAACATGGACCAGAAAAGAGGGGCTCTGCCTGCTGAATGAGCTGCTGAATCTGTGTGAAATCAGTCAGTAATGTAAGTGGTGAATTGACAGAACAGTTGTAAGGGGAAATCTGATCATGTAATTATCCCAACAAAAGGTATGTAAAATACATACCTCCTACCTTAGGCATTAAAGAAGAGAATCTTATTTTACATGACTGTACAGGGCATGTTTTTCACAAATTGGCAACACTGGGAAAGAAGTGAAACATGTAACATGAGGTTATAATCTCATGGTTGCAAGATTTTCAAAAGTCCAAAGCAAAGGTTAAGATACGAGCACAAAAATCATAAATGGCATCATAAAAACAATTTACATGCATTTATAAGGCAAGCACAAGGAAAGAGTTGGTCCCCTGTTGCAATCAGAAAGAAAAATTAAGATATTATTATAAAGTTTAGTGGTTATGCTTTTTTTCCCAAGTAGATGAGAGGTTATTAATGATTGAATAACTGATTTATCCAGCAACTTTAGCAGGTAAAAGTGGAGAGTGCTACTTGAAAAGTCCCCAAGAACTTAGTATTTGAAGCATTCTGCATGCAGACTGTGTATGAAAGAACTAAAACTGGGTCCTGCCAATCAGAACTACTGGTTTAATCAAGAGACAACTAATTTTCTTCTCAAAATGTTTTTAAATGCCTGTAGGCATACCTGCCTTTTGTGTTTATACAGAAATAATATTGCAGTGTGTATAAAATCTTATATAAAATATCATCTATATAAGCTAAAAATACATACCACACTGGAAGGGAGGGTGTTTATGTGGAGCCCATATCTTCTCATGGAGATTGTCTCCTCCATGAGAAACATGCTCAGTCTTGTACTTTGAACATGTACAAAAGGAGACCTTTAAGAGCACCTAGAAATACAGACTGCAATTCAGCTGCCCAACCACAGGAATTGTCTAACTTTGAGATGTTCTGGGTAATTCTGTCTGGATTCTGACTACTGCTCCAAAGAAGCAGAATTCTGAAGCAAGCCCTCTGTCATATGTGCCAGTCCTTAATGGGCACCTCAGGTAAACCAATGAACTGGATAAACCATGAAATCAGACACCTATATTTAGGCAAATTAATTAGATTCCAGGTATCTACTGTTTCACTAGGCAGAAATTTCCATTATAGTCAATAAAACCAAGTGAGAGAGATCTGAGAGATGATTCAGCTGACCAGCTGCCAGTGTTTATTCAGCTCAACATGAGCTGACTCCCAGCCCTAGCTCCATTGACCACACTTGGCTTCACTGACCACAAGGTGCTGCAGCTGTAGCTGCATGAAGACCTCCATATTTAGGAGTCTTGGAGTTCAACTCAGCTGCTTACACAAAAATGTTTAGGGCTCTTTGAAATTCTCTGGGCTATCTGAGGTAGACACAGGTACCACAAAATCCTGAAGGAGACCATTCCAGGCAGGACACCTGAGGGCATCTCAAATTGCAAAAGAAGCACATGAATAAGACACAGAATCACATCCTCCATCTCAAACTGAATCCTACTCTCAGAGTAAAAAACTGGCATGTCTGTGGGTACATCTACATTGTTAAGTGACTCAGCTTCCAGTTTGCTTCCAGCTCCCCATCACCTGATCTCACTGTGTACACAGTGGTTTACATCCAGGCACTGTGCACTCAGCTTTAGTTCTGCAAGTAGTTAAATAAGGCCCTCCTTTCTCCAGAGACTGAAAAATTAAAATAAACAGGGTCATGCTGACCTCAAGTCAAGCAACAGACTCAATTACTGCAACAGACAACGATGAATCATACCTAAGCAAACCCCCCATTCCAACAGAATGCATTATTAATCATTAAAACATTGTTTTACAGCTGGTACAATCTACACAAGAAAAATCCTTCCTTTCTTCAGGGCACAACAGGAATATTTCAGAATACCACATCTGTTTCTTCATCACTCTAAACAGTCACAAACTGTTGCTGTTTTCATGTCTTACCCACATTTAATTCTTATTCACACACTGCACAAATGCATCCACCACATATTCAGTCATGTCTTATCTGTATAAAAATCTTAAATGCATTTTCACAGACCATTTTTTAAAAAAACTTGAAAACTACAGCCTACTGATATTTCTGCAGCTATTAAAGACTCCAACTGTTCAAAACACTTCCTTAAGAGTGTTCCTTCATCTGTAGTAATTGTCGTACAGGTAAAAAAGCCTCTGAACCTCCAGGCTGAGTGACATCCCCTTGAGTGCCTAGAAAAACAGCTCTTAAGAACTCTCAGCTTTCTGCACTCTCTTTGTGAAAGACCTCGTATGCCAAGCCATGTGATGGAGGATTCTGTACAGTACATTGGGTCAGGAGACAAGACATGGCACCATCTTATACCTGGGAACAGGCACATTACATTCTGCTGTGAACGTGAACTGAAACTAATAGAACGAATCCTGTGCTCAGTGTGTGTGATTTGATATTCCTGTGCTAACCCCCTGCCTATCTCCAACTACTGAGACAGCGAGGATGCTATTCCACTGCAAACTACTAAAGATACTCGTACCACCCCCACTCATTGCCATGTTTTGTCCCTATCTCTCAGTTTGCCATTTAGGTGTATTTCCAAGCCCCACATATTCTTTGGAAAGAACCATGTCTGTGTGGAGCCATGGAAAGCTTTTTTCATATTCAGTGCATCAAGAGAGGAACACGTATGTCTGTTTGCAAGCCAAACAAATGCAACACGGTACAATTATACACACAGCTGCTGTACTACAGCACATCTTTCTGTTCAAACATCTTACTTCAATTAGAGTTTTAATCTCTTTAGTTAACCTTGGGTTTATATATATATATTTTTTTTAAGAATTCTATCATCTGGTCGCTTATAATACTGAAGAGCTTAGTGCTTTATACTGGATGCATTAATTGAGAATGCTTACAACAGTCTAGTTTTCAATCTCACTTAAAAACTGTACCCCATTAATTCTAAGAGCTACCACGACTTCCAATTTATTTTCTTTCAGATCATGGATTATATATCACAGTTCCTGAATACTTCAGTGATTAATTAATGTCACCCTCAGAGAATGAAAGGGAAGTAAGGATATCTTCTTCATTTTACTGACTTACATTCAGATTTACACTCTGAAGAGAAATCAGCATAGCTTCTATGAGCATCTGAATCTTTAATTACAAATTAAATCCAGACCAGGTAATGTTATCTAAATACTTTTAAGAGTCTGAGTTCAAAAATTTGAATCAATGTCAGACTGTGGAAAAGCTCAGGTAGGAATGCAGCTCCTTAAATATTTACTGCTTAGTTTAAATGTTGGAAGACATATGGAATTTAGAGAAATCAATCATTCTATTTGGAAGGCCTAATTATATGGCCACATAAAAACAATCTTCAAAGTAAATTTTCTGATAAAAAATAGATAGTTTTCCTTCTTTCAGTAGTGCTATAAATTCCCTGTCATAGCTGAATAACTATAAGCTGTAGGTGAGGAAAAATAAAACATAAAGTTTTCACGCCTCCTGTTGTCTTTCTCTACTGCTCCTTAATTGAGCTGCAGTAAGAGAAGATACCAAACTCAACATGACCCAGCCATGTGCCCTTGCAGCCCAGAAAGCCAAAAGTGCCCTGGGCTGCATCCAAAGCAGCGTGGGCAGCAGGGCAGGGAGGGGATTCTGCCCCTCTGCTCTGCCCTGCCCTGCTGAGACCCCACCTGCAGAGCTGCACCAGCTCTGGGTCCCAGCACAGGAGGGACATGGAGCTGTTGGAGTGAGTCCAGAGGAGGCCACCAAGATGCTCAGAGGGATGGAGCACCTCTCCCATGGTGGCAGGCTGGGAGAGTTCATGTTGCTGAGCCCAGGAGAGAATAAAGCTCTGGGGAAACCTTAGAACACCTTCCAGTGCCTAAAGGGGTATTACAAGAAAGCTGGAAGAGGGACTCAAATACAAGGATTTTTCTAACATTAAAAAAAAAAAATCTGAACAGGTCTAGTATTTGCAAATAGAATAAATAGTATTAAAGACTGGGAATTCAGCTGTGTCTGTTTTTCCATTACATAAAAACAACAGTCAGTTATTTGGAGGAGCTATAGACACTAGTTTGCAAACTTTGGATCCTTTTTCTCATTCTGTTCTTGAGAACTAATTCATCTTTCAGTTTTATTATACCTAATTCAAAACAGCACAGCCATATAAATAAGTTTAGTCTATCAATTCACCCCAAGCAAAAAATACTAAGGGATGAATTTTTCATAATTTTCTCATATATTAACATAATTGCACTTTTCAACTGAATACATTTAAGTTACCTATTGTGAACATATTACAATGTAAAAATACTTTCATTATGCTACCACCATATAAAATTAAATGCAGTTTCCAAGATCTCAAAACTTCACTTTAAACAGAATACTCTGTAAAATTACAAAGGCAAAGATCCTACAAAATCTATTTTCATTTAGCATTCTAAACAACCAAAATGTGGTGCTGCAATAGCATAGTGACTATATATGCTGCTGCTGACCTTTGGAAAAAGTAGTAAAAAATTTTAAAAAGCAAGTGTTCATTATGAAATTGCATAACTAAGTATAATGTTTGCTCCTTTATTCTTGGTATTTATCAAAAAGCCATTCTGGACTCAAGTCTGCCAGAATGATAATAAATTCATCAACAAAAGTAGGACTCAATTTGACAGACGTGTGATTTCTAGACATTAACATTATGCTGAAAGCAATGTTAAAATCTTTACCAGTAACTTTTGACAAGAAGCTGGAGGGGAAACACTGTCATCATGACATTTTTTGCCTTGTTTGACATTTTGTCTTGTTCTTTTCTGAAATCATGATTGCATGTTCTGCAACGCATACACAAGAAGTATTAGGAAAGGCAATCCAGAGCAATAGATCTACCAAAAAAAGCAGTACAAATTTCACATAGCACAATTTCAGTTGGTTGACAGCGTCTCACATTTTTCAAAAACGCTGGGCATTGCTCTCACATTTGAGTATTACCCATTGTACATTGTCCCTGCAGCAGAGAACAGTCTCTCATGATCGAGAGACTTAAAGAACAGAGCTCATGGGACTGGATGAAAGAATGGAACAGCACTCTACACAGACAGCAGGAGCAGTACAAAATGGTATGTCTGAAACACCACAGCTGGACAGATTGCACCAACTGACATGGTAGGAACAAGCTTTTATCTAACAGCAAATTTCTTGCCTGTAATAGGAGGCTCTTACAAAACTGCCAGCATCTATTTTCCCCTGTAATTATGCACCCAGTCTATTTTACACACACATACCATTTTTCTAATAGCAGTAATCATTTCATATAAAGGACAGTCTTTTTTCTAGACTTTTGATAAAGGCTCTTTCAGAAAAAGATCGCAATTTATGGTATAATTTGAAAGGATGAAGATGATGCATCCAGAAATGTTAGCACAAGATTAGCAGGAAACAAATTTTAACTTCTCATAAAAACTTTGAAAGTTCCAATTGTCTTTGATTCTGAGTAGTTCACCTGCCTGAAGAATAAAGAAAAATATCCTGTCAAAGGTACCCAAACACTACCTCTATGACAGAATATGGGATTAACTATAAATGTTCTCATGAATTTATCCTATGCAGGGAAACATGAAAAACTACTGAGGAATAGTCATAACTATTGCTTGTCTACAAGCTGTCTTAGACTCAGGAACATCATCTCTGCCTAAAAAAAAGTATGAGTCAAGCCCATAGGAGGGCCCAGGTCACTTTCTGATTGAAATATTAACCTTCCTCATTGTCTCCTCTGCCAAAAATTCTGTAGAAGAAAAGATAGGAATAACTGGTTCACAGAAAATAACCCTACCTCTTCTAGAATTCTGTTATCTAAGTCACTCTTCCTAACATTCTGACTGATGACTTCTTTCAGTGCTTGACATTATGGACTTGGAAATTGTACATTATTATCTTGGCCTCATCATCTCCTGCATTCAATTACCAGTCTATATACTACATGAATAGCATCTTCCCATTAAGGTGATATCTTTTAACAAAGCAGAGCTTTACAGAACTTTCTCTGATTGAATAGCTTTTTACTTTAGAAGCAGTTTTATAATAAGCAATTTTGAAGCTTTGCTTACTTCAAATAAATTCTATGTATCACTTTGGTTTGTTTGGTTTTTTTGGTTTGTTTTGGTTTTTTTCACACAACAGTTTCCCAGTCTGTTATTAAGAAATTTTTTTGAAGCAATAGCTAAATCCTAGTGACAGATAAAAATAAATCAGGTGGGTAGGAACTACCAGTGTATACATATCTATTAATACCTACACACACACATAGAGTCTTATGTATTCTCAGGCTGAGGTTCAGCTATCAATGCATAACACAACACTTGCTTATACTGTAGTTTCCTCCATCAGTTGTCATTTATCACTCTACTTGCATGACCTCACAAGAATTTTGCATAAAAGGCAAAGGCAAAATATGTCCCTTACCCCAAAATATAACTTTTAGTTATTGCTATTACTCACTTCTCTGTATGTCACAGTCAACAGCCCTTAGTGACAGACTCCAGAGAAATGACTTTATCAGAAGGCACATACAGATGAAGCCTCTGCCACTTGTACTACTCAACAAGGCAAGCACTCCCACTCAGGTGGGGTTGCAGCTTCTCAGGAACCTCACCCATCTATCAGCTACATACTAACAGGGAATACTGCTCCTTTGCCATATCTATATTCTCATTGCAAAACTGAGGGGTTTTTTTTCCTCATAACATTTTATTGCATTTAGCACAAACAGCTCACAATAGCTGCTCCTTCACCAGTATACTAAAAGGGTGAATGGATTTGAAATGCATTATCTTGAAAATGATGGCATAACTCTTCCAGGCATCAAAGTCAATATTTCAAGCATGAATTGCATGAAATATCAGCTCCTTACTGTTTTAAAAAATGCCTCAGTACATATAACACATTAATAAAACCAACCAAACAAAAACACCCCATAAATCAAACTTCTTTGCAAGTGTTAAAGGAAGGTAGGGGTTTTTTTTTGCTTCACTTTCTCAGACCAGTTCTCCATAATATTTCCAAGAAGACAAAAAAGGAATTATTTGAAACTAACGTCTCATTACATACACATTATGAAAAAAAAAAAAATTAAAATTGATTTTTGGATGTGCAGTGTCTAATTTATAGGCTTGACTAATCTGCATTTTTAGAAACTAACAGATTGTTTTACTGGTTAGTGCAAACATTATTGATCTGCTTTCTTGCTGAATGAATAGCACTATGATAGGACAACTCGCTTTCTCAGCTTTCCCAATGTTTTCCTGAAAAGAGGCCCATTACATGGCAGGGGGCAAAGGACAGGCCTTGATAACACTGTTTGTACATTTCTTTGATGTCCACAGGCATCATCCTCGACAACTGACCACCAGAAACAAAAGAGTATTCTCAGGCTGCTGGAAATCCCAGCTATTCTTCTCACCACCTTTTGATATCCCAAGGCTTCTATACCCTGACCTCTGCACTCTGACATCCTGATTTGCAGGACTGTCAGAAATATCAATTTTTTTTTCAAATGTAGCCAATAAACTAAGGATTTATTTTGCTTTCCATAATTGCTTCATGTACTAATGTACCTGTGGGCACACAAAGAAGATTTTACAAAGCGAGTAGAAGGAAAAGTGTTATTAAGAAAATAAACCTTTGGTTTTCTGGTTTTGAAATCACTCTCAAACATTTGCCTTCTAAAAGCCAACCACTCTGTCTAAAGTGCCTTGATGCTGTCATCATGATGCCTTGATTGTGCACATGTACCCATAGTATTAATACCTAGTCAGTGTCACACTGATTTATACTTCTGAGATACAGATATTGCTTGCTGACATAACTTCACTCAATAAACATAGACATTTTAAATGGTATGCATGCTGTATGTTAAGGACTGGTATCAATTTCTATACATTCATATTTCAAAAAGAAATGTGATTTTAACATTTTTTCAAACTGCTTTGCTCTCTACAGAGCTGTGTGATCAACAATTGGATCTGTTTCCCCCTGTTTTCCAGAATAATTAGAGAATAATTTTCCCCAAAACTAGCAGAGATTATCATGGGTGCTTTTAGACAGTTTCATTTTTCACCTTTCTGAGGGACTGAAATTGAACAAAATGGTCAAACAGAAATAACACACACCCAGCCAAAACAATGGAAGTCAGTCATACACCTAGAGAAACATCCTTCTCTCATTTATTGTAATGGGAGGTCCTGCTGAAAACCCACTCCAAATATATAAATGAAATCACATATACAAGTAAAAACTCTTAACAAGACCAATCTAGTGACGATCCATACATATGCACAAATCTGGAGTTTAGCCAAATTGGTGCCTATATTCATTCTCTTGTGCTTTGACACCATTTGTAAGACACTGCTAAAATATTATGCTGCCATGAAGTTCTTTAGCTCAAAACACAGTCTGGTCCAAAACGTGATGGATTTCACAGTATACAAGCTTCTAAACTATCTTTAGTTTAATAAACTATGCCCAAATGGTAAATTGTTTTGCATTGATTTTTTTTTAAACTGGAATCAATAAATACCATTTTTTTCTACACTGACAATATTCCTCCTAATTTAAAAGTCAATGATGTGGCAGTGTTAATGCAAGAGATATAGGATAACAGATAAATGTCAACATTTTGAAAATCAAGCTATTCATCATTTATAATGCAAATACTGGGATTTATAATGCTTGTTTTAAAGCCAGTTCTAAATCACCTATTATTATCTACTCAGCTCAGCCAATGTTTATTTATTTTAATGTCTGCCAGAAAAGAGTGAAACTAAATTCACAAAAGGCATGGGATTCAAACAGGCAGAAATCTTGACATCTTTAAAACTCTCTTCTCCTCTGTATTAGTTTACTACTATACAAAAATAAAGTATAAACCAGCAAAGAAAAAAAAAAAAAAGTAGCAAAGAGGAGAAAAAGAGGTATTTTCAAAAAAGTTTTAGAATTTATAAAGTTCTCAGACAAAATGCTGATGATAGGCACATAAGGGCTGTTTGAATTATCTTTCTGATTTTGGTGCATTTTGAATTAAACCAGATCCTAAAGATTCTAAAGATCTTGATAATTTATGTTCAGTGTTTAATCTTGTTATTTTTAAAATAAATTGCATGTGTTTAAACAGAACAGGAGGCCTGATTTTGACTCAATCAGTACAGAGCCCTCAGAACAGCTCCGGCAACAATGTAAAACAGAAAAAGTTAAATCAGGGAGAAAAAAACCTAATGAACCCCGAATCTATAAATATTTTTGTTTATCGGAATCCTGACCATTGATAACACAAATTACCTGTAAACAGGCAAAATATGTATACAAACCTAAGGTCATATCTATATAGCAAGAGGAAAATACTGAAAAATTACTGACATAAATGCACACAAGGCCATCAACAAATCTTCCAGTTCTGGCAGTGCCCACTGAAAGATTACAATCTATCTCATAAAGGCTCATTACTTCTCTGATGTCAGAAATTATTGCCCTGTCATTTTTACACACATTGTGAGCAATCTCTGACCCTCTTTAGTAAAAAAAAAAGTTAACACTGTTATAGTAATAGATCTTCACCAGCCCTACTCATTTCAAGCAGGATGGATTAGCAGCCATGCACAGCTGGCACAGTCACTCTGGCAGAAGTGCACTTAGGAGTTATTAGGGGCGGGAGCCATCTCAGCCAGCACAGTTGCAGTCAGAAGAGGATGTGTGAATAAAGCCTCAGTAAAACACACTAGCTTTTCATGTGCAAGCATTTATACACAGCCCTGAGTGTTGGCAAATTCTGTGGATGCAGCTACACCTAATTCTGATGTAGGTAGAAGACACAAGGAACAGATAATTCCTTTGCAGTCCTGCTGTTTGTCAGATTATTCTTTCTCCCTTGTGACATCATCTTTAGGAGTTTACAGACTCTCACCACATAACCTAAGAAATACAACCATGAAATAAATTTCTAATTGGATATATCAAAAATTTTACCTTAAAAAGAAAAGTTTATTTCATCCTGGATCCACAGAAACATACAACTGAAAAAACAAAACCAACCAAACCTCAGAAAGCTTTCCCTGTAGATTAAGATCTCATTTGCAAAGTTTAAAGAGATCATTCCAGCTGAGTAAGATTTAGCTTGAATTCAAGACAGCCTTTTTTCTTTAGAAAAAGAACACAGTGCCAAAGAAACCAAATTATATGCAAAAGCAATGCCACCTAGCAGAGAAAAAATAGTGAAACAATAGTGAACTGGGAATAGCACCATCCATAAAGATTTGTTTTCTTTCTGCCATCCTATACACCATTACTTCACACCCAGACTGACCTGTCAGCATGACCTTACACCTCTACTGCTACAAGCATCTGGCCCAGGAAGAGATGCCAGGCCTTTATGTCCAGGGCTGGAGAATCAGCTGCATTCACACTGCAGGACTGTGCCCACATCACCTGATGCTGGGCCAAAGTGTCTCAGCTGGGCCTCCATGGCCCTGACATAACTATTTGTGTGTGGTCCTTCCCCCAGTCAGTTTAATTTCATTATTATGCAGGCTGTAGTGAAGCTTTTATCAGAGCACTACTTTTTGGCACAGAACTAAAAGCATGTGATACATGAATGGGGATGTTGCATCACATTGCACAGGGTAAAAGACCTACTCAATAGTATTAGAAAATCACATGGGATCAGGAGAGTTGTAAGAAATTGTGTCTTCCACTTTGCCAAGTGGGAGCAGTCTTTGAAATAAATTAGCTCCAAAACAATGCTTAAGGTTTGCCTCAGAGGGAAATCATTGAATTTTTGTTAAAGAGAACCCAAGAGAGAACAGTACTCACACAGTGAACATCGTCAGTGGGCTGAAACCTGGGAATGAACTCAAGCCAAGTCACCTACCCTTGCTGTACTCTTTCACACCAACTGATACTCCCAACTGGATTCCTCAGCTGCCTTTGCCTTTCCTTGCGCATATGAAATGCTGGCTGCATAACAGAAATAAAATAAAATAAAATAAAATAAAATAAAATAAAATAAAATAAAATAAAATAAAATAAAATAAAATAAAATAAAATAAAATAAAATAAAATAAAATAAAATAGCTTCAGAACGTATTAGGAAACTTCACTGGATAGAAGACAAGAAGATATACACACAAGGAAAGAAATACTAAAATCTATAGAAGACTATCCACAATCCCTGCCTGAGATGTACAGATGTTGGTATTTAACTGAAAAATGTAACCTGACCTTTAGAGATTGTAGAGATCCTTTAATGCACAGTAATAGCTAAATGCTAAAAATGCATAGGTATAATGAAGCATTTGCCTTTTTTGGGTATTTTAACGTCATTATCTAAATCTTGATTAAGGACATCTATTTTATAATATATGCAGTGAGAAATTCAGTAGAAGACCTGCATTATAGCTGGAGAATATTACAATTTTCTAAGCTCTCTACTAATCAGCCAAACTGCAAATAAAGACATGTATCTACTTTGATATGAACAGTATCTGGAATGATCAGCTTCCCCATATGGGAAGGCAGCTTGTTAGAAAGATTGAAAAAACATCCATATGCATAGTAATGTTATGGCTTCATGACTCCAATGGAATGGGAGCACAAAATTAATCAGATGAAGCAATATTCTAGATCATACAAAACATATGTGAATTAAACTATAGAAATACATAGCAGGAGCACAACAGAAAAAAGGAATAATCAGTGGTGGAGCAAAGACAGGTCTGCTAAGGACGAGTGGGTCCATTAACCAAAGAAATTCATTGACACAGCTGGTATGAGTAAGACTCAGCAAATTCAATGTCTGCTTTATAATCCCAAGGAAAAGACAGCATTTCTCTTTTATTCTATCACCAATGCTATGCATATCTTCCCAGAAAACAGCAACACTACCTGATTTTCTAGTTGTTATTATTTCTCTGAACAGGAGCTTTTTTCCCTTCTGTATTAAGCCTCCACATGCCACAGCTGAATTGGAAGATGTAGGATTGTCAGTGTACAGATTGCTTGTAGATCAGCACATTAAATTAACAGCTTGCCAAAAACTTCATCCTCCACCTTCCCAGCTCACTAAAAGAAAATAAGATTATGATTAAGTTTGATGGAAGAGGAAGTAAATGGCAGAAGAATTAAAGATATGTTGAGCATGAAGTTGGCAATGTAGTTTGCAAGATAGAAGTGGTTTAGGGCAAAGTAACTGAAGGTCTCCTTCTTTATTAAGGCCTCAAAGACAAAAGCTTTTAGTCATGAGTAGCTATGACAGAGCAGCTGAAGAACGATGCATGCACTTAGGCCAAGGTGATTTACATAAGATAAAACATGTGTTGTCTGTCTAGGCTGTAAACTGTTGTTTATGCACAAATTATAAAAGAAGCAACGTCAAGGCCACATGAACATATTGGTACTAATGCTCATCAGTGGGCTAGCGTAGGCAAATACAAGATACTCTAAAAATTGAAGTTGCTATAATTCTGTTCATTTCATGCCTTTCCTAATTTTCTTGCTGCCTTAGGCATGGAGAAAAAGGCAGGTTGTTTTTTCTAAGTTACAATACTGGGAAATTCACAGCGGACACTTCAAAGATGCTCAAGACAGTTACATAACTTCTATTTCATACAAAACAAAAGTCACTGTCATCTTGAAGACAAACACTCTGATGAAGATTCTTGTAAGATGACATCTTTTTCTAAGATGACAAGATGACGGCTCAAAGAGTTATAGTACATGGGCTGGCAGCCCATGGGGTCACCCATAGGGTTGAACAGGACTCAATTTTAGGGCCAGTGTTATTTAATATTTTTATAAATTATCTGGACACAGGAGTAAGTTTGCTGAAAAACACAGGAGGAGCTGTGGAATCAGTCAAAGATCAAGAGGCCTTATATAGAGAGACACCTGTAGAGATTAGAGAGTAGGACAATCACCAACCAAAGGAAATTTAACAAGATCAAGTTCTGGATTCTCCATCTGGATGGGGCAGTCCTGGTTAAACATACAAACTGGGCTGGAGAGCAGCCCCGCGTAAAGAGATCTGGGGATCTGGATTAATGGAACTGTGAATCTGTGTGTGCTCTGGCAGCTCAAAGGGCCAACCATGGCACAGCATCACTATGGCAAGCCTGTCGAGGGCACTGGTTGTCCCTCTGTGCACTGCATCAGTGCAGCCCAGCCTCCAATGCTGTGTGCAATTTTGGGTGCCTCAACCTAGGAAGGACATCGAGTTATTAGAGTCTGTCTAGAGGATGGTGACAAGATGGTGTCAAAGGCAAGACTTTTGAGGAGTGGCTGAGGTCACTTGGTTATCTCAGCCTGGAGAAGACTGCCAGGGACCTCATGGCAGTGCCCAGCCTCTGCAGGGTGAAGAGCAGAGAGAGGTGCCAATCTCCTCTCTGCTGAGCAGTGGGAGGCCAAGAAGGAACAGAACAGAGCTGAACCAGGGGAAGATGGCTTCATGTTTGACATTAGGAAAAGGTTTCTCACTGAGAGGATGGTTGGACACTGGCACAGGGTCACAGCACCAAGCCTGACAGAGTGGAGTGTCTGGATGATGCTCTTAGTCATATGGTTTAGTTTTAGGTTGTCCTGTGAGGAGCAGAGGGTTGGACCTGATGATCTGTATGGGTGCCTTCCTAACAGAGGAATCCTATGATTCTATGTTTTTACTATATATCTTCTTTCCTGTGATGTTAATAAAGCTTCTGCAAATAATTTTTCATTTTTTATCTACCGTATAATTATAAAAATATGCCATCAACATAATTACAGATTGCTTTTAGTACATGAAGTACTGCTGTGCTGCTTAACTAGAAAAAAGGTATTTTATTGATATAACACTCAATCAGTATTTACATGTTACAGCATTTTTCCTACAGTATACAATGTCTAAATGGCAATTTTCTTTTACTGTTTCTTCAGAGATACACCACTGGCAATGTTACTTCTTAGACTTCCTTTATTCCTCACATAAATATTTAAGCATGAGATGCAGCACATGGATAATGGCAAATGAAGGCAAACCAAAAACAAGCCAATGATCTTTGGAATCCTTACACGTAATTATAAAGTACAGCTACAAATATCTATGAAATGAACATTAGAGATACATTTGAATTTCCTTAGTAAATTGTAGTATTTCCTGCCTACATAAAAGAAGTTTTAAAGATTTAGTCAGATTTCCCGACTGAATAATTTACCATGGTCTGCATGGGAAAAAAGTGAAGAAATATTCAGCTGTAGTTCAGGAAGCAATCCTTTCCCTGTGAACATGTGGAATACACGAATGCAGGCATGCTTCTGTGACAATAGGCATGTTTGCATGTAGATTTTGGTTGGTTGCAGTTCCACTAGCTTTTTATGCCCCTCATGTAGCTTTTATTCACATGAAATAAATCCCTGGCTGTGCTTGATCTCAGCTGAGAGTAAGTAAATGCTTTATTTTGTATGAAATTGAAAAAAAGGAGTGAGAGATAACTTAGCATTTACTTTGCAGGCTTTGTATTCATTAGGAAAACCACAATCAATAAGAACCAAAGGCAATTTTCCCCTAAAGATAACTATGCCCAGCATCACTAGAAGGTCTGGGAGTCTCACAGGCTTTAATTTACTAGTAAGAATCACCTTTGAAAGTTACAATTCCTAATCCAAATTTCACTTTACTTAACTCTGCTGTATAATGCCCTTTTAAAATTTTGTTATACAAACTATATTTCTTTTCTTATGGTTACTTTTATAGTGTGCAAGTTCCATAAGCTTCAAATGAAGAAAAATTGCAAATGTCTGATTTTGCCACTTTTCACATTTTATACAGCAATCCCTTCTGGGTTTTGGGGGTAGGTGTTGTTTTATTAAAAGAGAAACTACGAAAGCCAGTAATCTTTCACACAGAGTACATTCTTTTGGTTTAACAAGGAAAAACAAATCAAACCATTGTTTTTCACTTGCTATTTCACATTAGGAAACTCTTTCCTTAACATTGTACATAATATGCATAGTTTTATTGAATAACATGAAATCTCATCTGAGAGATTTGGAGCTATTGTATCCAAAGACAGGCTACCCTAACAAGGTATTTAAATACAGACATAAATAGACAATAGACTTGAGGCACAAGTGAGAAGAAAAACTCTATATTCCCAAAACCAAGAAATACAGGCATTTTTAACAGAAAATAAAAACATTGTTCCTGAGAGATATTCACAACACAACCATGATCACAGCCTGAGTGAAATTCCATCCCTAAATCATTCCTTTCTGGGCTTGTGCTTATTACATCTTCTGTCAGGAGCTAATCTCACGTGACAGGCTGATCCAAAGCCATTTGAAGTCTATGGAATGTCTCTTCCTGACTTCAGGGAGCTTTGCATCCAGCCCTTATAAACTTCAAGAACAATACAATTCATGGGAAGTTGTTTTAAGAGAACAATAGCTAAGTATTGTCTAAGTAGAAAAGAATGTTAGCTTCAAATGAAATTTACCTGCAATGGTAGATTTGTGTTAGGCTTCTTTTATTGCTGTTTCTTTATGCATCTAACACAGCTAAAACTTTGCAAAGTGAGAACATGCCATTTCTTTTACAGAAGCCACAGAAAAACAAAATTGTAGTCAAAACCAAAAAGAAAAAGGAAAGTAAAAATAAAAATATCATTTTGTACATAGTACATTTAGGTTTTCTAAGGAAACAAAAGGCCTCAATTAATTCAGAATTTTTTTAAACAGCTGTACATTAAGGACAAAACAGAACAAGAGGTTTCAAAAATGTATCAGTTGTTCCTGAAGTCAGCAAATCAAAAGACAGAATAAAACAAAAAATAAAACAAAACACTAAACAAAGCCAAACTAGTTGTATAAGCAAGGGGGTGAGCTGACAGGAAAGCAAGTTATGTTGTATTTTCTTTTATAATAAAACCCCTGATTGTCTAACTTAAGTAAATTTCAAAGCTAGAGGTGACAACTACCACACCAGATATGCTGAGCAATGTCAGACTGTTATTTATATTCTGAAAATAATAATACAACTGAAATAAGCCCTGAAATAGCAATTACGGTCCTCGTAAAAACTGGTGGAAGAGAAGTCCCATTGCTGTGACATGGCTTTTCTCCCATTTATAAGAAAAATGAAGCAATGTGGACCAGTATAGACCCTGATGTTGATCTGATGTGCACTGGCACCAGTAAATTTACACTGACAAAAAGGCTCTACCCCCTCTAAGTTCCCAATACACCAGAGAGGTGGTTCCAATTTCCTTCCTCTCACATCAAATCAACTCACTACAGCTATTTTAGCTACCTAATGTTGAGATGAGAACACAGAAACATCCAATTAAGCACAAACATTCCAGCATGTCCAGCCTCGGAGAATGATTCTATATTTCATAGAAAAAAAAAAAAAAAAAAGAAAAAAAAAGGAGGGAAAACAAAAACCAACCAAACTATTAGGTCCTAAAGACTCTAATTTGTAAGACATACACTGTTAATTTTCTTTGTAGTTCTCTGTAAGTAATTCTACATGTTTAACAACAAACACTGACACTTTAATTTTATTAATTTCAGAAGGGTCTATGAAGTATTAGATCAGAAACCAATGTAGCCCATACCTCAAAAAGTAAAGTAAATGAGACAAAGCACAAGGAAAAAGCAAACATCAATTTTTGCAATGTAGAGATGCTATAGTTTCTGCCTCCTTCATTTAAGCTCTCAGTATCCACAACTAAAAATAAACATTTCACTTTATAAATAAACCTAACCAAATTGCTTATTTTTTTAGTCTGAGTGGATGAAAACACAAAACTAGAAATTTCATTTCAGGCCATTATAAAATTGCGGGTTTTTTCCTAAATGAAATGAAACAATATTTCTCAGGTCAAACACCATACCTTGTTTTGGTACCACAAATATTTTCATAAAATAACTGTCAAACAGCCCATTTTGTTTGACCTTAAAAAACACATTACTTTGGGAATTCTGTTTTTTTATCTTGTTGTTGCTATTAACTGAATTTTTGATCTGAAACACTGTCTTAAAACGAAAAATTAAACTTTCAAATTAAAAGAAAAAAGTCAAAACAATATGAATATGCAAACTTTAACTTTGGTTTTGTTGTTGGGTTGTTTTTTTCTTCTGACATGCACAAAGTAATGAATTGTTTTGCTCACTCCAAAACTGTATTTCGGGTAACTAAAGTATTTCTATCCTTTAAGTCCCGTTTATCCCTCTATCAGCTATGCTGCTGCCCGTTCTGCCATCCCACTCGGGCTGCCGCAGCTCAGCGCTCCCGGCTGCTATCCCGATCCGTCTGGCTCCGCTCCTGTCGCTGCTGGCACCGACACGTCCCTAACCTTCGGGAGCCCTGCGCTCCCACTGACCCCCCTGCGTCTCGGAGCGTTCCCAGGTGCTGAGAATCTTTGCTCTCTATTGTTGCTGCTGCTTCCCCGCACTTTGGCAGAAGCTCCAGCTTTGCAAGTTGCATGGCTCTTACCTCTGAGACCCTCTTTGTTGCTCTGTGACCACGCTGGGAGCAGGGAGTGATGGATATTAGGGAAGCATGAGCCTCCCCTCGCTGTTTAGCAGCGTGGTCTGCAAAGAAAGATAGAGATGCTGCTCTCTCCTCCTCCCCCCTCGCTGTCCCAGCTTCCTCCTCCCTCCTCCTCGCTCCCTCCTTCCCATCCACGAGCTCCAGCTCTCTCTGTGCTCCCACACAATGCGCTACCTCTCAGCACCAGCTACCTAAGGTCAAGAATACAACCCCTCACCCTTCCCCCGCCTTTTCCTCTCCGCCCAGGCATCCTCACCCCTGCCTCCCATGGAATATGGTATCTTCCCAACCAGACCTCCAGTGCCTCCGTCGGCTCTGGGATCTAAAGTGCAGACAATTTCAGCAGCCCCGGGGGAAATGAGAGTTATAAAACAGAAAATGCACAGGGAAGACTGGGGATATACAGGGAAAGTGGAAGTCTTTCGGAGAAATTGCAAACTTCGGGGATTTATCTGTGTGTTTAAAAAAAAAAAATAAAAAAAGTCACAGTAACCAAAGCCTGCCACTTGGAGATTAGTTCAAGAGATCTATACAGATAAAGAAAAGTGCCCTGGATAGCTAGTTATCTCCCAAATCCAGCTTACCTATTGTTTATGCTCTTTGTTTCTCAAGCTTTATTCTAAATAGCTTTTTTTGTAAAGAAGCTTCCAAACTTTTCCCCTGCAAAGCCAGACTTAAACACCAGCGTACTCTGATGATGCAATGGAGAATGAAAGGGAAGAATAACCAGTAATTTTTTTAAGATTATGAGCTATTAAATAACCCCTTCAAGATCAGAGAAAACACGTGTTCAAGGGGTCTTTTTTTCACTTTGAGCAGTTTTGGTGATTAGAAGCACTTTCAGGCAACCAGTACAGGGCTCCCAAAAGTCACATGTAATTACAGCTAACCAGCATGTTTTCTTAAGGATCTTATTTTAGACACATGATGAAACAGTCCTTATAAAGTGTTTATGTTTGTTACAGAGAGGATGTAAGTGATACTGAAGACTTCTAAAAGATCTTGACTGCTTAAGGTTACACACCTTATTTAGGTGGACAGGGTCTCCCTCTGGAGGCCTCAAGACACTTCTGGCTCTCACCAGTGATCTATGGTCACCAAACCATACCATTCCTAAGCTGTACCAAGTCAGAGGTTTTGTTTTAAGAACAGGTAAACTTCAAAAATAAAAAAGGTTAAAACAAGCAGAGATAATCAGATTTCTATTTTGGTGCTAAAATATCTCTATAAAATCATCTAGACACTTTTTTAGAACACTTCAGAGATGTCACCTTTGTCACAGAATTTCTGAAGGTCAAGAACTTATTTCTCACGGTCAGCAAAGGAAGCTTTAGAACGGGCAGATAATTTGGAAGTAACATATCACCAGGACCAGAGTTTTTTTTCACAAAATACAAAGCTCTTGAACTATCAGCTATAAGATAAAGACCTATATATAAATCAACTTCAGTAGTAGAAGAGTGTTATGTAAGAGAGGATCACCAATGGCTGTCAGATGAGGCAAACACGGCTTTAATGAAGCTTGATATCTTGCACAGCACAGAACACTGAAGTGACGGAAAACTATTCAGGATACACATATAGACAGTGAAATGTTGCAGGCATATCTCATAGCAGGGGATTATTGAAAAGGCAGGTTCAACTAAGAACAAATAAATGAAAAACAGTAGATGTGCAAGAAAATACCTGCCTTGTGGCTCTAACAAGCCACAGTGGCACTCAGAGCCAAGATGCTGAGAGTATGGGTCAGCATCTCTACACAGATTTGGAGATCAGAAGAGCAACTCTATGGAGATTTGGAGATCAGTGGAAGAACAAAACCAGCTAGCTAGAAGAGTCACCTCTCCAGAGGGCAGGAGAAGACTGGTCAGGGAACTAAAGCTGGGTCCAGCTGTGCTGAGTCTCTCCAGTGCAGGAGCATACCAGGGGCAATGGACACACCAGTGGCATGAAGTACAGTCCTTTTCCCCTGTAGCAGACAATTCTCTGTCTTTGAACCGATGTTTTTGCCACTGCTTTAGCCAACAACAGCAGCCACAGAACCACGCAATCCCAAACATTCTTTCTCCTTACTATCTGCTTGTGTCCAAATTCAGGGAAGTAACTTGGCACAGAGAGAATGGAGGGATGTTGCTCCCAAAGCTACACTTCACAATACCACCCTTGGATGTTTTTTTCCCTGCCCTGGCTGCAGCTCCCAATTACGTGTATAATGATGGACTCCTACCCACTTAGTAAAGAGGGGTTTGAGTACCATAGACATCTTTCTCAAAACAGCTTAATGCTCACCAGTTGTTGAAAAGGCACACACAATGTTTTAGGAAAAGAAGAAAATACCAGTTTGACAATGCATTAAGTCTATGCTTTGTACCTTGACTGAATATCTGATCATGGGATCGTAGGGAGCTCTTTAA